>NC_088349.1:6851250-7570000 GCF_036884655.1 Musa acuminata AAA Group
TCCCCTACGCCCGCGGGCAGGGTTCGCTCACCAGTTCGTGCTGCAGCGGGGTGAGGAGTCTCAACAACGCCGCCAAGACCACGCCGGACCGCCAGACCGCTTGCAGCTGCCTCAAGTCCACGGTTGCCGGTCTCAAGGGCATCCAGTCCGGTACTGTTGCCGGCATCCCGGGCAAGTGCGGCGTCAGCGTCCCCTACCCCATCAGCACCTCCGTCGACTGCTCCAAGTGAGTCTCTGCGCTAGTGCTGCTTTGGCTTCCTCCTCACCTTCTGTCTTTGTTTCAGGGCTAAACTTGGCGTCTGATGCAGGAGGATCAAATCAAATTCTTGCTGCTTTTCATACCTCACTAGCTGTTTGGCATTATATACTACATGCAACTACACATATATAGTCAAAAGATTGCTCATAATCAACTTAAAATGAGTGGTAAAAGATTAAACTTGCAAAGATTTCTAATCTCAAGTAGAATAATGAGAGAAACAAGTATGACTTCCGAAGAGCAAAACCGATAAAATACAAGAGAAAAGAGTTTTTAGTCATACTAGCTTGATCTCCCTTGACAGTCATCTTCTTCTACAGAAGATGTGAGTAGAATATTTTGACCAAATAATACTCATCTTTCAGTATTTTGCTCTTCCCTTAGAATTAGTCAGGAGAACAGCATAATATCTAGAAAGAGAAAGCCCCCTCTTTAAATGATTTGACTCTGACAGTGTCTTTCACTTAAGTTTCTCCATCGCTTGACTCTCATATAGCAATCACACTTAAGATCTCTGTCTTCTTCCATGTTCTTCTTACTCTTTATCTTACACATGTTCTTCTTGTTCAGGGTGAAGTGAGGCTCTCTTTGGAGAAAATGGATCGATACTGAGCTTTACATACAATAAGGTTGGAGCTGCCACCCACTGTGCTCTCAGTGTGGTGAGCACTCGTCGTGACCACCGCAGCGTTTCCCTTGTGTGTTGTTGTTCTGTGGCTTCACTGGTGTTGTGGAGTGGACTCTGTAACAGTGGTGTTATGTCATCCATCAATACCATACACCTTTCGTTTCCTCGTAAACTTCTTATGTGCTTGCTAAATCCAATAGTATTTGCAATCTTCATTTAATCTAAGATGGATTGATCGAAATCCAAGCTTATTCAGCAGTAAATGTTTTATTACATCGACCAGAATCAAACCAGAAGAGAGTACATCAATGAAACATCAATAAGAACGCAAATTCCAAACCAAAAGATCACTGCTTCTCCACTTCCAAAATCGACACCAAAAAGAGGCCAGGCAAGTATCATGCATGCAGCTTTAGAGTTTTCCTCTATCAACAACGATGTGGAGGCTTTATATTCAATATGCTGCTGTATGTTTTGCTTTGATAGCATGGATCCAATCGACCCATAGAAACACTTTGTTTTGGAAGAAAAAACAAGCTATGATAGGAAGAAGGGAAAAGTGATTGATGTCAGGAATGTGGTGTTCACTATTAGAAACTAAACCGACTTCAGATTCAGAACCATATGGGAATATCAATAGATAGTCGCCAACAATTGGGATAGGGATAAAAGAATGACAAAGGATTGATTGGATCTGATTTGCAATATCAAAATTGAACCAAAAGACATGTACAAAAAATTGTAGATATCAGATATGTTCAATTTTAGATATGGTCTGTCTATTCACCAAAACAAAATACAGGGTACAAAAAAATATCTAAAGATTTGATTGTCCTTTTGGAAGAATGATATGAGGGCCTTTTTCCTCTTGGATAAAGGCTAAGGCAAAGGTCTCTGGATCATTGTCACATTCATCGGAGCAATCCCTCTTCGGTTTAACCTTCTCCCTAAAGTGAAATGTCTTTAGGATCTTCGAGTTGTAACATTGCACGTTGACCTTTATTTGATCTGAATTTTCTCGAGGTTTGATATGGGGGCATGACATGTATGTGGTCATCAACACATCACATCCATTTGATAGACACATGAGATAAGATTCGATCATAAAAGATTGGTGACATATTGTCGAATGTCGACTCAACCCCATTAAGTCAACTACACAACGTTAAAAAGAATGTTAAATCAGAAAATTTGTTACTCCATAATTGTAACTCTAACAATTCGGTATACGATGTCATAATCCATTGATAATCATTCATGATATATTTACCATAACCTCAATCTAATAATCATTTCTCACACTATTAAAGACTCCAAAGTGCATCGACTTCTGACTGAATATACTTGTTAATTTTGATATTTGATCATATCCTTTAATCAGACACTAATTTAATTATTTGAGAGGTCTTATCGAACATGTTGCTAATGTATTTTTGTAGGACTCGAAGATGGCTCCAACCAACTCATGTACTAACAAGATCGATATATAAAATTATTTTAAAAATAAATTAATATTATTCTTAATGTGTGTTGATTTGATATATTCTGGTACTACTTATGTAGCAACGATAAGCAACCACGTTTGTGCCAATGAGAAGCCTCATGGTTGACATGGTGTGCTACGCTTATGTGATACCTCGAACTCGAATGGGATAGTCGTATGCTTCATGCTGTGCGAGGTCATACAAGACAACGTTGCATAGTACAGAGCAATTCCAGAAAGCTCAGAATGACATCGTATAGCACAGATCCATACAGGTTGATCGACACCGACACGAAAGATATGAGCCAACCACCTGAGAAGTCGACTGTTAGACCATGTATGTCCGACCTTCATTTGTTAGTATAAAAGTCGACCTCCTAACTAGCGTCAAGAGGAAACTTCGAAAACTTCAACTTACCTTAATCTTGCTCAATACTAACTAAGGTTTCGAAGGGGTTGAGTCGGAAAATCACCCCTCCCCCTTGCTTAGGCCTTTATGCAAAAACTCCATGGAGAAGAAACAATAATCCCTTAAGGGAGAGATCGCACTCGGGAGACGAAGCTTGGATCCGATCCGACGTCGACCTCTCCTATTCAAGCATCCGCATAGATGACTATACACATTCGGAATTGGACCAAATCGTACTGAAACCTCGACAACGGAATAAGATTCTCCAACAGGTGTAAAAGTAGAAATTTTTGGGTCAGACGGAGAAAAATATGCCAAAGAAATCATAAACTTCAGGACTTGCGAGCGAGTGGCGGGTTTCATTTCGGAATCGTTCCAAGTATGCAATTCTTGATGGATATATCCCTCACACATAATGTAACCAACGTTGAGTGTTCATGCTGTGTTGGATATCATCTTTCACCTGTTTTGTACTGGTGTTAGGATCTCTTTCTTGGATGAGAAGGAGTAGGTGGAATTGGCATCGGAATACTCGCCTGCGGTGTACAACACCTTAAGGGAAGCTGGCGGGCTGTGCATTGCCGACGAGGTACGAGCGGGATTTGCACGCACAAGAAGCCATTTCTGGGGGTTCGAAGCCCATGTCATTGTGCCAGACATCGTTTAACTCCTTGTTCATGGCCTCCTCTCCCATGAGTGTTCTTTTTTGAAGATTCGTGAATGAGATAAAAATAGATAGATTGAGAAGATAATTCTATATGATTAAAGATTGAATGACCCATAACATAAAGGCTTAAACTTTTGGGTTGAAATTATTGGTGACATAATATATGTTAACCCTAATCAAATCGATTCAAATTCATCATTACAAGATTACTAATGTGCTAATCCTGACCAAATTGATTTAGATTCATCATTATAATATCACTGACACAGTATTTAGGTGAACAAAATTTGATCTAAATAAATTAAAAAATCAATAAAAAAAGGCTAGTCAAATTGTGATTGACTTGAGTAGAAGTGGATGAGTTAATCCCTCATAGTGTTCCCATACATGAACAGTGAAAAGATGTTGAAAATATAGATAAACAGAGATGAATAGGAAAAAATATTAAAAATATGAATAAAAATAGAAACTAAGAAGATAGTCTCATATGGTTAAAAGAATACTACATATACTATGTAAAGATTTAATCTACTACTTTAAACCTTGAGCTACATCATGGGGATATAAAGAGGAATAACCTTTGTATATGAATAAATACTAGAAGACCATAATACGCAGCGGAATTAAATAGAAACACAATCAAACAGAACACCAAGATATACGTGGAAAACCCGTGGCTCACCAGATCTGCCTCGTTGCTGTCTTTTTATAGTCTTTTTCTGCTTCTAAAACATAGTCACCACACCCCCTAATCTTAATTAGGGTTAGGTTAAGAGGGGGTGTAGACTGTGAACTGCCCTAACCCACATGGGCTGAATATGGACTATCAACCCAACACTACATATGTTAACTATAGCCACCATCGTCATTGCAAGATTACTGACATTCTTGGTAAGGTTACAAGTTCACATCAGGCATCCTTTTGTGCTACGTTTCATTTATAGTCGAGTGGTTTTTAGTGCATCCTATACAGGGAATTGGAAACGGGATCCTCATCGGTGCAGTGGTCACAATTCCTGAGATTGCCCGAGTCTTCGCTCGCCGAAGCTACTTTAGCACCTTCGGTGGCAATCCTGTGTCCATGGCTGGTGGTCATGCTGTCCTCAGAGCGCTGGAGAATGAAAAGCTTTAAGAAAAGCATCGCTTGTGGGATCTTACTTGAAAGATCACCTCAAAGGCACTCAACTCAAACAAAAGCATCACAGTAACTCGTGCTTGTCATAGTTCTATATATGTATGAATCCAAGGAAAGAGAACAGAGAGAAGAGAGAATAACACAAGATGTAGTCTCTTCTTTTAGTATCAAGTTGATGACAAGGTCTTCTTCTCATCATTATTCCAGGAGTCGCACCACAGCAACACCAATTTCCAGTTTTGCATCGCCCGATTACTGTTTGCAGATGACGTGCAGAAACGTGTTAAATCGAAGCAGCTTAACCTTTTGGTTATAGTGACTAAATGATCATCTTCTCTGTTGCTTGCTTTGACTGTTGTAGTCATTGGAGATGTGAGGGGTAGAGGTCTGATGCTTGGAGTTGAGTTGGTCACCGACCGCCGACAAAAGACTCCTGCCAAAGCTCAAGTCCTGCGTGCCATGGAGATGATGAAAGGTAAGCTTTCAGTTGCAGATGAGTTCTTGTTTCTTTCCCCGCTGTCAACAAATGGTTCTCTGATGATGAGCTGTTGCATGCTTGATGAAGCGGACATGGGTGTGCTGGTTGGGCAGGGTGGCTTCTATGACAATGTTCTCAGGAAAACTCCTCCTCTCTGCTTCTCCAAGGATGATTCTGGTATGCCATTCTTCTGCTGCAGCATTTGAATCCCAACCAATATATCATTCGGATGATTCCAATGGCATCTCTTGTTTGCTGCAGATTTCTTCGTGCGTGTGATGGACGCTGCATTGTCGAAGCTCTGAAGTGGCGACCATAAATGTAATAACAGCAGCTGCGTTCCGACAAGGAGACATTACCTCGTTTTCTCTCTCCCTCACTTCCTGAATCCGTGCGTGTAGTAGCAGCGTCTTCGTTGTGCTCTCAGTTCAGTAAATAAAGATGCAGTGACCGCATGAACAGCATTAGATGTTGTCATTGATTTCTGCCTATTTTCTAAACTTTATTTCTAAGCATAAATTGGCATTATATACGTTCTGATCTAAGTTTTAGAAGTCTTGATTTATTATTAATAAACCTAACATTGGTTTTCTTTTTTTAAGATCGAGCTCGGTCATTGGGCTCATGAACGAGCAACTGGTGCCGAACCTCTGGCAAACCCAAGACTGTAAAGTACCGAGCATTTATTTCCTGCTGCTACAGCCGCAAAGGCACAGTGGAGGACGAAGTATCGGCAACTTGGCCAACGCTACACCTCAATCTTGTGCTCAGGCTGACGAGAATGGCTTTGCTGTGACCACAGATTATAAAGCGATTCAAACCCTCCCTTCTTCGGATAAGACGGCTGTGGATGACCCATATCCCACAACATCCCGGGATTAATCCCATGTATATGTGTAGGTGGTGAGAGGTGGAGGAGAGTAGTGAGCGGAAGAAGAGAAAGAGATGGCGGCGATGACCTTGGCAATGGGCCCGGCAGCCGCCGGCGGGCGGGTGTTCGCGGCGACGGCGGCGGCGAAGGGCGCAGGGACCAGCGGAGAGGAGAAAGGTCTGCTGGACTGGATACTGGGAGGGCTGCAGAAGGAGGACCAGCTGCTGGAGACTGATCCCATCCTCAGGAAGGTGGAGGAGAGCTACGGCCGCGGCCGCACCACCGGGTCCAGGAAGTCGACCACCACCTCCGTCTCGGTTCCCAACAAGAAGAAGTCCGGCGGCTTCGGAGGCCTCTTCGCTAAGAAATGATATTACTGCCCATGCACGTCGTCTTCATCTGTTACTACTACATATATGGTCACACACTCTCCCTGCCATGAACTGTTCCTGTGCGCTTCGGGGAGAGGTGTGTTGTTCCTTTTCTTATGCTCGCTTGGGCTCCGTCTCTGTTATGATTTGGCCTGAAACGACTGGCAAGCTTCACAAACATGGCCACCGATGAATGCTGTGATTCTGTTTTGCATAACATCTCTAAGATTAGGTTGAAATATGTTAGCACCTTAGATTGGTTTCATCTGTTGGTGAACCTTTACGACGTGGCTGAGGAGTCAACACGGCTCGGTTCGATCCCGGATGTGCAAGATCGTCAACGCGGAGACTCGAGAAGCGGAAATACATGTCGGGTCAGGTTAAGCTATGAGTCTTGTTGCTTGCTTCTTTGTCGTCAGCCCCTGCACACAGGTCAAGGTCAAGAAGGGGATTTCCTGACTTGACCCCTCCGAAGTAAGACATTGAGTGGAATAATAGTTAGTTTAATGTGCAAAAAGTCCGTCCCCTCCTGATTAAGGAGGGTTAGCTTTTATACATGCAAGGATGAGCTGGTCGTACGAGGTCAATTAACTGCGATCGGCTCCTTGGATGGCCGACTTGAGCTTTTGTGTGAGCGCTGACTGACCTGCATGGATCGGCGCCATGCGGCATTGCTCCGAGCTTTCCGGGATGGCTGTACCGTGATTATGTCGTTCGTACGGAGGGGGTAGCAAGCAGTTGCCTGCCATGTGTGTGTTGCGTGCCACATCAGACTTGAAGTTCCACATCTACATCGTCATGTCTGCTTGCCTTGGTCCATGTGGGTGATACCAAAATATGCTCTATCACTCTTTCCGGCCCCAAAGAGGTGTGCCTCAGATTCCTTGTGGTGGGGCTTAGGGCATGGCTTGGTGCCTTTTGCTAGTTGGGTTGGCTATCATGTTGGGATTGGTGGTTCGAATGTCGGTTGATCGGGAGCTTCTATTCAGGAGCTGGATTGGTCGAGCGACATAACTCATTGGGCTGGCCAAGCAACCCTACTCGGGCGTTGGACTGGTCGAGCTACACTACTCGGGCACAAGATTGGTCGAGATATGACTCGGAGATTGGACTGGCCGTAAGGGGTGGCTCGGGCATCGAATTGACCGCGAGGCATGGTTCTGAAATTGGACCAACTGCGAGGCAAGGCTCAAGCATTGGATTAGTTAAGACGTGACTCAAACATTATATTGGCTGAGACGTGACTTAAACATTGGACTGACCGCGAGGCGTGGCTCATGCATTGGACTGGCTGAGACATGACTCGAACATTGGACTGACTGTGAGGCGTGGCTCATGCATTGGACTGGCCGAGACGTGACTTAAACATTAGATTGGCCGCGAGGCATGGCTCGAGCGTTGGATTAGCCGCGAGGGGTGTCTCGAGCATTGGCTTGGTCGAGCAGCACTACTTGGGCCCATGTTTGGCCGAGCAACTACTTGGACATTGAATGAACTGAGCAGTGACTGATTGCCCATGACTGGCCAAGTAACACTGCTCAAGCACCGGGGACTGGATTGACCGAACAATGTATCTCGAGTATTGGCTTGGTCGAGCAACACTATTCAGCTTTGTGTTTGGCCGAGCAGTTGCTCGGATATTGACTGAACTGAGCAACGACTAATTGCACATGATTGGTCGAGCAACACCGCTCGGGCACTAGGGACTGGATTGGCCGAGCAACATAGATCGAGCATTAGCTTGGTCGAGCAACACTACTCGGGCCCATGTTTGGCTGAGCAGCTTCTCGTACATTGAATGAACAGAGCAGCGACTGATTACACATGATTGGCCGAGCAACACTGCTCGGGCACTAGGGATTAGACTGGCCGAGCAATGTAGCTTGGGTATTGGCTTGGCCGAGCAACACTACTTGGGCCCATGTTTGGTCGAGCAACTGCTCGAATATAGAATGAACGGAGTAGCAACTGATTACATATGACTGGCCGAGCAGCACTGCTCGAGCACTAGGGACTAGAGTGGCCGAGCAATATAGCTCGGGTATTGGCTTGGCTGAGCAACACTACTCAGGCCAATGTTTGGTCGAATAGCTACTCAAACAGTAACTTGCCCATGACTGGCCGAGCAGAACTGCTCGGGCACTAGGGACTGGACTGGCCGAGCAACGTAGCTCAAGCATTGGTTTGGCCGAGCAATACTACTTAGGCCCATGTTTGGCTGAGCAACTACTCGGATATTGATTGAACATCTTAGGTAACACCTCTCTTTTTTTTCTTTTGATTTGCACATCTTGGGTTCATCTTCTTCGGGCCTCGTCGTGGCGGACATTCTTCTTTCCCTGATCTGCTCACATGGGTAGCTCTTGGCGGGGCCTCTTGTGCCACTTCTCGCACTTTCTTGCCACTAGTGTCTCTGTAGTAACATACTAGTTGGCCCATTGGAGGATCTCAGGAATGGTCACCGGTGGTCTCTCGACCAACGACCAAAAGAACCTTGAAGGGCATAGGCCCATCAAGAATGCCTACATAACCAAAGAGGAGTGGGCATATGGAATCCCTCGGATCTCAGTAGCAAAGCAGGCGATGAAGAGGGAGAGGGATTCATCCTCCTTCCGCCTTAGCCCGAGGAGTATGGTCGTGGATGGTTTAGGTTGCACGCTGGCTAAGAAGTGAAGCTTGAGTTCCCTTGCAAGATGATCAAAAGACGAGACCAAGGACGACCTCAATTGGTTGTACCACATCTAAGCCAGGCCTCGGAGGGTGGTAGAAAATGCTCAACACATCAGGGTATCGGAAGGGCCGTATTGGGCCATCTGGGCCCGGAAGGTGGCAACATGCTCCACTGGATCGTAGCTGCCATCATAGACCTCCAGCGTCGGGAGGCAGAAGTTGAGGGGGATAGGCTTGTCTTGAATTTCTTGGGCAAAGGGGGACCCAACCAAGGTACTTCCCTTGAGCTCCGTGGATTTATGGAATTCCTTTTGAACCTCATCCAGACACCGATTCAATAACTGCAATTGAGCTTAGAACGAGTCGTCTGCCAAGTCCAACGATAGGGTGTTGACTTCGGGGAAGGTCGAGGCAACGCGTCTGGGCACAGGGACGTTGCGCTCTGTCATTGGCCTCAAGTGTCCCGATTGCTTCCCGATTAGGGGATGGGCATTTGGAGCCAGAGGTGACTGGTCGACCGGGGTGACATTGCAAGGTATAAAAGGATGAGCGTAAGTTGGATCATGGGTGACAGCCGTGGGGGTAGAACCGTTTGCTAAGCTAGTCGGGATATGAGGGGTGTGATGGTTTGCATCATCCCAGCTAACGCTTGCACCTGGTGGGTGAGGTTGAGGAATGCCATGGCTGAGACAGCAGGCTGCCCCAAGATGGTCTCAGGAGGTGACATCCCAAGATCATTGAAAAGTCGCCAATAGTGGCTCAGGGTCGCAGTCGAGGTATTCCCTTCTAGGCTCGAAGGAAGTTAGAGTTGCCCTCCAAACTCGAAGGTCAAGTAAGTCGGGGGTGGCTCTTCTCCAAGGTACTCTCTCGGGTTACTCGGTTAGGGGCACTCTTGCGACATCGGACTCTCCTTTTAGCGCTAAAATATTGATGAACCTTTACGCTATGGTCGAGAAGTTAGCACGGCTCGATCCGATCCCAGATGTGCAAGGTCGCCCACGTGAAAACTTGGGAAGCAAAAATGCGTGTCAGGTCGGGTTGAGCTATGAGTCATGTTGCTTGCTTCTTTGTTGCCAGCCTTTACACACAGGTCGATGTCGGGAGGGGGATTTCCCGACTCGACCCCTCTGAAGTTTAAGTTACCGTTGAGTGGAATAAGAGTGAGTTGAATGTGCGAAAAGTCCTCCCCCTCTTGATTAAGGAGGGTTAGCTTTTATACATACGAGGATGAGTTGGTTGTACAGGGTCAATTAACTACGATCGGCTCCTCGGGCAATGGGCTTGAGTTTTTGTGCGAGCGCCGATCGACTAACACAAATCGGCGCCGCGTGGTGCCGCCTTGAGTTTTCCGGGACGGTTGTACTGTGATGATGTCGTTCGTATGGAGGGGGTGACAAACGGTTATAATCCATGTGTGTGTTTCGCGTCATATCGTACTTGAAGTTCCACGTCATCGTGTCTGCTTGTCTGGATCAACATGGGTGATACTAAAATATGCTCTATTATCATCCATATTATATATAATTTGCATCGTAACATTCTTCTTATACGCTAACAAATAATGCCCATGAATATAAAGAAAGAACTGAGAACTGCCCAAAATTTATATTAATAATATTAGAATTATCAATCATGAATACTTCGTTGATTGAGACATCGTAGTTTTAATTACCCTTTACCTTAAAACATAGCATTAGCTTGAAAAGTAGAGAGCATTATTGATTAAAAATATAATCATTTTTATTACTGGATTAAAGTCCTATAATTTTATTTCAAAATACTACAATTGAATCAAGTTAGCATTAGACGAGATTGATTGAATAACAGATTCAGACCGACTTCATTTCCACCATAAGAAAATAACGGGTTTGATTTGAGAAAAATAATAATCATTAAAAAAAAAAGCTGAAATCACTCAGAGAGTTCCATGATTTGTGGAGGGTATAAATGTGAATAAACTTGTATTCTGTCCCTACGAAACTCCATTTAATTTCCATCTTTATCTACCGCACCTGTTCGTCTTTTACCTGTCTCATGAGCAGCCGAAATTATTGGGTCCCACACATTGGTCCAACCCACTTGTTGCCCAATCAAAAGATCGGTAGGTGAATTGTTGTACGCTCTGTTGCGGCGACCTTTTTGGCGGATGGTTCGGTGGCGTCGTGTGGCTCGCGATCCAACACGACGCCACGTCATTGACCCCACCCTACCTCTCATCTTCTGCAGGCAGTGGCGGATGACGCGCGCGGACCGGAACTCCCCATAAAACTCCGATTCATAACACCGCCTCAAATCCGCCCTCCCCCTATATATATATATATCCTCCCCCTTCTCCATCCTCCAATCGACCATTTTACCAATCTTGCTATCTCTTCTCTAACCGCTCATCCGCCGCCCACATCTCGTCGATCTCTGCTTAAGGGAGCGACAAGGAGAAGGAAGCAAAGGGTTTCGTTTCGTCGATCGAAGGCCAGCGATGGTGCCTCCGAGAAAAGAGGAGGGCTCGGATCGGTCGTCGGATGGAGACGCTGGCGAAGGATTTAGGGCGAACAACGGATCCGAATCCACCCACGGCGGCGGCGTCGCTGAAAGGCTGAGAGAGAACCTCCGTGGCGAATCGGACGACGATCTCTCCCACGAGGCAAGCGGCGGCGCCGAGGACGACCGGGTGCTGCCGTGGCTGCAGGCGTTGGATCTGCAGGTTCTTGGCGCCTGCCGTGCGGACGAGAGGTCGAAGCCTCTGCTCAAGCTCAACGTCTCCAGCGGCCCCTCCGAGGACAAGCTGCTAGCGCAGCTGAGCCAGGTTCTCGTTTTTCCTCCTCCCCGTTTCTTGTGTTTTTTATTGCTCGTAAGATGGATTTACTATGCAATATGTGGCTTTCGCCTAATTGCTATCCTTTTTCATTTCCGCGATCATAGTCAAAATTTACTTCTTCAAAGACTATATGTCTAGGTGTAGCAACTCGAATTCTAGTTCAGAAAATTTTCGCCTGCTAAGCCATGCCCGTAGAGATCTGAAGTCTAATACTTGTTGAATTAACACAACTAATTAGTTGCATTTTATGATTTGTATGCTTTCTTATTGTATAAAAATGTGGAAGCTAGATGGTGATATGTTATGCTTGGTCAAATTTTGCTTTATTATCTTTCCTACCCTTCTCATTTATTTTATTTTTAACTTAGTTGTTTATTGTTCCTAAATATGGCCAGCATTTTGAAGCATCGGAAGTAGGGATGTTGGCAAGGTGCCTGTGTGTTCCTCTTGTTTCTGTTCGTGTAGGGAAAGTCAAGAAGCTAGGGAACATCTTATGCCCGACTGCTACAAGGTAATTTATAAACTTGATACTGATTATTTAATGTGCTTATAGAGTGATCGGGTTACTATATATCTACATTGATTGGTTTAAGTGGCTGGATATGGTCATTTTTTTCCCTGGTACTCTTTTTCTTTTACTGTCGATCTATGAATTAATCTATTATGTTGGCCCAAAATTTTATTTGCTTAATGTGACATGCACCCATATTTTGTTTTTGTTCTTTAACCGGTTGGTTTATTTTTATAAATATCTACGTAGGAAAGACTTGTTGCTGTAAATTAGATATAAAACATGTTGCCTGAAACAAATTGCATATATGTCACCTGAAACAGATTGCATATACGGATGATTTTTAATGTAAGAGGCAAGAAAATAAGTTCTCCAATAAATTATTGAGTCTATGACAGTTCTCCCCTTTCTTGCAGTGGTTCAATATCAATGCAGGTCAGTTCCTGTTTTCATTGCATTATTAGTAAAACATCATAATACCTTTTTTAGCATTGTACTCTCTAGAATATAGCTTGAATGTGGAGGGTATCTCGTGTTCTTTTCCATGATCTTGGAGCTAAACAAGATGTATTCAGGCAATATGTATCTTAAAGTTTGAAGATACACTTCTCATATTCTAGTGGAAAAAAAAAATCCACAAAGTTTGCTGTTAGTTCAATGTAGAGCACTGAAATTTGCAACAATTTGAGATGTGATTGTTTTAGACCACAGTTGATGTTTTCTGCAGCCTGTAGGATAGATGCATTGCAAATACATAATGGCCAGGCAAAAAAAATCACAATTTAAAGCGTACATTCATGAACCAGGAAAAATGAAGAGAAAATTGAAAAAGAAGGGGAAAAAAGGCTCAAGAACACCCTTTCAACTTGTGTTACTATTTTGTTTTTCAACTCGGGTTCATATTGATTGTTTCAAAAATAAAAGAAAGAGTAATTGATTATTTTGAGCCAATATCCTAACATCCTTAGAACAGGTGAAGTTAACATATTGTCCCTGCTGCTGAAGTTTGTAATCATCATATATTTGGTTATAGTTTAGGAACCTAAGGAAAAGAAAAATATCTTGTTTTTTTTCTTTCAAATCGACATTACTTCTAAATCAGCATGCATGACTTCTGGAACTTTTATGATATAGCATGACTAACGAAATTATGTAGAATGATAGTCTTTGGGAGCTATGATATACAATTCTAAGGAATACTTAAAGTTGATATTTCAAGAAAATTAATGCAGTTAGGTACTGACTAATTTCTCTTATTTGTAAACTTGTGATATATGATAAGGAGTAATCTCATTCAACACTTTTTTCTCATGATGACTTACAAGTTCTTATTCATATTCATCTTCTTGTATTCATCAACCACACATTTATTTGATGCATCTGATCTTAAAAATATATAACAAGAAGGGTTAAGATAAAGTTTTAGATGTGAGATAGCTGAGAAAAGAGATGTGAGGGAATTGAGATCTGCTTAGCTTTTGATAACATGATATATTGATGGTAGGTATATTGTGACGTTGTAGCACGCTGGAGTTTGGTGCTATGTTGTTAGGTTCAATGAATTGTTCAATTAATGACACATTGAAGATGATTTATCATACTCCTGCTTTGGTTTTTTTTCTTTATGTAGTACTGTGGATTTAACCTCTGAGCTGTTCTACTACTTGGGATATGAGAGTTGGTTAACACATTGTATCTTGATTTTAAGTTGTACCCATTTCAACTGGCTGGAAAATATACGGTATTTGTAGTTGTTTATGAATGATTGCAGGATTCTATGTCTCAGCTTATTAGTGATGGCATTGTTCATCATTCCAAGTAAAGAATGTCTTTTGATTTGTAGGTAAAGTGGGCGTTTGTGATGTTCTGTTAAGATCTCTGATTTATGAGCAAAAGAAGGTAGTTTCTTACATAGACTTATGGTATATTGAATTTGTACGATCATTATCCTATCCCAGTTGGATTCCAGCAATAGGATCCTTTATTATCGGAGCACATATTTGCTATTATTTTTATATGTTTGTCTTTTAGCAGAGTTTTATAGGATTATGATCTATAATGAATATCCTATGATAATGAATATTTTATCATTGTTATGAATTATTCACTGCTTAAAAGTTGCTTTATGCACTATGTTAGCCAATTCAAATTGTCTAATTCCTTGCCTTAATGGGATTCTTTATAGATTTTTATTATTAATCTTCTCTGTGAATGCACTATGCAAAAAAGATGTTACTTCTATTTTGTGATTTTGGTTCGTCATATTTTGCTCCTAGTTAGAAATTTGGTCATTTGATGCTAAGTTGGAATAGTATTAGTGTAAAATTTTACATTTTGAGGAGAGGCTAGGCATCCTCTGATGTTCATCCCACTTCTGATCTTACATTTCAAGAGAACATGATATTACTTGCTTACAGAAAACTGGCCAAGATGTTCAATTTCTGCTTTACATTATTGGTCTTTCTGTCATGCCATTACATGCAGAAGCAAATATTTAAATTGCTTCTTCCATTTAAAATTGTATTAAATTCACTTGTCTTTTTATGAAACATTGAATTTTCCTTTGAAAAAGCATTTTTTTGTTTTAATAACATGACATTAATGTTTAAATGGTCTAATAATTAGCGACTGAATCTTTTACACTTCATCTGTTTATTTTGCTAGTATATATTTTTGAAAAAATAAAGTTTTTCACTTCCTTTTTCTGTGTCCTTGACTAGTATGATTTTTTGTACCCACTGTGAGATATTAGTATGACACCATCATCTACTTGTGACAATTCTACATGTTATGCTCTTCTATTCCATATGAAGTTTACTTTCAGATTTAAAAATGCTGCTTTGTGTCATCGTTTTTTTATTCCTGCATGTGCTTTAAGCTCTAACTAGTGTCTATAAAGTTCTACTTGGATAACTCCATTTTGCTTGTTGAAGCCTTGATTCTTTTTAATGCTTGAAAAACTAGTTTTCTCATTCATAAACTTTTGTTTTTTTGTCTTTCTCTGAAGTTCAACAATGGAAGCCTTCAACCTATCCTTGCTAAATTGTGAATGTTGTCTAAATTGAAAATTTTTGACATAATTTGTCTAAATTGAAAGTAATTTTCTTCTAGAAAAATATCTAACCTGGAGGGATTTTCAAACACGTGTTACCTTAATGAAAATAATATTCTACTTAGAGAACCTGACTGAGCACTAGAATGGAGAGTACAAATGGATCATGAAATCACTTCAATGCCCTTTGTTTGTCTTGGTCACATTTGAAACTCTATGCCCTTCAAGGTTGGTTTGGGAATTAGAAGCAGACTTTGATATCACCATACTGCCCTTCTTCTCTTATAGCAATGAGCTAGTTCCTGATGTCAACTCCATATGGCTTAAATCAGTGTCTGTACTATCTGACTTCTGTGGCCATGTGCCTAAGGAATTACTTTGCTTAACCTTTTACACTCATTTGCTAAGATGCACAAATTTATATAGATATTTGAATAATCTAAAATTTGTTTTTTATATTATCTTGCTTTAAATGCTTGCTTTTGGTTTGGCATAACTGGTGTTAGATTATAGTAGTTTATGGTCAAGTATCACCTTCAGTAAATTTTTTTCCCTTTTAGTTGCATTATTTTTCTGTTTTCGTTGAATGTTTCTTGATATTTTGTTTTAACCCTTGTCTTCTCATTGTGTAGGGGACAATTGAATCTCAATCTTTTGCCTTCATCTAATATGCACATTTCATTCATTGGGGACAACGGCTGTGCCGAGAGTTTGGCTGTTTTGAGCAATGACTTTGATAGCTTTGATGCGATTCTTGAGGAAATATCAGCAGATACTTCTGGACGTTCCTTCTTGCTAAAGCTCCCAGGACCTCGAGTCTTGTACTATTGGTGTTCCGAGAAGTCAAAGGTCCATGGCCTCGAGTTGCTTGCTAAGGTGATTTTTCTGTTCTTACCTAATTTTTGCAATAATTGGATCATGCTCTAGGATAAGCCTGTCATGAACAAGCATTAAGGTTGCTTGTATATGTATGATTGCTATTTCCAATGTTTTTTTTAAATCCACCACTCAGGTAGGGCCATGGTGCTTTATCAGTGGATCAAACCTTAAACATCCTTTGAGTATAGTGATGTTTTTACTCACTGGGTTACAGGCAGATAATCAAGTACATGCAGACGTAGGCCTTTGTTTTCAGAAAATTCTTAATATTCTATTGATTATCTTATGTATGCAACAGATGAAAGATCTACTACAAAGGAAGCCCTCCTTATCCCGTCTTACTGGAATCTCTGAGTCACGCCTTGATTCATTTGCAACTCATCTTGGGACATATCTTCTTGGGTGCGCAAACACTGCAGAAGCTAATTCAGCTGCTTCATCACATGGTTTACATGGTGGTTCAACTCCTGATGAAACTGATTGTCAGTTCGCATCTGCAGTTTCCCAATCACGTTCACGCACTGTAGAAGTGCATTTAGGACAGGTGCATTCTGTCTGTCAAGGTGGTCTGAACCCAAGATTAAGTATTTTCAAGGATGAAATGCAAAGAACAGTAACATCTACAAGAAGTGGATCTAGGGAGGAATTAAAACAGCATGGAGATTTCCATCCAAGCACATTGACAAAAAGATCTGAACCAGTGGCGTCAGTTTCTGTTTCATGTACAGTTAGTGCTCCATGTACCAGTAAATGCGTGGATGACAATTCAAGGAACATCGAACCAAGTTCGATTCGTTCCTGTGGTTTGCCTGAAATACCATCCTTACCTTCTCTCCCTTCATTCAATCCCATGTCGATTCACCTTTCTCCATCACAGACAACCAGATCAAGTTCCTTGTTTTCTCCTTACTACTGCTGGTGTCCCCCTTGCCCATCTTCACTGCAGTATAAAGCAACCTCTTCACATCTGTCATCCATCTCCGAACACATTCCTCTGCCACCTCTATCTTCATTGTTGCCTGCTGCTGCACCCACAGTTGCATCTGTGCCAGCTAAGCTACCTATTGATGTTTCTGAGCTTGGAGCCATGACACTTCCAACTCTTCTCCCTGATGCATTAGTTCCTGCATCATTTTCTGTGTCATCACTTACCTTGCCATGCTCGCAACAAATTCCAATGTTTACGCCTTTTATATCAGATCCCATCGTCCACATTCCAGTAATTGATTTTTGTTCTTCTGGTCCGGGTTATCTTGTCAGTGCCGGACCTGCTATATCTTCGGTCCTCTCACCTCTGCTTCCAGGCCTTGTAAGTCCTCTAATACCAAAGGTAGAGTCAGCAATAGAAAAGAATGCCAGAGAAACACTTAAGATGCTTATGGCGTCATCACCCACAGCATCAAGCCCACAGTTGAATGTTCTGCCTGCTGTTTTCAACAATTTGGATGAAAGTTTTTCTTGTGCCAAGGTGAGTTAATGCAATAATTCTTGTCCTCACTTGTGACAATTTTATTAGTTTGTGTCATTATTTTTGTTGTTGGTACTGAATTGTTAATATGTTTTGTCTCAGATGGTGAACAACCATTCTGCTGTAGTTGCTACCAGCAGTCAGCTACTCTGTGGTGGTACAGTGGATGCAGATAATGTCTCATCAGACTTATCTTGCATAGGTTTATGTTCCTTGGGAGAAGGGGTTGTTCATGAACTTTACCATACCATGAACTGCAACCCAGAGGAGGATAACTGCAGTGATGACTATGATGACCTGAAAGAGGGTTGACCTTTTGGAAGAATGGAGTAGATCACTTGGTAATCTGACTTGAAGGATATGTGAGCATGTGTAGAATTTACAAGGGCTAGATGTAGAGCATGCAGTGCACTAGATGTATTACTTGTGCAGCTATTTTCTTTTCTAGGCCGTGAGAAGTGGCTTATGTGAGCAAATTTTAACAAATGGGACGCATTACTTGTGCAGCTATTGTTGTTCTTGGAAACTATTTGTAGTTCAATTAAAAGTAGCTGGTAGTCTACTTTTCGACAATGTTCTTTTGTTGAACTCCTCCATGGTGATATACACCGCTGGAAAAGCTCAGTAGGGCTTGCTTGCAGTCGAGTTAACCATAACACTATTTTGTTTTGTTCTTACACTTGGGTTCTGCCGGTAACGATTAATGATCTACTCTACTCTTTCCGCTTACCAAAATGTAGAGAAACATACAGAAGAACACAGAGAAATAAATTGCTATATCACTACATATCATGTCAAAAAGATAAATGCGTTTTGTTGTTTTGTGTTGATAAGCTGTGTCGTCTTCTATATATGCAACGCTGAAATAGAAACATAAATATACGTCTTTATTATTTAACCAATCTCCATCAACCGACTGTTGTTCCATTATTAGAACAGCGATGTTCCATTATTAGAACTGTTAGCATTAATATTCTTTAAGATTCCATCTTAAAACATTAATGTTCTTTTAGATACTATTTATATTTTCAATTTAGGTTAGATATTAGTAACCACGATTAATAGCTGTTAACCAAAGTTGTCTTTTTTTATGGATGTAAAGAAAAGGATAGGCTTTAGGTATTAAAATTTGTATGACATATCCCTTATTTCCTACCATAGTTTTTTTTTTAATTTTAGTAATTTCCTACCTAAGTCTAGAACCAGTGGGTCGTCGATTGAATTGATGAATCAAGTAATTTGAGTGATAGGTGTAATATTTGAACATGGGAGAGATCATATCGAGAAACCCATTTGACTAAAGCTCAAATGTAAATCTGCATCACCTTTGACGACCTCAAGCACTTTGGGCGAGACTAAAACTCCTCCTAAAGTAAATCGAGTTTGAATCAGGCTAAATAACCATCGTAAATTTATTATTAACATGATGTTAATAAATAATAACATAAACTTTATATTTTAAACATAAAAAATAAATATAAATTATTAAAATATAATATAAATAAATTAAGATGATAGAAACTAGATCATTTTTAGAGACTTAATTTCAAATTACCTCATATAATTACTCGATATTTGTATCATCCTCTTTCTTCTTCTTCTTTATCTCATCTTTAATCGTTGTACTCTCTCTTCATCCGTTACAATGGCTCCAACGGTATTATCAATTCGTCTTAAATAAAAATATAATTAAAATATTAAAATTATCTGTTTGTCAATCGTTTTCGTGTTTTTGATTTACGATATTAAGATAAATAAAATTAGATATTTTACCTTTATAACTATAAAAATTTTAATATAAGTTTTTTAAATTTAAAGATGGAGATGCTAAAGAGAAAATAAGCCAATAGTATTATCAGATCCGATCGTTAGATGTTTTCGTGGACGAATGAAATCTGATTAAATAGGAAAAGAAAGTAATCAAACAATTAAATAAATAGATAGTCCCAAAGTGCACGGACGAGGCTCGATTACTTTTGTTTTTGCTCCCATCCGATTTCTTTTCTTTCTTTTATTTTAGCCCATAATCATAACTATACCCTTCTTTGATTCCCACACACGCCACCCCCCCTCCCTTTTGGCTTCACGCTCTCATCATCTAAATCCTTTTGTCTCTTACGCACGCCACGCTTCACTTCTTCATCATTGAGCATATGCTGTTCGATGAAATGATTGATCGTCTAACTTGCTAAGTAGAGAGTGAGAGGAGGCACCGCCGCAACCGCATTCCATGGCTCTCGAGATCGTAGCGCCGCCGCCATTCTACCTTTCGGTCTCCACCTGCGACCTCCACCCCGACCAGACCGTCACGGGCTTCTGCGCTTCCTGCCTTCGTGAGCGCCTCGCCAGCCTCGACGTTACCCCTGGCTGCCTCTCCACGTCTTCCGTCTCCGCCTTCAGGTCCGTCTTCCCCAGGGCCTCCGCCTCCAATCCCCCCTCCTTCCTCCGCCCCGAACTCCGCCGCTGCAAATCGTTCTCCTCCGCTCGTTGCGCCTCCGGCTTCGAGACCGAGCGGAAGTCCTGCGACGCCCGCGGCCGCTACACCCTCTGGTCCCTCTTCTGCGAGGACGAATTGGATCGCGGCCATCAGCCCTTGGCTCCCTCGGCATCTGCATCGGTGGAGGGCGGAGGGACCGAGGCCCAGTTCCGGAACCTCTGGTTCGCTCCTTCTTCCTCTGGTGCGGCCCCTCCGCTCAAAACCTTCGGTGAGGAGGACGACGCGGATGAGATCAGGGCGGCGGATCCCATGATCCATGTGGGATCGTCATTGGAGATGGACCGGGGGGAGCGGCTTGAGGAGACAGAGGTGAAGCCGATGAAGGACCACATAGACCACGAGTTTCAAGCGAAGAAGCCTCCTCACAAAGACCCCAAGAATATCGCCGACAGCTTCTGGCTCGCCGCCTCCGGATTGAGCAAGAAGCTTCAGAAGTGGCGGAGGAAGCACAAGGACAAGAAGCAAGGCGGCATAGCTGCCGCGGCAGCTACGCCGGCTGAGAAGCCGCCCAAATCCTCCCATCGGCTACGCGACACGCAGTCGGAGGCGGCCGTGGACGCGTTTAGCCGGAGATCCTGTGACACCGACCCGAGGTTCTCCCTAGACACTGGTCGGATGTCCTTAGACGACCCGAGATTCTCGTTGGACGAGTCGAGGGCCTCGTGGGACGGCTACTTGACCGGAGGCCGATCAGGGTTCGCTCGGCTGCCTCCCATGTTTGCCGTCGTTGAAGACGCCACCGCCGCTGCGATCCTCCGACCGGATAGCCTGATCCCCGTGGAGGAGGATGCTGTCGCCCCTGGCGGGTCTGCACAAACTCGGGACTACTATTTGGACTCCTCATCCAGCCGTCGCCGGCGAAGCCTTGACCGGTCCAATTCCAACTCCATCCGAGAGCAGCCTTTTGAGGTGAAGCCTGTTTCCATTGCGCGAGTCTCCCCTGCTGGTAGCGCCGAGTTTTACCATTTCCACCATGCCAATGTACTTGAAGACCGGGAATTAAGAGATTTGAGCTCAAAGTCTCTCAGGAATGAGTGTTTTGGGAGATTAGATGCACCTTCTGGAGACCTTCATGAGGGTTCTGCCACAAAGAAGCCCAGGAAATGGAGCAAAGCATGGAACATTTGGGGGCTTATACAGCGAAGAAGAAGCAGCACCAGAGGTAGGGCAGACATGGCGGAGAGATCCTTATCTGAGTCCTGGCCGACACTAAGGTCTCATCCGGGTTATAATGGCAGAATTTTACAGAGCAACAGCAGTGTAGGCTTCAGGAGATCTTTTAGTGGTAGTTTTGGCTATGGGGGTGTGAGCCGGAGCAGTCTGGAGAGTAACAGGCACAGTAACAAAAGGAGGGAGGAGCTTGTGCTGGAGAGGAATCGAAGTGCTAGGTACTCTCCGAACTGTGTTGACAATGGTATGCTGCGGTTTTACTTGACACCAGTGCGGAACAGCCGGAAGCATGAAGGGTCAGGGAAGGGTAGGGTTATTAATTCACACTATTTTATAAGGAACATGCTAGGATTGTATTGAGCTAGTAATTTGCTCCACAAGGTACTAGTTCTTCATTAACTTCATTTTTTTATTTTGTTAGTGCATGTGATACTTGTCATCGATTGCCCAATTTTTTAAGCTCTATAAAAAAAACAGTAGTTCCTGTCTCTCCTCATCAGTTGCACAACTGCAAACTGATATCAGATTGCAGAGGATAAGTAACACCAGAAATTTTAATAAACGTGGTCATTTTTTTCTTATATTAATCTTAGTATTTATACAGTTGGGAGTTTTAACTGCTAAACAGTTGCCTTTTGACAAATCTATCATCTTCTTACTGGTACTGATAAACTTCGCAGAGGAGCTAGTGATAAATTTCTGATGATTATAGCAGTTATTAGAAAATATATTACGCTTTAAATTCTCATAGAGGAGGCTGTTGTAATACCTTTTCGGTCACCATTATTTCATTGCATTTGGTAGAAGGTGCTATTCATTACAAACTAGCCACACTTGCAAACATTGCAATAATGGTCATCATGGTTGTCACAACAGCTATTATGTTGACTTTGGAGGGTCCATTATTTTATATACATGCAATAACATCAATTTAAAAAAGAACATCCAAAACAACCCATTTTGACATTGTATCAAGAAAATGCTGTTATCTTCCTTTATGAAGACCATTATATATTAGGAATAACAGTTGTATAATTTTTTTTCACTATATATCATATACAAATTACATGTATATGACATGTAAAGTGTTTTAACATTAATGTAAAGTGTTTTAACATTAATCATATCATTAATGTTGACATGTAAAGTGTTTTATCATATCAATTTAATTATGACATGTAAAGTGTTTTAACATTAATGTTGTCCATAGCAATCACTATTTTCTATCTTTCCCAACATTCCTATTTGTTATATGAAGCCAGATCTTCCTTTTCCTTCAATATAATAGTTAGCTATTCTGATGAATGCACGTATCATTCAAAACAATCAAGAAAGTGGGTTGGGAAACTTAAATTCTCTGTAGTAACCATCTGTCATTTAGTAACTTATAATGTCATTTGATCAACTGTTGTACTCGCAATATCAAGTCTTTAAAACCTAGCTTCCTAACTTAAAATTGCCTTGCAACATCAGTCGACAGTCACCTTCTTCTGTTTCCTTTATATCTTTGGTATGAGCTTATGTTATATCCTAAAAGGTCTAGGTGCCATCCAGTTATATGTCACTACAATTGCTGGCTTTGAGAGCTCAGCAAATCAGAGTGCATTATGTAGACTGCGACTATGATAAGCTGACAACTTTTGATCCTTCATGTTCTACAGAGACTCCACTTTCTTAGTTCAGATCATAAAACTTGATCTGTCAGGGGCCCTTCCATCGGAAAAGAAAATGAGGAATAGCAGGACAAGTTTCAGGAACAACAGAAATTTGTGACATATAGAGATTGGTTTGTAGTATTGTACCAAATTATTCTATTTTTGGATTTATTACATTAGGTCAAATGGATATACTTCTTCAATTAAATGATGTACCAATGGGTAACCTATTCGAGCAAAATGTTCAAATAACTTTTTCTTTTCATTTATGACATTAGTTTTCTGATTGAAGGTTAAAAATAAATGAACTCTCATATTCTCTCTCAAGCTTAAGGCATAAGTTTAATTTATTGTCTTGCACTTAATCAGAGAATAACTTCAAATACACACTTGAAAGCAAACTTGATTATTGTACACCCCATTTTCTTGTCCAGCTATTCATTTCAAGCTAAAAATTTTAGGTATTGATGTTTTTTTTCCTGCAAATTAACTTACTAATTTATGCTTTCAGGTGAGATCACAAAACTTCAGTCCAGTTATGCTTAGGTCTTCAGGTTGTGTTATCTACCATGACTAAACACATAAAGATTATATGAAAAACCTACATATATCATGGTTGTCTGCATCTTCTATTCAGCAATTTGTGTTCCAGTCATGGTTACTCATCCAAATGTTGGACTAGATATATAAAGTCAGAATGTGAAATGGTTTGGATGCCTGATACTGCTGATTTTAGTAGAATGGATTACCTTTGAAGATTCTCGAGGTCTCAGAATAATGGAGCATCAATCCTCTATGTTGGCATTTATGTCACAGGACATATCTTTACCAGTACGTCCGAAGCAAATAACCTTCTGTTGTCAGATGTCAGAAATCTGCCTAATTTTTCATCTTAAAGGTCAGACTCATTTTTATCATTGCCGAAAGTATTGAGTTAACATCATTTGATCATGTCTACATTTTTTTGTCACCGCAGATGATGCCATCTAGAAGAGAATCTGTTGTTGAATATTCAGAAATTACATGTATAGTGCACTCATTGTCTATCGTGTGTACTTGAATATTCAGATTGGACGCAGGAGTTGAGGATTTTCTCGTTGCATCCGGCTGAAAATGTTTCCATTTTAATTTGTACTGGGGTTGAGTCCCATCAAGAAAAACCAGATCTGAGAGGTTGGAGTTAAAGATGCAATCTGAGATGTCACTGCTTACTTTCTTCTGTCTAAATCTGTTATGAAATGTTGCACCAAAACATGAAAGCTGTTGGGATGTAAAATCTAATTGTTGTGTCAACTACATGGTGTTAGATAGGAATTGGACTTGTATGTGTTGTGGTAAGTAATCTTGTTTTCTTGGGTTGAATAAACAGGACATGATCAATAAACTTTGCTCTTAACTCACTCTTTGCATTTATAATTTGATGTAATTAGTCACAGTTCCATATTGCCACTTAAAAATCTTCTTTCAAGTCCATAAGCTGTCGAGTGGTCTGGATTGGTTCAAGTTAGGAAAAATATCAGAAAAAAGATGAGGAATAAGACTATAAACAATTAATTGCCATAATACTTGCATTTTTTCTTTTCTCTTTCATAGCTCAAAAGAAAATGTTCCAAACAAGTAGAAGATGACATGAAAAAGAATAGAATTGATATGAAGTCTGTCATCTCTTGTTCTTTTCAACTCATGAATCAGACTTGTGACTCGATTTGTGTAGATTGATGGTGAAGGCAGTGCTGTTGATGAGAGAGAGTTAGGCAGCAGCTCCAACAGGCGCACCTGCCTTGTTGAGCCTCGAAGAGCCATAAAGAGTCTCTTCGAATCGGATGATCTCATTCTTGGACCCATAAGCCACTTGAGTTCGGTCGTCCAGGTTCTCGATCACCTTGTCCAGCACCGACCGGGTGCCGTCGCTGCTGTACCCTCCTGCTTTCTCGATGAGGAACCCGAGAGGCGCCACCTCGAACAGCAGCCTCAGCTTGGCCTTGGAACTCGGAGACGTCACGTTGGTGAAGATGCCCTTCTCCTTCACGATGATCTACACATGCACACAAGGTGCTTGATCATATGCCTCGGTAATATCTTGAGCCCTTCTTGTGGTTTCGGTGTGCATCACATTACCTGGTTGACATCAGGCACCATTCCTCCGGTGTACCGCAGCGTGTACTTCTCCCTCACGTAGTAGTTGATCAACTGCAGGCACACATACTTCGAGTTCAACACTGTTCTTACACGATCTCAGAGAAGCAAAAGCGATGATGACCTTATCATAGTCAGGGTTGTCGAAGGTAGCTCTAAGGTTGCCTGGAGAGAAGATCTTGCCTTCACCGATCGATGTCGTGTCCTTCACGTGCTGCCACTTCCCTGAAGCCGTGGTGCAAAGTGAGATGTAATCTGTTGGGCATTAGTACAAGGGAGATTGAGGCGGAGGAGAACCAACCTTCATCGAGGAGAAGGAATTCATGGGTTCCAGGGCAGTCTTTGAGAGCAATGATGTAGGTGGTGCGAGGTCCGTAGATGCCCATTGCGGCGGCGACTTGGTCTCTGCCGGTCACGCCGGTGAGCTTGTCGCCGGGCCATACGCCGAAGATGGTGCCCACTGTGAAGTTGGTGTCGA
Source organism: Musa acuminata AAA Group (assembly GCF_036884655.1). Classification (NCBI taxonomy): domain Eukaryota; kingdom Viridiplantae; phylum Streptophyta; class Magnoliopsida; order Zingiberales; family Musaceae; genus Musa; species Musa acuminata. Next base: position 6,876,883 of record NC_088349.1, read on the forward strand.
CGATGCTGGAGCCGTCGAGGGGATCGAAGGCCACACTGAACCCACCTGAGTTCCACAGGTAGCAGACAGGTTTGATTAGATTGTGTCCTTTGTTTTATTTTTGCGCCTCACAAAGTTTTTTTTTTTTAGAGTCATTTGATCTTTTTATCCTTTCGATTTTTAAATTTAAAAAATTAATATTAATTTTTTTATAATTATGAAAGTAAAATATCTAACTTCATTTACCCTGACGTCGTTGGTTTTATTGACGAAAGATACAGTACATGACAGCATGGGCATGAATAATACAAAAAATATAATTTCAATGGTGGTAGTGGATGAGAACGATGTGATGGTCGACCTTGTCGATATCGATCTGAACATGAATGATGAAGAGGAAGAGGAGGCAGAGTAGTGAGGCATTTGTATTAGTGCTTGAGAAGGAAGAGGAGGGAGGTGAGACATTTGCGTTGATGTCGCGTTGCTCTGCCTCCTCTAGTGTTGCTCTATATCTGCTTTGGCGCTAGAGGAGAATGAGAATGCAGATGAGGCATCTGCTTCACTAACAACGAGGGAGGAGGAAGAGGAGGCAGGTGAGCTAGAGCAATACTACGCCGAAGGAGATAGAAGAGGTAGGTGAGGCATATGTGTCGGTGTTGCACTGTACTGTTTCTCTTCATTCTCGTTGACCCCCACACCCGCACTGATTGGAGCCTTTGGGTGTGTTGCTCTTTTGTTTCATATTATTAGTGCACTAAGACACATGAATCATGCTGTTTGAGTTCAGCATCTTCACATTGCTATAGCGTGTGGGAAGATAAATCAAAGAACAGAAGAGAATCATCAGTCATATTTACCTTCCACTGGTCCTCCCATATCTTGCAACTCGGGGACTTCTTCGGAGCACGCGTACTTGCAAACATGCGAGTATTGCAAAGCCTGAAGTGAGAGGTACACGAGATCAACAAATCATATTGATCCTTATGTTGATGATGATATTGGAGGATAAAGCATGACAGTGTCTCTTCTTGAATCGACTGCCTTGACTTACCTCGAAAAGAAGGTTGTTGGCGAGCAGATCCACGGCTAGCTGCTCGTCGCCGAAGGAGTTGACGCAGGCAGTCCCACCACATGATGCAGTCCTCACCTTGAAGGAGATGGTCCTCAGAGCCTCCCCCATGGCCATCAGCAACCTTATCAGGTTCTTATCCGGTGTTGCCTTGGTCAAGAACTCCTCCTACGATTCCAATACATGAGTTTAGTGCCTTCGGTTTTGGAGCAAGTAATGATCTATCTTTCTCATTCCGTAGAGGTTACCAAGCTATCCCCTATCTCACACTTGGTGGTGAGGGACGAACTGCCTACTGCCCTGCAAGCTCTCGACTTGGGCGACGTCAGTCTGAGGGTCTCGCCGAAGATGGAGCTCGACTTGAGGCCCTGCGAGAAGAAGGCAGAAGCAGAGGTGAAGTACTACTACTAAAGGAGATCGTGGCGTGCAGTCAAAAAGCAGGCGGGCGAGCGTTCGTACGCTGTGCCTGTGAGACCGCGGGAGGGAGGGAGCAGAGGATGGCACGGCCAAGCGCGACTGATACAGCACGCTGTGGGCGATGACGCCGCGTGCGCAGGTCGCTGCTCCCGTCTCCATTTCGTCGAGCTCGTACGTAGGGGAAGCCGCTCACCACGAAGGGTGGATTAGGCTCAAGCGGGCATCGGATGATTGAAGACGAGAGGGAGTGGCGGGGAGGAGATAAGTAGTCTGTGGTGCGGCAAATGCTCATCATTCGTTGTGGCGTGTGGTGGCGGTGGAGCGCCCGGTGCTTTAAGATTCCAAATCTCTGGTGCGTCAAAGTCAGCAGCCACATCGGATCTTATCTGCCTCGAAGTTTTTATTGTTGGATACTGACGTCTACGTGGCATAGTTAACGAGACATTTTTGATTCGATTCACTGGTTAAATTATCTAATTATTAAAATATTAAATTGCTCTTAATATGTTTGGATATTTTTCAAAAATAAAAATAAAAATTTATTTTTTCAAAATACATTCCTTTTTTATCTTATTCTCACATAATGTTTTTATTTCTCAAAAGATAAAATTACTTTGATATTCACCTCGTCGTGCTGCTCCTCGTTTGTCACCTCCACTCTCGCCCTTATTTGTTATCGTCGTCACATCCTCATCCATCGCCTCCATTGCCACCCTCATCCACCGCCTTCATTATCGTACTCATCCTCGATCCGTCCTCTTCTTTATCTCTTCACGCTCATCCTCAATCCTCTCCTCCGCCTCCTGGATTTGACCCTTCATTTGTTTGCCTCCACAAGTGATGTGGCTGCTTTGGCCACGTCATCACCCCTTTGTTCCTTACCCTATCAACAGCCACTTGTCAATTGCAACGCAATTTACGAGTGTGATATTTAACATTTCAAATCATAGGGAACAAAGTAATTTAATCATATGACACTTGCAACTTGCTGAAAAATAGATTTGCAGACAGCCAACTAAGTAGTTCTTAAATATACATGTCAATTTCCTAGTTATCACACAAAGAGTCCTGACCAGATGAAAAAAGGTTGAGTTGTGACAATAACAATTGTCAGAGTACTGTCATAAAATGGATTTCAAACATCAATTTCACATATTTCTATTTAACTTTACCCAAATATGACAGAATTTTTTTTTTCTCGATAGCAATACATCACTGTGTATACTTCTCGGCATTCAACAGTGCACAGAATGTGCAAAAACATGTTCTTCATTTCTTACCTCTCAAAGCTGGGTAGCTTTCTTCACCTTGGTATGATTCAACTCCACCAAAATAATCTAAAGCTTCTCCTTCGGTTCACAAAAAAGGTGAACTTAAGGACAAGTTGGAAACGATTTCGTGAAGGAAATGAAGCCACAGCTACCATAAAGCTATTCATGTAATCTTTATCTATTCTGTAAGCGGAGCAGTTGGTTGCTTTGGGGACAGCAGCACTTGCTTAGCAGAACCAATCAATAGATTTGTCTTGGAATCAGCTACCGCAACAGATATTCCTACAGCTTCCAGCATTCATTGGCAATCTCTCATAGTTGACTTTGAAATATCATGATCTATTTGTTTAAAAGGAAGAGCAACAAATCTGCCCACACATGTCAACTCCGATTTTGCAATGAAGAAGATGATAATCCTTGAAAGAAGCAAGGGCAAAGACTATGACCTGTTCAAACACGAATAATAATTTTATCATCTGATATGGTCTCCAGAAAACTCAGCAAGTAGAAGTTTGCAGAGTGGGTATACCAGATTCCTCAAATTGATGAAGGCAACCAAGTTGAACAATTCATCTTGTAGGTTGGAGGACCAGTAAATGGCTTGATCAGAACCAATCCTATTATGTTCTTCAAATGAAAGAAAAGATGAGAACCATCCAGCTGTGCTGCATTGCTGTTGGCACGAACAATTCACCCATGTTTGACCCAGCAGCTTGATGCTGGACAATGTCTGAAGCATGATATTCAAAAATAATTTCATTGACTTGCTCTGCCTGCATCTCCTGGCAGACTACCTTCCCTGGATATATACCACCGCAACCTTGAAAAAGTCTTCAAACAGCATTAGCAACCGGAAGGGAAATCAGGAAAAGGAGTGTAGCAACAGAACTTAATCTCCAGCTTCCCGTATGCAGAAATCAGATCATTATACCAGCGGCTTTGGCGATGAGAAAGAGGACTCTGACATCAGTCACAGGCTCCCACGAGATCCTGATATCTCACAGGCTTCATCATATGGCAGTGCTCGCTCCATTTCTCTCACTCATTCTCTCAGTCAGACAACGCTCCGGAGTTCAAACTCGTTCAGAGTTAAAGCTCAGGAATTTGCCGCAGGATTTGTCACTTGCTTCATCCCTCATCGCCATGCAACTTGTGAAGGAGCAGAACATGAAGATGGCTCGAGGGATGTCTCCGATTTTTCCACTACTTCGAGTATGCCCTGTTTCATCCCTAACTGATAGACTCTTTAACTTTCTTTATTTGAATGCCGAAATTTTTGTTCCCATGCAATTTTATCAAACAAGAAGACAAAATTTCCAAACAAATTGGAGGCTGAAGATTGAAAGTTGCAATATGTGAATTTACCAGTTTGTTACTTTTAGTTTACATGGAGAAATAAAAGGGATGGATTTCCCACTTATGGTCATACAAATTGATTCTCTTTGCAGATTTGTAGCAGCCAAACAAATACTGAAAAGTAAAATTATAAAACAAACAAAGGATGACACTAATAAATGAAAATATATAGGTTAAAGAAAAGCAAAGTATTCATAAGATTACTGAGCCATCTCTTAGCTTCTATTAATTTTTCAAAAATTCGATCCTGAAGTTTACAAACAATTTACCATCAAATAATTCGTAATACCCATCTGATATCTCCAGGAAACTGTTAAAACTGAAGCAACATCTATATATGCATACTACAAGAACCACTTTTGCATGAATAAATTCTGTGTGCCTGCCAGCATACTGTACCCTCCATCTTAAATCTTCTCAGTATCATAAATTTTTTGATCTTATTCATTTTCTTTATTACATCCCCTTAGATTACTTTTTCTTTTTGTCAAGCAAGCAAAATCCATCTAAGGACATTATAAAAACGCTCGAGCCTAGATCACTCACATCTTATCCTAAATTCTGTATGTTCTGTCAGAAATCTAGAGGATACTGTCTCAATCAAATACTGATACAGAGAAGTGAAACTAATATATCATCCTTCAAAATTTAAGCTCCTTATTTGGTTTCATGGTATTTCCTTTGATGAAGCATTAGAGCTAAAATATTTATCTAAATCTGATGCGATGCAGGTTCAAAGATGTCAACTATGAGTAGCGGGAGCAATTATAGATTCAGAACCCATGGTTCTTACAGCAAAAAGGAAACACAGCATGAAACAATAAGGTTCTCCATAGAAGAGATCAACAAAGCCACTTCAAATTTTGCATCAGAAAATAGAATTGGGCAAGGAGGCTTTGGGGCGATATACAAGGGGAAACTCAAGGATGGAACTCTAATTGCAGTAAAACGAGCCAGAAAGGTGAGTAGCCATTTACTTACTCTATTGGCTAAGATACACATTAGTAGCAGCAATGACTCGGTTCACTCTTCTCTGTTGTTGCTTTCCTTACCCTCAAGGAATAGTTATGCTTAATACAGGATGTGTACGGAAGTTCTTTATACTTCTAAATGACTAAAACTGACTGATTAATATGGCAGAATATGTATGATGTGCACTTAAGCGTAGAATTCAAGAGTGAAATCGAAACTCTGTCGAAGGTAGAGCATTTGAACTTAGTGCGATTTCTTGGATGTCTGGAGACTGATAATGAACGTCTAATTCTGGTTGAGTATGTTAGCAATGGCAATCTACGGGAACACTTGGATGGTAGGTAATTTATTTTCATACACCTTAAAACAAAATTGATTCAGTAATCCTTTTGAGATCATAAAAGTACTGGATAAAGATTCTTACAGTCTCTGACACTTGAGACCAATTTTATGAATGGAAATTTGAAAGAAAACTAATGCAATGCAGGAACACGTGGAAATGGTCTAGAGATCGGACAACGGCTCAACATTGCCATTGATGTAGCTCATGCTGTTGCCTATCTGCACACATATGCAGGTTATTCCTTGAGCTTCAGTTTTGATATCATAGATTCAAAATTCAAAGCCTCCAAAATATATGCCTCTAATTTTTAAAGGAAACAAAAAATCAACCATTCAGGGAAGGAAGATTTGGAGTAGAACATGTTAAATAACTTCTGCACACAATTGAAAGAGAACACTGCATCAAATTTAACTTCAATATCAGTGATATCAACCTCCATCTTGTAATCTTATCATCACTTCCACTAGGACATCAACCTTGCATAGGAGTAATATTGGGAACTATTAGCTTGGCATGTATATATATATGAAATTGCTGCTTATCCTGTAACTAACTATAAAGATGATTGATCGGAAACAGAGTTAAATACCGATTCAAAGAAATAAACCCTAAAAATCTGTAAAAAATTGCTGAACCAATAATAGGGCATACAGTGATATGTTACCAGCACAGAGTCTCTAATCAAACTATATCATAGATAATGTTCCCAAATGTTCATTATGAACATGATATAAAAATATGTACACAAGCACATTCATGATGCATGTAAGACATCTGATTAATCATCTTCTAGATACAAGTAATTTACATTCCTAAGATAATTATTGAGAAGATATTAGAAATCCAGTTTTGTTTTCAGACTAAACTTCATTGAAAGCATTCTAAAATTTCAACAATTAGCATATCCAAATTGCTCGTACCAAATACCTAATGAAACTGGGACTCACCTTCAAGTAGTATAATACCTTGATGCATTGTGATTAATGCAGATAAAGTTCACTCTCTTGATTTCTTTGGCCTGACAGATCACCCAATCATCCACAGAGACATCAAGGCCTCCAACATCCTGCTGACGGACAAGCTCCGGGCAAAGGTGGCGGATTTCGGGTTCGCGCGGCTGGCGGCGGAGGATCCGGAGGCGACGCACGTCTCCACCCAGATCAAGGGCACGGCGGGGTACCTCGACCCGGAGTACCTCCGGACCTACCAGCTCACGGAGAAGAGCGACGTGTACTCCTTCGGCGTCCTCCTCGTGGAGATCGTCACGGGAAGGCGCCCCATCGAGCGCAACCGCGACAACAGGGAACGCGTCACCACGCGATGGGTACGTACACGCCCGTGCGGCACAGCACATCCACTTCTTCCCTTCCTCTTTTTCTGTGTCGCGTGCGGCGCGATGACATTGGATCAGAGCAGGCGATACGGAGGTTCAAGGAAGGTGACGCGGTGATGGCGATGGACCCGCGGTTGCGGCGGAGCCCAGCGGCGGTGGGCGCGACGCAGAGGGTGCTGGGGCTGGCGGAGCGGTGCATGGAGAAGGATAGGAGGTCGCGGCCGTCGATGAGGGAGTGCGCGGAGGTGCTGTGGGGGATCAGGAGGGACTCCCAGAGGATGCTGCAGTCGTCGTCGACGACACGGTGATAGATGTCGACGGCCACCAGGAGTTCGATACTATCGCAATTACAGGAGCAACACGATGCCATCTGTCGTATGGTAAGTAGGCAGAGTATATTTGATGGTACAGTGTGCACTACTGCATTGTGTATGTATGTGTATGTGTGTGTATGAAGCCAAATTGGGATTGAAAGGAAAGCAAGAAAAGAAACAGTCATGTCCATGTTATCGATTCAATTCAGTTATGGGGGATTATTTTTGTTGGTGGGTAATTGGAAAAGGATTTATGAATGTGTCTATGTAATGAAGTTGGGAGTGTAAATAGCAAGATTTGATTTAGTAGCAATACATTTCTTAGGGAATAATTATGTTTAGGTCTACATTGTGAATCTAAGAAATTAGTCACAGTAATTCTCATATTTCCATAGGATTTATATTTTTTAAGATTGTTTATAGGTACAAGAGCAAGAAGTATATTATCACCATATATATGGTGAAAATGTTCGTAGATTGCATTATAATATTAAGCTAGTTCTCTTAGGTCTCACAATGCATATGAGACCCAGACCAAGTTAAAACACATGATGCATATGAAGCTTGACCTAACGGTGACTATTGGTGGATAGGGTCATAAAAAAAATATTGGCTAATTATATCATACTCTATATAAATGGATCCCTTTAGTATTTCGATCTCTAGACTTAAAAAAAATAATTATATCAAAGTTCTTATATAGTTATGAAAGTAAAATATCTAGCTTCATTTATTTGAACATTATCGATTTTATTAGCGAAGTCATGAAAACAAGGGGTAAAAAATTAATTTTAATATTTCAATTGGTGGCGACGGATGACACTAATAGTGGCGGACGACGACGTCGTTGAGTCGTGAGTAGCTGTTGTGGATGAAAAGGGAGAGCTACAACAAGAGGTGAGGGCCACTTTGCATCTGCATCGGCGCGAACGTAATTGCCAAGTGACACATCAACGTAGTTGTTGAGTGGCCCTTTTGTCGCTCTACATCTGCGTTAGTGTTAATACAATTACCGAGCGATAAAAGGGCTACTCGATCAATACATATGTCGAGCGATCTTTTTGTCATCACTCGACAACTAAGTCGATGTCGATGTCGATGTAGAGCGGTAAAAGGGCTACTCGGCAACTATGTCAATGTGCCACTCAATAATTATGTCAACGCTAACACATATGCAGAGCGACAAAAAGATCATTCGACAATTGCTCTAACACATATATAAAGTGGCTCTCGCCTTTTATCGTCGCTCTTTCTCCTCAATCGATGTCATCCGTCATTACTAATTGAAATATTAAAATTTCCTTTTTACCTATTATTTTTATGTTTTTGTTGATAAAATCGATAACGTCATGATAAATGAAGTTAAATATTCACTTACATAAATAACTATAGAGATTCTAATATAATTTTTTTTTAAATATAAGAATGAGGATGCTGAAAAGGTCTAACCATTACAATTTATAATTAGCTTTGGAAGGTACATAGTTATTTTCTAATTAATTTTTTCTTAATGTCCTAATATTTTTTATATCTTAATACTAGATATGTTATGATATTAATTGTCATGATTAAATATGATAAGATAATTAATCCGTTGACTTCAATAGCTTAAAATATTTAAATCTAAATTAATAATAACACATCTATTAGACCTTTAAAAGTCTGATATTAATATTTATTTACTTACGAGCCAATTTATCCTCTTATGACGTAACGTGAGACTCAATCAAACTATGTGACCAAATTTTTGGTTACTAATCCAATAAGCAAGTCCATCGTCACCGTCACTCTTAATTATCTCCTCCAAGTCCATCATATGACTCAAGCAAGAGAATAAGAATACGTGATTTAGCACCATCCCCATTTGTGTATGACCAAATCAAACCATGCATGACTTCAGCTCTAAGTTAAAGAAATGAGAAGGAATGGCCGTGAATATGTTTTCTTTTATACAAGGGGTTCGAAATTTCACAAGATAAATATAATAGTCACTATTTTCACTCGTACCAAAATTTGAGCTGACCATTTATTTATTTACTTGAGCTTGAAAATGAGCCCAAATACAGTTTAAATCAATTTCTCTATTGTTGTCATTTAATAATAAAATTGGTACAATATACTTGGATGATTTTCCTAAAAAATACTCATATTTTAGATCAATATCTCTTATTTTATTTTTTAAATAGTATCTCTAATTAAGCAAATACTTAAATTCCCTTTCAAAATTACCTCTTATTGTGTTTTGGCATGGTATATTATTTTTAGCTTGTAATATTTAGAATACCATAATAAAAATACTATAAGACCTACTCGAAACATTATAAATGATTTAAATAGATTCTCAATCTAAACTAAACTAATTACAAAACTAAAGATATGGTATAATGACAATCAAGAAGACATAATATGATATTACTTATATTTATAGTATTTTTAACACCACAATGAAACATTGAAAATGCTATTAAAAAATAATATATATATATATATATATATTAAAATTAGTAAAAAATGAGGAAAATTTTTTTGAGGAGTATTTTTAAATTAAAGTTACTATTTAATAAAAATAAAAAAGATGCTTCTAAAAAAAATCAAAATATAAATATTTTATAGGAAAATCGCCCAATATACTTTTTAAATGAGTTCCACTGTTGAACAACTTCATACAGATCAATTGGACCCGATCGTGATCGAGATTGGGGTTCGAGTCAAGCTCGCTCCTCGTGATTGGGTTTAACCTGATTTGGGCGTCGCGTCCACGGCCAGGTGAATCCCTAACATGCTTCACCCACTGTGGATCACGAAATTGGAAACCAATCGGGAATTAGGGTTCCATCGCAAGCAAGCCTCCTTAGCCGGCGTCTATAAAATCTTAGGGTTCTCCCCCTTCCGGCTCATTCCACCGCCGCCCAATCAGCAATCTCTTCTTGTTTCCTTTCTGCCCCCTGATGTCGATCTTTTGCCCGCTGTGGGTTGATCTTTTTTATCACTCTGCTGGTTCACGGTTGGTCTTTCGATCAGTGATGCGAACATAAATCTGCGTTATCTTTCTGTAACTCGCTCGTTTTGGGTGGTGAAGATGGCTATAGTGTACTGAGATCAGATCAACTTACTATGTTTTTGCGGGATTCTTCATGATGCATTTCCTTATGGCTTTCCTCAGTTAGTTAAGCGTGTTTCCTTCATTTCATATTATTTCTTGTTCTTGGTAAATATTGGATTCCTGATTTAGAATTTTTAGCTGTTCGCTTCCCCGACTCAATTTGTTCGATCTATTACGGTTGTGTTTGTTTATTTTTTATTTGGGTACCAAATAAATTTATCGTTTCTTTGATTGCTAGAGAGACGGCATCGTTGATGTAAAAAAACTCTTTTGTTATCCTTGCACTTTGACGTCCCATGAAGAAAGTTTGGGGAATTTTTGTCTGAGATGCCATTCAACTCTCTCTATAGCTCCTTAATTTGATGTTTTCACTATTTCTTGGTGTTAAAAATAGTGTTGTTTTGTTTCTGTGAAGGATCATGATCCTTTTCAATTTAAATGGACTTATTTGAGGATCTAGTGTTTGTAATGGCAGTGGTGTTGATATGCCCCTCACTATGATTTGGTGGGTTTTTGTCAATGCTTGCAGGGAATTTAGTACCAGTTTTAAAAGAAAAGCAAAATGTTATTAGATTTTACTTTTTGTATTTAAATAATTAAAAGAAAACTAAGAACTTGGATGATTTTGCTTGCTTGAATTAGAGATAGCCTGTAGTTTTTGAGGCCCTTATTCAAGAGCTCCATGTTGTGATCTTCTTAGGTATTTGTCAGATTGCTTGATTGAATATTTGATCAGTGATGTGATTTGTACATAATCTGCGTTATCTTTCTGCAACTCCTTTCAAGGAATTGAAGATGACTGTGATACACTGAGATTAATATTGTTTCTGTTCTTTGTAAAACATTTAAGCACAAAGTTCTTTATGGCCTTATTTTGCTCACCAGAGTTGTTTTTTTTTCTTTTCCATTGCAATTTATCGATTATAAATGGCATCTCTTATTTCAGTGGATAGTCAATGACATCAGAGGGATTTTAAACGAATATGATTGGGATCTAGATGGAATATAATGAAATAAAGTCACTTCTAAGGTTTCCTATGAAATGAGTCATGGAAGGGCTTCTGTTCATTTGTTGAGAACATTATTGTTCATTGGCTATGAGTTGAACTCTGGCAGTATGTGGATCTTAAATGTTTTTTTTTTCTTTCCATGGTTATTACTCTTATTTTTTGAACCATGCATTTTTTATGTCTCATTTAGGAATATTTTGGATTTTTTTAATTATTTATTTTAGTTGTAGATATCATGTTACAATGGTTTTCTTTTGGGGCATTTTTCTAAAAAATATTTATATTTTGGGTGTTTTTCAAAAGATAATCCTCTCTTTTATTTTTTTATAATATTTTTTTAATTTAAAAAAATTAGTTAAAATATTCCTCAAAAAGTTTATTTGTCAAACTTTTTTGCTTGTTTTTTTGCCAATGTTTAAATTATTGTAGTGTTTAGATAATTCATAATGTTCATAAGTAGGTTTTACAATATTTTTGTTGAGGTGGTTAAAACATTGTAATAGGTTAAAAATACTACAAGGGAAAACTTTTTAGGGCAGTTTGAATATTTTTTAAATAAAAAATACTGTTTGGAAAAAAAAAGAGTAAAATAAAATGTGGACTTTCGATTTTAAAAAAAAGGAATATTTTTCAAGAAATTTATCCATCCTTTCTAATGGATGGTTTGTGTGTGCGGTTGTAATTTTGCCTTATTAGCTCTTGTAAAACAAAAAAAATAATAATAATAATGTCATTGCTCATGAAGTATTGCATTCCTGTTGTCAGCTGTTATGATATGTTTGCTATACAATTGAAGGGTTACATTACTTCACTAAACAATTGAAAATTGCAGTTATCCCTGATGAGTTAACCATCAGTTCATCTTTCAAAGATGATTGATGTTGGTTTTCCTTGGTTGCATGCACATGAATGTAATGCGTTGGTAAATGTAATGCAGAGTCAGACAGTTCGACTTTGTATTTTTTTTTCTATATAATGTTAATTTGTAGTCAGCCTTTTTCGCCTCCTAAGAAGTAATTGCTTGCAGTATTCTCTCAATGCATGCAAGTGCTGTGGTCAGAATAAGTCAGTAACCTTCGACACTCCAAAATTTCTATCGTCTCCCAAGTAATCTAAAAACTAGAATTTTGATGTTATAATGGTACTCAATATATTGTCGAATAGTCTCTTTTTTTAATTTTGACCTTCCTTCCTTAATTAATCTCGACTGGTAACACAAATATCACAGATTTTTAATTGATCTGGTGCATGGACACAAGTGGAGTCAAAATCAAACTGCATATCTTTCTTTAGTCGGCCTTAAACACCAATTTCATTCAATTACGTAAATAATAAATCGTATCTTTCCCTCGCTATTGACGCGAAGAATTAAAGTTATCCAATAAGATTACTCCATTCCTGATGGAGAAGGAAGGAGTAAGGGCGCGTTCAAATCATTGGAATTGTAAAGTGTCGGGTCAAATTAAAAAATAGTTTAGTTTAAGGTATTTCGAATTAAAATTACTTGAGATATACTTAATTAATTTTAAAATTTTGCAATTTAAAATATATATTAATTTTATGTAATTTAAGATTTGATTCGATGAATTGATTCAGTTAATCGAATCAAATTAGGATTTTGATGTGATTGGATTGACATACTGTTAGTTTGGTTCAGGTCCAGTTTGATTTTTTTATTTAATTTAAATACTCTTAATAAGAAGAAATTAAAATAATAATAATAAAAATATTATTATTAAACATACTAATAAATAATTAATATTTATTATTATTATAAAGAGGCTCTCTATGGAGCAGTAGCCAAGCATGAGAAACCCGCTCCCTCGTCTTGTCGCCTGCAAGCTGCTACTTGGCCGTTTGAAATTTGAAATCCCCATCACCGACCCTTGCTTTCCTCTCCGTTTGAATAGTAGCCGTTGCAGTTCGGCGACAACTCTTCCATAACGACCCCCCATAACTAGCCGTTACCCCTCCACCCTCTGGTTCCTCCTCCTCTTCCTCTATATATGTGAAATGCCCATTCGCTTCTTTGCCTTCCCGCATCACCGCTACAGCGTCAAATCGTTCGCTTGGTTGGTTTCGGCAACGAAGAAAAGCGAGAGAGAAAAGAGGAGCGAGATAAGAAGATGAGGGAGATTCTTCACGTCCAGGGGGGCCAATGCGGCAACCAGATTGGGGCCAAGTTCTGGGAGGTGGTGTGCGCGGAGCACGGGATCGACGCCACTGGCCGCTACTGCGGCGACTCGGAACTGCAGCTGGAGAGGGTGAACGTGTACTACAACGAGGCCAGCTGCGGCCGCTTCGTCCCTCGCGCCGTGCTCATGGACCTCGAGCCCGGCACCATGGACAGCGTCCGGTCCGGCCACTACGGTCAGATCTTCCGCCCCGACAACTTCGTTTTCGGCCAGTCCGGCGCCGGCAACAACTGGGCCAAGGGCCACTATACCGAGGGCGCCGAGCTCATTGACTCCGTCCTTGACGTCGTCCGCAAGGAGGCCGAGAACTGTGATTGTCTCCAAGGTATTTGTTCTTTGTTCTCCGACAAACTCCGGGTGCTATCTGTTCTGGAGAGCACCTGTTTGATCAATTGTTCTACTCGGGGCAGGGTTCCAGGTTTGTCATTCGTTGGGTGGAGGGACGGGGTCGGGTATGGGGACGCTGCTGATATCCAAGATCAGGGAGGAGTACCCTGACCGGATGATGCTCACCTTCTCCGTCTTCCCCTCGCCAAAGGTCTCCGACACGGTCGTGGAACCTTACAACGCCACGCTCTCCGTGCACCAGCTCGTCGAGAACGCCGATGAATGCATGGTTCTTGACAACGAAGCTCTCTACGACATCTGCTTCAGAACCCTCAAGCTCACCACTCCCAGCTGTAATGAGTCTTCTCCCCCTCCCCCCGCTGCCACGCAACTGCTATTCTACTGTCGGATGATACTGACGATTTCTTTGGTTATTTCTGCGAGAAGTTGGTGACTTGAACCACTTGATCTCTGCAACCATGTCGGGGGTGACGTGCTGCCTGAGGTTCCCAGGGCAACTCAATTCAGACCTCCGGAAGCTGGCCGTCAACCTCATCCCCTTCCCCCGCCTCCACTTTTTCATGGTGGGCTTCGCCCCCCTGACCTCGCGCGGCTCGCAACAGTACCGCGCCCTGACGGTGCCGGAGCTGACCCAGCAGATGTGGGACGCCAAGAACATGATGTGCGCCGCCGACCCTCGCCACGGGCGGTACCTCACGGCCTCGGCCATGTTCCGCGGCAAGATGAGCACCAAGGAGGTGGACGAGCAGATGATCAACGTGCAGAACAAGAACTCGTCCTACTTCGTGGAGTGGATCCCCAACAACGTGAAGTCGACGGTGTGCGACATCCCGCCGACGGGCCTCAAAATGGCGTCGACGTTCATCGGGAACTCTACGTCGATCCAGGAGATGTTCCGGCGGGTGAGCGAGCAGTTCACGGCCATGTTCAGGCGGAAGGCCTTCTTGCACTGGTACACAGGGGAAGGGATGGACGAGATGGAGTTCACGGAGGCGGAGAGCAATATGAACGACCTGGTGGCGGAGTATCAGCAGTATCAGGACGCGACGGCGGATGTGGAGGAGGATTACGAGGAAGAGGAAGAGGAAGAGGAGGAGGAAGCCTGATGCTGATGCTGCCATGGGGTGTTAACCCACTGCAACTTCCGGTTGCCAGTCATGTTGAATTGGTTCCTCAGTCGTACTTGATGGGTATAATTAGAAGCAAGCAAAATTCTAGGAGTAGTTAGTTTCTTCTTTTCAGGTTTAGGAAGCCATAGTTATATAGGTGATAGGGAAGACCTTCCTATAAGCTGGTTTTGACTCCTAATTATTATCTAAAATTTATATTGGCATTGCCATACGAATGGGTCGTCTTCAGTTTTGACTCTCGACCATCAGACTGTGTATTTGATTAGATTGGCTCAGACTCGAATGACCAAAAATATTTTAACATGGTAAGAATAATAAATTATTTGGCTGTAATCAGAACATAGGCGAGATTTGAAATAGGCACCGAAGGTCAAAATAGGAATTGAAGGAAATTGTAGGAAAATTTAGATAACATGAGGAAATTATTTATAATTTTTTCTAATTATAGATGAGGCTCTCTCATCCATGCTCGATGTTGTCTTAGTTACAATGACTTTGATCATGAACATAGGCAATGTTGTCTCTTATTTACTAATATTGATCCTTGATGGTCAAATCATTATAATTTTATTTAGAAGAAATATTTATTATTATTATTAGTATTATTATTATTATATCAAAATTTTAATTTTTAATCAACTTATAATAATAATTGGGTAATTTATCCCTAAAAAAACCCTAATTGACACCTTTTTTTATTTTTAGCAAGGGCATCCTTTTTTTTTGCATAGTAGGATCAAAATGCCCTCGATAATTTAAAATATCCTTATTTTTTATTTTTACCAAAGGCGTCCTTTGACCTTAGGTTGATTTGATTTTCTAGCTTGAATCGGCGTGATGGACTGAATTGGATTAAATTTATTGAACTAGACAGATTTTGTATAACTCTAGTATTAAATATTTTTTTATGGCCTAATAGTCTTTCTATTTTTTTCAAATCATCCTGTTGCCCTTATTCTATCAATGTAATAACAATGGTTCAACAATAGTGAACCTTGTTACTAGTGGTGGGCGATAACATCATCGTATCATTTTCGTCATCATTTTTATCCTTCGCAAGCCCTATTTATTGGGATGGGGTTCCTACTAATAAGCATTAGGCATTGATGATAGCACCATCACTATCAAGTCCTAGTGGCATCGTCGTTATCAAATCTGGTGGTATCATCATCGTTAGCCAAGAATTCCTCACCATCATCATCTTTGTCGAGCCCTACCAACAAACCATTATCGAGAGAGGAAGGGGTCAATCATCGTTCCCAACAGGACACATGAACAAAATTACATTGACCTTCTTAGTATTTATCATTATCATAGCCATTAGTTAAGTGTAGCCTTAATGATTAATAATTTATTATCGTATTGACATGTAGTCTTTTGCACAGAAATTGAATCGCCGTAGGACTTAACATAGTATTTGTGAAATATTTATAGTATAATTGCATTGGCTTATTGTTTAGCAATCATCGTTATAAGCATAAAAAATATATAGTGTTAAGTGGTTACATATTTGTAGTTTAATATTATTAATTTTGAAGTAAAAAAATGAGCAGAGAATAGAGAAGAAGTTAAAAAAAGGAGCAAAACATTTGATGCATATAAAATTATTGGTGAGTTGATCAATTTCAATTAAAACCTCTTAGAGGATAATGTTACATAAGAAGATGACTTTAACCTTAATGCATTAACTTCATATCTAGATGAAGATGAACTTATGACCTATATATATTAGACAGGTAATAATTTGCTACTATTTATATTACAATATAAAATATAAAGATTTATTGTGATATATAATACCGAGTCCTTCATGTTTTGTAGGTAATTAAAGATGTTTTAGAGTTTAAAAGAGCTTTGCAAAAATGTTATTATTAATACATTGACACCTCCAAAGAAAGAATAAATATCAAAGTGAAAAGATAAGGTGAGATTTTATATCGTTCACCCTCACTTAAGTAATATTTTTGAAGTCCAAATGTCTATCGAGATAATCAAACCAGACTTGGAATAGAGGAACTATTCATGTCAATGTTTTAATATATTTGATATTTCATTCTCTCCTACAATAGCTGTTATTGGGTTTTTGAATTCTAATCTATATAATTATTATGATGATTATTTTTTACAGAATATTTAAAGAAGACTTACAATGACACCAACTTCTCAATAAAAAATCAAGTAGTTTTGGATTAAAACACCTAATGATAAGAATATCTTACCTCCCAAAAATATAAAACAACTAGGTAGAAGGAAGAAGACAAGATAGAATTAAGACTCAATAATAAAATTCTTAGAAAGTGCTCAACGTGTCAGTAATTAGGTCACAATTGATAGTCAAACAAAATTTATCACTTGTATAAGTCAATGTTCTAAACTATAAAGCAATACGATTTCTTTTTTTTTTTTTTAAGCCTACGTTTAATTAGTTTTTTATTATCTACATTAGCTATAGAAGGTGGTTTTTAACTCAAAATCATACTTTCAACATCATAAGTTCCTAATGGGGACCCTTAAAATTAGAGCAATATCATTAGGGCTAAACTTGATTAGGACACCACTAAACATAAAAGTAAATTCCTTGATCCAATAATCTAAAATACTATACAAAGTAGATTGATAGGTAGCGATGCTAGGAATATCATCTGGATGATGAAAAGATGTCCTCCTACGAATATGATGATAACAAACCTAATGGGAAATGAAAATTAAGTGAGCTTGACTCATAAAACTAGATTCATAATAGAAATATCTAAAATGATTGATATAACAATAACTATTGACTATGGATTGTGAAGGGAGTTTAGTGATAGCTAAAGAATGATAGGATAGTGAAGAAAGAAGTGATGAAGGAGGGAGCGAAGGAGGAATGAGTTTTTGAAGCTTCTTACACTTATTCAACTTTAAACCTAAAAAGAAAATTCAATTAGTTGTATATAGCTTAATAATAATCAATATAATTCTTTAAGTTATGATATATATTATATGTTTTATTGACTTCTGTCTTCCTTTCACCAAGTCAAAATGATCTACATAATGACATCATTCTTTATACACTAGCAAAATTATATGTTATAAATATGACATTATATCCAAAGTTTATGATTAAAAAAAAGATAAATCCAAACATTAATATATCACAAAATATATTAGAGAGTTTAGCACCCTTATATTCTAATCAAGTAATATGCATAACTAATTAAACCAAAATCAAATATGTGATCGAGTGTAACTCGAGTGTGATCGAAGCGTAACCCTAGTGTAACATAAGTGTAAATAGAAAAATTATCTCTAAAGCTATCCAAACTTCTCAAAACTATCATACTGTAATTCTAAAATATTTGGTATCTTATATATTTTTTTAAAATTTTGAGTCATTAATTGATGAAATAAGAGATTCCTACATTGAATCTATGATCCCCAAACCTAACTAAGCTTCTTCAAACTATAATAACATGTTTCTAATCGTTATTATATTATTATTTTTGGGTTATTAATTGGCAAAATAGAGGATTCATACATTGAATGTATGATTTAGACTCAAGTATAAATATTTTTAATTATCCCCAAACCTGTTTAAACCTTTTCAAAATTATAATAACATATTTCTAACAGTTATTATATTTTTTCTTATTTTTTGGATCATTAATTAGTAAAATAGAAAATTCTTACGATGAATCTATTATGTAACTCAAGTTTGAATATCTTTGATTATCCCCAAATCTACTTAGACTTCTCCACAACTATAATATCATGTTCTAACATGTTTTATATTATTTTTGATATTTTTAAGTCAATAAGTGATCAAATAATTTTTTTTTCAAAAGTACATGACTCTTTTTCTTGTTATTCAATTCATTATTTTTTTTATAGATATTATGTCATTTCTTTTAGATTGTTGGAAATCTTATCGTATTTCCACCAAATGTCGATTTATCTATCGTAGTTGGATCTATAAGGAATCTTCAGTTGAATCCGTCGATTAAGTCTTGAATTCGGGCATGGTAGAGTAGTGGTATAGTCCAATTTCATGATTAGGAAGTAAAATAACTCCTCGATGGATGGTTCAATAAGTCAAGTGCTTTTGAGATATCGATATTATGTTGGGTGAGGAAACCTCGATGGGAAACCTGCCATATCTGCTCATGGGTATCGACGGAGACGATTGCACTAGTGATGGTGGCTTATTAGATCCTAAGTTTCCATACATATAATATTTCTAAAGGTATTAAATGCTTAATTAAATATCATCAATTATTGGATCCTCTTCTACTTCCTGCTCCTCATTTGATCAGTTTTATACATAAAACATATTTTACTCATAATATTATCTAAATTTCCCATGAGCAGATATGGCAGGTTGTCCTATTTGGGGTTATTAAAACTTTGAGAAAATTTTCCATGTAAAAGAATTTTTCATATTATTTTATAGATTATTTTAAAAATTAAAAAAAAAACAAAACTTTAATGGACATAAATTTAAAATTTGCCGCAACCCTCACTCATGGGTGACTGTACCCTCCCACTAAGAGAGAAACAAATATTGGCTATTGAGTTGTTAGGGCCCCCTTTAACGGGAGAAGAGCCCTCTAAAAATTGGCGTATGCTGCTTTATATGGCGAGCACACGGTATTCTTTAGTAAAAGGCGAAAGAATAGTTCGCTTTGTGCTCACCACGCAGCTGCGTGACTTCTCTAATGCGAGGCCAGCCTCTTCATATACCATATTGGCTCCATCTACGGGCGTACTCAAGCCATGTGGGACTAAAGTACTTCTTGCCTCTTCTTCTTACTTGCGCACTCATCCGTGCACCAAATCAGCATATCATTCCCACTCATCTGCAAACCCAAACTCCCAAAATTTTTTTACATATTATATTCTGAGTAAATTCTAAAAAATCTTAATTTTAAAAAATTCTAGTGTAGCATCTTTTCTTTCATAAAAGATGATTTTATATATGTGCCTTCATCCCCATTCATTCCGACTATACCTCTAACAACCTTCGTATGCCCCTCACTGCTCCTCATCTCTATCTTATTATCCTAGGTGAAAGGGATTATAGTTCAAGATGATGATGATGATGATAGAGAAAGAGAGAAGAAAAGCTAGGATGACGATGCAAGGTGGAAGCGACTATGCACAGAGGGTGAGAGGGTCGCGTGAGGAGGTGACCAGGGACCCACACATGGTGGCAGCCAATGGCATACTTGTAGAGGCATAGGCGACTAGGTGCGAAGGCAGTTCTCGATGGTCTTCCTCCGCCCTATTTGATTGTCGCGAACATAATAACTAGAAAAAGGAAGCTTGAATGTCCTCTTTATCAATGACACCATCACATCAAGCCTAGATCGAGGCATGTTACCAAACAAGAGAAGAGGAGGTAAGGGTGATAGTGTGGGACGGAGATGATGGCTGACGCAACATGAGGGTTAGTGGGGGAAAAGGTAGAAGCTAACACAGTTAGAGAGGATGAGGGTTGTGAGCGAACAATAAGAATAAAACACACTGAAGTGACCAAGAGTGGAGGCGTAAGTGGGGCCAAGGGTAAGACTGACAGTTAGTATGACAAAGATAGAAGCAAAATCATCTAACAAATGTTCTACCAAAACTTTTGAAAATAGGAGTACCTTGTAATATTTTTTAAAAATTAAAAGTTTTTTTTTGGAGAATTTAAGTTAAAAGTATTATAAAAAATTAAAGATGATTACTATAATTTTTCTGGAATATGGAAAATACCATACTCCAATGAGAAGAGATTTTATTCTTACCTTGATGACTTTTTTAATTTATCTCTCTCAAGTAAGAAATTTTGGCATTTTGTCCTCTCTATAATTTAGTTTATTATATTCATCATTTTTAAACTTGGATACTTGGCATATATGCTATTGCAAAATTATCTTCTTTGGTTGACTGCTGAAATAGAAATATTAAAAATCAGATTGACATCAAATTTCCTTCAATTAGTCATGATAGTGAAAATTATTAAGTGCATATTATAGTATTTTTAAAATATTTATAATTTCACTTAAATTCACTATTATTAATTATAATTAATAGTTATGCATGTATAAATGCATGCATGTATGTCACAAGCCCTAGAATCGAGGTTATTCAACAAGATATACTGAAAATTTTGTTTATGATTTATTTTTCTGCTTAAGTTAGGGTGTAAATAGGAGCATTCCATATATATGATACAACTTGAGAATCATAAGTAGGGAACTTTTTATAATTGAGTCTTTGATAAGGCGCTTAGCCAACACCTTTGAGAGTCAGTGGTGTAGTTCATTAGAAATTACTAATCATTAATTAGTTTTGGGGAGACTCATTAAATTAGTAGACATTATAGTTACTACTCAGATGGTTTACTTAAATAGCACATGTGAGAAGCTCAATTGATGTGTTGGGGCGATCGGGTGCTTAAGGTTGTATCGAGTCACACTGATATGAGTGTGATGCTTGATCGACTTATAGGACTAACATGGAACTCAATTGAATATGATGTGTCACTAAATCATCTACATGTTATACCTCCTTAACAAGCAAATATCTTCAATAATTATATTAATATTTTAAACACTCCTCTAATAAATTGATCGCTATATATATATATATATATATATATATATATATATATATATATATATATATATATATATATATATATATATATATATATATATATATATATATATATAAAGAGAGAGGATGAGCAAATTCTTGAAAAAAAAAATATCTTTAAGAAATTCTTATAAAGCATCTCAACTTTCTAAAATTTTCATAAAGTATTTTTTATAAATAATAATTTTATCTGGCCACCATCGAATCTATCGTCTCATCCTTATCATCCTTATTATTATTTATTATCATTTATAACCCTTGCAAAGGGACGAAGGGGTGCAAGGGCCATTGTCCTTGCTTTTGTCGTGTTCACTTGTGGCCCTTATGTGAGGAAGGAGGGGGAATAAAGATGGGTTTGCGGAGGCAATGATGACCCTCGTGCGATGGCTACAAGTGAGGATGACAAAGGTTGTTGTCGCATCCACATCTTTTCCTTTCTCATGCGAGGGTGAGACAGGCAGAATCGGATCTGACATGGGCCGATGTGATCCACAAAGGTGATAATAGTTCAGATGGAATAAAAGAAAGGAGAGGTAACACAAGGGTGATGCAGACGGAAGTGCGTCTAGTGAGGGCGAAGGGAATAATTATCTATTTCACACAACAAAAAATGTTGTATATGAATTTATCCAATATAAGATTTTTTTTTTAAATTCACCCACTTAATATTTATAAGGTTACTTATATATATATATATACATGTATGTATATATATATACATGTATGTATATATATATGCATATATATACATACATGTATATATATATATATATATATATATATATATATATATATATATATTATAACGAGGGTAATCTTCGTAAATTGTCATAAATAATGTGACCGGTGGACGAAGGCCCAAAGCCACCTGACTACCGCAAACGCAAAAGCCGACACGCCGAGCCGACTCCTTTCCATAAACCAAATTCCCCGAACAATCAATTTCCTCTCCTCTCCTCTCCTCTTTCTCTCTCTCTCTCTCTCTCTCGGGGAGGAAAAATCGTTACCCAAAACCTCGTCGTCCCCGAGATCGATCCTTCTCCTTCTGCTTTTTGCCTTCCCTGGGTCGGTTTTCTAGGGTTCCGATCGAACCACAGGCGTCGTCCTGTAAGTCGTCGAACGATGGATTGGGGCAACGTCACGACGGAGGATCTGATCGACGCCCTCCGAGAGGTGGACTGGTCCTCGCCGCCCCGCCCTGTCTCCGAGTTCTTCTCCCGCTTCACCCTCCCCCGATCCTACTCGAAATGGAACAGCCGCCTCAAGTGCAACCTGTACTAGTAAGATCTCAGCCGTTTCACGGTCGATCTCCCCTTTCTTGTTGAGTTCATACGATGAATTGGATCCCTTGTGATAGAGTTTCTTTAGTTTCCATAGATGCTTATGTCTTGTACCCGATTGCAATTTGGATATACTTGAATTAGAAAAGACATAGTATTTGCTTTCTTCTCCATCCTTCATTCTGTCCTTCTGGAGGCCCTTGCATTATGTAACAAATCGTCTCATCTTTTGAATATGAATTTTCGTGTTATTATAGAGGATGATGGTACTTGTTTCTGTTTAATTTGTTCTTTTTGCAGCTACCGCACAAATTACTTCCTTTTGATCATCTTCGTCCTAGGTAAGAAAGCTTCTGATGCAGTCAATTGTGATATATTGATGTATTATATTTGCTTTAAGTCTTTTTTATACTTTGTTTTTCTAATAATTATATTGTTCTCATTTTTTTGGCTTGACCGCAGGGTTGGGATTTCTTAGGAAACCTCTTGCAATTATTGCTGCTTTTCTGACAGGCCTAAGCATTGCTTTCCTAAATGATAGGTAAGCAGATTCCTGTTTCTAGAAAAAATCCTGATCAGTAAATATTATTAAGGTGCTATTTGCCGAGTGAAAATTTGTTATTTCTGATTCATGTGTCTGATGCTGTTGATGCTATGAATATTAGAAAACTTGTATTCCTTCCTAGTGTTTGAATTATTTTTGTTTTTGGTTGATTGCTGCAGAAACAAGAGAGTTAGGGAACAGTTTGACTGTTTATAATATGGCCTACTGAAGAGTAACTAATTAGCCATTTTTATGTTATCATTGTTGGTTCATGGGACAGGTTTACAGTGTTAATGGTATATCACTTGAATTTCCTGATTCGATTGACAACACTCAACTAAAAAAAAGAAAATTTAATGAATTTGCGGAACACGTTAGATGTTCTTTTCCATGTTCATGTACAAGTAGGTAGGAAATAAAGTGCACAAAGGGGTTAGCGACAAATTATTGATGAATTTCCTATTTATTTCTGGGGAATGACATTGAATGAATTGAGTGTTGAAGTATCATGTGTTTTCTTATTGTCTTTTATGCAAAATAAATAGAAATTTTGAGTTATCAAGATATGTCATGTCAAATCTTTTGGGATTAGAGTCAAATTACCAAGGCATTCCCTATCTATTTCTCTTATTAAGATCTTAATAAGAATTTAATTTTTAATGTCCCTCTTGAAATCAAGTGCATGAAGAAATGTTGTATGGCATCAAGAACACATCCTATAGATATGCAGGGCATGGAAAGCAACCTAGTACACCAAGCATACTAATAAGGTAAACTAAACTATTTGACTAAATCAAGTATCAAGAACAATACCACCCTTGAATCTTGCAAGTCACACCAAGCTCTGGATCTGGAAATTTTGAAAGATGACAGAATGAGTATATACCCACTAATTAAACTAGTCATTAGCATGGGTTAGGCATGAATCTTATTGAATACACATAATACTAGAATATTCAGGTTACAGTTTAACACATACTGCAAAATGTTATTTGTATCGAAGAAAGTGGACCAAAAAAAATTAATTTAAAATATTTTTATATATCACAATAACAGATTTTTCAGAATAAAGTGATCTAACTATTGAACAAAACCTTATATTACTCTATGGAATATTGAACATATATGATCATCAAAATATCACATACTGTTTCTTTTAGGATTACAAATTTCAAAAGATATCAGAGAGCATAGTACCAAAAGTATACTACTCATAGATACAAATTATTAAAAATAGGTCTTAGGTATTGACTATGACAAAAATTAAACACAGTGGTATAGGTTAGACCAACTCATAGATAATGTTACACTTCACTCCGGTGATCTGGCTCAGATAACAGATAGGCCACTTGCTCACCTCTGCAATCTGCATTATGTTGGAACTAGTACCTTAGGGTTGTAGCTAGCATGTCAACATGGCTAATGTTTAAGCCCGTTGGCAGGGCAAGACCGAAACCTTAACCCCAAGAAGACATTACATCAGATAATCCTTTTTTTTATTTTAAAACATATTGGATTTATAAAATAACCCTTGAACTTGTACATTTTCCAAATCCAGACAAAGAAACCAAGGTCACACAATTTTTTCACATATGTTACTTTTTTTCCGAATCTATTATTGGATTTGACCTGAGATCAATTATTATAATCCAATTGACACTACAAATGAGTTATCGTTGTTCAAGTCACTTTTTTTTAGTTGAAGTAATTCTTCCACATTTTGCTAAAACTGTCCTACCAAGAGGGTTTTAAACTGGAATTGGTGCAATTTAATTCCAGGGTAAGAACTCTGAATTTAACCTAGTCTTACAATTTTGTGAACTAATTTAGGTGGGGAATGATCTTCTGCGTATAGTGCATGTGGCACTACTATATTTGTATAGCTAACTTAATTGTATCCAATGGGTTATTCCTTCATTCATTGGTTAAGAGTAATCCATCAATCACAATTTTGTTGAGCTTATGTTATTACTTGATATATTTAATATGAGCTGCACCAATTGATTTCACAGTAATTGCAATGCCCTTTCTCTGTTAGCTACATTCAGGATGAAGCTGACTGACCTTTGTGATACTAAATATCTGCTTATGATCTGAATTTACAGCTTTGCAGTTTGTTTCAATGAGAAAGTGACAAGGACTGTTAGGCAGTTCTCTCCACATCTGGCTGCAAAGTTGAGGCCACCTATGACGTGAGTCTTTTCTTAAGTTTCGGAGTGATTCTTACTTTCTGTTTATCAATTAACCAAGTCTATGTATGGCATTTGAATCTGTACATCTAGGCCTGTTCTTCGTGCACGGTCATCTGCAAAAAGGGCAATTCATATATGTGGATGTCGTCGCTGGGTGTTTGTCTTAATATTCTCAGCAGGTGTTATCCTAGATATTTTTTCATTGACTTCATATGTTCTTTGAATACTGTTGCTTGTTTCATTGTCAACTAATGAAACAAGCTCTTGTTACAGCTAGTTGCATCCTCTGGTTGACCTCCTGCAACCTCCTCACAATTCTTTGGGCACTTGTCATTGGACTACTTGGTATAAGAAAAAACAAATCAATTTCAGTTTTGCTTATGTTGTAATCTTGAATGTTCTGAATTTTGATAAAATCTTATGGTGTTGTACCTTCAGCAATACTGCTTCATGCAAGCTTCCGAACACCTAATTTAAAAGCACGTCTTAACACATTCCGCGAGGAGTTCCGTGCAGTATGGCGCAATTATAGTGAGCTGTAACCAGTCTTGTGGAGATTAGTTCATGTGAGTGGTTTACAAGTTTAGTGTCTTGTATTCTTTCAACAGTTAATGTTTTTTTCAAAATGGAATGAAAATTTTACATATGCTATATCAATTGAAGTTAATTTCCAAGTCAATGCATTTTTTCATATTGGAATTTACATTTCATGAAATATTTTAGAACTGGTTGCTAGCCATGCTGTATTCCAATTTGCTAACATTTCTGCGTAATACTATAAGAAAGTTCTGGCTGGCACAAGTGCGTGTGTGTGTATACACACACACACAATGATGCTGGATCTTCTACTGATATGCTTAGGAAATGTGTAAAAGGGCTTCGTGTCTTAAATATGGATCTACAATGGGACATCCAACGATGATGCTAAGTACTCTATCTTCATATCTAAGAAAATGTGTAATAGGACTTCATGTATTTAGTTAAATATGAATATAAAGTTGTTGATTACAAAAATTCAAAAGTTCATGAAGATTTTTTTTGCAATTTACAATTTGGTAATCAGGACTGAATCATTTGTCAATGTCCATCGCAATCTCTTTGAAGCTTTTTTTAAGCTGGTATTCTATAATTATTTTGGAAATACTTTTTCTCAAGAAAGCCAACTTCATTGATTATAAAAATTCAAAAGTTCATGAAGATTTTCTTTGCACTTTGCAATTTGGTAATCAGAACTGAATCATTTGTCAATGTCCATTGCAATCTCTTTGAAGCTTTTTTAAAGCTGGTATTCTATTAATTATTTTGGAAATACTTTTTCTCTAGAAAGCCAACTAGGACAATAAAGAAATTTGGTTGGTATAAAGCTTTGATTTGGTCAGAGAAAAACAGAAAAATCTGAAATTTTTGGTAAGAAACAGTACCACGATTGGTGTATTTTCTTTCCAAAATGATCTTAACAAAATACACATGACAGGAAAATTGCATTTTGGATTTGGGATGGGATTGATGTCTGTTCATGCTGGATCTACATGAAGATCAACCATGCCATATCTGAATTGAGTTTGCCTTGTATTGGTTATGAAGTGAGAAGACCATAATTTAGAGATTGAGTCATAATTTTAATTCATCCCAGGCATGTGTTTGGTGAATTAACATTATAACACAATTTTTGATGCCTTGTATCCCTTTTTATCTACTCGTATCCTTCTGATATGCTTCATGCTTCTTTCATTATGTATAATTTTACCTGGAATGAGAAAGAACAGAGTTAATATAATGGTGGCCATGTGGCTGCAGCTATTTCTGCGCTAGTTTTGTAGTGATGATGATTTTTAAGCTATTTTCTTGTGTATATCAAGATGAATATTATTTTAATTGTTGCAGGGTTTGGCAATCAAAGTAGTGGAAGGCATCTTTCTTTGATGGATGATAGTATGCCGAAACTTGTAAGATTTTAATGCCTTCGTTTCTCTCGAATCTTTTCAGATCCCACTAATGAAAGAATTCTAGATATGTAAACAGTAATCTATCTTCATTATAATGTACCTCATTGTTCGAATTTGTATTATTTAAATGAAGTCTCTTTCAAACGCTGAGATGATATCAAGCCATCAGTTGATCCTTCCTTGTCATTCATTTAGTTGTGGCATTCTTGACGAATGCATCGGCTGTCACTAATTGCTGCTTTACCTGGGAAGAACATGTCTTGCATGAATAGCAAGCAGGATTTTATCTCTGGCTTTCTGAAATCAATAGTATTGAGCTATAATAATTTCAATCTTGATTTCAGGTCTTGGATTCAGTCAATGAATAGCTCATTAGATTTGTAGGTCTTTCTTAGCTGCGTACTTGTTAACATCCAGCAGACTGTCCAATTGCTCTGCTCCAACCCTTCTATATGATGTAATTATGTCACTGTAACTCTTCAATGGTCTTCTAATATTTAATGTCTCTTAAAAAAAATGATTCTCTTCCAAGATTTAATCATGCAGTGGAAGTTCGCCGCTGATAATTACTTCTAGAAGATTTAAATATTTGAAGGAATATATATTTTATACTAATATTTATAGGGTTTAACACACGATTTGTATACTTTAGAAGAATAGATATGTAAAAAAAAATCCTTTTTAATTATCCTACAACACAAGTGGACTCTCTCTCTCTCTCTCTCTCTCTCTCTCTCTGTGTGCAAACTTTAGAAGAATGTGTGTATGTGTATATATATAAACATTTGATTGGCCCAGTGCCAGCCTACAAATCTACTTGGTGCACCTCGGCTCCGTCGAACAAGGAGGCAAGTAAAGAAAAATCCATTAAAATGGAAAGAATCGTTGGAATATTCCAATGCTGCGATTCTTCAAACTCTTGTTCTTCCCGTCGAATTTAATTGGCCATTTGATCTCTTGTTGTCCGTTCCAAGGAAAAGGAGTTTATGTTATGTTTATTATTTCAAAGTCTAAAACTAATCTATTTGCCAATAATATTTTAGATATAATATATATATATATATATATATTATAATTGGCGTTCAAAGAGAGATTGGATTTTACATGAATGTATATGCTAAACTTAATTCACAGCGACTTTGTTACGTTTTGATTAGATATTTTTCGCCATATCAAATTCAGGATCAAAATTGAACATATCAAAATAAATATAAAATCATTGATATCATAAGGTAATATAATTTCTTTTGAATAATTGATATCGAATTAAAGATCCAAATTAAATATATCAATTGTTTTTGAAGATATAAAATATTGACAATTTATTATAAGGTCCCGAGCTTAAATTTAACTTTTATCACTTATCTTATATATATATAATTTTAAATTAAAAATATATTAGATCATATATAATTTGGTTTAAATAAAGATGATGTACATTTTCCACCACATTAAAAAGGAAACCTCGCCAAACACACGTCATTATCCAAGCAAAGGCTGGACGTGGGAGCCGTGACGCGCACGCACACACCAAAAAAACACTTCTGTTGCTTAATGGTTGTCCGGTAAACCAATCAAGCGTAGAATAATAGAAAGAGGCCTCTCAACCAAATGCCCCTCCTCCTTTCGGCGTGGGAATTGAATTCTCCCTCTCCTCCATCGCTCCTCGTTTTGGGAGATCCTTATCCAATAATTTCACCCCTTCGATCTAGAAATTGCCAGTTCGGGTCTTGAATTCGCTGCTATTGGCCGAGAAAGGCGGGAATTCTGTTGGGAGATCCAGCACCAGGAAGCCATTCTGGATCGGACTGGCTAGGGTTCTGTGAGGCGGAGATGAAGGTGGTCTTTGGGAGCCCGGGGACGTGGAGCGGGCTGCTGCTGAGGACTGGGCAGTGGGTTTTCGCCGGGGCTTCCATCGGGGTGATGCTCTCCGCCTTCGGCTTCTCCAATTACACCGCTTTCTGGTACTGATTGCTGAGCTCTTTCTTATTTCGAGCTAAGGAAGTGTCATTTGTTGTTCCCTTTGTTCTCAATTTGAGTGATCTGAGTCGGTTTTCCTTAATTCTGTCGTTGTCGGGCTCTTTGATTTGGTATATGCCTAACTGCTTTAGATAACATTTTGTGTTTATGATCTTATGTTGGCACTACTGTTTTATTAAGTTCTTAGCACACATGCGCAGCGCAGATATTGAGATAAATTCTGAGAGGTGATGACTGGAAGTTTTAGATATGATTGGCCTGTAAGAATTGTTCTGAAAGAAAACAGAACATTTGATGTTTTCAGAACGATGGTGTTCCTCATCTGTGTGGTAGAATTTGTTTGATTCCAATTTGAATCTTTATCACTAAGGTCTCTGAATTAGTTGGGATGTGCTGCCTGTTGATATTCTAGGAGATGATGATTGGCTTTTACTGTATCTAGGTACATTGATCGATGTTTGGGAGTTGTTACTCAAAAATTGAAATAGATAACTGGGAGCAACTCAGATGACTTTGATTTATATTTATATGACACTTCTATGAAAACCCTTGATTGCTAATGTGATTATTTTCATTGGGTGCTACTTTCCAACGGAAGGTCCACAACAGAGATCATGGGAGTGAGTCTTGGGAGATTATTACAAGCAAAATAATTACAGAATTTATGGAAGTGTTGTTTCTCATTTATCGCTTGGTAGTTATCATCGACTCTTTTCATTTCTGGTACTTCCCATCAGTCATCTCAAGAGTATTTATGAGAATGTTGTTCTCATTTATTGCTTGGTAATTAGCATTGACCCTTATCATTGCTGGTACTTCAACATTATCGTTCTGATTCGTCATGGTTGGACTAACAAGAGCAGAGCACTTCAAAGAGGTAAGTGGATATCCATGTTCAAGCACATAAATCGAAGTCTGCAAGGTTCATGTGAAACCTACTATCAAATTGTCTAATTTGATGATTCTGTGGTAGTTAATTAGTTGATGCTCCATCTCTTTTATTGGTATACTTGGTTGTAACATTCAATAATTTGATGCCCAAGATGGTAACATAATCAGCATTTTCTTTTCTCAGACATCTTGAGTTCCACAGGCATGTTAACGACCATCAATCAATGTAGCTGCTTGAACACCATGAAATGATATGCAGTATACATAGATATTCAGATTAGAAATCATTTAAAGACACCTGCTTGTCATTCTCTGTTTTCAATTTCTTGGACTATTTGAACCACATAATGTGGAAGTCCTCATTCCTGTTTATTGGTCTATTGCGTAACTTGTAGTTATTTATTCTTGATGTCGGTCTTTAGGTTTTATCACGTGTTTTGTTGAAGGATTTGTCATTCACCAATGAACCTCTGTCGGTGGTTCCCTATTTTTTCCAATTTATATATTCTATTTTGATTCCAGAACCTGTTGATATAATACGAATCACTACACTATTGTCAAATCATGCCTAAGCCGTTTATAGATACATCATCATTGATAGTACGAGTAAAAGAACATTTTAGAGCATAAAATAAAGGGCCGTCTTTTACATCCAGATCTTCTTACTAGTTGACATTTTCTTTGGTTGATGAGATTATTCAGAACCTCAAACTCTTGAATTGACACTATGTGGATTCAAGAGTAAATGGTACTGACATTTCACACTATGATAAGCATTTTCTTTATTTCTGTTTTATTAACATAGCTAAATTTATCAGCATGGGATTAAAAGTAATAAAGTTCAATAGCTCTATGTCACTATGTTGAACGATATTTTAAGATGTGACAAATGCATTTCAAATATAATATTTTGAGAATATTCTTTTGAACTCTTGTTTGAAACATCAGATACTGCCGAAGTTGTTTTCTTCATATATATACATCTTGACGATGCTATTTTTCATTCAGCTACTTGATTGCTTCTATGGGACTACAAGCTCTATGGAGTTTGGGTCTTGCATGCCTTGATATCTATGCTCTAAAGGTGAAAAGAGATTTGCACAACCCTTTGCTAGTAAGTTTGTTCGTGGTGGGTGATTGGGTAAGTATGTTCTTATTTTTAACTTGATTATCAGTAACTGTGTGCATTTAGGTGGCTTTCTTGGAAGTCTATCTATCATAATGTGTTATCATGATTAAAGTTATACATAAATATTCATTGATGGACTTGTTTGTCATCTCATTTTCTGTTTACATATATCTATACATACAGATATACATATACATGTACTACATGTTTGTGTGTGTATGTGTTTTGTACTACATGTATGTGTCTGTGTTTGAGCTAGAAACCTATCAGATGGATTGAGGCCTTAACCTTGTCAATTCAAATGAATCAGTCATCCTGGTAGGATTTAAGCTCAAGTATCTTACCTTACATATATCCATATGCGTTTGTGTTTAGTGGACCTGTTATCATACATTACTATAATGGACCTTTAATCAATATCATGAGACAATTTCCAAAGCTAAAATCAGTATATCTTTAATCTTCTACTACAACACTTCTTATGATCATGGTAACAAAAAATCAATATGACTTATCTCACTGCTTTTATAATTCTGCTCCTGAAAATGCTTCATACTTGTATCCTCATAAGGCCAGTTTGCTACCCAACAACATTGATTTTCCAATATTGAAATGGCTGCTTTCATGTATTTGATAGAAGTATTTTGGACTTCAAAGTAGTCTCCTGGATAACTACTTAAAGGTTTGTCATGTTACATTTATGCTTGTTTGAACCATTGTCTAAAGACTTTTTGTTTGTAACATTTGATAGAGAGGTCCAGTAGTGGCTTTGTTTGAAATTCTGCTCAGTGCCAAAATGTCATAGTTTTTTCTTGCAATGTTGAAAGTTTAGAGTACTCAGTGACTTTTATTTTGACATCTTTCATGAAGTACTCCTACGTTCAGATGATGAGTATGCTACTCAAGATTGAAAATCTTGTGAGCAATTGATGTAGTGCTGCCTGATAGCTTCTGTTAATACTGTAGCATTACAATGGACCAGTTGACCCAATCTGAATAAAGTGACGTTTTTGGTGTGTCTGTGGTATAGAAGCATGAACCTTGCATAGAGCTTGAAAATAATGACATATCACAAAGTTTAACTCAAAAAGCTGTTTATGGTGGAAACAAATTAAGTGAGCTGATTAAGTTGGAGAACTAATAAATGAATACTAGTACAACAAAACCATTTGCAATTAGAAACATATATATATTTTTTAGCAAGAAGTAATGCTACATAAGTTTGGAATAACTCACACATGAAAGCATGAGGCATTTGTTGGAAATTAAATTCAACTCTATATTTAGGTAAGAAGTTTATTAAACATGGATAGTTACTGTGAACCTTATAACACAGCTTTCAAAGTTTCCAATAAATCATTGCATGTGGTGACTACAACTGTAGATATGACATTGAGTTTTCTAGATTTTCATATTATTATTTTTCCAAAAGTTTAATTTAGGAATGATGTTGGAAACTAAATCAAAAAATATATATATTTAGATAAGAAATCAGTTTTGAGTCCTAATAGAATAAGGAGTCCTATTAACTTAGGTTAGAGCATAGTATTTATGTATAGATCTTATAACATGAGAGATCAAGACAGAGAGATTATGACTTTTAAGGCTTGTGAAATTAAGAAATATTGATGAATAAAAAAAAAAGAATGTATGCCTTCTCCACAATTATCGAATGCTACCATCCTATTGAGAAATTTTCAGCAGCATTCCCTTTAGCTTATGTGGCACTCAAACTAACATTTGTAAGCTAATACAGGTAACCGCAGCTCTGTCACTTGCGGCGGCATGCTCGTCGGCAGGTGTGACGGTTTTGTTCGTGAGGGACACAGATTTCTGCAAAGCATATCCTCAGTTCTCATGTGGCAGATACCAAATTTCCACTACCATGGCATTCATCACATGGCTGTTAGTTGCAACATCTTCCCTAGTCATGTTTTGGATCTTGACATCTGCTTAAGTTTACATGTACATTGTATTTTTTTTCTTTTTTTCTTGTAGCATCAGTCTCTGTAAAGAAACAAAAAAAATTATTGTAATTTGAATATCGCCTTTGCACGTAGCATGAATTTTGGATACAATTAGTGAAGAATGTTTTGACATAATAATGGTATCTTTCAAATCGGTATGTGGTTGCTCATCTTGGCTCGAACATAATATTTTTGAACCTTCAATTAAACATTTGGTTGCCATGGTCTTAGCGTTAAATCAGCTTGCAATTACTTAGAAATATCGTGATCCTGCAATTTGCTGTTCTTCTTCCCCTGGATTATGGTTTTACAGCTGTGTTTTGATACATCAAGTTATTCTTGAATTAGTAAGGTTAGAGTTTAAAAGTGGTAGGGTAAGAGATTAATGATACATGACACACTTCACTGGAAAAAACTGCTATTGTCTTATTTTAAGTATAAAATATTTTGGTACTAATAATCATTGTAGATTATTGATTCCTGATCAAACAATCCGTTCCATAATATGAGCATAGCCACGCTAAGTAAATAGAAGTTTCAATTAAATGTTATAGGGTTAAGGACTATTTTAGCTCCTATGATTTTAGCCATGTGCTTTTTAAGTCATTACGATTTACTTTTGTTTAAAATAATTCTTACATTTTCAAAGACATAGCATATAAGTCTTTTTCGTCAAGTCTAAATTAGCAGACGTTAGAGTATATTTATTTGGTATGCTGATTCACAACAAATTATTAATATAATGATATTTATAATTTATTTTTTTAAAAAAAAAATTGAGATCGTCATGAATGGCAAGAGGAGATGTCATCGTGGAAGCAACCACCAGTAGCAGCACTAAGCCGCTACCGCCTAGTAGGGCGTCGTATGCCCGCATCCTCTTTTATGTTGACGACGAGCTCAAGAGCTTTTGGTCCTGCCTCAGGTGGATGTGTGTTGACCAATCTGATGTTAGGCACGCAGTGATCTCTTGGTCCCTCTTTCTCCTCTTGGGCATCTTTGTCCCTATCGCCTCCCACTTCGTCCTCTCCTGCACCCTCACCCGTGCGCCTATGATGTGATGGTCAAACTCTCCCTCACTTCCGCCTTTGGCCTCTCCTACTTCTGCCTCTCCGCCTTCATCCATCGCTATGGCCTTTGTCGCTTCCTCTTCCTCGACAAGCTGGTTGAGGAGAGCGAACGGGTGCAAGAGGGCTATATAGACCAGCTCAAATGCTCCTTTCGTCTACTCTCTGTCTTCGTGATGTCATGTTTCGCGGGGGAGGTGGCTTACAAGGTATAGTAGTACTCGTCGAGATCAGAGCGGGTGTCGTTCACGATGGTAGCACCGTGGTGGGCGACGTGGTGGCATGTGCCCTAGAGTTGACGAGTTAGATCTACTAGATGACACTCGCCAACTCCAGGGTGCATGCCACCACAGCGTTGCCTGCCATCGCAAACGACACTCGCTTTGATCTCGACGAGTTTCACCATATCTTGTAAGTCATCTCCCATGCGAAGAGACAAAAGTAGGAGAGGTCGGAGGTGGAGGTAAAGGAGAGCTAGACCACCATATTGTATGCGCGACTAGTGGGGGTGTAGGAGAGGATGAAGTGGGTGTTAGGATCGAGAGCACTAAGAGGGGGGGGGTGAATTAGTGCAGCGGAAATCTTACAGCGATTAAAAACCAAAAGCTGCGTTCGTTCAATAAAAAAACTATTATGATGCAAAAGCTAATTCTCAGTTTGTATCTAAGTGCAGTTTGCGTCTAAGCGCAGATTGCGTCTAAGCGCAGTTTGCGTCTAAACACAGTTTGCGTCTAAGCGCAGTTTGCGTCTAAACACAGTTTGCGTCTAAGCGCAGTTTTACGTCTAAGCGCAGTTTACGTCTAAACTCAGATTTACGTCTAAACGCAGTTTTACGTCTAAACGCAGATTTACGTCTAAACGCAGTTTTACGTCTAAACGCAGATTTACGTCTAAACTCAGATTTTCGTCTAAACGCTGTTTTACGTCTAGACGCAGATTTACGTCTAAACTTTGAAACTCGTTTGTATACTCGCAGAAGGCAGTATGCAGTTGAAATCAAGACGTAAACGTGAACTGAGAACTGATGATTGTGAGAGGAAAACCGATTTACGTCTAAATGCAGTTTTACGTCTAAATGTTGAAACTCATTCGTAAAATTGTAGAGGACAGTTTGCAGTTATCAATAGGATCAAAATGTAAGTGTAAACTGCAAGGAAACTCTTTCGTAAAAGCACGGAAGACAGTTCTGCAGAATCAAACGTAAACGTAAACTGTAATGTACGAAAATACGAATTTACGTCTGAATGCAGATTCGGAAGAACAGCACTTAGAACTTGTTCGTGAAAGCGCAGAGAGCAGTAGTAATGGAGGAGGTTTGCAGTAATGATAAAGTGCTCAAAAATAAACGCAAACCAGAGATTTAGAGTGGTTCGGTCAGCCTTGACCTACTCCACTTTTGGCTTCCTCCACCGACGAGGTTGCCGACGTCAACTAGGGGCCTTCCTTCAATGGGCGAAGGCCAAACTGCCCTTTTACAGTTTCTCTCCTTTTGACAGGCTCAGGAGACAACCTTTACAGACCTTTCTCTCCTCACTTTACAACTGAAAACTTGAAGAACAGAAGGAGGAGACTTAAAGGCTTTACAACACTTTTGAGCTCTTAGAATCACAGAAAAGATCAAGATTTCGGTGTAGGTCTGTATCTTTTCAGTGCTGAATGGGTGGGGTATTTATAGGCCCCAACCCAATTCAAATTTCGAGCTCAAAACGATCAAATCCCGGAATTCCGGGATCAGGCGGTTGCACCTCTTGACTGGAGAGGTGGCACCGCCTGGCAGAGCTCGAAGTCTGAGCTCAGGCGGTTGCACCTCTCGACTGGAGAGGTGGCACCGCCTGGCAGAGCTCGAAGACTGAGCTCGGACGGTTCCACCTTCTCTGTCAGGGGTGGTTGCACCTTCCTGCCAGAGCTCGAAGACCGAGCTCAGGCGGTGCATCTCCTGACCAGAGAAGTTTCTCTTCTCTGCCAGAGGTGATCGCCCCTTTCTGCCAGAGGTGGTTGCACCTCTCTGCCAGAGGTGGTTGCACCTCTCTGCCAGAGCTCGAAGACTGAGCTTAGGCTGTGCATCTCCTGGCCAGAGAGGTCGTACTTCTCTTCCAGAGCTCGAAGACTGAGCTCGGTGATTGCATCACCAGGCAGAGCTCGAAACTTGAGCTCAGGCGGTGCTACCGCTTGACAGAGGAGGTTGCACCGCCCAGTCTCGCTTGGAGACTGAGCCCTGGGCGGTTGCACCGCCTGGCTGGAGCGGTTGCACCTCCCAGTCTCGCTGGGAGACTTAGCCTGGGCGGTGGCACCTCCCTGCCTGGGCGGTTGCACCTCCCACAGCTTCTTGGGTTCGAATGGGTTGAACCATTCGACCCAACTTGAGTTCTTCAGGGGCCCAATTGCCCCAGGATTAAGCTAATGGGATCACCTCCCATTTCTAACTTAATCACCGTGCTAACTACGATTAAATCTAAGACAATTTCTGCAGCTTTGCTTCGGTGCGTCAATCGCTTCTTCCGGCGAGTTTCCGGCGAACTTCCGTCGATCATCCGATGAACCCTCAGTGATGCTTCTGCGGACTTCCGGCAAACTCCTGGACTTTGCGACGATCCACTTGGCGAGTTCCGACGAGCTTCGCTTGGCAAGCTTCTGGACTTCTCGGATCTGTTCCCGCAGAACCTCCGACGACCGTCCGTACTTCCGTCGAACTCTCGAACTCCCAACGTGATCATGAACTTGACTCCGGCGCAACTCCTGCTGCTTGTCTATCTTTCATCGTAGTTAATCCTGCACACTTATCTCAACACATAGATTAGACAACAAATGACAATTGACGTCTAAATGACACTTATCTAAATGCAGTTTTACGTCTAAATGTTGAAACTCGTTCGTAAAATTGTAGAGGACAGTTTGCAGTTATCAATAGGATCAAAATGTAAGTGTAAACTGCAAGGAAACTCTTTCGTAAAAGCACGGAAGACAGTTCTGCAGAATCAAACGTAAACGTAAACTGTAATGTACGAAAATACGAATTTACGTCTGAATGCAGATTCGGAAGAACAGCACTTAGA
This sequence comes from Musa acuminata AAA Group, assembly GCF_036884655.1. NCBI lineage: Eukaryota > Viridiplantae > Streptophyta > Magnoliopsida > Zingiberales > Musaceae > Musa > Musa acuminata. Next base: position 6,914,390 of record NC_088349.1, read on the forward strand.
ACTTGTTCGTGAAAGCGCAGAGAGCAGTAGTAATGGAGGAGGTTTGCAGTAATGATAAAGTGCTCAAAAATAAACGTAAACCAGAGATTTAGAGTGGTTCGGTCAGCCTTGACCTACTCCACTTTTGGCTTCCTCCACCGACGAGGTTGCCGACGTCAACTAGGGGCCTTCCTTCAATGGGCGAAGGCCAAACTGCCCTTTTACAGTTTCTCTCCTTTTGACAGGCTCAGGAGACAACCTTTACAGACCTTTCTCTCCTCACTTTACAACTGAAAACTTGAAGAACAGAAGGAGGAGACTTAAAGGCTTTACAACACTTTTGAGCTCTTAGAATCACAGAAAAGATCAAGATTTCGGTGTAGGTCTGTATCTTTTCAGTGCTGAATGGGTGGGGTATTTATAGGCCCCAACCCAATTCAAATTTCGAGCTCAAAACGATCAAATCCCGGAATTCCGGGATCAGGCGGTTGCACCTCTTGACTGGAGAGGTGGCACCGCCTGGCAGAGCTCGAAGTCTGAGCTCAGGCGGTTGCACCTCTCGACTGGAGAGGTGGCACCGCCTGGCAGAGCTCGAAGACTGAGCTCGGACGGTTCCACCTTCTCTGTCAGGGGTGGTTGCACCTTCCTGCCAGAGCTCGAAGACCGAGCTCAGGCGGTGCATCTCCTGACCAGAGAAGTTTCTCTTCTCTGCCAGAGGTGATCGCCCCTTTCTGCCAGAGGTGGTTGCACCTCTCTGCCAGAGGTGGTTGCACCTCTCTGCCAGAGCTCGAAGACTGAGCTTAGGCTGTGCATCTCCTGGCCAGAGAGGTCGTACTTCTCTTCCAGAGCTCGAAGACTGAGCTCGGTGATTGCATCACCAGGCAGAGCTCGAAACTTAAGCTCAGGCGGTGCTACCGCTTGACAGAGGAGGTTGCACCGCCCAGTCTCGCTTGGAGACTGAGCCCTGGGCGGTTGCACCGCCTGGCTGGAGCGGTTGCACCTCCCAGTCTCGCTGGGAGACTTAGCCTGGGCGGTGGCACCTCCCTGCCTGGGCGGTTGCACCTCCCACAGCTTCTTGGGTTCGAATGGGTTGAACCATTCGACCCAACTTGAGTTCTTCAGGGGCCCAATTGCCCCAGGATTAAGCTAATGGGATCACCTCCCATTTCTAACTTAATCACCGTGCTAACTACGATTAAATCTAAGACAATTTCTGCAGCTTTGCTTCGGTGCGTCAATCGCTTCTTCCGGCGAGTTTCCGACGAACTTCCGTCGATCATCCGATGAACCCTCGGTGATGCTTCTGCGGACTTCCGGCAAACTCCTGGACTTTGCGACGATCCACTTGGCGAGTTCCGACGAGCTTCGCTTGGCAAGCTTCTGGACTTCTCGGATCTGTTCCCGCAGAACCTCCGACGACCGTCCATACTTCCGTCGAACTCTCGAACTCCCAACGTGATCATGAACTTGACTCCGGCGCAACTCCTACTGCTTGTCTATCTTTCATCGTAGTTAATCCTGCACACTTATCTCAACACATAGATTAGACAACAAATGACAATTGACTTCATCATCAAAATCCGAGATTCAACAGTGGGAGGTGGTGGGGATGAAGACGCCAAGGAAGAGGAAAAGGGACCAAAAGACCACTACATACCTAGCGTCAGACTAGTCAACAAACATCTACCTAAAGCAGGACTGGAAGCTCTTGAGCTCGTCGTCATCGCGAGAGATGTTGTATGCGTATAACACCCTGCTATGAGTGTTTCTACTGGTGGTCGCTTCCACGATGATGCCATTTCCCACTATTGATGATAATCTTAGTTTTTTTAAAAATACTTAAATTATTGTTATTATATTAATAATTTATTATGAATCAGCATACCATGGAAGCAATATCTGTTAGCTCAGATTTACGGGATGAGCTTATATATTACGTTTTTAAAATTATAATAGTTATTTTAAGTAAACTATAAGAAGTTAAGATGTGTATGTTGAAAATCAAATGAGCTAAAATGGACCTTAATCCAATGTTATATAATTGAAAACATCAACTACATCATTTTTTTGAATCAAACAAAAACTCAATAACGCTAGATAACAAAAAAGAAAAAAAAAAGCCCAAACTATTAATAAAAAAAATCACAAACTCAAGAAATATAATGAATATAAGATTTTCCTCATGCGGCCACCTTATTTATATCCATGAAGAAGAATTCGAATTAAATATAAGAAAGACCGATCTTTCTTGAGTTAACATAAACTCCAAATCCAAAAGCTCAACCCAAATCATAGCCGAAGGCTCCATCTACAGGTATCCCAAAAGCTTCCGTGGGGCTCATCAAGACGTTGACTTAATTTTCGATCATATCACAAACCACGGACGAAGGTGATGTTCAAAATTGAGATCGAAAAAGAGAATATAAAAAAATTAATGATAGAATTAAATAAACTCGAGAAATAGAAGACTTTATTCATAAAATAAAATATCAATAAAATAAATCTAGTTATAGTCGCTTTACCACAATTTTGTGGGGGCCCCTACTGTTTATCAAATTAAACGAAGAAGAAATCCTTCATGTAAAACCTTCTCCTTGATTTAGATTGAGAAAATAGTACGGATCTTATGAAATCATGAGTGATGACTTGACTCTATTATCAATCCTATTTTCGATAAATGATAATTAATTTTTTTTGTTATTTTACTATTCATAAAGACTATACTTCTATTTATATAGACCCGAGAGACTGATTTAACGGTTTATTGATTTTAAATCGAATCAAAATTAGAATAGATAGATTAAACTCGTTTGAGTATGAGCCCCGAATCAAATGATGCTCAAGTATATATTATCAATTGAATGAAAAATAAAAATAAAAGATTATCCATAAAGACAACGAATATTTGTTTGACTTTTCGATCGAAACAATGATCGTGATGATAATTTTATCAATTTTATATCAATTTTTTTATCATTAGACTCCTTACATATATCGAAACATATCAACTTTTCAAAGTAGTAGTATGAACAAAATTTAAAAATAAAATTATATATATTTGATATTTTAAATTATTTTTAATAAAAAAATAAGAAGTAAAGAAAGACTCGTCAATTTCAAAATCCAAATCGAAACCGACCGTGTGATTCGATTTTGATTTCTAAAAGCTAAGAACCAAAGCCGTCCATTCTAGAATCGACGTCTAAAGAGGACAGCTTACAAGTCATCCTAATTCCATGTTATTTAAACTAAGATGATTAGCATTCAAGACACCTTTAATCTCCGACCCCGCACCGGTGGGCCCATAAAAGCTGGAACGTGAAGCGGCGGCGCTGACCACGACCACATGCCGTCCTCCACCAGCCAATGGCCGCCGACCTCCAGCTACAAAGAAGATGGCGCGACGCCTGTGCCACCACCACTCTCCCCTATTCAATTCCTTCCATCTGCATCCATCCTCTTGGTTGTCCCCTGTAACATTGGATTCTCGGGCGGGCGGCTGATTTGTTCCAGGCTGTGAATCGGTGGCGACGCCAACTTTACGTTAATCTACCCCACACAACAATTCTTCTTCTTCTTCTTCCTTCTTCCAAGCTGGATGTTGACATCCCTTCGTAAAATGGATACTCCGCCAGCCTTCGCCGCTAAGATAACGAGAACATAATTTGATGACGTCCATCACTAACGATCCACTGTACGAGCAATAAATCGACGGCTGTGATCTCATCAACCGTCGAGATTTTGAACTTGACGGTAGGAATAATAAAGGGGTCCACATTCCTGCAATCCCTACGCGTAGTAGTACGAAATATCGCCGCCGCCTCGCTCGCTCGCGGACGCGTCGGGTTCGAAAGCGCCGTTGTCGTTGTTCTCCTCGCCACCTAAATTTACATTACTGCCCATGAGAAGGAAGGACTTGCAGTTGTATTATTGCATATTCGCCCCTGAAAGGTATGGAATTGCAACTTAATCCCAATATAATTTTCCTTCTGCCTAAGGATTAATGAGATAAGAGATTAATATTTTAAATATAAAAAATTAAATTCTCAGTCACTAGCACTTAACTGTTAGATCAATATGTTAGATATTTCTAATATAATAATTTAGGTTGTTGGGTGAGTTATTTATTTTTATTTATTACAAATAAATATCTCACCAAAAAATAATTTGTTCATAAAATTTGGATATAATTAATAGTTGATGTAGAAAATCTTGGAATCTTATTATTATTTTTACATTAAGATAGTGCCTTACTTTTCTAGCATCAACAACTACTCTTATAATAATAATAATCCATCATGAATAGCACAAAATTCTACTACTGTGAATGGAGAATTAACATCGTGAATGCATAATAACTCAACGTGCTTCAAAATTAAAAGAAGTATTTATCAGATTACAAGTTTAAATTAGTATCATTTTAAAAATTAAAAAGTTATATTAAGTTGCTTTTAGACTTAATTCTACTAATCTAAAGATTGATCAAACAACAATGAACCACTAATTTTTTAACGAGTTGTTTCAAGATTTGGTGTTGCATTTGATAGATCTTTATATCCACCAATGGGAAATTCTATGCCCTTTCAAATAAAAAGGATTGGTTTATTTTTTTTGGCCAAATGTAATATATCATATTATGAATGTCCTCAATCAAAATCAATCTCTCTCTCTCTCTCTCTCTCTCTCTCTCTCTCTCTCTCTCTCTCTCTATATATATATATATATATATATATATATATATATATATATATATATATATATATAATAAAACTTTACCTCCTAATACAATCACAACGGAATAACTTGAGATTTTTTATATAATTGTTTAATATTCCTGAAGTACTTAATGATTAAAAAAAATCCAACGTTTATAAAAGATTGTTGGAGATATAATTTTTGAAAATATTCTCTCTAAATGATGCTTTAGAGAGAAAATTGTATTGTAGAAGATATAAGAGCCTCAAAAGATTTCATTAAAGATTCCAAATACGATATTTAGTAATGGAATCATATTTGTTGGGAAAGAAAAATTTAAACTTAATTATGTTAATACGAAGGTTAATGAAAGTACAATAGGTGGCCAAGACATTTTTCTCGAGTAATTATTAAAATATCATCAATAAATATGAGTTTAAATTTATTTTAATTTAAAAATATTAATTTTCTATCAGACATTCCCAAAAGGATTAATATATGGACAAAATCAAAAGATTTGAAGTCACTTAATTGAAGACTTATTGGGTGGGTTACCACTGAAATATAAGTCATTATTCGACAAAAGAACAATCAAATTTAAATTTGAGAAGAATTCGAAAGCCTTTACCATTGGATTCGCAAAAGATATGAAGTATCTTTTGCTAACTTATTATAATGGTGGTATTATAATTAATATTTTTATTAAAAGAGAAAATATATTGTTCTAGCTGATAAGAGCCTCGAACAAAAACTCAATTTTATTTATTGCAATATGTCAAAATTTTGAAGCATAGTTGGTTTTCGTTATGGCTTATCGTAAGCTTGGTGTTGAAAGCTGATTAAGTCTAGCGATGCATGCTATAAGAACTCCACAAAAGACATGCTTGATAAAGGCTCATTTGATGCATAAACGAATGTCTTGTAAGAAAAATGATGTATAATTCAGTGGGTTCAAAGAGTTTTTCTTAGCTTAACATATATGAGGTTATCTATTAAGAGCTTATAGATACGATTCAAGAACACATGTGAAATGTGCGTTGAGGATATAATGCATATTTCAAATGTGAATTAGTATCTAATAAATTTTGTTCAAATCACATTTAGTTTAGATGTTATATTTCAAATGCTTAAATGTTAATGTTATCTTACTGTCAAAGACTTAGCTGGTTTTGCCTAAGTCGTGCAACACCCTTGAATATCCGTTGAAAAAGATCAGTCTCTCCGAAACCTCCCATGGTCCCTTAGGACCTACAAATGAGAAAATGAATTAGAGAAAGCATCTCACTCAGGATCCACAAGTAAACATTCCAAGAAACACTTCATACACAAAGTAAATTATAAACAAACTTTATAACGGTCACACACAATAAAGGGTCAAAATGGTCAACTACAAATCGAATATCTCTCACAATTGTCTACACCTTTATTTACAAGTTTAAGAAGACTATCAAACCCAACTAAAACGGGGTTGTTAAGCCTTCAACCGTTCCTTTATATGCTATGCAAAGCATCAACAAACAAAAAGATACGGACATAAGTATTACATCAAACATCAAACTTTGTTCATGACATTATGGTAGCATTAGTATTCGAGTATTTATAAGATATTTAATATATTTTTTAAAAATTTTAAGATACCTTATGATACATTCTAAAATTACAAACTATCAACATAATTTATTGAGAAACCAATATTATTTATATCATCTATAAGTTGAAATTTTATTTATTTATTTTCAAAGGTTATTATTTATTTATTTATATAAGTATATTTTGTATTTGATATATATTTAGAGCATATAAAGTTTTTTTAATACATTATATATATATGAAATACGTATTCACTTTTGAATAAATATTAAAATGTTAGAAAGGTAAACTTTATTCAGTAGACTTTTGAAATATAATTTTACTAAACAATACTTACGTTAATGTATATTTAAAATATAATTTTTATATATCGTTTATCAAACACCTAAAGTATTCAATAAATACATATTTACTCAAATCTCTTTCTCTAAATACATATTAAAATATAACTATATTCCCAAAATTATTATTAAAAATAACTGAGGAGATAATTCATGAGAATAATTTCATGATATCGTTGGGCATTACTCCAATATTAAAAGTACATGTATTCAACCAATATATCAATCAATGTGTTGTATCCCTTGGAATTAGCTTTAATTAATTTTAGTTCTAATTTTTTCTTATTGTATCTTAATTTTTTCTCCTATCTATTTATTTTTTAGTTATTACGTTTAAAAGCATTTAGAATATATATATATATATATATATATATATATATTTATTTACAGATATGTATGGACTAAAGTGAACGCTTAAATGCGAAACCGGAAGCGCCTCATCATGTTCTTTGGGAGATGATTGCGATTTGTGACTTCATGAGGGATAGACATGTAAAATCGCCCAATTTATTTAGCCCCTCTTTCCTCTCATTTCCACCACCGTCTCCGTTTCAATCTCCGAATTCGATACCGATTACTCACCAAATATTTAGGGTTCTTTGGTTCGAGGTTCGCAATTCGTATCTCCAACCTTCTCTTGATCTATACTCTTTTTCTTTTTGTCGATTTTTTGGTGATCTTCTTCGACTTGCTAGGGTTTCGGAGATGGATTCCGGAGATCAGAAGCCGGCTTCTAGTGCTGCTGGCGGCGGTTTCTTTTCAGCGATCGCTTCAAGCGTTCGGAATTGGGGCAGTGCGATGCAGAAGTCTGTTAATGGGTACGGAGGAGCGGCCGATCTATCATTTTTCTTTCTTGTTTCTCTTTCGAATAGGATTCTTGGATGATTCTGAGAGAGAAGCCTTGCTCTATCTTTCCTTTGTTCTTATTCTGCTTGTTTCGGTGCCGGAACATAAACCGGATACAAACTTTCCATTGATAATTTGCTCGATGGAAGAATGGTTTCTTCGTTTTTCCGTTAGCTGTGGACAGAATTATCTACGAACTTTTAGATCCTGCAAATGCATACCTCGCTTTCTCTTTCTTTCATCTTCAGACTGGTAGCATTTTTTTATTTCTCCTATCTCGATTTATAGTATCATAATTAATTGGTGTTTTTATTGCAGCAATTCTTTTCCCTCCTACATAATATCTCAGATATATTTTTTAGTAGACTTTCTTTAACATGTCAATGTATGACATGATAATGCAGGGACTTGCTTATGGCTCATGCCGTACTTATGTGTTTACTTCACCTTTCTGTTTCCTGATTTTTTCACTGGACCAAAATTTTATAGTTTTTATGTAAATTATGCGTCTTAATGTAAAATGGTTATTTTGTAGGAAATTGCTTAAAATTTTGTTTACATGTGCTGTAGAAAAGATTAAAGGAATAGGACATGTCTGATGGAATTAGACCTGGATGGATGAGGCTTTATTGTGCTTGTGCAGCTAGTATAAACGTCTATGACATATCTTATTAGATGATATGCTATTATTCTCTATGCCTATGGTTCTGTCTGAAAAAAGAATGTTTTTTGTTTCTCTAGTCCTATGGTTATTGTCAGGTTGTGATGCATAAGAAATCTAAATGATATTATTATTCTATAGGAATGATGCACTTTTAAATGATATATTATAAACTCAAAATAAACTTATAGGGACAAAAATGTCCTGGGGTTGACATGGGAATTGGAGTTTTTCTTTTCATGGAAATCTTGGTTTCCAGTATATGCATGTTTGATAACAATCACTGTAAATATGTCTTTCATTTATTAATAATGTAGAGTTGGCTTTTCTAGCATGGCATAAGTTACTTACTCATTACCATACAAAATATTTGGTATTTTTAGGGTTGCTTACTTGCAATTATATATATAGTTGTTATCAAGGATTTAAATATTGGTTTTGGTAATCCATCGGACCCGTATGATAGCAATATACCACCACTAGTGCCACACCACCTATGCCACTCGGTATCATTGAATAAATGATAAAAAAAATCAAATGAATGGTATAATACTGCTTTTGAGTTATATGCTTTGGTACCAATATTTGGTCGGTTAGGAAAATACCAGTTAGTATGAGATGGTCCTATAGGTGTTTAAATCCTTTGTTATTTTTTATTAGAGTGGACTTCTTATAAAGGTCAAAGGTGTCTATGAAAATTATGTTTGCCTTTACCTACTTGAGGGTGCTGTTTTCAGTTATGACTCGTTCTTGATATGCTGCCATTTTAACATCTTAATTTCATATTATTCTACGTTGTTGTTCATTTCACCAAAAAAAGAAAAGGCCAAGGATTGTTGAAAACCTGGACTGTAGTGCACTCATAATCTTTTGATGAAGAGTTTTGACACTGCCTTTTATTATCTTCACCAGAAGAGTTGTACAATGGTTTGAATTCTTTGTACTTTGAAACATTTTCTGGTTCTTTTTGGTTTGCCATGAATCAGTAAATGATCAAAATGAGCTATACTTTGATTTTCTTTTTACTGGAAAAGGGCTCGTCATCGTATTCAACTTTATTTAATGAATAATATATGACATAACTCCATTAATCGTTAATATGTCAGGCTATTGGGCTATGAAGGACTAGAAGTGATAAACCCAGAAGGAGGCACAGATGATGCTGAGGCTGAAGCTCAACGAGGAAGATGGAAGCAAGAGGTGGTACTTTTGACCATTACTATTTTGTACTATCCTAGAATCATATGTATTCAATTTCCTGCAGACTTCATGAATAGTTGTTTATCTTACATGAAATCTCTCTCCTATGACTGATTTATTGATAGCTTGATTTGCTTACTTTTGTTTCTGTGTTGCTTTTTTTATTTTCCTGATGGTTGTGACTCATTCTTTTGTAGGCTATTATTATTTACTGTACTTTTAGATATGATATGTTGTTCTTTCTCAAACTATGTAAACTGAGTATAAACCGAGGAAGTCGAGGTAGGGTTTTACACTAAAGATGTCAAATCTGGCATAAGGATTATGAACTAGATTTCTAGATAATTCTTTTTCTTACATTCCTCTAGCAAGATTTTTGTGTAATACCCCAGTCTGATCAGTCTCACATTTGCTATATGTGAGGCTTTGATTAGTATCTGACTTACAAACCACCCTAATATTTGAGTACTTATTTGAGGATGGAGCCCAAACAATTTTGGGCTCAAATTGTAGTAAATATGGTTTTAGAGCGACAACCATTCATAACATACAAGCCATAAACCAGCTGATCATTACATCCTTGCTGATGATTTATGGTGCACTAGCATTATTGTATGTCTTTCTATTTCGCTAGTTTCTATTGGATATTCATCTGAACTCTTTATGGAAGACAGTCACTCGGTTAGTTTTCCAAGATTACATCTCATTTGGAATAAAGTGCAAGTGAAGCTCTGTTACAAGTCCTAAACTATTTTCCATTTTGACTTTTGCCTGTTTCGTGGTCCAATAAGAAAATGTAATAGTTACTTTTTTATCATAATGATGTCTCACTCTTTCTGTCTGGATGAACTTTCAATCCATGGCCTTTCCTGTTGTAGATAAGAAATCATCAGCAAGGGATGAATACATGAATTTTTTTAATTGTTTCTTAACATAATTTACCATTACCTTTTGTGACTTTACCTTCATTTGCTTGATAGATAATTATATTTGACTTTTAATAGAATACCTTCTTGTTACCCACTTTTTCTTTGATTAGCTCTGATCCTGTTAAAGAAGCAACAACATCAACTTCATAACTGATTGTTTCCTCCTCACTTTACCTACCCTATATGGTACCTGATAAGTACATTGATCTCATATATTTTTGTTTACAGGACCGAGATGGTTACTGGAAGATGATGCACAAGTATATAGGATCAGATGTTACATCGATGGTGACGCTCCCGGTCATCATTTTTGAACCAATGACAATGCTTCAGAAAATGGCAGAGGTATGTGTTTAATAGGATAATCAATATGTGTGTGTTATAATAGATGCCTCTTGTCAAGTGCCTTCTTTCTTTAATGGAAGGAGGTAACTGCCAAGTTAGACTAAAGAAAGATTGAGAGGAGAAAGAGAGAGAGAGTGTGGGGAGGGCTTTACCAAGAAAAAACTATTTCAACTTTTGCTTTAGGCTTACACAATTCATATTTATTGATTATATCATAATTTATGTTTTGATATCGTCTTTAGCCACTAGTCTCATGAAGAGAAGCAAGCCAATGTTTCAAAACCTCAATGTTGTAGCTTTAACTGGCTTTCTATATGCACCTGCTAAGTGATATTTAATGACTCCGTGTATGTCCATCCAATTAAGGAAGATAGCATTGTTATGTTTGACAAGGATGTTAATTTTCCAGATGGTTACAAAATTAACATTAATTTAGGTGGGAAAAGTAATGGGAGGACAAATGTAGAGAGAGTGGGGAGCACATGCCTTGTCAGTCCAGAAAAAATATAGTACAACTCTTTTATCCTTTACAAGAAACTCCTTGGTTGTCGTCATTGTTTTATTTTTATACATTTGGAGAGCATGCTACTGAGTGAGATTTGTTAAAGAAAAAAAGTATGTATTTATTTGTATCAGCAGCAATCACAACTCACCATGAAATATATATGAAGAGATAGAAACAGGGTTCTTGTCATGTTCATAATAATTATAGTTGTGTTCTCTTTATTTATGAATCAAAACTATCTTGACTAACCTTTTTTGTTGCAGTTTTAGGGCTGTACCAGGCTACCAGCATGAAGCATGTTACACTAATACCTCACACTAAAAGTTAAGGATAGACAAATTGAGAGTTATTTGATGTTACACTAACACCTCGATCCATGAAGATCAAGTGTAGATCCACAAGGATCAAACCTTTATCCTCATGGATTTAGCTTAGATCAGCAAGGATCAGGGCTTGATCGTTGTAGATCAAGCTCCAAATTGGGTATTAATGTAAAAGATCTAGGCTAAAATTAGCCTAAATCAGGTATAAACAGAAGAGATTTAGGCTAAGATTGAAAGTTATGACATCAATTGTAATCTAATTGCATGAAATTTGAGGAGTTAAGCTTATAAATTAGGTCTGAATTTATCTAATTTTGGTGAGAAATTAGACCGAATGTGCAACTTCAACCTTCTCGAGAAATTAGTCCTCCCCTTGAAGTATAGACTAACTTTTGAGAGAGTTTTGAGAGAAATTTGAATGACATTGGAGTGGGTGAGAGAGGATTCTGAGAAAGAAGATTGTTTAGCCACTTTGATGGAGCCAAAGTGATCTCAATGAATCTCTTGGCTTTGGTAACCATTATGTGGACTTATCATCTAGTACAGGTCAGGTAACGGGAGAAATCGGGCGGTAAGCCTGATTCACGGGACTTACTGGGTGGTAAACCTCATACCATCCTTGAACCACCTGGTTTGGGGTGGTCCATGTCCCAACAGTCACTCGGTTCGAGCTGTTGACATACTGGTCCAGGTGGTTTTGCAATCCTTGGTATATATAAGACCATGATTCAAAATACCACCCAGATTGGTATGGACCTAGCAATATTTACCGATCCAATGTTTATCTCTCTCTTTTCTGTGCTTTTGATGTACTGCTCTCGTTTCCTTTTCTTTTATTTGTCAAGTTTATCAGCTTTATTGACTTTCTTTATTCTTTTACATGAGAAAAGAATGTACATTCACACAATTATCTGTATAAATATGACTAGTAGAGTGTTTTTTGGTAAATATCTAACCAAGGGCTTTTTGCTATTGTTGGGACATTATGGCTTGTTGTTGTTCTATATATATTATAATTGAAAGGGCTACTCTTTTGTTTATTATTTTCCCATCTGTCAGTTGCACTTAGCCTCTTTCTATCATTCTGCTTATCTTGTATAAAGTTTTTCTCATCCTTATGGTTGTTGTCACAGTTAATGGAGTACTCTTACTTGTTAGATATGGCAGATGATTGTGAAGATCCTTATATGCGGTTGGTCTATACTTGTAAGTGTATATTTCTACTTTTGGTTAGTATATGCAGTGAGTGTTCGGTAAAAATGATTTCTGAAACTGACTATATGATGCAGCTTCTTGGGCGATATCTGTTTACTATGCTTATCAGCGAACATGGAAGCCTTTTAATCCCATCCTCGGTGAAACATATGAAATGGCCAATCACGGCGGCATTACATTTATTGCGGAGCAGGTCTATTAACTTTTCCTTGCCACCAGTTCTGTGGTGGTACCTGTGTAGTTGTGTTTGATTTGTTAAAAAAGTCAATAGGACATTGAAACACATGCTAAATCACCTATTTGTCCTTCTGATCATGCTTTTTTGCTACAATATACTTGATGTTTTTCTCTTTTCTGAGGAATTCTGTGAATGACATACTTGATCAAGATTTGTGTACTGTTTCAGGTAAGCCATCATCCTCCTATGAGTGCAGCTCATGCTGAGAATGAGCATTTTATTTATGACATTACTTCTAAATTAAAGACCAAGTTTTTAGGAAATTCTGTAGAAGTGTATCCTGTTGGAAGGTGAGATATGTACATTGATATTTAATACTATTCTACCAGTATTTGTGTTTGAAAATCGGTCAGTGTCGTTTGTTCCAGATTTTTTTAACATGTAGGAGATGTTGACCTGTACATACAAAACTATTGTCCAGTGCAGAGAGCTCTAGTAATGATGTTTGCATATAACATTTGCTAATATGTTTAATATCATTGAAATGCAGGACGAGAGTGACCCTAAAGAAATCTGGTGTAGTCGTAGATTTGGTTCCTCCTCCCACAAAGGTTAATAACCTTATATTTGGGCGAACATGGGTTGACTCACCTGGGGAGATGATCATGACAAATTTGACAACCGGAGACAAAGTAGTGTTGTATTTTCAACCGTGCGGCTGGTTCGGGTATGGCTTCTTACTTCGATTGCATCATAAATAGACTGATATTGGATGAAGTTAAAATTTGATGAATAGTTGATAGAGAATTTGTTGTCAACTGGGATATCCTTTTGGAATGTTTATGGAGCTATGTGTGGCAGTCTTTAATCTATCCTTTGACTCAATCTACCATCATATTGAATCTAATTTACCTTTCTAATTCTCTGTTTGGTCAATAGATGGTAATGGAAAGCAAGTTTTGCTAACATCAATTCATGCACTTGTTTCATGTAATACATTGTACATGTTTAGATCTCTTTTCTTAAAAATATATTTGTTATATTAAGTCCCCTTGCTTTTTCTTTTTTTGTCCATATGTTTTACATTTCACATCATATCTTATTGATGGTGGTCAATTGTGTCAGTGCTGGTCGATACGAAGTAGATGGATATGTATATGATGCAGCAGAAGAGCCTAAAATATTGATCACTGGAAAATGGAATGAATCAATGAGTTGTCAACCATGTGATAAGGAAGGAGAGCCTCTTTCTGGCACTGAATTGAAAGAGGTATGCCGTGTTTCTCATTCCTGTTTGTTGAAATTCTTTACTCTAGTTACTGGTTTACCTCACAGATCATCTTTAACTTGTCCTTGCATGCTGTGCTCAGTCCATGGCATTCTGTTGAGTGTTGATTACCTTTTGTAGCTTCACATGGACGTGTTATGTCAAACAATATACCCTAGAAGCATTTAAAATTTTGTAATTCGAAATGGTTCTAAAAGATTAATCATAATTTTTTTTCTGTGGTTCGTATAGAGAGGTTAGAAAATATTCTCTGTTTTGTAGAATCCAAATGATCAAAGGAAACAAACATTTGGGCATGCACTTGCATTTCAAATCTTTCAAATAAGGTACTGAAAGAAAGATATAAGAGTTTAGTTTCCAAAGAATTAAGCTTTGCCCAAATCAGAATTCTATATAAAATGTTATAGTTAAAACAAGACAGATTGGTCAGAATTCTAAAAAATTCTAAATTAGTAAATTTGTAGCTCAAATGAGGTTGGTACTAGTAGCAAGAGCAAAACTTTACAGAGTACTCATAATCAAGAAGAAATCAAGGATATAAATTTGTGTAGGATGGGTTAGAACACTTGCTAATGATATCATTCTCATTTGAACTATAAATTTGTTAATCCGAAATTTTTGAGAATTCTGACCTCTCTGCCTTGTTTTAACTATAACATTTTGTATAGAATTCTGATTTGGGCAAAACTTAATTCTCTGGAAATTAGATTTTTATATCTTTTTTTCAGTACCTTGAAAGATTTGGAATGCAAATGCCTGCCCAAATATTTGTTATCTAGAGTTCAAGGTGCCCCTATTTTGAGATGGATCACCATAAATGACTTTTAACATCTGATAGTTACTGAAAAGCTATCCAGTTTTTGCATTTCTTGGAATATTAATGTATTTTATAGTTGACTAAACAAAGAGAAGGTGCACAACATATTCTGCATCAGGAGATAGTACCAGGTGGCAGGTACTTCAAGATGCATGTTTCACAGGCTACTGAAGATGGACACTAACAAAGGGACACAAAATGTCAATTAAGTAGTCGGTGTTAGAAAAATATGGTGAAATATTTCTTCAAGGAAGACGTAGATTGGATAGAAGCCTCCATGACCACTGTATAGAATTAGAAAGTACTCATCAAGGACAAACAGTGCTGGATCTGGGTTGGAGGAGCCTAATTTATTTTTACATACTATCTCATGCTGCTAGGTCTGAATTAGGAAACTACTATTGTTGAGTTTCATTTATGAAATTTCTATGTTCCTTTTTTCCATTAAAATTTCTTGTATAGTATTTGTGGATTTCTTGCAAACCATCCATAATTAGATAGTATTTTAACATCATGTAACATATATCTGTGTTTAAAAACTATTAGAAGTTTGATCTGTATATCGATCATAGTAATTGACTTTTCTTTGTTCCGTTTCACCAACTATTCAGGTCGAAATAATAACCGGAAATGAGAGGTCATGGTCTCATCATTTATAACTTTTTCTTGAAATAACGAATGAAATACTTTAATTGCTTCAGTTGCTTTAGCTATTCACTATGGTACATCTTGCCTAGTTGTAGTGACTTCTGCCTTTTGCCCAAGTAGCTCTGTTATTTGTATCACCCTTCATATGCTTTAATTCAGGTCTGGAGAGTTGCTGCTACTCCTGTGAATGACAAGTACCAATACACATATTTTGCCCATAAGATTAACAGCTTTGAGACAGCTCCTAAGAATCTATTGGCATCAGATTCTCGATTGCGCCCTGACAGATATGCACTTGAGAAAGGTGACATGTCCAAGTCTGGTGCAGAAAAGGGCAGGTACTGCATACTCTTTGTTACATATTCTCCTTGATTATTATTAAGACCTAAAAGATTACATATTGAAGTGAATTGCATGTGGCATGTACTTAGTAATCAAGAAAGAATTGGCCATAACAAAGTCTGAAGTTTGTTGTTTAATACAATCAGAACTGTCACTTCAAGCATGATTTACATTTAGCATAATGCATGTTTGGTTTCACAGTCTGGAGGAGAAGCAGAGAGAAGAAAAAAGAATCAGAGAAGCCAATGGGCACAAATTCACTCCACGATGGTTCAACTTGAGTAGTGAAATTACTCCAACACCTTGGGGGGACTTGGAAATATATGAATACAACGGTAAATATGCTGAACATAGGGCCAAAGTTGATGACTCTGATTCCATTGAAGAGGTTGACATCAAAACTATTGAATTCAACCCATGGCAGTACAGCGATTTGTCTGCTGAATGAAGTATCAAAATTGGGTTCTAGCTCAGTTTTTCATCCATGTGCCAACTTAAAGAGACAAAAGGGTAATCCATGTTGTTGATGTAAAATGCTAAAAATTTCAATGTATTATTAGCTGCTTTTTTACATCAGGATGTGTAATTTTCATAGAATAAATAGTATGCTGATCTGTCGACTATTCTCTGTTGAAGACGTCCCATTTTTCCTGCCTCAAAACCTTTTGGTTTCTTATTTGCTCATCAATTGTGTAGAAACTCTAACAACTGCCAGAGAAAAAGGAAATTATCCTTGTAGAAGGTAAATTATTGCTGAATTTTGGTCCACATGATTCTCCGAGCAAGTTTGATGCATGAGGTGGTGTGTGTTCATTCCTCATGATGCTCCTTTTGGCTTTTCAATTAGGTGGGTACTGGTTCCTGTTTGATTCATGTACAATTAAATGGTCCAAATGTCCAATTTCTTTGAGATTGAAACTGCTTATCCAGACTCCACTCGGGACTGTTCATTTGGTTTATCATCAGAATTTGAATAGAAAATTCATTTAAATGGGAATCATAATGATTGAATTTTTTTTTCATATATTTAGTTTTTTAAATTCTGAAATCGAAACTGTACTCAGATCATGCAATAATTACAATTATCATGGAAGTCTTTCTTTCGTTGGTCAGGTTGATTGTTCGGTTGGTCGACATCAGTGGGTACTCCAGCTTCATTCCAATGAGATCATATCTAGTAGTCCTATCGATTTAGATTGGCAGAACCGACTTGACTCTTTTTGGCTGACATAGAGATAATGCTCGACACCGTGGCGCCAAGCTGACTCGAGGTGAACCGACGTGGCCCGAGTCTAACTAAGTCGTTGTGCTTCGTTCAGGTATATATATATATATATATATATATATATATATATACATTCTGAGACATGCAAAATGATACAGTTCAAGTTAAAAAAATAATCTATATAAATCATTTAAGCCCAAAAAAGAAAAGAAAAGAAAATTACTTATCGGGAGAGATTCCAGTTGAGATTAGGCATGACGTTAGTGACATATTTTCTCCATATCAGGTATGACTTTAAATTTATTCTGAATTCTTGCAAGAGTAAAATTCCATTTCTTTTTATTTATGTAACAAAATATGAGTACAAGTTGCGATTCCATTGTTCAAATCCTGCAATATTTCAAACGCTGCTGATTCCGCCAAATCCTACCGGCGGGCAAACTTACCTGTTTGTATGACATCCTCTCTGTCATCTGCTGTGGATTGAGGCGGTGTGGCGTCACCCGTTTCATTTACCAGACATTTGATTTGACAGATAATGCCCCATATGTGGGGTCCGCGGCCTCTCCATGGCAGGCAGGAGATCGACTAAATCTGGACAGAAATCACGCGCGCGGCCTCGTACTTAGGGATTGGGTTTTCACTTTACGGAGATCGGTCGCCGGTCGCCCCCCCTTGTTCGACGGCTTACATTTGCCCCCTTCTCTCACCCAGATTTCAGAGATTTTTGCTCCTCCCTGAGGTTCACCGTCGATTCCGTCAGTTTTCCTGTCGAGTCGGAGGTATGCCATCTTTTTTTTTTTTTTTACTTCCTTTTATGCCCAAAGCTAGCATAAGGTTCTCAGGGGCCCTGGTTTTAGTTTTGATCTCTTCTTGTTTTCGGGATTACGATGTTCTAAGGTCCTTTTTTTTTTGTTATTTTTGCTTGGAAATGACTGCTCGAGAAGCCGATGGGGGTGTAATTGTCTGTAACAAGGTTCCATTCCCCGTCTTTATGCTTATCCGGGAAATGCAGGATCTCTTTTTGGCCAAAATTTGTTTTTTGTGAGGCTTGCTGATCTCTTTGGCAACTCAACGTTGGAGGGTAGGCTTACCCATACGATCGAGAGGAAAAAAACAGTGATTTTATACGGGTTAGTGCCTGCCGCGTTGCACGGAAATTATTTTCTTTTTCAGTGTTCGTTTTGGATGTTCATTAAGGTATGCTTAGGGACGCCTTTAGGGAACATGACTTTCATTGATCTTTAACAACAATGGTTGTTTCGGTGGCATTGGTTGGGGTCTAGCATCTTCTGTCAGCAGAAGGTCGTTGACTTAGTCGAGATCTGAAAATTTGACAGACACCTGAAGTCTTCTTGTTGGTTTCTTTTGATTACTTAAAAGTGAACATAAGTTACTGTTCATCTTTTTGGTGAACTAGAACGAACGAAGATGAAATTTAATTGAGGGAGGAAGCTGTCGGATTTTAGGTATATATGATAATACAGCACTTGAAAGGCACTTCAAAATGCATCAAACACAGCCATGACTTGGATTATTTTGGAAGTGGATACTTAAATGGAGGACCATGTCCATACTTCAAGTGAATGATATGATAAGATAGAAAAATAAGAGGGTAGATATCTCAATTATATGCATTGATATATCCTCAATCACATGAATCTTGACTAATTTACACAACCATATTGAGACAGCTTCAGTTTCTGCTCCATGTGGTCATCATCCAATGGTAGAAACCCAAGCAACATTCTTGAGCTATGATGTAAGAATTCACATGAATAGAAGCCCTCAGAATGCACATTGCAGTCTCCAATACCCTCATGAACAAAAACTCTCATAAATCACTCTTTCCTTCATTTTAACACTATTTGAGCTGCTGCAGTGCCCCTGATTGAGGCTCCCCTTGGGCATCATGAGCTTGGTCAGCCAATCCTAGGGGGATGTGCCATATCCAAGGTCTGGCCAAGCCCCATGTGGCATGGGTTGGTTGGCCCACTGCGACTCCAAAAATTGGACCCAATTTTACTATTATCTTCTTTAACAAGTTCCACTTCCCACTATATTAGACGGCGTTAGTGACTTTGAATTAATTAGGCTCCATATACGAAATGTCAAACATTATAATTTCCCACTATATTAGACGGCGTTAGTGACTTTGATACTTCAACAAACATTACCACTTCTGTTTATATTCTTGTGTTGAATGACCATTATAATTTCTTTAGAATCTTTAGTAAATGCCGTTGACCTTTGGTTAATTTGGATGGTAGTATAAGTGTAGCATCTAGCTCTTCTTCATATGTTTTCAACTCAAGAAACATGGAGCATACACTGGCAACTAATTGAAGCACCATCAATACCACTTCTTTGACAAACAAATAACATAGTGGTTTGAATGTCGTTCAAAGATAAAGTATGAATCATGTGAAAAGTGTGAGGGATTCTAGAAGACTATGATACTTGCTTGACACCATGAATGTATTAATCTTATTGTTACCTTGATATTTTCATTATTGCTCTTTTATATAGGCTGTTTCTGTTATGCTCTTGATTTCTGGCCATCATCATTGACTCTCAATGTTGGATAATAAGTTTTGCCAATCTACTATTTCAGGTTTTTTATGAGGAGGTACAGTCCACCTTATTATAGTCCTCCTAGGAGGGGCTATGGTGGTAGAGGGCGAAATCCACCTAGGAGAGGATATGGTGGGAAGGAGCAGAGTACTGGGAGCCTTTTGGTTCGAAATATTCCCCTGAATTTTCGGTAATGGTTTCTCTTCAGGATTTTCAGGCTTTGTCAATGTCAGTTTTAGCTAGCCTGTCCATTTCTTCAAGGAGAGTGCATTTGTTGTTACAAATAAATGTTCTGATGGATAGTTGGTGATTATCTTAGATTTTTTCATTGACTTGCAGACCTGAGGATCTTCGAGTTCCGTTTGAAAGATTTGGTCCTGTACGAGATGTTTATCTTCCAAAAGACTACTATATGGGGTGAGACTTTTTGTGCTATTGCTGCTAGTATAATTGTGTTCATTATGTTATCTTGCCTGTTGTTGATTATGACACGAGCTATGGGTAAGATGACCTCTTTCATATACATTGTATAGATTTTTCAAAACTTTCATTTGTTGAATGCTGTTGGTAGATACTGTAGGCTTTTACTGTTTAATTATAATTGCCTGATCAACCACTTAATCCTAATATGTTGGTTAGATTTTTGTTGTACACTCAAATTATTACTTCAATTTTGAGCTTCTACTTATGAATAATATTCTCCCTTTTCTTTGCCATGATGTGCTTCTACTTGTCTATTTTGCTTTCAATATGAGTTAATTCTTTAAATGGTTCTCAGGAGTGTTTTGGTTTGAAGTAAATACAAGCCCTGCATTTGTTGAAGAACACTCTATATCATTGCATTAGGTCATTTTGTTGAGGATTAGTCTTGTTCGAATCAAGAGGTTCGTGTTTGAAGGGAAAACATAGTTCCTCATCAAATTTATTGTGAAGTAAAGATATAATGCTGACCTTTTGAAGTGGGTTTCTTGAGAAGATAACTGAAGAATTTGACACATGCAACTGATGGAAGTGATTGTAGAAGATATGTGAAGATATTAGAGCCTGCATTGCTAAATGCTTTTGTGACACAAGTACCCTTTTGATGGAGTGTTAGTTGTCATTGTCTTTGCTCCTTCAAGAACTATAGAAGACCTGTTAAGTGGTGTCTCGATGATGGTAAACTTAGCAAGAACAGTGGACTTCCAACCTTTTCCTACTGCTTTGGATAAAATAAGTTGCTCATTTTCTTGTTTGTTTTCATAATATTTGATACTTGTGATGCAGGGAGCCCCGTGGTTTTGCATTTGTGGAGTTTGTTGACCCGTATGATGCTTCAGAAGCTCAATATCACATGAATAGACAACTACTTGGAGGAAGGGAGATAACTGTAGTTCTTGCTGCTGAATCACGAAAAAGGCCTGAAGACATGTGTAAAAGAGCTAGAGTTAGGTACTGCAAGAACCTTCATGTTTCCTGTTTTAAATCTTCTGATCATGGTATAGCATGAAACTAAAATGCCCTTGCAATTCTCCACCTTTTACCAGAGGGCCCTCCGGTAATGATCGCCGGCATTCTTCTTATTATGGTATTCCCTTGTGGCAATATTTACTATATGAATTTCTCTTACACTAGCATTTTTGAAGTGGTAGTTATCACATGCGATTGTACTTGTGTTTGTTTATTGATTATGCATTGTCATGGTGATTTTAGGTATTATGTTATGCTCGTAATTGATTCTTGCAGTGGAAAGCTATGTTTTTGTTTCTGTTCAAACTGAAATATAACATTTTTATGTTAAATCCAACATTCAAATAAATAAGCTGTCTTTAAAAACCAATACTACATCTTTCTTTCTTGTTTTGGATTTACTTATAAGACACACACATCAAACTTCTTTTGTTGCCTTGTTCATGGTTTGATGTTTCTGGTGCTGGACCTATGCCAGTCACCAGTTGGACCAGTACGGGTTTAGTATGTGCCGACGTAAAAACACATGGTATGCCAGCATGTGCCATGGAGCATTTTCTTAAATCTAAGTATACATGGTATTGTGAGGCACGTGCCCTGGTCCACGCCACCAACCTGATAGGGCAAAGGATTAATACATGCTGCCTTATTGGTCCAAGTGAAATATAGAATCATGGTCTTGTAATTGGCTTTCTTCATCTGGAAATGATGTAAAAGTACGAAGAAGAACAGGTCACGGTATATCTTAGGCTGGTATTGAAAAAAATGACTTGATCAAAGTGTCTAACATTTGACCACCAGCAATCCTTCTTCTTTGATATATTTTTTCTTTGTTTGCTTGTCACTGTTAACTGTACAGGGCTTGACAATTGCTAGAATGCTTTTGCCTGTTATCCCACTTAATCTTTTGCTCTCAATGACCAAACAAATAGAATATACCATATCTGGACTCCTGTCTTCTTTTTCTGCGCCTATTCTTTTTTTTGTGTAAGCGGAGGTGGGGCCTTACACCCATTCTAAGGTTTCCAATTTAGATGAGTTCTCTTATATCTTCCTCATGGTTTCTAGTGGTTCTGAAAAATTTTAGTGTTAGTCTGTATTCTTTTGAAGTAGAGACTGGCGTTGTGTTTCTGTATTTTTTGTTTTCACAGAGTTCGCTGAATAATCATTTGCTTCAAGAAGCAATCGAAATTTTTTTTGGGAATCCTACAAGATCAATTCATTCGTTTATTCTCTGACAGAAGTTGGAACTTCATCTGATTCGAATCCTATTGAGAGATCCACTAGATATCAGAAGTTTTTGATGCAAAAATAAGATATTTCTTTTGTTCTTCTAGGTGATTGGAAAATTAAAAAATGATTGATATGTTTAAGATAATTATGTACTTGCAAAGGATTGGTAAAGGATTCTCTTTGGATGACTCGTTCTTAAGCTTAAGAAGAATGTAGTAACTATTGATGATCTTGAATTCTGGAGGATTTGTTTTGTGGCTCAAGGATTGGTAACTGAAACATATGTTCTTGAACATTGGTTCTTTTCATGGTAGTTCTGCATGGATGCAATTATTTCATTATAATTTGGAGATAATATTTTCTACAGAAACAAAGAAGATATTTCTTTTAAGCGACATAAGGCAATATTTGTGCCGAAATTTCATATTTGATAGCGATTCTTACAGGACGCTTACGTTCTTGTTCAAGGTCACCCTCACCGTCTCCCCGTTATTCTTCAAGGTCCAGACACCGCTCGCGGTAAGCTTTGGCGACTTTTCTATGCTTATCAGTCTTGTCAGTTTAAATATGTGGATCACTGTTAAACAGATCTTACTCTCCTGCACCGAAGTCCTGCAGTGACCACGCTTCTTCCCCACGAAAAAAGCAATCTAGTCATGCAAGATCTCCCAGAAATCATTCAAAGGAGCACAATGAGGATGTAAATCATAGATCACATTCTCCAAGCTACAGTGATGCTAATCGAAATGAAGATGTTAATCATCATGATAAGTAAGTTAAATGATGCACCTTTATACTATTATGTTTTTTTATTGATCGTTAGAAATGTTGGCATTCTCCAAATTTTCTTGCTTCAGCTCCCTATGCAGAGCATCCTCTTCATAGTTCCTAAACAATATATGTTCTCTCAAATTCGTAAGGTGTATATGGTACATGATGGTGTGACTATCTGACTCTATAGATGTGTCATAAGATGTGATCCAGACCTCTGTTTGTCTATTTATTATGGCCCATGGTTACCATGATTCTGATGATCGAGTATAGCTCGTATTAAAGCTTATCATGCATTATTTATTTAGTTCTTTAAAATGGACTATTATAACATCATGCTACACACAAAAAGCATTCACACTGAAACATCCAAGACATTTGCTTTGGCATAGTTATAAATGCAGTTGGTCATTATATGGTATTATTGTGGTGCATGTACAGTAGGCCTCCGCATGATGCTGAGGGATCACAGTCCCATTGGAGATCACCAAGGCACTCGTCAGCTTCGCTGCCAGGATCGCGATCAAGATCTGCTGATTTGAGCCCCAGACGCAGCAGTGAATGAGAGGTATGCATTTTTCTTTCAGGTGCAACAGTGAATGATCATGACGTGCTATGTTTCTTTCATGTTAAGCAGATGATCAACTCTCTTAGTTTGCTGAGTTACAGTCGACTCGAGTGTTTTAAAGAGGACAGGACATAAGTGATGAGTTTTTATAGCTAACTTAATTTGGACATATGAATAAGTACTTATGATTCTCTTGTTCTGCTAGCTGATGGTCGAAGAAAATGCTTGCCAGCATCAGATTTCTTTCATCTGTTCCATAGTGCAGATAATTTTCTGAGGCTTGCTTTATTTGTGCTGCTTATATACTGTTTGAACCACCATGATTGGATCTATCTGTGTTCATCATGCTGTTTTAGTCTATTTCTTGAAAGAGGGTTTTTGAGCAGGCTGTGCAGAAATAAGTTTCCTTTCAATACGTAATCCATTCTAGAATTGAATTGTGAAAGGGTCTTTGTAGTTATGGATCAGTTAAATTGTTGATCAACCATAGGTGGTGGAGTTCAGCACCAAGTAGAATCACAAAAGTATCCATACGTTGAACATACTATTTATACAAGCGATCGTATATGTATCATCACAGAAAACAAATCCCTCACGTCGCCATGGCAACCGCGTCGAAGGAGGTGATACGTGGGTGGGTCGGCAAAGCGAGCACCGTAGCGAGGTCGACGAAGTCCTTGAGAGCCGCAATCGCCTCAAGAATCCTTCTTAGATCGTCGACGCAGCCAAACCCTCCAACTCCTGGTCGCCGGACCGCAAACACGTAGAACGTCAGGCTCCCTTTACGGAGCTTGAACCTCGCCAACTCGCAACCGGCGAGCCCTCGGACCAGCTGCTTGTTCACGTTCCCCAGCGGGATCACGGCCGGCCACACCCGGTCGACGGCGGACTTCATGGCCTCGGACTCGAAAATGAAGACCACGAGCTTGGACTTGTGCGCGCCGAGCCCGAGCGTGAGGGTGCGCCATGCGCGCTGCGCCAGGACGGTGAAGTTGGTGGGCACGTACGTGGTCGTGGAGGGGAAAGGGTGGCTCCGGCGAGGGCTCAGCTCGCGCGGCGGCGCATTGAGGAGCCGCGGCAGCTCGAGCGGGGAGGCCCGCCGCACGGCGAAGGCCTTCACCACCACCTGGCCGCCGAATCGGATTCCTTTGACGTCCCTGCTCGGCTTGAAACGGAGGTCTGTGTTTGACTTCGGATTTGGAGATTGATGCTGCGGATTTAGATTCCTTTGTTTCTTTCTCTTATTCTTCTCCTGCTCCTCCATGTTGAAACTTCGTTTTTAGGGTCGAAAAGCAACCAAATAGGCAATTGATCAAACCAACTTAATCCCTTGTACTTCATGTTTATTGGTTGTGAAACAGTAGTTTACATTTAAGTAAAATAAAATACTTTATCCTGTGAGATCACAGGAGAGGAACCACACCTATGGATGAATATATTAACTTCATTGACCTGTGACTTGGAAGCACTATATATATATATATATATATACATTATATCTAATCGTATGAAGATAATGGTTTTAATTTTCTCTCTTTGGGATGGCACCGTGGGATCGTTCGGCTGGTGGTGGTGGAGTGTAATCACCGGATGCGAAGGGGTGATAGCACATAGAGGAGGAGACCGGCGTGGGTCTACTAAAGCACTGCTTAAGCCCCCAGCCTCCGACCTTTAACGTAAAGCCCCCACTCGATTCGCCCGTAGACCACGCGCTTTATTAGCGAGCAGCAGCTGTATCCCAACTCGTGAGGGATAAGCTTGAACTGCGATGCGATCTCGGATGCCGGCGGCTTTCGTCTCCATGAAGCCTCACGTACGTCCGCGAGTGGTGTTGTCGCAGCAGCAACAGGCAACAGGCACCTTTGGGCCCGCTGGTCTAACCGGGAGGAACATGAAGCACCTGCTTTATTAACCCCTCCTGTTTTGTTCCATCTCCAAACAACACGAGTTAATCTACCCTCATCTTTACGAAACGCTACACCTATCGCCGACACATATTTCCAACACAACAAGTGTTAAGGTTGTTTCTGGTTGTCCCATATGATAAAAAGTTAGTTCGGGATCTCAGTTGAACAGCTTAAAATTATAATCTCATTTAAGTTAGAATCGATAATCATATTTTTATAAGTCAATTTTAATGGTAATGTATATATAATATGTGTTGTTTCTATCTCTTCTTGGCTGCTTTGATTTGGAGCTAACCGGTGCACGTGAATATGACGCGATACATTTATTATAAGAGACTCGATCTCACCAACTGCAGCCGTCCACACCTACTGAGTTACAGGAAATCTCACTCTATATTTTGTTGTCACTCGATTGATTCCAAGCTACCATTAGAAGAGACTGTAAAAATTGTTGTGTATGATTCTCCAATCCAATCTATTATATGTGGTAAGGTGGGATAAAAAGACAAGGAAATTAAACACAAGGACGAGAAGACAGATAAGGACTTCACCACCTTCACTTTGGATCGACCACAAGCGATCTACCAACCAACCCCTATCAACCTTTACATGTAAGAAACTAACCCACGCAACTGTAAACCCTATCAGATCTGACTGACTGACTGCACCTCGATCTCACATGTCGTCGTCCGGGGTGTGACGCCTTTGCCTCTTGGCACGTCGCGGTGGTGGCTCATCTCTCCGCTGAAACAACTGCTCCATTTCTTTGGCTCCCACCACGATGAGCTCTACCTGTGGCTGCCACCGCGGCCGCCGCCGCCTGCAGACGGCGACCCTCCTGCGCTTCCTCGGCGCAGGCGGGCAGTTCAAGGGAAACGACGGTAGCTTACTCTCCTCCGACGTCGGAGTTCGGCACTCCTCTTCATCGCCATGATCACCACCACCCTCTTCTGATCTTACTGTCTCGACGGGCCTCAACGTCGCCGCACTGGTTAGCTCCGGCGAAGCTGACATCTTTGTTAGCAAGCAGGAGGCTTGCAAGAGAAGGTAGGGTGTCGGAGAAGAGTCGTTCCTTGGCCTCTTGCTCATCTGATCGGTACGAGTAACACAACCATATATGTATATATATATTGTCTTCTTTTCCCTTCTCTCTCTCTCTCTCTCTCTCTCATATTCATACAGTACTTTTTACGTTACAGGTTCTTCTGGGGATGCTTAGTTCCAAGATGATCTCCTCACCTTTTTACTTTTGCTGCATGGGGGGGCCCTTTGGAAGGTATCTTATCTTCGATTCGCTCTGCAACAGAGGGCAATGTGATGGGGTTGGATGCTGTCACCAGCGAACGATCATCTTACCGGTCAAAAGGAGGAAGCGTGGGTAGGATGAGAGGTAGAGGAACCTAAGACGCGGTATTGGCACCCGAGGGGACTAAACCCCTTTATCATAGGATACCTTCTTGGGTTAAGGAGCATGTAGACGGGGGTGGGTGGTGCTGTGGGACCCGGGCGGTAGAACAACCCGCATTGGATGCTGTGTACGCTGGTAAATGCCGTGCGTCACCCGACCAAGGTAAGGAATTCACTGGGTTCAAATAAATTGCCACGCATGCAGTGGCCAGAGGAGAAACAACCAATCATAGCCATCCACCTAAATCCAAATTCGAATCCAATTTGGATGTTTCTTTTGCTTTTCTAACCCGTGTCAGAGTTATGAGGGCATGCGGTTGGGCCGTTCGATTCGGCCCGTAAAGGAGGTGCTTGACATCATGCTTACGTCATTTATCATATACTAAACATGCGTAACTAGAAATTTCACTGTGGACACATTCGAGTACAATCAACCCTATGCACGTACTTCCCAACTTCATTTTCAAAGCTAAATGGAGGAATATATCGCAGCTGGGGGGGTGGGCTCCGATTCATGATCGCTCGGCTGAGCTCATCTCTTGCGTACATGATGGGCTTCGTGGCTTCCAAAACCGACCAATGGAAATGCATCCATCAACGGCGTCACATCTCTCTCTCACACTCGGGTATCTGCCCTACCTCGAAAACCTGCTGCTGCTGTTGCCGGTGTCTCTATCTCCGTTCTCTACGAATGCCAACCAAAACAGGCATCGCCCCCCCGCCCTTATCCCTTTACGTGTATGTGTATATATAGGCAATATTGACCACCCAAAGCAGCAAGATCAACCCAGACGAAACCCAAAAACCCCAGCCATGAAACCCGGCAACCGCAGACTGCTTCCGAACGGCGGCAGCCCCACCCCACCACCTCTCCCGGCAGTACCGGGAAAAGCCGCCGCCCAGCTCTACTCGTCCTCAAATTCCATGGCAGTGACGGCGCTCATAATCCTCCTCGCAGTCTTCTTCTTCGGCTTCTTCTCCGTCTACGCCCACCGCTTCGTCTCCGGCCTCCGCCGCTCCGAAGCCCGTCGCTGGCGCGCGCGTCAGCAGGCGGCCCGCCGGCAGAGGGGAAGTCGCTTCGAGGCCGCCTGCGGCCTCGACCCCTCCGCGGTACTCGCTCTGCCGGTTCTGCGCTACGTCGGCGCGGGAGAGGGGGTAGGGAAGGAAGGGTGCGTGGTCTGCCTCGGCGAGTTCGAGGAGAAGGAGTGGGTGAAGGTGATCCCCCGGTGCGGCCACGTGTTCCACCCGAGCTGCATCGATGCGTGGCTGGTGTCCCGTGGGTCGTGCCCGATCTGCCGCTGCTCCGACGTGTTCGCCTCCTGCTCGACCTCCAGTGTCCTCGGGTTGGAGGCAGAAGGAGCGGCAGCAAAGGAGGCAGGTTTAGGAAAGAGGAGCTGCAGCTGCCGCTGGAGGGGAGATCAGGGAGCGGAGAAGGATAAGAAGGCAGAGGTGTACCTGCGGCGCACCTGCAGCTCGTGACGGAGAGAAGTCCGTGTGTTGGCAGACCATGTAAGGTGCGTGACACGTGTGCGCTTCAAAAGCAACGATCTTTCTGTCTTGCAGTGCAGTTGTTTCTGCTGCTTTGGCGGTGCTGGTGGTCTTCTAAACATCTTCCGATGACAGCAGAATCAATCATCATTTGCAGGCGTTGCTATCGGAAGCAAATCACCCGCACTCTGCAACGTGTGCAATTTACGGCCGATGTGGACTAGTTATTTCTAAACCTTTGGGTCAAGACAAAACAGCTATGATAAACATCATCATGTTTGTAATCATTATCATTCATCAGTTTCATCATCATCAAGTTCAGTTCAGGTGAAGAAACATTCCTCGCCACCACAATCGTCGCGGTGGGCCACCTGCAGTCCTCTTCTCACAGGATATTTGTGAGAACCTGTGAAGTGTTCCATCGGCAATTTATTAGCCGACGCCAACCACAATATACTAATGGGAGGGTATTGCACACCAGCGCATGGTCCATAGTAGTAGGATATGTCGGCCATCGACGACGAGATGAAGTTTATACCTGGGAATGTCGGCCATGGACGACCGTCTTCCGTACGTATGAAGAGATGGGCCTGAAGGAGACCACGCGACGAAAAGAGTCAGTTGATCTCAGCATTGAAACAATTCGTCATACATTTCAACTGCACTTAAGAGCAGGACAAATTAAGCCTCTTACATTACACATTCTGCAACCTTGTCAGGGCTGTGGCCCAGAGATGATTCTGCCCTCCCAGCTTTTATTGGAGGATTTCCGGTTCCAAAGTCGTTGACCCAACTATTTCCAGATCATGATATATCAAAGGAATAAAAGAAAGGTTAGATAAATCACAAGAATTGCTGGTCATGTTAGCCTGCTCGATGACAGCTTCCCCTACTGCAAACAAAAGGAATCGGAAACAAGCATTAGTTATTACAGTCATCACAGGTAAAATTAAGAATTATATCAGAGTGCACTGAACATAGATTCCACTTGAAACATTTTACCTCTCCCACAAACCTCAAGGCACAAAAAAGGATGGAATTGTCAGATTGCTGCCAGTTGACATTCAAAATACTCAGGTCGTCAGCAACTCAGTCTTTTCTTTTTTTTTGTCTGACGATCAGTTTCCTGTGGTTTACAGTACTGAATAGGCTCGGACTGCCTCGATGATGGGTGCACGGCACAATGGACACTTGCCTCCACTTCGAACTAATTCGTTGGCACATTTCAAACAAGTGCACATGTGCCCGCATCTGACAAAAAGAAAAAAAGCCTGATAAGTAGCAAATTGAGATGCATTTATTTTGTGTTCCTTATCGTGCATCTACTCAAAAAATTGCACACAGACCTGTACAGAAGGGAATCTATGTGACTATCACAGCAGATACAGCAGGTGCCCTTCCTCACTTGACTCCATTTGGATCCATCATCAGATGACTCCTCATTCACACCTGTAAACAGACTCATTTCAATCCTCAACCCATCAGAAATGCACCAAAAAAACTCTCATTTAAACCAGTACAAACTATTAAACAAATGCTAAAAGAAGAGACTGTATTTTCACAATAATGGCCTGAATTTGGTACTTGGAAAAAGAAATATATCAGCTCTGACTAACTTCTTGAAGCAACTGACTAAAGAGTTGGCAGTTAAAAATGCAAACAATATTTTCAATTAAAAAGTGACACTGACCTTGTCTTCCAACAGCACGATTCAAAGCAGCAGAAACTTCCTGTCTGACTGAACGCTGCAACTCTAGTTGCATGTCCATGCAAGCCTCCAACATTCTCTGCATGTTATTCATCCCTTCTTGTAGTCTAGCCATGTCAGCCCTCAAATCATTGATAGCATCCCACTGCTGCTATCAATATAAAGAATAAGAGTAAAAATGTGTGGACAATCAAAGCCCAAATACATGAAAAAACAAAACAAAGTACTTTAAGATACAATGAAAAGACAATTAGCAAACAGTTCAATAGCTACAGAAAATAATGGTGTGCTGACAAATTATATGGTTGCCGATCTCAAGAGATTCTATAAGAAAAAAGATATACCTAGTGCACAAGGCTCCTGCCAATGCGGGGTGGAACAATGTACACAACCGTAGGATTTCTAATATGGGGAGGGTCTAGGGAGATTCTATACTTAAATAAAGAAAAGAAAAGACAATCTAGTAAAAAGCACAATGATTTCTAAAGTTACTTTTAAACAAGCCCATGTATCAAGCTTCATCTTTTGACATAAATGGAATTTGAATGAAAATGAAATTTGGTTGATGAATCTAAACATTACGAGCAAGATAGCTCACAGTTTCTGGTCGATGCATGTTTTGTCTGGCCCAGTTGTGATGTAGGCCCGAGTGCCATATAGGTTGTTGAGGTGGCAATGGTGGAGGTGGAAACGCACTTTGAGGTCTGACTACAGCATCCTGAATATCCTCATCAAGATTATCCCCTTCGTCATCTTGATCTTCTTCTGGTGGATTTGGAATAGGCAAAGGTCTTTGCAGATCCCAGCCGTCGGGAGTTCTGCCTTGCCGTTCAACATAGGACTGTACCAGTCGGTCTAGACTTTCACGAAATCCACTATGAAGAAGATTAGAAACACTTCTCCTGCAAAGTAGCAAAACTTACTTAGCAAATCATAACCAAGTAGAAAAACAGCATTAGCATGAAATGAAGCTCAAACATTTAAGACAAAAAAATCTACCTGCTTAGTAGTTCCCTGAGTTCCATACTATACACATTTCCATCATCACGCAGAATAAATCCATCAAGTCTTCTACCTGGTCTTGATCTTGAATCTCTTAAGCCATCAGATTGTTCATTATGCCAGGTCTCTTCAGTATCATGTGATTCATCCTCACGCCATTCCTCGTGCAATCCAGGGAGATGGGCATCTTCTCCATCTCTGTTTTCTGATGTTTCCTGTGGCCAGTCTTCTACTATATTTTCATGCCAGTTTCTATCAAATTCTTCTCCAGCTTCTGCATGCCAATCACTGAAAGCATCATCGTTACTTGGTTCCTGATCTCCTCTCTCTTGGGCTGCTTCTTCCTGTAAACCAGCTACCTGAGTAACAGATTCCTCCACATCGATAGTATTATTGGTGATTTCACTCTCCAATTCAGTTGTTGCATGTGTCTCAATCACTTGGTGAACACTGATGGTCTCAATACTAGATTGGTTCTGATCCTCATCATCATTAGATAGTTCCAGGGCAATGCCTTCTTGAGAATGATCAGTTCCAACATTACCCATGCTCTGACTAGCCAAAAAATCATTATGGTTGTTTGCTTGACCACGGACAATGTTCTCCAATCTGAATCGAAAACCCTCGCTAGACACAAAAAATTATTATCTTTTACTATTTTCACAATTCAAGATAGATATCTCTAACAAGTGTGAAACATTCA
The DNA here is from genome assembly GCF_036884655.1 of Musa acuminata AAA Group. Classification (NCBI taxonomy): domain Eukaryota; kingdom Viridiplantae; phylum Streptophyta; class Magnoliopsida; order Zingiberales; family Musaceae; genus Musa; species Musa acuminata. The sequence goes on from NC_088349.1 coordinate 6,946,327, forward strand.
CAAAAGAATTGTTTAAAATTTGTTTAGTTCAGAAGATACATAAAAACAGAACTCAATAATAAAAATATTAGATTTGTGCAATATTAGATTTGTGGCCTTATAGATTTGTTCATATATTGTAAATTGTAATCTGGCTCTAACTTGGATTTTAGAACATGTGGTCCATTGTAAAATCAATAATAATATTACAAATTTCAGGGGTCAGGATCTCAATGAGAAATTCAGATAAAAGATGACAATCAAGTAAGAAAATAATATAAGATGTTATGTTTTCTTTGCAAGAAAATAATACAAAATCCCTGCCACTGATATATAGTTCTCTCTCTAGATCCATCTGTATGCTCTCTCACCAGATACCTGATTCAGAAATAGCTTGTGTTGTTAAATTTTTGGAACAGAAGTTGTAAAGGGAAAGATTTAATTTTTAATTTCAAGATGTCAAAGTTTCCATTCACTTTGATGAAGTTTAGTAAAGGCGATTGAGACTTTTTTGCCTAATAAATTATATACAAGTGATGATTGTAACTATTGCAGACTAAATGGCCTTTTGTCCTAGTATCTGCAGATAATCCTGTATGAGCTTACTTCCATTTGCCTAGAGGCTAGTTCAGCATCTCAATCCATGAGCACTACAATCAATTGGACACTACAAAACATTAAATCATGAAACCTCCATCCTTTCATACAACACTAACATGTACTCTTGATTAATATGGCAAGGCAAAAAACCCTGACACCCTCCTCCATGTAGGTTGGTTCTGTAAATGATACACATTTCAATAATAGTACCATTCACATTTGATAGATGAAAATTATTGGAATAAGATTCAAACAATGTAAAGAAAATTCACATTGAAAGTCACATTTTTTTTTTTTTACTTATATCAGAGGTCTCAACTATTAAGTTCAATGGTTCCTCTCATGCACATATTAGATATACAATTCGAGTCAAATAGTCACACCTTCAATGACAACTCTTCTAGATACATCATATTTCTGTGCTTTAAAGAAGGCAGCCATTGCATTTTTTTTACTTAGCTTACTCCACCTATTCTATTTTAGTGTGTTGTCACCAGCATACCTACAGTTATTTTCGTGTATACAAGTAATATTCGAGGAAAAGCTATTTAGTACAGAAAGAATAAACAAATGGACAAGAAAACAGTCCTCTATTCACTGTGGCATCAAAATAATTGTCATTCAACAGGTAAAATAACACATACCTTAGACCAGATACGCGACGATGTTGTCTGAGCTGAACAATTTCTCTTGCCGCTGCTGAAAGTGGCCTCTCTTCGTCATCCTCACTTGGTCTTCTGTCTCTCAAGAATCTACCTCTGAGTAGTGACTGGAGGGAATAAAGAAAAAACAGATTGCAAGACTTCCATACGATTGTCATTAAAAAGTATTTGTCATTCATCAAATGACATTGAACAAATGCAACTACATTTTTCTTGAAAAATAATTCACCTAAGTAAAGTTAAAGAAGTTAAACACAAAAAATGCTAGAAGTAACACAGATGAGAGGGAAGAAATGATTAGGAACATTTCCAAAAGGGTTTAAAATTGACTGTAATAGATGAAAAATTAAGCTCCACCACATGAATTATTCTTTCTAATTCAAACATCCACTAAAAATAATCTTCCCCTTCTAGTTTGAAATGATTTTCACTTTCTTTTAGTGTTTAAGCCCCATCAGAAAAAAGTTGCCCATGGTTAAAATCCATCCATGAAGAAGAAGAGACCGTCTTTGTCTGAATTGTTAATTGCTCAAGGCATTAGCAGAGGGCAGAATGTGTAGGAAACAGTTACTCTGTAAAATAAAGGCTGGAAGTGTACAAAGAAGTTGGTACCAGTGTAGGCCATGGGGAACATGCCAAGCTATGTGGTAATCTTAGATGGAAATTGTGAGTATATTTTTCATTGATGTCTGAACAGCCTAGAAGTTACATGCCCCTTGTAAGCTGTATTGAAAATTTAAAAAAAAAATCCTAGAAATCAGAAACAGATTTGCCAAACTAGAACAAGAGGTCCTATACAGAATACCATCAACATTGAGGGAAGATGGGAAACTGGAAACATATGTGCTACACTTGAGTTTTGAGTAATAAAAGGAAATAAAGAGTGCCTTGAAAAAATTTACACAACATGCCAAAAAGAATATATGCAGACCCTAATACAGCAAGAACATTCTTCTTATTTTTCTTTTATACCATCGATTTCATTCATGCTTTTATTGCGTCACAATTGACTTGCCTCCGAAGTACATAAAACTTCAAAGCTTGGATAGATGTTGTTTTACCTGGAGTACATATAATGATGAAGGCACAAAATAGCAACTGCAGGATATTTTTTGTTATTAGTAACTTCTTAGACTTCATTAGATGAATTGAATTAAAACTAACAAACACTATGCAAGAAAAAATAGATCTCTAACAGAGGTGAAATGAATCAGATGAAACTTGTGACCTTGATGAAGTCAAGTAAGAAAAAAACAAAGGCATAAAGTACTTCAAACTCCAAAGTATTATCTACGAATATAACATCACACCTAAATTGGCAAGATAGACATCACTGCTTTGTATATCATAGTTTCAACATGAATTGCTCTTATGATCATAATGCCTTGTTCACATCCTTCTCTAGGCCATCTACCAAACATTTGCTATAATTAGTGCAAATTCTATAAGGAAGTTAATTGCATTATGTCTGAAATTTTTACTTTTGAACAGTAAATGAAGTCATGCATGGAATCCTATTATCTGACCTTGGATACCCAACACCATAAGAGGATTAAAAGTAAACGTTAAGAATAACTGAGTAAATTTCCAGTGAAAAAGAGGTGAATTCAGCTTCATGTATCTGCTAAAGCTACAGAAAATCCTTTATGGTGGCCAGCAATTTCGGCTGCTCACTTGAATTCGATTATGATGGGCGAACTCCGAGACTGCATGCTGTTGTGACAATCTCTGAAGCTCCCTCTGCCTCTCCGTCACCATCCTCATGATCAGCTCAAGGTGAGCTTGCCGCCCTCGTAACCTCAGTAACTCTCTGTGGACATGCTGGGGCTGGCCATCTTCATGATCCATGATTGATCCATCACGTTCCCTCATCCTCTCGCTCTCCCTCCTGCTAACCCGAGCGTCTCTATGCTGTTGGCTGGCCATCTGTACCCACTGCCTCACCAGCCTCACTCTCTCCCTCTCAATCTCCCCAAGCCACTCTGCCCTCTGGGTGTCATTCCTCGGTGAGATTCTTGATTCGGTGTCCGATACTCCGCTCTCAGTCATCCATCCACGAACAATCTGCCTCACTCCCCTCTCGCTATCCCCGAGCCCAGGAGATTGCTCCCTGCTCGACCTCTGATTGTCCTCCTCCTCACCTGACCGTCGCGATAAATCAACATCCCCGTGAGACCACTGGTCGTAATCGTTGTAGTCGCTCTCGCTCGCAGCCACCGAACTGCCATCTATTCGACGGCCCTCGGCACGGCTCCGGTCGCCCTGCACGGACTCTGCCGTGCTGCTCCTACGCCCCCTTGCGGAGGCCGTCACGTGCTCCAGCTCCCGCCACATCTGGAGGATGGCCGACGCGCGGGCGGCCGCCGGCCTCTCCACCGGCGATGACGAGGTGGACCGCCCTGACTCCCGGAGGAAGGAGGAATCGAGCGCGGAGACGGTGTGGAGACCGGCGAGCGCCATCAGCTCCGTCTCGCGGTTTCTCCGCTCGATGGTTGTGATCATCTCCTCAGCCTGGCGAGCGGCCCAGCGGCTGAGGATCCGGGAGTGCCGGCGCGAGGCCGCGGAGGACTCTGCCAGCTCGTCGCCCTCGTGGTCGGAGCAGCGACGGCGGCGGTCCAGCTGCTCGTCGTAACAGGAGGAGGATGACGAAGAAGCGACGGCGGCGGCGGCGGCCATGCATCCGTCGCGGCGTTCCAGGACAATCTCCTCCAGGAGGTGGGAGTCCAATCCCGCCGTTGCCGACAAGAAAACAAGAAAAATTACAAGGACCAGACCCTAGACGGTAATCATCGAAACAGGCGACGAGGGTTTCTAATGGCGTGAGAGAGGGAGGGGGGAAGAACAGGACGATCACGAAGAAACCTTATAAGATGTGTGTATCTTTGTACCTTTATTCGATTAAGCTCTGTGTGACGATTTGATATTGGTACTCCGCGTTGGCTTGATCACGCACCGCATCGTTCGACGCGTGGTGACTTGTTCACGGTCAATGCAGGGTGGGCGTCTCATCATGAAATGGTGGTGGGTGAGAGTAGCCGAGGGTTGATGGCTGCCACGGTATATAACTGGACGAGACACGGCGGGAAGCCACGTGTGCTAGTCTGTTTCCTCTCGCCAGTTGGCTGACGTGGCAAAATGTAGGGAAGGTGGAGAGGTGAGACGGAATGGGTAATGCAGAAACGGGTGGCGACTGTCACACCACTGTGTGAATTGAAGGTGAGTATATAATGAAATGATAATGGAAATAGAGGCTAATGAAATGTTTGGTTGGCATGGCATGTCACGGAGTACTCTAACCAATGAGATGAGGCAGTGCCATATAAGTGGATGAAAACCAATCAAGAAGTCCGTAGCACAAGCTTTGTACAAACCATACACGTATAATCATGGGATCCATTCGTTTAATTCAAGGTTTTTGATACTTGATGATCAATCAACCAAGTGAGTATGATGACAAAAGAGTTTATGTGACAATGATCGGAGTCAATTGAATCCATTATATATATATACGATTTTAATTCATCCAAGATAAACCACTCATCATCTTTACCTTCTTCCATTAGTGTTGTCCTCTCTTTTTATCTCCTATTTTATTTTTTTTTGAGGCGAGATATTCAACGAATCTAATTCTTTCTTCATCTTGTGATTCTATCAGCTCGATTGAATCATTTTGAGTTTTGTTAAAACTAGATTTTGATTGAGATACAGTATATTCATAATGATTATTATTGAAAATGACAATGCTTCTATAATTACCTTTTAATTGATATTATGAATTAAACAGAAGGAGAATCAAAATATTGCAAGAATAAACAGCTGGTCAAATCTAATTATCAAATTATGTCACAATCAAAAAATATTTTTCATCGAGAAAAAAATACCCTCCGATAGAGAAAATTAGGCAACATAATCTTAAGAATAGGTGACGAGTGACGAATGCTTCTTTAAATGATTAAGATTTCTTTGATTTAACATGACCTAAGAGCAATCTAAGCAGCAACAATGAAAGTAGAAGAGTGAAAAGGAGTCATTTAGGCAATGTCCATTATGGAAAAGTAAGCTTCAAATTGAACAACATGAACTGAGCAAAGAACAAAAACAACCTTTGCAAGAACAATTTCTGCAAACTTTAGCAAAGAAGTATGGTAAATCAAACATAGGTCGAGAAAGTACAATGATTTATTATCATATTTGATGAGTTCCTCGAATGTTGAATGTAGATGGTTATTGTAATGAATTCACACCCATCTTACTTAAGAGGACCTTACGCCAGCCGTAAATTGTAGAGGGAGGCCTCCATCGAAACCACTGCTCTCAACCACCTTCTCGGTTCACAATTAGACGCTGCAAATAAAATGCAAAAGAAAATTGCATCAGATTACTTGATTGAATGATTTGAAGTATACTGTCATACAAAAAAACTGAGCCAAGATAAATGAACGTGGCAACTCCAATTGGGAGAATAAGCATGCAAGTGTGACCGACTGATGTGAAAAATCCGAAAGTAGATCCTGGTTAACTTGTGTTCTTAAATTTCAATATTGTTGGCAGGATAATTCAAGTTCTTTTCAATTGCTTGTGTTGTGCCTCCTGACTTGACAAACTTTGTCATTAAGGAGGCACAAATTGTCTACTTATGCAATCTCCAGCAGTTTCTTAGTGGAAGAATTGCAAATTCTTCCTTCAACATGCCTGACAGTCGATTCCACAGGGCAGCAATCTAAACATCCTCATCTGCCCACTTCACTGATAATGATTTTGTTCTACTAATCCTCGCTAAAATGACCATACATTTTAAGATTCAGATGAATGGAACTATATTGGAATTAAAAATGACAGGATTAACTACTACGTTATTGAAGATATATGCTTGCTAAAGGTTAATGGACAGAACAGACAATTAGAATTTCACAACTTCCTAAGACCTTATGGAAGTATATAAAACATGTAACAAAAAAGTAACATTTTAAATCTAAACTTCAATGTGGAACAGGAAAGGAAAGTAGAAGACAATTAGATTAATTTCCTTGTTTGTGTAAACCACAACAACCAATCAAATAAGCAAAGCTACTACAAAAAAGGAATACTAGAGGATGTTATTCCTACAAATGGGTTACTTTAGCGTCCATTATATTGGAAGATTAGAGATAATGAGATACTACTAAATTCAAAAGCTAATAACTAGATCATATTCACAGACATCTAAATGCTAATAGTTATTACATCTTCATTAATAGCATTCATCAACTATATAAATACAAAAAAGTCAAGCAGAAATGCCTAAGCTGACTTAATGAAATTGGTATTAGAGCCTTGATATCAATGTCTTGCACCCTAGAAAGTGCTTTTTAGATAATCTTCATATATATACAAAAAATTCAAGCAGAGAAGACCAGGCTGACTTGATGGAATTGACATTAGACTCTTAAGTATCAGTGTCTTGCATCCTAGAAAGTATGCTGCACTCTCTTCATTGGATAACCTAAAAAACAGTCTTCTCATTTCAGTTATTCATGGCTAGTGACAGCACCATGGTTAATGCTGTACTAAACATTGTTTTCTCTAAGTTCGTAGAAAAAATATTTAATTTTCAAAATGCAAATTCTACCAGCAACCTAGGTGCAATCTTTACATACATGAGGTTCGAACAGTTCATTCAGCATTTCTTGGTTCAAAGGAGTCAACATTTGCACGAGACCATTCCATCCTTATGGTTTAATACAAGACCGATGAGTTGGTGCTGAGCAATCAACTAAGAAAAAAAATATTAAAAATGCCCAGAGTCACTAATCAATGTCCTTTAAATTCTAAAGTACATATCTATTAATTAGCTACACAACTGATAATTTGGAAAAGGGGAACAACCATATACATATCTGATACATGATTGTTGCAAAAGGCCTTGCTACAGCAGTCAGCCAATTCATAGAATGAGAATGTAGTTGTCTTCATATGCTTCAAGTTTGAAGTCTAGATATTTAAATCTCATGAAAACCATTACTATGAGCTCTAAAAACTTATCCAGTTACTTAACATGCTGCTGCTCATTGAACCAAGATCACAAACTTAAAATGATTTATACATTCTTGCTACATATTTATTTATCATGGTTTATAATTCGAAAAATTAAAAAAGGACAGTGTGCAAATAATTCCTGCTGGAGTAATTAGCATCAGCTTTGCCAAAAGAGGGGCCTGCAACCAGAGTTGTAATATGCCTAAACGAGTGAACTAAGCTTATCATAGTTCACATCTTAATACTGGCATATTCTACATGATCAACCAACAAGCATGAAGGTAAAAGTAATTTCGGACAACCCACTCTGGAAGATAAAAACTTGATATACAGTGTACCCCTGCATTGGAAGACTCGGGATCCACAAGGATATAACACAATTAAATTCCTCTTTCCTTTCTGAAAGCAAAAGCATGAAAACAGAGACATAACACACTTTGCTAGCACCTGCTTCTACTATTTTCATGGAAACATTTACAACTAATTGTTTGGTATGAAAGGAAAGAAAATACCGGTAAACATTTACCAAGAAAGAAGACTCGTGACCACCCTACTTGACACCATTGAGATCAAAAACCTCTTCGGATCCAAAACAAATAAGCACATGTAACTGCTTCTTATAAAACACAACCCTCCTCACCACTCCCAACCATCAAAAAAGAAAACCTCACATCCTGCTAATGCCTTGGGTTGGAGAATTATTGAAATTTAAAATGTTGTTTTAAAGTTAAAGGATCTTGGTTTGTACAAACATGAAAACCTCACATCCTTCAAATTAAAACAAGTAGACTTTTGTTCTCAATTACTTGAGATCCATTGCTATTTAATTTTGTTAAGTGAGAAGTTCTCAAAGAACCTAAAAGAGTAAAAACAAGATTCTTTTTTACTCAATCTCTTTTGCTTCCTAATAACTGAAAATATAACTTGAATTTACAAGCTCTTTCAAGTTCCAACAATGAAACTTGTTAGATTTATCTGAACTATATAATTATCCAACATCTGATCCTTGGAACAGGCAAGCCAAAGTAGGTGCAACTTGAAAAGAGTGATTTTTGTCTGACCTAATTCCACAAATGATTTTAAATGAGATCAAATAATATTTGTTTTATATGCTTAGAGAGAATCGATGCCTTATGAATAGTTACAACTGTAATTTTTCTGCTGTCATACATTAGTGACAATATGATGCTCCAACACATGGTTATCCTTAATGAAAATTGCACTTACCAGAAAGTCATGTTTGACCTGAACATCTATTTAGCAAATGATGTGAAACTATACATAGATAAGCCATTCATCCCTATGTTTCCTCCATGAATCAAATTTTAGGTCCGACCTTTATGCTCTTTATTATCCTCTAAGTCTAAATCATCTAATACTGAACCTATTAATCCGATTATATTTGTTTGATAATCACAATTTGCCATTCAGTTAAGCAGAATAATGAACAGTAACCTACTATGATATATATTTCAAATTTGAAACATTCATCATTCGGACATCATGATTCAACAGAGAACCATGTCCTTCAAACTTCCCCAATATCTATAAAAAATTCAGTAGTATCTTTGGTGTTGTGCTTAATTCTCACATTCTCCATGATAGAATATAAAAAAATATACTCCATCCTCGATTATCCACAAAAATTCAGTAGTCTTTTTGACATTGTGTTAATTTATAAGAGGACCATATGACATGCTCACTGCTTCATCTTAATCATTCTTGTTGACACTATATGGTTTCATGCATGAATTTCAGTTTTGACCAAGAAAGCAACATCAGGCAATGTTTAGTGTTTTGACAAAGGAATGACATTCAAACTTCTCTCTCTTACAATTTTTTGTAGCAATGAGCAAGCCAAGAGCGTCATGCTCAGGTCAATGTGACCATATTTCGTTTACCATATCTAAGAGATGATTAAGGGCCTCTTTGATGTGCTCTTTCATGTCTTCAATTTTTCAAGTGATGCCTCTTGGCTACAGAATGATGTAACCCAGGTTCACTGAAAAAGGTAGAAGGATGTATGTAAAACTGTCCAGATCTATATTTATGAAGATAACTGCATTCTATGTAAATTGCTAACAACGTCAACCCAAAAGTTATTGGCAGACCACCAAAGAAATATCGCAATATAAACTTGTTATGCAAAAGATAGATAGCTAAACATAAGAGGAAATTAGAAATATTAACTGAAATAGCAGTTCATGACACTAACCAAAGTATGCGAAAATGTCTATGGCATCAAAAGATTATATCAGCATCCTTCTCAGCTCCAACAACGAGCAAGTTATGAGCTGAATTGATTGACATTCCCCTCTTCAGTGAGATATCTGCATACTGCTCGTCCACAAAATTCTTTGCAGCCTGTTGCTGCCTCTCAATCTCCCGCTTCTTATACCCCTGGATCTTCTTAAGACGGAAGAAATCCTCTCGCTCAAGTTCATCAAGCTCCCCTTTAATGTAGTTAATGGTGTTCTCAAGACGTGGCTTGACAACATTCTCAAGTGCATTGACCCTCCTGTTAGTAGTTTTAATGGCCTCGTCGAGCGTAAGGAATGAGGTCTGAAGGGAAGCAAGCTCAACAAGGACCTCAATTGCCTTCACATATGCAGTACGACAAGCCTGAACCTGTTGGCCACCGCGTGCCAGACCAGTTAGGTCAGACTTGACATCCCCGGCCCCATGGTCCACGAAGTGCTCGAAGCGTGGCAGCTTGACGCCAGCAACATTCTCCTGCCGCGACCGGACGCGGAGGGATGCGGATTTGACGGACTCGAGCACCACATGCTTGATATTGTCACCGGCGACGTACTTGGCCTCCGTGAGGGCGAAGGAAGAGTTGCGCATGATCTCGCCCATGGACTCCTTAGTGGAGACGATCTTCTTCAGGATAGTGCGGAATTGCACCGTGAGGGCGTCACTCTTCTTCTTGAGAAGGGCGTGGCCTCGGGTGGCGCCAACGAGCCGGGCCTTCATCACCCCGAGCATCGTCACCGTCGGGACCACAGTCAAGCGCTGACCTTGGCCGGACATCCTTCCTCCCCTTTGCCTAGGGTTCTTCCAAGACAGAGGATCAAGAGTCTATCCTCTGCAAGCGATTCAAAGGAAAATTTCAATGTCATAACTTTCTTAGATCCAAAAGAATCAGCAGAAACATCGGTGATGTTGATCAATACCAGGAGATCGACTTCCAATGATTGCGATCTGAGAAGCCTGAATCTCAAGTCCGTCCCTTTTCTCCTCCTTGGATCTCCCTTCCTCGGTCGCGCTTCCGGGAGGCAAAAAGAGTCCGATCGCGAGCACGAAGAGGAAAGGAAATTGGGATCCGGATCATATGTTGCATCCTCGCACAAGTTAGTTTGAGGGCGTCATGTTGACCGTCTGCAAGATTTGCCACGTTGCATCTCAACCGTCAGCGTGACACCGCACCGAAAGCGGAACGATCCGATTGGGTTTCGATGCGTGCGGTTAGGAGCGAACTCAACACCTGATCCCCGCTCGATATGACGAGAGCTGGAAGCGTGACACACGTGGGCGTTGATCGGACCCAGCCGAGCCATGTGCGATGGCGATGAGCCCGAACCCAAACCAGCGTCACGTGCGGCGCATTCCCATCCCTTATCGAATGGTTTCACGAGATGATTGATTCATTAATTTTATTAAATTTAAATTAAAAATAAAAAATAATTAAACATCAAATCCTTATTAGTTCATTCATTTTTTTTACATTTAATATGAAACTAAATCATCATACTAAAACTTCTAAATTTCTTGCCTTGAGTTCCTTGGCTGAAAGTAATGATTGTTATGCATTATACTGATATGATCAACCACAAAAAGTTAATAGACATTTCTTAGATAGAGCATCTAAAACTAAATTATATAATGCAGTATATATAAATACACACACACACACACGAGAGAGAGAGAGAGAGATAGAGAGAGAGAGAGATAGAGATAGAGAGAGAGAGAGAGAGAGAAGGAAGAACAATGGAGAAAAATGCTTCAGCAATTTGCAAAAACGTAAGTGCTCTGTATGTTATTTTGGTTTCAATTCAACACTACAATATTTATGTGCATCTCAAGATACAGATGCACAAACATACAATTTGTTCGTGATAGTATTGATCACAAATCAGATGCATGCTCATTAACAGCAATTACATAATAAACCACATTTTAGAGAAAGAAAGATGAACACAATGGAGAAAAGCCAACTCGCTTGCTCCAAAGCCATTGTCGAGAATAATCTTGAAACAGTGAAGCCCACGATACATGTTGTTATGCCATTGCAAGCACATCAGTTTCAATCCTCTTTGCATGTTATCCAACTATTTGTCCCACAAGCCTCTCATATTCTCCTGCAATTTCATACACATATATGGAAAAAAAAATGTAATAAGTTGCAATAAGCACTAATTGCTGCCATGCAAACGAAGACGACAAACCAAATCTATCTAATTAGAACAAGTTGATGGTGGATGATGTGTTTTGCAACTGTCATGAAACTTCCAGAAAGAAAATTCAACAGCGCTACAAGATGACAATTACTGCAGATGAGTAATGAGTCCACTATAGCAGAGTCAAGGGGTAATACTAGTTCAGAGACAAGTATTGGAGAACAATTCACGATAGCAAATAATTGGGTCAGTGAACAAAGGAGTTTATGACTAAGACAAGGGGCTTAGAGTTTTTGTTGAAAAAGGAAGATTTTAGAAGAAGATTCTGAAGAACTTTGAATCTGAAAAGGCTAACAGGCGTTAGTACGAGTGCTATATTAATACTGCCACGAAAACTAGGAAGATAAAATTGCAGACAGTGTATTAGGTACCGCAATTTACCTAGTGTATTTGATAGATGGAGGAAGAATGCAACTATGGTGATGACTTCAATGACAACTCCGGTAATGATACAGACTTCACCAAGGGCTCAAGCAAATTCCAGGCCTCTCCAGCATCTGGACGGCTTCTTCTTGTGATCTCACAGCACCTCAAACCCAAGCATGCCAGCTGCTTGGCCTCCGCATAAGGCCAGTTTCCTGCTGAAGCATCTAGTATATCAGACAAGCATCCCTTATTTAATGCTTGTTGAACTGCTCTGTTAATTCCAAATGGAGATCTCCCTGTCAAAAGGCGTAGAAGAATGATGCCAAAGGAATAAATATCTGAGAGTGGTGTGATTTCTCCAGAAGCAAGGAATTCAGGATCCATGTACACAAAAGTTCCCATGGCATGAGTGCAGCGATAGAGAGTGGTATTGTTGTTGGACTGGACAAGACGACAGATGCCAAAGTCACCAAGCTTGCTAACAAAATTTGCATCAAGGAGAATGTTAGCAGGCTTAAGATCTCCATGGACTACACTGAGATGCTTGTTAGAGTGGAGGAAGTTCAGAGCGGAGCAGATCTCAGCAGCGACTCTGATGCGGATTTGCCAAGTGAGAGGAGGTGTATTGTCCTTGCAAGTTAGTCGATCTTCCAAGCTTCCATTGGGAAAAAAAGCATAAACCAGAGCCCAGGCTTCTACACATGTTCCAATGAGGTTGACAAGGTTTGGATGCCTCAGCTTACTGAGAACATTTATCTGTGTCGGAAAAGTAATGAGAGGCATAAAGTATAGAACAAAAAGATCAATCTTGTCCAAGAATTTTTGATAAGACAAAGTAAATAACTTCATATTATCTGATACATGCTAATATTTACCTCTTTATGAAACTCCTTTTGTCCTTGCATGCCTTCAGAATTCAACTTCTTTATGGCCACTGTCTTCTGGCCAAGTGTTCCCTTATATACACTTCCATATCCACCTTCTCCGATCTTTAATGAATCATCAAAGCTGTTAGTTGCTTTCTCCAACTCTGAGTAGGAGAACTCAAAGAAACTCTCTTCACCTTGAATGCTCGTAGCCATCTCTTCTAACTTCTGATGCAACTCTTCAGCTTTTTTAACTGCATCATCTCGCTCCCTCCGCAATTCAACATACTCACTTTGAAGAGAAATGAGGAGATAATGAGCATCTGATAGTTTATTTTCTAGGTCCCTGATGATGCGGTTGGAATCAATAACTTGTTGTTCCAATGTGACTTTATGCTTGTCTGCCTTTTGGAGTGCTTCAAACATCTCATTCTGTTGTTTCCTAAGCTCTTCCATTTCTCTCTTTTCTTTAGAAAGCCTTTCCTCTATTTCTTTCCTCTGCTTCTTCTCTGTGGTATATAAATCTTCAGCTGTTTTCACCTATAGGGAAGTATAATAAACTGCATCACTGACATGACAAGAAAAAAATCATGGTCCTCTTTCATTTATATACTCATAGACATACACCTAAACAAATATTTATATGCTCATAGATATATTTTTCTTAATACTGAATATGTTCCAAAATATTCACACACATCTAAAAGCCTCTGTATGAAACATCAAAACCTTGCAAATATACTGATTTGACAAGATACTTTACCGTGTAGTTCTTTTTCTCTCAATCATATTAATGAGCTTTCAAAGGAAAACAACAGTAAGCTGACTAAAAAATGGATCAGCAACTACCAAGTAGGACAAATACTAGAAAAAGTGACAAAACTTAAGTAGATATCAACCATATTAACGCACTCTTTTACATACATCCCAACCAGAAAAAAAAAAGAAAAAAGAATCAAAATGATTATAGCACACTTTGTCACTTTTATTAAATGTGCACAAGATTTGTACTCTGATGCCGAAAATATGCTCGTGAACTGCCCACCACAAGTGCCTATGTGTGGATCTCCAAAACCTAATAAATGTACATATTCTCTAACTAGATACTTTGCCAAGTAGTTCTTTTTCTCTCTTCAACGTCATCAAGAAAGACTTTCTGCATTGCCATGGATCACTTATGGCACCACAAAAGATGATAGAATTTTATGATGGATTGTTCACCTACTTAAACCCTCTATGGTTGGTTCAGAATTCCTAGCCAAGAAATTTTTTGAAAAATTAAAGATTTCCACAAACTAAAACCATTACCAGGCAGGTAAGGAAAATCTATTCTTGTGATTGCAACTGAACTATCTAGACGTATGCAATCAATAATTAACTATTTGAATTACTATAAAAAATAGAAGAGTCAAGAAAAAAAGAAAGGACCATGAGCAGTATTCATCTGAAGGAAAAAGATGCCAACATTCCCACCCCAAACTAAGGTGAAAGCAGATAAATAATAGAAATGGGCATTTACTTAAGTAGATGGATCAAAGATTGGAACCATCTGCATTAAATGGTATGACAATCATTACTGGATTAACTAATTCTTAGAAAGGGTTGCACAGAGCATGAAGCTCCTACCAATACAAAATTTAAGGTTTATGCCTTGTGGCAAAATTGTTTTAGTGACTTAAAAATTCTTGACATCCAAGTTACAATGGAGCAACTATTTCATGGCTTCTAGGCTTACCCACTAATGTGTATTCCAACTTCAAAATTCATTGTAGGAAAAAGTTGTCTATTGCAGTTTGGTTTAATTACTATGGTAATTGTGCTGATTTAACTCAGTCTGCCACATAACTAGGTTAGTGTGATATACAATAATAAAAAATTGTTAAACCAAGAAACCATATCAAATAGACAAACATGCAATAAGGTCTTACCTTTTGAGCAGCATCATGCAAATCTCTTTCAGCTTTTCGACGCCTAAGAGCCTCTTCATAAGCTTCACGAGTTAAGTTATTGGCCTCTTTGACAGCATGCTGCAGATCTTTGTACAATTCATCATCTAAGCCAGCATCTTCCTGGGGAAAAAAAGAGAGGAATTGTATATAACCTTTTAAATGCTTCTCCTTAAGTCTGAATATACCGGTAAGGACTCCACCAGCTTTGTTTTGATCATAGCTTATAACTGCAGTTGGCAGTACAAAGAGTTATCCTATACTAAAACAGACAGTTAATCTTCAGGTTTAAAGAATATCATATTTTAGTTAGAAAAGAAAAATACAAAGGCATATTTGTTGTGGAGCATCCATTGGAACTTCTAACTCAATAAACAATGTCTATCCTGATCTAATATCAGAATTTGGTATAGGATGTCATCCAAAGATTGTCTTCAAAAAGCAAAAAAAGATAGAGATCTGTATACATTCATCCCATCATTCCATGCAGCCAAAAAAAAAGTCTGAAATAACGATTTATGTCTAAGTTGTCAAAAAAAAAGATCCATGTAGCCAACGCCAAATAGTTGAGACTTACGGCTTTGTTGTTGTTGTTGTCGTCATCATCATCTAAGTTATCAAATCTTCCTCAATTTTCATAGGTAAAAGAAAAGGAAAAAAATAATAAATTCTACCCACCATATTATGATTTAGAGTCGAAGATTGATGGCTATCTTCAGAATCATGCGAAGATGGCAAAACCAATGTTCCTCCATTTATCTCATCCCTTACAACTTGCATTGAACTTGTGCTGCTCAGCACCTCATCATTCACTGAATGCATCGAGTATGCTGAACTCTGAGAACTCCTTGAAATCCCATCCCAAAGATCAATGACAATCCCCTCTCTGCTCCCTGAACTTGACTCACCAGAGCCTCCATGAGATAAATCTGGCATTGACAAACCAGAAGTAGCAGATACTGACTGATGCCTGAATTTTTCTTGTGAAGTGTTTGGGAAGAAATTAAATAACTGACCCAGGAAACTAGGTGGGTTTTTTGAATTCGATCTTTCAGATTGTGCAGTTACAGCTCTTGGGATGACTCTGGTTGTCTGCATTTTACCAGTTCCAGTGGGACTAGCTTCCCTGTTGATGGTAGAATCTCCAAACAATAAGAAATTAAAAAATTAAAAAAAAATAACTAAAATTCAAACTGCAACACTTCAATTTTAAGACCTGAAGCAATACAGGACAAGGTTGCCTAAAAAGAAAAGCAGATTTTAGAATTGTGGCTAAAAAGGATATTTAGTTTTAGAAAAAGAGCCAGGGATGCCACTGAATTAGCAATATAGAGCTAAGCTTGACTAATAATAATAAACACATGATGTATCACGAATTCATAAAATCATGTTTGCTTAAAGAAGAGTAAATTTTAAAATTATGGATAAAAGGATATCAAGTTTTAGAAGAAGGAACAAGGGAATACAATTGAATCAGCAAATTAGAACTAACTTCAAATGACAATAATTGGTTATGATCAATCTCTTGTAAGGATCACTAGGGAATAACCTCCAGTTTTATAGAAAAAACAAAAGAAAAGAACGTAATCACTAAGTGGTAGTTGTGCAGGAATAATATGGATTG
Organism: Musa acuminata AAA Group; assembly: GCF_036884655.1. Classification (NCBI taxonomy): domain Eukaryota; kingdom Viridiplantae; phylum Streptophyta; class Magnoliopsida; order Zingiberales; family Musaceae; genus Musa; species Musa acuminata. The sequence continues at coordinate 6,962,845 of NC_088349.1, forward strand.
TCATCTTAAAGCTCACAAAAAGTTAGTCATATAATAAGAAATAAAAAGATATTTCAAGTTGAAGTTACAGACACCTTATAAGTAACTCGAGAATATGAGGAAGTATCACTTATTACATCTAAAAATATATTTCATTTCAAAAGAAATAATGCATACTATTGAGCAATCAAATTACACATAAGTTAGAAAACATTGTAGATGAAGAGATGTGAGATGAATAATTGAACAAATATATCTAAATTAGGGGATTCTTTTTTCTGTAAAGGGGATGAGAGCAGGACTCAAGACAATGCAATGACTTCACCAGATTTATTCCTCTGATCATATTCATTCTAAATAGTAATCAACAATGTGAATCTCAAGGCCAGCAGGTTTATACTAAGCATATTCGTATTTGGTTACAAAGGTGCAGTTCTTGATTTGTTTATACAGTGTGAATCAGTATGGTCTAACATTCAATCTGTTTTATTAGCGGATGATATATTAAAAATCTATTAAACAACTCAGCAGATACACCAACAATGATCCAAATATTGAGATGCTTTTATAGAACTTTGGGTATACCTTGTGCAAATCAGGTTCCCTTTGCAAACAAACCAGAGATTACATGATGGATCAGCCTGCTCTTGCACAAGGAGTGCTTTCTTTGACATTGGCTCCTTCATTTTCCTGTCATTGAAACCTCAAATCAACTTGGAATTATAAAAAGTGCCAGTGGAGCTCAGCAGAAATCTAAAGAGGAGTCTATTTTTCTCTGTTTTTATGATGCCATAATTTACATAGATATAATTTGTATACTTCGAAAATTTTTTGTCTGCTGCTGCTCCCATAACAAGGTTGGTAATCTTATGCTGAGCAATGAGTTGTACTAGCCCTTGACAGACATCATCTGCCTCGATCACTAGCTTTTCAGCTTGCACCTGTGAAAGTTGTCTTTTAGATGAGTTATACCATCATTAGAATCTCATTTTTGTTTGTTCATTAACAATTAATCCAGACAATTATAGGATGAGTTAATTTAGTTGATTTGATCAATTGAACAAATGCTCACAACTCTTGGTGGTAGTAAAATTCTAAGTAAGAAAAGAGCAAAACAAAAGGATAAAGAGATAAAGGTGACATTGGGAAGCAGAAAGATTGACCTCCTTTATGATCGAACATCTTTTAACATATTCATTCACTGCTTTTTCCATCTTTGCCTTCTCAATCTGCCGATATGCACTTACCTCCTGTGACTTCAATTGATCTGCCGGAAACCATGCTCCCACTGGAATAATGTTGACATCAATGATTAGTGTTACACCATAACAGGGTCCATTATGATAAAGCAAGTAAAAGATGAATCCAATTTCTCATTAACGCATGAAATTGTCATGTAGACTTGAAAAAACCCCATTATTGCATCAAAGAACTACATACATTGCTCAATTAGAGAATCTCAGGTCATCTATGTTGAATACTAGGTACATGCACTTATACTACTGTAAATTATCAAACCAAACCTTCATTGAGAGAAGTTGGTGTAAAGAAATTAGTTTTCTTGATTGCTTTTATTCTCTTTTATTTCATTTTCCTAACACCTTCCAAATAAGCTAGAAATCATTACCAAACATGGCTTCTTATCGAATCAAACGGAAACAATAGCGGACCCTAAAATTCTCGTTCCTTCTACTGCACTAAAAAAACAAAACAAAAAGAAACAATCTTTCACTATATTTCGGTGGGATTGAACGCCAATATATATTTAAAGAAAAAAGAAATGAAAGTAACTCGTATCTCCGTCATTCAGTGACTCACAAATCACTTCCACTAAGGGATGAGAAACACAAAAGGGCTGCAGATAAGGGGTAAATGGCGACGAGCTTACACATGGGGATCATTTGGGCGGGGACATGGACGTGGACGATGACGATCTTCTTCGTCCTGGGGGTGTTCTTGAGCACCCAGACAAGGTTAGCCTTGCTCAGCTTAAAGTCCTTTTCGACCGCAACGTGAATCTTGTCGTCCTCGCCGTTTTCCCCCTCCTTCTTCGAGGGCGCGGTCTCCGGCGTCTGCGGGTCCTCCTCGATCTCCCTGAGGCTACTCCGGCTGCTCCCTGTGGAGAAGAAGCTGGAACTGTCCACAGAACTCACGCTCGACTTCATGTCCATCGGTTGAAAATCAGGAGCCGGCGAGGTCGCGAAGGTCGAAGCTTTTAGTACCGCTTCCTTCTCTGCTCCTTTTCTTCCCCCGCGGAAGACCTTCGCAGCTCCCTTCGCGCCAGGTAGAGGGAGACCACAAACTTCAGACTGCCTTCACAATTTAAATATAAATATATATATATATATATATATATATATATATATATATCCTTATAAATTTTAATTTTGATACAATATTTACATCCTCCATTTGACATTCGTCTGATGATAAATTAATTATTTTTAGACATAATTGTCAATAAATGATTTTAGTGAAAAAAAATACCTCTTTTGTAACACTTCAAAGTTAATGCGATAAAATTTAAATTGTTCTATGGGGGTATGAACCATTGATTTAAACATAAGTATATCAAACAAATGAACCAAGTTAATGAGTTAACTATCTAATCAAACTAGAACATGACAAATAATATTAAAATTATTCTAATGTTAGATATAATAAATGCCTCGAGTAGCAAGGATCTAGCATAGATAGAGCTAGAGCCTATCATAACATAGAATTACTATTGGGTTATGTTCTATGTGTAAGCGGAGAAGATTTGTAATACTCTCAAGTTTAATTCTATATCGAAAGTGATAAAAAATATATATATAAATATATAAAGATTTGATAAATATACTATTAATAATTTAAGTTTACTCAATTTTATCATTTCTATATATCTGAGACACGAACACATTCAACGGGTATATAAATTATTTGTGTTCTAACAATTAGTACAAGAACAAAGGCAGTTTATAATTTTAATGGCATGTATTTTGCTGCTTTTAATAGTGGCCATATTAGTATATTTCCAACAGCACTTCATGCATGGCACTTTCATGAGAATAAGTTTCAAATTGGGAGTATATACGTACACTGAACTTGGCAGGGACCCTAAACCTGTATACAGTATCAAATTCTTGTACTGTAACTTCTATTCATCTCAGACCCTTCTTGTGTCCTTACGTCTGATTTATTCCATAGCCTTTAGACCTCAATTATAAAACCCACAAAAGAAAATTTAGAGTCACTTTCTAATGCTATTAGAAGAAGAAGAGTAGGAACAAAGTTGTGCATCTCCTGCTACCGTTCGAGGACCTATAAATTATGCAGCAGTGTGTTAATAAGACCAGATACATGCACCTGCACCATTGACCTGATAAGATAATATTTAAAATGGGTCAGCAATGTATCACAGTTCTCAACCATTTAGAAGCTAAGCACTCAATTTATATAAAAGTGTTTGATCAGAATTTTTTTTATTTATTTATGCTTTGACCAAAAAAAAAAAAGAGGCATTATATGTTGGGCAATTTTAAGCTATAGTAGGCATTGACCATTAATTGTTTATATGTTGTGTTGCTGGTTGTCTTTTTGAGCTCCAAAGGATAAAAGGATAAGTGATATATTTGATTCCAAGACCCTGCTGCTTATCAAGGGTCAAAATGTTTTATCAACTAAGTAGTTGATAACTTTTAAGATTTATCAGATATTTTACATCCTCAATATTTAATAAGTCAATCCTCAAACTTCGGTAAGTAAGTTTATTCTTTATAAAATTTTCAACCTTCAATTTTAATTTATAGCAAGTTTAGTATACAATCATCATGTTTTGATTCTTGATGTCTCTCTTGTAACCTATTCATGATATTACATGCAGTTGTGGTTACTTATATATGTCCTCATGTATAATTCATGCTTGCAAAGATTTGACATCATATGGTAGATAAAGCACTCAATTTGAAACACTGGATATTGGATTGACCTAGCCTGGATCAACTTTCTCAGATGTAAAAATTTAGGTAAGATCATAATAGTCGATAAACACTGCCGATCAAGTTCAAGAAGAAGGATCATAAACCAAGGTAATGAAGTGAAACATTGTAGATAAAAGATAATTTGACTGATCAAGCAAAAAAAGAAAAAGAGATGTCCAGAAATGCAAGATAATTTCCAGAGAGAATTTCTAAGATTCAAAATGTGAAGGGAAAAAAAAACTATAATGATAATTAATTTGCGATCAAATAAAATGCACCTCACTACGCAATTTAAACCTGACAATATTACAAAGTCATTTTCTCTTCTTGGTACACTGCAAATATGTTGTTGGAGGCATTAGTTTCTTCTTCACGAAAGCACTTGTTCTGCTCTCTGGTTCATTCTCATCATCATCGCTTGCTGCATTCTCTGACTGGGCTAGCTTTCTCTATGTTATCATAAGACAGTTTCTTCTTTGAGTTCAACTTCCCAAGCAATTTATGTTCAACTGGATCACTTGAAACTGCCACTTTCATTTTTGGTGTGACTTTAGCTCCCAGAACCAACCTATACGAGCATTAATCAACCAAATATTGAGGCCCCAAAGAATATATTGTCTAAAATAAGATAATCTCATATGCATATAACATAGTAGATGCCTTGAAGGTTGACCCTCAAATTCCAATTCACTCTGCTCGTTAGTTGCTGATGTGCTCATATTATTAACCCAAGCTTCAGCCTGAAAACCATGCTTTCATTAAAACATGATATTTAAATTGTTCAATGCAGCAATATGGTTTCTAATGCATATTGTGTTTTATAACAATCTCCAAGCCATACTGGCTTTACAACTCATCCTCTCAGTTTGAAAGACTGACAGAAATCCAAGACAAGTCCAAAGATAGATGAGATGAGCTGCACAGTTCAAATGCAAGTCCATAACACCACACAAATAAGAGGACACAAGTTTATGGACCATAAAGATCTTTTTCTTTCTACCAAGCGCAGGCAATGAAGATAAGATTTGATTTGATCGTTGGACTTTATTATCAACAATCAAAAATCTTTACCAAGTAAGCTAGTTTATCGAATGAGGTTACAAATTCTCAATCTTTAGTAAGTGGGCCTGGTACATCACTACCAGACTAATATTTTAGGTATAATATTTGTTAGATGAGGTTTTAATCCCTTAACCAGTAGTAAGTGGATATGATACATCGCCACAAAATTAATGTTAGGTGTTTCTATTGCAAGATTATCCAAATGATTATCTTATGAGGCAATAGAAGCAGTCCTAGACTTCTACAATAGCAACAATGAATTATTTAGTACCGAGGACTAAGTAACTCTAATTTTCGATTCTGTCAAAAACAATGCTTAATATTGCAGGAAGGTTATTCACTTTAAGCTCAAGTGCACCTAAATGTAAGGACCTTCTTAAGAGGTTCCGACCATCAAGAGTTCCTATAGCTTCTCATGGCACAACTACTAAGAACTTTTTTATTACTTAGCAGATAACAAGTTTTGGCTCCACCACTTACTGTCATCAATTACCATTATAAGCAGTATGGCAAACTTCATACACCAATATGCTGCAGAATTCCAATTAGTCATTCCAAAAGATTTCATTGAAGATGGTGATGGATTATCCACTAAAAGGTGCCAACATTTACCAAATTAATTAGAAAGTTCAGAGAAATCAAGCATCTAGACACAGAAAATAACGACAGGTGATTCAAAAAATTGAGTAATCAACCAAAAACGAAGGAGAGATCAAAGGCTTCTTACTAATTTCAGCGGCTTGTCAAGCTTCACGACTTTAGGTGGCGCTTTGGCTTTGGATTCGCTGCCCATCGACTTTGAACCTTGGTTTCGACTACAAGACCCAGGAAAATCGAATGAAGCATGGAGGAGACGAGATCAAACCCTTATCTTATGCATCTACATAGAAGCCCCCAAGTCCTGTTCGATTACGGCATCGAAGGCGCTGTCGATCAACTCGGGGTTATCCCAATTCCTGTTTGTGCCCAAATGCAACTCGGGCAGTTCGAGCCAGAAGTCAGTGCGTTACGGGAGACGGAGAGCGGCGACCTGCGGCCGGCGCGCTCCTAAGGCAGAGAGCAGTGACGGAAGGCGGATGAGGTTCTCGCAGATCCGAAGAGCCCCAGAGAGGAAATGCGGAGGAGGGCCAACCCGCATGTACGTCAAAGAAGGTCTAAAAACAACCGTAACAGAATTAGAATACATTCATATTATTCGATCAAAACACTTAACTCGAATAATCCCAAATAAAATAGTTTATTTAAGAGTGAATTTTCATGAAAAAATCCATAAGTATAAAAATTTTCTGAGAAGCGCTCCAACACTTTGAAATTCCCAAATAGCATTAAAAAAAATCATGAAATAATTATTTTATGTGTTCCTTTATCAAAACAATTATTATCTTTTTCTCCCTATGTTGTATCTCCGTCACCACCCCTACACCCTTATCGAATCCCAAAGTCATCATACACGGGAAGGAATACAATCGACGAGGCCAACTCCACACGTAAAGATGTAGACAACTAAGGGAAGAGAGGGGGAGCAAGTGACGAGGTTAACTAGTGCAAGAATGGACAAACAACCAAGGAGAGGAGAGAGATTAACCAATAAGGTTAACCCATGCGTTAAGGTGCAAGCGACTAAGAGAAAGGATGAGGGAAAGCCAATGAGACTAGTTTGCATGCGCAAAAGAGGGCAATAGTTGAAACCAACCTATGCGTAGAGGCACAGGCAACCAAGAGATGGGAGGGAGACAACCAATAAGATCAGCCCATACATAGAGACACAAAGTGACTAAGAGAGAAGCGGGGCGACCAATAAGGCCTACCCTCACATGAGCAAAGGCATAAGTGATCAAGGGAAGGGGTGGGGTTTGGGGGTAGTTGGCAAGGTCAACCTACGTGACTGTAAAGGCACAAGCGACTAGAAGAAAGTGGTTAGGGAGATAGAGAGAGATGACCAACGGGTGAAGGGTGGTGGTCAACAAGGGTAGACGATTATTTTGAAAAGAAATAAAAAATTTTAAGATTGGGGTAATTCGTGAAAAATTTCTAAACTTAAAAGTTTTTTTTTTTTTTTTCAAAAAATCACTTGTTAATACATTAAAAATATTTTCATGTTTTCTCTATTAATAATAAAAAAAATAAAAATTATTTAACATAATTTTAACCCTCCAACCAAGCGTTTTAACCTAAATTTATATCATTAAATTCATTGATATATCTAGATTTCTATAGTTGTGAAAGTGAAATAAATAATCTCATTTGCTTTAATGTTATGTATTAATGAAAAATATAATACATAATATCAGATCGATATAAAAGTGATGAAAAAATAATTTTAACCCTTGTTTTTATTTTTAATAAATTATCTTTTAATCGATAAAATGATTGGAAACATAATAAAATTATCTTTTTACTCATCATTTTTATGTCACGTATTATATTTTTCGTCGAGACAATTGATAATGTTAGGAAATCAACAATTAGCCCCGTGTGATTACTGTAATTAACCCCGTGTTGTGAGATGCGCCCTCGCCCTGTTAAGCGCTCCCGCCACGCACAACCCAACGCTTCCGTCGACTCCACCGCGTACGACGAAGGCGTTGCAGGCGGTTCCACGTAACTCGGTATGGATTCTAAGAACCAGGCATCTTTTCGTGTATTTGTAGCTTCCAAAGCAGAGCATGTAACGCATGGATGCTGATGCAGGAAAGAGTTGAAGCTCTTGGATTGGTCTTTTATGGACCACAGCATGGATGGGAAGGCTCAAAGTAGTGGAAAGAAGCCGTCTCCCTGTGACGTCGAAGCACTGAAGAAATGCTTGGAGGAGAACAAAGGGGACTACGTCAAGTGCCAAGCGCAGATCGAAGCGTTCAAGTCATCCTGCTCTTTGAAGAAGCCTCCTCCATCCCCTCGGATCTCCTCTTAGATTGCTCCCGTGTCTTCCTCCAAGGTTTGCTTATTACCTGTTTGATGAAATTCCCCACCGACTACTGCACCCATAATATGCAGTTAACTGCTCATAATTACTTCTCTTATTGATCGACGTATAAACAGTGGCTACTAATAATGATTTCTCGGTAGAGTTCATGGAGTTTCTCTTGTGTCGTAGCGCCCAAAAACAAGAAAAGAGTACTTGATGTATAGCTGGAGTGCCAAGAACATTATCAAGTAGTCAAGGATTTAAGACAACACAGCTGACACTAAGTAGACACATGTTTCTTCTTTTAATCTCAATTGTTTATTAGATACAGTGAAATCAAATTTTGTATATTTAATTATATTATATTTTAAAATTAGGTTAAATTATTTGTTTATATTTCGTTCGAAGAGCAACTGCTCATTATTCACAAGTGTTTCTATGATATTGGAGTTTGTATCTTATCTTTATTTTATTTTTGGTTTATTTAAAATAATCAGAGTATGGACTTGAAGCCGATTCATTCCATTGAGCTCCACAGTATACTTATTAGCAAGAATTCTTGAGGGTTCGAAATTATATTTGATAAATTTTATATCTAAAATATTGATTGAATGATGATATATTAGATCATTTAATAAAAGATTACGGATTAAGAACTGCATTCAATAAATTTTAACCCGTAAAATATTGATTCAATCATGATATGTCAGATCTAATCTCAACATAAAACCTCAATCGAATCCCATTCTTTGGAAAGAAATTGACGATCCATGAAGTTATATAGTTTATTGTTCTTCATTAAAAATCTGATTTCACTTACTGACGAGTATTTGATCCCGTACAGCGTCATGGCACAGTTTCCTGGTTTATATTTGCACACCTGCGAGTACTCCCAAGTAGAGTAATTTTAAGACCTGAAAGCACCAAATAAAGAAAGAAAAAGGGAAATGTCGCGTAGTGGGGCGGGCACAGTCGGGTAGGCATGTCGGTAACTCGTCCGTCCCCGATGCCAAGTCAATCCCAATTCAGTAATTGGTCATCGCGACTCCGCCTCGCGAGACCTCTTCCGAGGCGGAAGCGCTTCCAAACCTGATCGATCGGAGTCCAAATCCGTTCGGTGCCCTAGAACTCCTATCTCGTTCACAAACCCTAACATCTTATCTTCGTTCCTCGTCTCCGCGGTCCCTCTTGGATCGTCTTGTTTTCGTGGAAGAGGAGGCGACCGATTACTTCTTTCGCAGATCTACAGGTGAGTTCTGCTGGATCCCTCTCAATTCCATCTAAAATGGTATCTCGTTGTCTTTCTTGTTTTTTTTCCTTCATTAAGATGCATGAATCATGATGAAGACTGTCTTAATTTTCCGTGAATTCTTCGATTCTCATATAATGAATGGCTGAATGTGGGAATAAAGTTTCAATCTGATGCAACGGTGCTTGTAGCATAACAGCGGCGCTACTTGATCTGTCCAGGTTCTTTCAGGTGTACCCACCAAGTAATTTGGAGTATTTGTACCTGAAAACATGAGATAGAGCTTTCTACTCTTAGTCACTGATTCTTAGATGTTCGGTTGATGTCTCTTTAGTGTGAAAGCGGATAAAGAGGGGATCTTGTGGCACTGTTTCTCTTATGGAGGCCCTATGGAAGCTTGCTTACTTGCTTGAACCAGCATCCCTCACTCTCGTCATAACTGCAATCTTTGTGACTTTTTCTTCGGCTTCACGAGCTCTGGATCATGGCAGGGAAATGGAAAGGAACCTGGATTTTTCAGAGGCATCGATCACATTAGACCGGTCCCAGGCACTTATGATCCCCCTTGCTAGTTCTTGTAGCCTTCTTTTGATGTTCTATCTCTTCTCATCAGTATCCCAACTTATAACCGCCTTCACTGCTGTCGCTTCAGCATCTGCTCTCTACTTCTGTCTCTCACCATACATGGCCTACATCAGATCACGGTTTGGTTTAATGGACCCTCTGGTTTCTAGGTGCTGTTCCAAGTCATTCACTCGGACGCAAGGAATTTTGCTGTTGATTTGCATAGGAACTGTGGCAGCTTGGCTAGTTACTGGGCATTGGATTCTGAACAACATCCTGGGGATTTGCATATGTATAGCTTTTGTCAGCCATGTGCGACTACCTAATATCAAAATCTGCGCATTGCTTCTCGTTTGCTTGTTTCTCTATGATATTTTCTGGGTCTTCTTCTCGGAGAGATTCTTTGGAGCAAATGTTATGGTCTCAGTTGCAACACAGAAGGCATCTAACCCAGTTCACAAGGTGGCAACCAGCTTGAGCCTTCCAGGATTACAGCTAATTACAAAGAAGTTGGAGCTACCTGTCAAGCTCATCTTCCCAAGAAATTTGATGGGCGGTCAGGTAATTACTGGAGCCAGTGGTGGGGAGTACATGATGCTGGGACTAGGAGACATGGTATGCTACAATTTGCTTGCAATTTGATGGCAGCTGAGTCTTCAATTTATATCATTCTATATTTAAAATGATATTCCAGTCACATCAAACATTCATGGTTGTCTTCTTTAATTTTTTCTTAACGAATATCAAATGTTGTAATCATTGACATTGTGCATCTGAAATTAAGACTTGGAAAAGAAAAAACCTTATAATGCTGAACCTTCAGGTGATTTAGGGTTGCAGTAGAATTGTTTCAATCCTCCCATAGGGTTGTTCAACTCTAAAATCAGATATTGGATAAGTGCTGCAAGCAAGTTTGGCATTTCAGGATTGGTTGATGAAAGTCGAATAATCTTGAGATAGCAGACTGGATGTCTGCGCTTTTTGAAATCATTGAAAGCAAAAATGATGGCTCAATTGCCATGGAGTAGGTAAGTTATCTGCTTTTCGAGAAAATGATGATGATGACTCATGGAATGAGAATCAGTTGCTTGATATAAAGGAGGACTCAAAGTGAAGAAGGCTTGAATGCAAATGAGACCAGACCAAAAACCTAATTGTTTCAGTCAAAGCCTAGGTTGTATCTCATAACAGCAACAATAAGTCATAACGTCCTAACTATTTGGGGTTCGGCACATAGATTTTCACTATTGAGTATTGCACAAAGTTATTAGATAAATCAGGAACAGGTGTTTTACTGGGCTAAGAAATGTTTGTCATGAACTTGTTGGTATTAAAATCTGAAACACCCATTTCTTTCCTTAAGGGTGTTGTCAGCTAGACAGTGGAATTATCTGTCTGAATATATATGTTTTAGACTCAGGCGTGTTGTCCAATATGTTGCGTTTGAAGGCAATAGTTTATATGTGTTTTGTTTGAAGAAACTTTACAAGTCAATTGTGGAAGCTTTTCTTCTATATTCTTTCTCCTAACCTTTTCTCGCCCTACTTCACATGTCTTCTCTGTTAAATCTGATATCTTCATGCTACTATCATGTACCTACTATATACTTGGAGCATCTTCTTGATATTGAATTGCTATTATCTTATTTCTGATGAGAAATTATCAGATTTATCTTTGCTAGGTCCTAGTACTTTACTAATATGAGGCCCTATTATGCTGCAGGCCATTTCTTAATCAATCTTGCGTCACATTATTCTTATGTTTATTTATGAAAAATAGCTGCAGGTTGGAGAGGTTTGACACCTCATTTTCTTTATCAACTGAAAATTAGAAATTGTCAGATGAGCGAATTATATGACAAGTAAGCTTTAGCAAAACAATGATATTGTAGGAACAGCTGGACAATGTCATTATCATGTTTCTTGTGATTCATGGGGTTATCAACCTACTTATTGCATGCAATCAGTTGATTTTTGGGCCCTATTTGTTGATGTAATCATGGATTACCATGCTCGTGCATGCCAACAAGCACTTATGGGGACATCAGCTGATGATACAATAGATGATTGTGTGCCTGTACATTGTGTATCCCTAGCCATGGTTTTTCCTTTATAGTCTAACTTAGCGAGAGAGTGGTGGTATATGATGATTGATGACATAAGGTACAATAGTAGACTGGCGACCCTCTGTTTCGTGCATGGTTGCTATTGCCTCGATTCTTTAATGTAGTAAACATATTTATGCACTCTACATGCCTTTCTGCTTTGAATTTCAGTTAACATTTCAAGTCATGCTTTCAGAAACTTCTTGAGTTTTGGATCTAAAAATTGGCCATGATCATTGTTGCTACTTTTATGTAGAGAAGGACATTTTCTTTACCAAGTATGTGGTGTGATCATGGTTCTGGATTTTGATGTTACAGCATCTACTTTGGTTCAAATCCCATGCAATCTTCTTGTTGGAAATAATAGCATGTAATTCTACCAACATTCTAACTGAAACACAGGTTTTAAACAGAATCACTTTATTGGTCTTCTTTTATTTACTAACACATTTCCCCTCTAGGAATTTTAGATGACCCGGATATTCACAAACCTTAATATCTTTACAGACCACACTTTATCTTCCCCCTCTCTTTTTATGAGCTCTAGGGCTTGATTTCCTCTACATTTGATGACTGTTTTTTCTTCCGTTACCATCTACAGCATTATATGGGGGGCGCAGAAGGTGGTAAAGTGGAGGTGGTTCTGAAGATGGTAAATGAAATGCATGCAAGTATATAGAGAAAAATTTCTTTGTGACAGTTTATCCAGGATTAAGGCCATTATATGTTGGAATTTATTCTTAGAAACACACAAACTTTGTGTAGGAACATGAAATGATTGATGATGAATGGTGTGACTTTCATAAGCAAGATTGTCTTTAATTTTCTGCATCTAACTGTTGGAATGAGCTAATGACCAATCTTTCCTTTGTTACAGGAAAAGGTAATGTTTGTTTAACTTAAGATTGTAACACCATATTTGTAGCTTATGAAGAACCTAAATCACCTTCTCCTTTGTCCAAAGCAAATAATCATTGTCAATCACTTTGATGCAGAAGAGCTCTGCAGCTCATAGTCATTGCCATATATGTAACATTTGTATGCTTGCAAAATAATCTTTGTCACCATGCTAACCTTGTATTACTTAGATATCAAATCATTCCACCTTCTCAAAATTGAGCTAGTGAATCATATTAGTTGAAAATGATGATTGCAATGCCTGTGACATCACCTATCACTGTTTGTTGTTACTGTAGGCTATTCCTGGCATGCTTGTAGCTTTGGTCCTCTGTTTTGACCATAGGAAGACTAGAGATATGGGTATCCCCTCAGAAAAATCCTCCTCAAAAGAGAACAAATATCTGTGGTGTTCACTCTCTGGATATGCAATTGGCTTGATTAGTGCCTTGGCTGCTGGGATTTTGACTCAATCACCTCAACCCGCTCTTCTTTATCTGGTAAGTTTGAACTTCATACCAAGTCACATTGGATCAAATTCTAGTGCAAATTAAATGTTCATTTTCTGAATTCTGATCAATCAAAAGGAATGACTGTCAGATCACATAGATTACTTGCATTCTTACTAAGCGGTGTTACTGCAGGTGCCATCTACCTTAGGACCTGTTATTTTCCTTTCTTGGAGAAGAAATGAACTAAGAGAGCTGTGGGATGGAGCTTGCCCAGTTTCAAGCGAAAAGGCTCACTCAATGGAGGTCTAAATCCAATTAGGTCCTTTTCATATTGCCAAACTTCTGTAATTTAATTTAGCACAACAAAAAAGCAATGCTTATGCTTGAAAGCTGTTTATGAAATTCCAGTATATTTCTGCCAAGTTTTCTGGTTACAGAAATGAATTAGCTCGTAGTTAGTGACCTCTTCTTTCTCTTCTAATTGCTGCATCATTCATTTTATATTCCTTATATTTGATAATCTTGTGATATAGAATTGAGTTACAACTGCAAACTGACTTGTAATTTGAAGTGGTTAGAGTAGGTGCATAAGAAGCATGCTCCATATATGAAGAAACTGGTTGTTCTTTTGTCACGGAGGACTCCAGTTGGTTCCTCATGCACTTTGGCATGGATGAGACATTGATGTAGACAGGCCACAGCAAGGCACAGTTCCATCTTTCTTCTTTCATTTGCTATCTCATGCTAATATTTTCCTGTTGTCTTTTTTTCTACCATTTTAATTTATCTTTTATTTGAATAAGTTTGATTAGCTTACAGATATTTCATGTCATAGGCCTTATGACGTGCTTTTTGTCAATTCAGTTTTCTAAACTATTCAAGGTGAAAAATAAAAGGTTATTTGTTTTGATGTAATTATATTTATATTTATATTTATATTTTTATGCACTTGGGGTCTGAAAAAAAGAGAAAAGAATTATAATGAACGAATCAATTTATTGAAAATTTCTTTCCAAGATCATATAATTTTATATGATTTATAAAATTTTATGGTTTTATAGTTTTATCATCTAATTATATAGTTTTATTGTTCATGATATAACGAGATCTTCATCTAATTGTCTCTTTATATTATCATTTTCTAGTATTATTATTAAGTCGTTTTTATATCCTTTTCTTGCTTTATTATCATAAAGAAAAAAATTCTCTTCCTTGTGATCATGTTCTACATCATATCTTTTAACATTATATCATCTGACTTGACTTCTGGGGTTTGGAATTTGACTTTTCCCCCCTCTTTTGTTTCTGTGTTATGGCACTGGAAATCTGATACTGTGATCACTAGTTAGAAGAAAGAAAGCTCATCTTATTATGCCAAATTAATTGACAGTATGATTGATCAAGTTGTCCTAATAATTCATACTTGATGTGATTTCATGACAACTATGCATCAATAATTCCTAAGATCAAATTGATCAGAAGTGATGTTTACTTGTCACATCAGTAGTAGAACTTTGACTTCAATCATTTGATCGTTTGGGAATATATTTATATTTTTAATATATGTTGATAAAATAGTTGAAGTGTTTTACAAATAATAGATAAATTTTGTATTTTAAATATAAATTGACATAAGCATTGTTTGATAAATTAATATTTTAAAAATTATTGGATATTATGTGATAAATTTAACTTTTTAATATTTAAAATATATTTTTCAAAAACATATAAATATTTATTTATTTACATTAATAGATAAATGAATGTATATGATCTTTAAAAAAAATTGGTATGGTCCAAATGTATAATAAATATAAATTATAACCATATAAATTAATTTTTAAAAATAAATAAATAAAATCTTAGATTTGTGACAAAAATAATGATACAAAAATAGAGAGAATTGATGAGAAAATGAGGGTTAGTGTTTCTATTATATAGTGGAAATCTTGTGATTTAGATAATTTCATAATATATTTTTAAATTTTAAAAACTATATTAATGTCATGCAAATATTGAAATGCTGATGCTAACTATAAAGTAGTATCATCATTCGAACATGTTTAATATAGCATCCTAATTAAATATGATTTTTTAAAAAATATTAATTCATATTTAAAATATGTATTAGATCCTTAATCCACAAGCGAAATATGTTCGTAAATACAATTTTTAAGTGACAACACCCATCATCTCAACTCTTTCTTTTTGTCTTTTTTGAAAATTAACGAGATTGGACCACAAGTGCAGGCATCTGATTGATTGCTGGTTGTGTAGTGAGAAAATGGATCTTTCAATCATTGCATGAAGACACAAATCCTAACTTTCATGAAACACATGCCTTCTTTTCTTAATTGATATTTGGATCTATTCAATCCGCTGAATTTGTGTTTGGCTATTCCTTGACTATTCAAATCTATGAATAAAGATTTTATATTTTTTTACTATTAAAATCTATTATTATATTACATAGTTGATAGAATTCATGTTCAAGTTTATGTGAGAACTAAATAAAAATTATTTTTTAAAAATATACTATACTCAAAATTAGTTTAGTATCTCTTAATGAATTTGGATTAAAAAAAGATAAAATTCACACTATATAATCTATTTTATATCTCAACTCTTATCGTTTAATATTATCAATCTTCGTTTTTAAAGCATTCCGAAATTTTTAATTTCTCGTATGAAATTCGATCGAATATTCATTAGTTATTTTAGTATTTTGATTCTTATATTTTTAAAATTATATTATAATTATTATATTTATAAAAATATAATATTTAATCTTATTTCTCTTCGTATCATTGACTTTATTAATGAAAATATCGTAGGACTTACCATTGAGCACGACTCTATCAACTTTGATCTATCATTCAACATATACAGTATTTTCATGATGGAAGAAAAATGAGATTAAATATTTAATATTTATAAATATAAAAATCATAATACAATTTTAAAAAATATAAGGATTGAGATACTAAATACAATTAATTATAAGAGATAATATATATAATAAACCGGTTTATAAGAGATGGTGTTTCTGTTAAACAAGGGATTATAGGGTCATTGAATGAAAATAATGCGTTGGATGCCTCAAGTAGGAAATAAACGAAATATAGGGGCATTTTCATAAATTTACCCCTAGAAGACACGAAATCGTACTAGTTTTCTTCGTTGCTTCGCCACGGAATTGTGCTCCCTTCCTCTCTCTCTCTCTCTCTCTCTCTCTCCAGTTCCAAGATCCAAACTTTGACCCCTGCAGAAGTTCCAAATCTCATCTTTTTTGATCCCCAGTCGAATCCAAATCCATCCCACGTCGGAAAGATCCTGCCTTTATCAGTGTTACCGGGTCAAAATCTCACCTTTATCGGGAAATTGCTGCCGCGACGACGGCGATGCTCGGTAGGTAGGCACTCCCGCCGATGTCGATCGTCTGCGGCATCCCCCTCCTCGAGTGCGTCTACTGCCTGGCGTGCGCCCGCTGGGCGTGGAAGCGCTGCCTCCACAGCGCTGGCCACGACAGCGAGACCTGGGGCCTCGCCTCTGCCGACGAGTTCGAGCCCGTGCCCCGCCTCTGCCGCTACATCCTCGCCAACTACGAGGACGACCTCGACAACCCCCGCCACGCGCTGCCGGGACTGGAGGCCGTGAACCCCCGATGGGTGGTGCGCAAGAAGTCGTATCGGGACACTCACCGCCGCGCACCGCCTTACCTGATCTACCTCGATCACGATCATTGCGACATAGTCGTCGCAGTGAGAGGCCTAAACTTGGCCAAGGAGAGCGACTACGCCGTCCTGTTGGATAATAGCCTGGGGAAGAGGAAGTTCGATGGAGGGTATGTGCACAATGGCCTGCTGAAGGCGGCGGGGTGGGTATTGGACGCCGAGTGTGATATCCTGAGAGAACTGGTGGAGAAGCATTCAAACTACACGCTTACTTTTGCGGGGCATTCTCTGGGGTCGGGAGTGGCCGCAATGTTAGCCATGGTGGTCGTCCAAAACAGAGACAAGTTGGGAAATGTGGAGAGGAAGAGGATTAGGTGCTTTGCGATTGCGCCCGCAAGGTGTATGTCGTTAAACCTGGCTGTCAGATATGCAGATATAATTAACTCTGTTGTACTTCAGGCAAGAACTCTTCTGCTGTAATTTTTATGCCCTCAATTCTTGTTGTTGAATGTTCTCTTCTTTTATTTGGTTTGATAAAGTGTCACTGAAAATATTTTTACTTTTTTTCTAGCCTGTTAAGATCATCTTTTTCTTTTCTCACAGCATGCATCCATTTGGATACTACTTAACTTGCTGATGGACTCCACATGACTTAATCAACTCTTGCAGTGGATAGTGACAAACTCCATGTCAATTCTATTTTTGTTGCAAAATCCGGTTGAATGACTTTTGAATTTTGTCATGGTACATTATTAGTCTCATGGAATTTATTGAATGATGGACCAACAATATGTGACTTCTCCTTGTGTATATGAACAATCATCTGTTTATGTTGTATTTCCATGTAGATTTACTACAACAGACATTGTATCTAAGAGAAAACTCCTTTAAATAGAAAGAGAGAAATAAACAAATCAAATAATGCTTAAAGGATTAATGATTTTATATCATCTGAAAAGATGGATGAATTCCATGACACCATTCTCAATGTTTCTAAAACCATCATATGTGAAGATACTAGTTTAGCTTGAAGTTGACAATTCTTAGCTCAAATTCCTGATATATCTCTTGATATCCAACAAAAGAGATTTATTTTGATCTTGAAGTCATTTAAAATAATCGGAAATACTTAAAAACCAAAATATAAATTATGAAAGTTTTCTAGTAACTTATTCGTAACGAACATTTTGACTATTTTGGATCTTTTGTAGAGTAAATTAACATATGAGCTATACTGTAGAATGCAAATCATTTTACTGTTAAAATCTTCATTTAGGTTCTCACTATTAGATATTTAGGCTATTACTAGACATCTGGTTTCACTCATGTGTGGTGAGCTTTCTTTCAGTAAATTTATGCATTGCTGCATTATGCATAAGTATACGACTGTCCTTTGCTGAACCCTCAAGGTAAGCAGCAACAGAAAGTTCCTAAGGTGATACCAAGAAGGCAAGCTACCAAGTTTTCAAAGAATTATAGAATTTTAAATGTTGTCTTTTTTATTATTTTAAGTGTTTCCTTCTTTACTCTCCTGCAGTATAGCACTTACGGTCATACCGATAGTATGCTTTATTCAACAGATACCACTGCATGGTTGTTCGACTTTTCGTGCAAGAATTAATGTCCTTCACATATTTGATCCTGTACTTTTGGTCATAATCCATGCTCTGATTGCTAAGGACTTTAGCATCATTGTGAAGATCATGGATATCCTGTATTCGGATGAATCACTCACATTTTAATTGTCCATGATGATAATTGTTGCATTTTTAACATATTACAAGAAAAATGTGCATATCTCTGTTCCAACTAATTCAGGAGGAGTTCCATAGGATAAAATAATTACCAAGATGTAAGTTATTAAATTTGACCACAAGATGTGCTTTACTTCTAAGTTTCACTACCACTATATGTACTAGCTTATGATTTTCAGAAATGTTTCTTTGAGATAAGTTATACAACATCATGAAGAACTACTTGATGGTTGTAAGTTATTGAGCTTTTGTTGAGACATTAGGGCACAAGTTCAGTCTAAGAAAATTACATTAATTTATGGAAACCCACTAGTTCTGGACAAGTTAAGAGACACCAAATTTGCATAGCATCTTAAAGCCTTGTGACTAACGCATGGCTTAAAAAATAGTGTTGTGACTGGAGTGTCATGACTGGCCATGGTAAATTTTTCAAGAAGCTTAATCTTTGTGGCCATCTCGAAAAAAGTTGTCTCGTTGGCAACATTGCTGTTGAATTGTGTAGTTTGATAAATATGGCAAGATCATTTCTGCTTCCATGGGGATGTTGACTTTTATAAACCTGCACGATAGTGGGAAGATTGCTTCTTTTATGATTTCAAGCATTTGATAAATTCATTAAAGAAAAAAAATTGATAAATTGGTACTAGCATGAGTCTATGACTTAGACCATTATGGCATTAGTTTCAAAATTAAAATTAATTGAATAACATTGTCTAATTTGTTGCTTACCCTTGAATAATTTTCGTTTTAGGTTTGTAATGGCAATAATATTTTAGGTTGATAGTCACAGTTGGAGGCACCCAAAATGAGATCTTGTTTTGCTGGTTAGAGTCCCTTTAGTTGTTGGGCTAAGTGATATGATCTAGTTTTGAACCAAAGAAAAATATAATTAATGACATCACATTTTTATTATATAACTTGTATTGGCTTAACTAGTTTCTTGCATGCTGCTTTTTGGTACTTTGTTGATCTCTTTAGTGTAGAAATTTTTATGGATATTGAAATTTTTTCCTGGATATATAGTCCTCATTCACTTTTCTCTATATATCAACCTTGACTATGAGTGTTCTGATGTCAGGATGATTTCTTACCTAGAACAGCTACTCCATTGGAAGACATTTTCAAGTCTCTCTTCTGGTAAATGCAATGCAGTAGTGTCTCTAGTCAGTTTTTCTTAATACTCTTATTTATCAAACAATATCTCTAGAAACACCTATAAAACATTGTTCACTGTTTTTCTTAATACTTCACCAAGCAGCTTTATGGTATCTCCAAAACTACTTGTATGATGAAAAGTTTGGTAAAACATTGAAGAACTAGTATTTAAAGCTTGTTGTTCATCTTTTGGACTTGAGAATTCCTTACTCTTTTCAGGTTTGCATTTCATTATTATTTATTCTGTAGATTAGCCCAGTGTTAAGCCAAAGATAGGTTTATCTGAAGATTGATACATAGTTACATACAAATTACAATTAGTTAAAATTTCTTTAAACATGTATGACAGCTTAGATTAGTTACATACAAATTACCATTTAATTTAGTTAATGGTGTCGACTGCAGAAAAGTTGTGATTGATTGCTAAGTAGAGTTTGTTCTGGTTTTCAAGTTTTGTTCTGTTCTTATGAGATTATTTATAGGACTTATGGAGTTAAATTTATTTAAGATAGACTGTATGGTCTTTTCATCAACAGCTTGCCTTGTCTGCTATGCCTAAGATGCATGAGGGACACATGTATTCCTGAAGACGTGAAGTTAAGAGATCCAAGAAGGCTTTATGCACCTGGTCGGCTTTATCACATTGTTGAAAGAAAACCATTCAGGTGCGGTTTTTTATAAAGATTGCTGGTCATCTTATATTGAATTTGACACTGGCCATCTAAGCAGAACAAATATGTGTTTTTCGCCTCTTTTAGTGTTTAAAAACTTTATTTTGTTTTTGTAAACAGAACTAGCAACTGATATCTTAACTTGGGAATCAGCATTATTATGCATCATTAACAATATCTTTTGACATCCATATGTAACATGGCATCAGTACTTCAGTTAATTCTTTTGGCATTCAGTCTCTTGAACTTTGCCACCTTTATTTTTATTATCATTCTCGTGAGTGGCACTCTGTTTATTTACAATGTGTGTGTGTGTGTGTATATATACACACACTCAAATTTTCTCTTCATTACTAGTAAGCAGCCAGTCTAAGAAAACATTATTTCTCAGTCCTATGCTTCAGTTAGTATACTACCATTCTCTTGCCTTTATTTTATCTGCATCGGTTATTTGTTCTGGACCATATCTATTTTACTTCATTGTTGAACAGGCGCTTGCATGATAGCTTTATATGGAATTAGCTGTATCATATCCAGATAGAGTTGTGATTTAGCATATCCATCCCATTGCCAGCCACTTGTGTATCAGCTTGCATAATTTGAGAACCTCCTGTGATTTTATTGTACACCATATCCATCTGACTAGTCTGTTGTATCTGTCCCATCCATGTTTTCCTTAGTTTTTCTTTTCTATTTTTTTTCCAATTTTTTCTTTTCTATTTAGTATCTCTTTGAGTCACTGGATTAATATCTGTTAACTAAAGAAAGATATGATCAAGAACCTTTTTCGGTCCGTGTTGGTTTTCATAATTAATATCAGTGTCTCTTTGTGAGTCACTGGATTAATATTTATTATGTTTTAATTGCATTATAACAATTATATCCTTGTCATTGAGATGGCAGAAAGAGGAACATCCATCATCGATTAAGTATGATTAATGCCTAAGCATATAGGTGCTAAGATTTACAATTTCACGATTAAAGAAGTTAATAATCTGATGATGATGTTATTAGACAGAGTTATGGTACAATAATATAGCTTGACATTATGCTTCTCAATTTGATAAAGGTTTGGAAGATATCCACCAGTTGTTCGAACAGCAGTACCAGTCGATGGGAGATTCGAGCATATCGTTCTTTCCTGCAATGCCACATCTGATCATGCTATAATTTGGATAGAGAAAGAAGCGCAGAGGGCCTTAGATGTAAGTTCTGTTCATTCATGTCCTTGCACTCTTTTTATCGGAGTGTTCCATAACGTGTTTGTCAGATTTCAATTGAATCAACCATGCTACAAACCCTAATATATCAAATGCAGATGATATTTCAT
Organism: Musa acuminata AAA Group; assembly: GCF_036884655.1. Classification (NCBI taxonomy): domain Eukaryota; kingdom Viridiplantae; phylum Streptophyta; class Magnoliopsida; order Zingiberales; family Musaceae; genus Musa; species Musa acuminata. The sequence goes on from NC_088349.1 coordinate 6,984,603, forward strand.
AAGGAACAGACCATGGAGATTCCAGCAAAGCAGAGGATGGAGAGGCAGGAAACACTAGCCAAAGAACACAGAGAGGAGCACAAGGCAGCCCTAAGAAGGGCCGTTACATTGTCTGTTCCAGACGCCTTTTCGCCAACAGCCTATGGCACATTTGATGAGAAAACTAGTGAGGCGGAAGATGATGATTCGCAGGCCTCCTCTACCAGGAGCCGGCAAAGGATGAGTTGGAATGAGCTGATCGAGCGAATTTTTGAGAAGGATGAATCCGGACACATGGTGCTTCGCAAATCGACATCAAACGGTTGATACTTCTTTTTGTCAACACAAGGTTGGCATTTGCCAGTTGTTCATGTGCTCAACAACTTTTGGACATCTTTGTTTCTCTTTTTCTTTGCTGTCAATAAGTCATCTATTTTTCATATTCTTGATGCATGTATGAGTGAGTAAAAGAAGATAAAAGATGATGTCTCAAGCTTTCTGTTGGTTCAATATTATTTCAGTTGATGTGTAATAACATTGATGCTTAATGCAACTCATCTTCCGACTATTTCTTCAACTCATTTTTGGGGGTTGAAGGAAAACTTTTGGTTCCCACAAAAGTTGAACTACGACCAGATAAGAAGAGTTAGCCATGATTACTGTGTGATTGAAGTAATTTGCTTCTCATGTTGCACATTCTTTGCCCAAAATGAAGAATGTAACGCATGCATTAAGAGCCTATTCTTGCACTAACTCATCACAAGTTTGACTGAAACATTTAGCTTCTTAGAGAAAGTCACCTTAGAAACTACAGATTAATCGCTGCACCAACCAACACTTCCAACCAGTAATCCATAGGTCAAATGTTCTTGATTCATTAACTTTAATATGATGAAATCATCATAAATCAACAGGCGAAACCAAAGAAACAGGTAATCACAAAATGGCCTGCTCAGAATCTCTTAATGCACTTAAAAGAAGGTTGGATTTATAAACAAAGAAGAATTAAACTTTTGTGCAACAAGAATCTAACATCTTTCGGAATCAATTATATATGCTTGTTTCATTGAGTATGAACAAAGATGACCCCAGAGAGTCACCAGTTTAACTAGGTTAGATTGCAGGATGAAGTTGTGGACTCGTAAGACTTTGTTGACATTTCCTGGAAATTAAGACATACAATGAATTTACAGAACTGGAGCTCCCCATTTCCTTCCAAGTAAATACAGCACCTCTTTCATAGATATCAAAGGAATTGCAATATGGCTCCATCATGACATTGCTTATAAAAATTATTTTCATGATCTGGAAAGAGTCTCCTTAAGCTACTACAGCGAATGAACAAAGGTGTCCTACATCTGTCAAGAAGTATATTACCTTCGGGGAGGGATGAAGCTGATAACAAGTTAGGGCTTCAACCCCCTCGTCATCTACACATTGGAACACTCTCGCCTGCATGAGAATAATAGCAATGTTACACAACAAATACGAATGTGGATGAACAAATGATTAAAGATAACTTCCGCTTCAATAGATTCCATTAGCCAACTTTTATAACGAACATCATAGTTGCAATTAAGTCTTATGGGTTATGAAAAGAGAGCACAAACATCTTCTCTTCAATCAGAGGATTTTGCTAGTGAGCACCATCCAGGTTAGAAGTGTGTAAAAGACTTAAAAAGACTTTTGCCCTATTAGCGCAAACCACTTCACGAATTTTTCTTGTGGCACTTCATTCTCTACACATAATTCAGAAGTGCCATATGATCTCCACACTCCTCAATCAGCTGTCCAAGTTTTGATTTATTCTCTAGCATTTAATATCTCCCTAACAATCTAATGGCTTTAGATTTTTTCTTTTTGTTTTCTTTTTTTTCCACATCCTTCGTTACCAACCTAATCTCTTTTGGTATCCTCCTCTTAGAACTAACCGTTATCCTAGACGATAGTCCTTAAGCAAATAGTTCAGGACTCCTTACCAAAAGAAATATTTCATGAAATAAAATAAGAGATCAACAAATTTAGTAATAAGAAATATAAACTAGCTATTTACAGTAACCTCATGATTCATAGAAATATATAAATAAACATCATATCCATGAGAATCCTAACTCCATGTGAGGGGAAAGAAGAGTGTTGTTCTGTATCTTTCTTTTCTTACCTTTTTGGGTGGATAGGTGGGCGGGGGTGGGTTTTTTTCGTTTTTTGGCAGGGTGACTGAGGGTTCCAAAACACAGCCTCAAGACAACTCTTCAAGACAATCCAAATCTAAGATTTTGAAAAATGGATATGATAATGCAATTTGTAAAGCATAAGACGAATGAAAATGAAAATTTTCCACACATCCAATTCCTATATCGTATCTTAATTATCATGGGAAGATTTCATTTCTGTATGAGAGAAGTATTGTCTCTAAGGCACATAAGAAAGAAAAAGTGATAAATATTAGTCTATTTGCCAAATTTGATTCATGGACCATTACAAAATATTTTATATAATGCATCCGATAGCTAGTTGTAGCAGGTTTATAGGTAAAGAATTTGATGGGCAATGTGAAGACTAAAAGAGCTTTAAAACACTAGTTTTATCTAGTTATGAAATAAGGCACATGCAGCATAAAATTTTATACTTGGGATCAAAGCATGATCGACCATGATGCATTATACAGATTAGGCACCCAACAGGGGCATAGGAAACTTCTTTAGAAAAACTATCATCAGAGTTGGAATGATTTAGACTTCCAGAAAAGATACTTGTTTATTTGTAAAAATTCTCCAAATACAGTATAAAAAAGTTGCTATGTGTTTACCATGCATTTGTTTGACAAAGCGCTCGAACTCTAATAAGTTGTGGTTTTGCATGAGAACTGGGCTTAGCCTAAGAAAGGTGAAAGATGATAAGTGCCGTCCATCAGGATCATTCAGTGGCTTGGCACTTTCCAATATCTTATTGTAACTGTCTCTGTCATAGCAGGGGAGAGCATTTTCGCTTGCCACAGGTATACCAACATCCCAGGCAGCATTCAGTACCTGACAGTAGCAACAAAGTCAGTAACAAGTCAATGTGAGTAGTACAGAATATAATTAATACGCATGCAATAACAGAACTTTGACAATAGTTCCACATCCCCAGCTTTAGCAGTGATTATGAAGAGTAGACAAGAAGGATAAGTTAAGTAAAGCCATGAAATGGAAGTCAGACGCCAATAAGGAGGATAGTTCAAGACAACAGAATCAAGAATTTAATTACGTATCCTACATCAGAGCTCATTTTATCTATCTTAACTGAGTTCATTTTCGTTGTCTCTGTCATAGAAGCAAAAAGCATTTCCCTAGCCACAACAGGTATACCATTGTCCATGCAACTTGTAGCAACAAATTAGTAGAGAGACAATGTATGTCAATGGGTAGTACAACACCATACCAGCATGCATATGCATACTAATAACACACCACTAGTTAAAAATGTGATACAAGAGACCATACACAAGACCGAGACATGATCTAAATCCATGTAATGCAAGTCAGATGCCTACAACTGAGAACAAGTTTGAAACAACAGAGGTAACTGAATATTAATTATTTATTCTAAATTAGAGTTCTTTTGTAGTATTTTATTCTATGAAATTACAGTGCCATGTAAATTACAAAAAAAGAAGATAAGCTGATTTTAATACTATACATCATGCAAGAACCCTTAGATACCATCACTAGCTCATGAGTCAAGACTATTGTCTATATCTCTATTGTTCCCAAAAGTTTCATATAAACAATACAATCACTGCTGTGTATATATGACAGCAGATTTAGAGACACTCCTAAAGAAGCCACTCAAAACCTGAAGCAAGTTAAAACATCCAAAGAATAGTGATATCATATATTAATTATTCAAATACATTTCATTTGGGTCAATTGAAGACCCTATGGAAAAGAAACTATCGTATCTCCATGCATTCTTCCCAAAGCCAACGGCAGCAACCATCGGTGGCTTCCTTCATGTCACTTTGCTCCTCCCTGTGATATTCACTGTCAATCATAAAATAATCACTTCATTCTCTACCTCCAGTCGGCGCCCTAGATAATGCCACTTTCAATTCCAAGAGCACTAATTCCCCTTGTCTAACCCTACCTCTATGCCCTAGATAATCCTTGTGATTTGGATAAAGGATGAATTGATCAAAGAACTCAAAAGTAAATCATTGAGCATGTTATGCTTACAGAAACCAATGGGCTATGTTGTTTGTCTGATATGCTGATGTCAAATATCAATGGTGTTAGGAGTATGGCAATATGACAAACTCTTGTTGTGTGTGCCTCCCGTACATGTACTTGGTTATACAAATTATGAGCACAAGTGAATGTTAATTGGATCAGAAGCACTATAATTCTCAAAATTTATGAGAACCCTTAGGTTAGACTTTTAACATGATTACCAGGAAGATGCATGCAGATAGAAAGGGAAAGACTTAAAGTGAAATGGCAAGCTTTAAATTGTTGAATTAACTGTCCCAACTAATGAATATTTTAGGAGGTGAAGGATTTGAAGTGGTCATTTGAATACAATAATGAGGAATAAACATGTAGATAAGAAAATAAGCAGTAACCAGAATCTTGGTTCTATATACACTTGAGACCAAGTCATTCTTCGTACCAAGATGTAGCATTTGCCAAAAAAAAAAAAAAGTTTCTACATGTTTAGTTTTCTCACAAGGATTGCTGTCCTAGATCATAAACATATTAAAACCAAATATTAACATGTGCTGCTCATGGGGGACAAATATGCTTTGAAAGAAACTATAAATGTTAGCCTTTGGGACTTTCTACCTGCCAGACCAAACCTTCAGGATCCGCCATTGCCTCTGGAAAGTCCTCGTAGTGATCCAATGTGTGCAATTCAGTACAAGTGAAGTTCAAAGCTGCACCATGCTTCTTTAACATTGATGCTATTGGAGCATAGCCATCACGATTACATGGGTTGTAAAAACCAGCAGTCAATTCAGCAGCATGACTCGCTGTTTTATACCACCAGTGGATACCAGATATCTGTTTCAATCAGAAAAGGTAATATTAAACTAATGAATTAGAAACAAGGTTATTTCTTCAAAATAGATAAACAAGAACTGCACAGATACAAACATGAAACTCCAACATATTGGATAAGACCATGACATTAAGTAATGAAACAAATTATATTAACATGGATTAATGAAAATAAACTAAATTCTACGGAATCCAGGAAAAACTACATGGTTCTCTGTTTTATCAAGAAACAAAGTAGCTGCAAGTAAACAATGAAGACGTTGAGGACAAGCATTTTTCTTGAGACTAACCCATCTTTACAAACACCAGGTTCACTTAACAAAATTGTTTAGTCCAGACATCTAGACAAACTTTCCTAGGTTAGGAAAGAAACCTAGAATTCAAAGTAAAATCTTTCCAGCCAAGGCCACATGAATATGTGAAGCAGTTACTTGTTGGTTTAATCATTAAAAAAGCTAATGCCATTACAAGTAAAGTTGCTTTCTATATATGTTTATGAAGGACAAATGAGAAAGCATTTTTTTCATAAACCAACAATCGAAACTGACCTTAACAGAAATGGATGAGCCATCAAAGGCCAATTTAGCCAGAAATAATACACTGTCACCATGTTCCACCAACACTTGCGAGTACCAACCAAGAAAGAATCTACCATATTGACTATTATATTCTCCTCCATCACATAAGAATCCGGTTTCATGAGGTTGGGAGTTATAGGAACCTGCATTATGTGGTCCTCTTGCCCATACAGAGTGGCCCCTAGCGTCTGCTGCTTTTTTCAAACTTTTCTGCGAGAACGAATCATAACACTGGAAAAGAGAACTATCATCAATAAATATCAGAGATGATCCACATTAAAGATGTTTAGTGGCTTAAACAGTAACAAACAGGAGTGCAAAGTATATTGACATGAAAGTTGAGACAACAATGGGAAGAGAACAAAAATTCAACTCTCTGTAATTACCTGCAGCTGTCAGAAGATTCATTGTACAACTTAAGGGAGGAGAAAAATTGGGATAGTGCCTACCTGAAATTCTCCGATGCCAGGATATCTCCATCCATGCCTCACAGGATAAGATGGGTAACGTAACTCTCCATAAGGACCTAACCCAATCTCAATCTCACAGATAGTACCATCCTCAAAGAATTCATCAAATTCTACCCTGAAGCTCCTCATGAAGTCAAAATAGACCTACAAGAAATTTTAATAAGAATTAAAAGATTAATGTCCAAACTTCAGTCATTTGGCATATTATAAAAGAGTGACCTCTGTCCATCCAAAAAAAGGACCTGTGAATAAACCAAAATAAATTCAGAATAAAGTGAAATACAAGTCAGCCATTACTTTAGTGTGCAAAGCTCATTTAACTATAAAAAATAAATAGCAACTAAGCATATTTAACTTTGACTTACCATAAAAAAAATCCAATGAAATTTCCACACATCTTTTATATTTTAGTTCATTTTCCCGAGTCCCATTCTTTCTAGTTATGCAAGAAACATCAAAGGTCAAAACACTTTATCCTCTGTGCATAACCAAAAATCCTTCCATTGATTATGTATTCTTGAATTTAAATTGTAGTGAAAATAGAGACTATGGTTAGTCTTTGAAACTTTTCCCCTTCTGGACCATATACAAACTAAAACCTTCTTATGATAATACAAAAGGAAGAATGGATATATCCATATATGATGAATGAAAACAAAGTACAAAGATAATGCTGGCACAGGTTTGGCCTACCAGTACTTCTAAGAGTCAATAAATTCTCTTAGTTCTCTTAACTAATATAGAGAACACACAATGATGTTCATTTTGAAGATGAATACCTCAAGTGCTGTTCGGCCTAGTAAGACTCTTTCCTTGTCCACACCCCAAGAAAGACATTCTGGGTTGCATCTTCCTTCTGAATCTGTGAAATAAATGTTTGGATTGCTTCTGCCAATTTCTGCCACCCATTGAGGCAGAGGAATACACATATCATCTCCAACCTTACCTCCACATTCATGAAATGACATGACAACCTTGAAAGAACAAAAGAATCTAATTATCAGATCAAACACACCAGGAGGTTTGCATTATCTGCAAAGAGTATATGGATGCTACAAACTTTTGGTGTAAAAGGGAAAATCAAGAAATTAGAGACAATTAAGATTAAGTAAATATATAAACACAAGTTGCTATCGAACTGATATGATAATTAATCAGTATTCAGGTTAACCAGAAGAAGTCCTAAAAATAATCCTTACCAGCCACAGCTTGTCTTAATTACCCAATATTGTCACCCCAAATAACCCACCTCAACATTTAAGCCACATTTAAATTTAGCCTAGAAAACATGCTTAGACAATCAGTTCCTTCCATTTTCAAAGAAAAGCCTCTATATGTAGCTCTACAAGTACAAGGTTATAAGTACATCTCCAATGTAAGAACATATTGTACTGTTCAACATAGTAGAAGCATATTTAAGATGGAAGAGAGAAACTTTAGGTCAGATTTAAGAAGTCCCCTGATCTTACAAATCATATACTTCACAAAATCTTTGTATGAATTACAGGGGGCTAATATCTTTTTGAGAGGTTAGCAAAAGAATAATCAACATTTGTTTACATACAGAAACTCCAAGATAGCTCTGCCACTACTGGAAATTAAGGTTCACAATTTGGCAGACCAGTTTGGTTCTCATGTCTGATAAAACAGATGGAGTTTTACAGGTCATGCCTGTTGAAGATGAGGGCCCATTGCTGAACAATTACCAGATCTTTAGCCTAAGACACCATACAAATTTCAGCTTGAACCTCACCTGGAGCTTATTAAGAGAGTATATGTATTGCACATTTGCACATATTATATAAATCTATAACAAAAGTTGTCTAGTTAGGTACCATAACAAAATTGTAGTTCTAGTAATGGAATCTTCATCATAGCTAGTGGAAAAGACCAGCAAAAGTGTCCACCTTCTATCTCCAACTTCACTAGAATGCACAGTTGCATACATAGACAGATTCTCTCAGATGCTCATGTGAGAGGCGATAAACAAATGAAGCAATCACATGTTGCATTAAACTACAAAAGTTTTGGCCAAGAGTAACAGCATTTGTTTTGCCAAAAAATTAATAGCCATGCACTGAGAGTCCATAACTCTGCAAATGAAATAACAAGAAAACAAAAAAGTTTACCTGCAACTTGAGCTTTGTATCTCGCACAATCTGGAAAAGGTGCATGTAACCCTTCCAATTGTACTGCTGCGGGAGATGGGCCTCAACTATCCCCCACCAGCAGTCTACCATCACACCATCGACCCCTATGGATTTCAATTTCTTCAGCTGCTCCATTAGACCGTCTGGATCAACCAGCTCACAATACGTATTGACTACACCCAGCTATCATCACAATAGACAAAAACAAATATGCAAAAAAAAAATCACTAGGATTAAGTTAAAAAGTCGTAGTAATCTTATCTAATCAGATAAAAATCACAGCTACAAGAACATACAGGAAGCATAACATAAACCGGGACATAAGGGGAGCCTGCAAAGTCCCGCTCCGGCAAACTGGGGATTAGATCCATCAACTACATTCCAAACACTACGATCAGTAAATGCAGCAAAATCGACGAATGCCAAGTCAATAACAGGGCCAAGAACAAGTTTTGCTACCTGCTTGTCGTTGCCGGAGTCGGTGCTGCTGCCGATAAGAGGGGAGCTGTCGGCGACCTTTTCTCCAGCTCGGCTGGCTCCTGCCACGGGGACGACGCTGCGGCAGTGGCCGTCGTAGGCGGAGATGGGAGGGGTGAAGACGCCCTTAAGACGGCCAGAGGGGTGGTCCAGCGTGCGGAGGGCGCCGGCGGGGGCGATGCCCCTGAAGGGCGGAGTAGGGGACGGCGGGGCGGCTGTGGCAGTGGGCGTAGCTGGGATGGCGACGGCGGCGGCGGCGGCGGCGGCGGGCCTCCCGACCTGCAAGACGGCGGCGCAGAATAAGCCCATGGGCGGAAGTAACGTCGGCATGTCTCCCATCTCAAGAAGAGAAATAATTATAGTATCATCGACTACTTTGGGAAGTGGAATTGCGAGACACAGATGACTGTCGAGCCGCAATTGGCACGGAAAGGTTACTGTTTTGCCAAAGCGTAGATCCATCAAGATCACTGTTTGATACTCTTTTCTTGATTCCTATGTTACTGGCGGAGAAATGGCAGCAAGCATATGCTTCACTATGAGCATGTGGAGAGCTTCGAGGGGGGTGGCGTGTGGTGTAATGGATCGCTTGGGTGGCACATGGAAGGAAGCGAGAGTGCATGTGATGTGGTGGATGGGGTTTATAGGCAAAGTAAGACGTCAAGAAACGCCAAATGACCAAAAGCCACCAATAAGCATCCCCAGAATTCTCTTCCTCGCGTTTACTTCTCATAAACAGATGGGAAAAAAAAAGGGGGCAAAGAAACGAAAACGAAAACAGAAAACAAAAGCAAAAGAGGGGGAGGAGGAGAGAGAGAGAGAGACAGGAGACCTGGGAAGCAGGGAAGGTGGTGCCGTCGGGGAGGACGACCCAGCCGGCCTCGCGGGCGAGGGCGGCGATGACCTCGTTGATGTCGGCGCGGACGCGGAGGTTGTAGTTGCCGTGGCGGCGGAGGCCCGCAAGGATCCGGCCGGTGATCGCGCGCCGGTGCCGCTCCCGCAGCTTGGTACGCTCCTTCTCCTCCGCCGGCCTGCTCCGCCGTGATCCCGATCCCGATCCCGACGCCGACGCAGGAGCGTCCGCCCGGTCCCCAGACTCCTGCGGCAGGTCCGGCAAGGCGAGGAAGTACCGGCCGCCGCCGCTGATCTCCACGGCTCCGGCCACCATCGCCCGGATCCTTCCGTCCTCGTCCTCGTCATCCTCTTCCTTCACGTCCATGTCCATCCCCTCCTCCTCTTCCTCCTCGCTCGTCCCTCCCAACTTCTCCATCGCTTGCGCCATCTCTTGCTAAATTTACTATCTTTATCTGCTTCTGCTCCTTCCCTGAGCTTCAAAGATCTAGCAAACGACGCCCCTTACATTTTGGGCGGATCTAAGCTTGGACAACATGGGCACAACCGTACCACGAAATCAAAAAGAGCGAATTTGCCAAAATATTTCGCCATCTCCCACGTGGATTTGAGTTCTTCTGCGGACTCTTGCGACTGGATCTCGGTTAACCAAGCCAAAGTGACGAAATTCAGCGGAACAAATCAGAAAAGACAGTCTTTTTCTTGATACATCGAATCGGTGAGAGGGAGACGAATCGGAGGTGTTGAGAGCTCGTTCCCCACTACCGGATCCTTCTGCTGGAGGTCCTCCTCCACTCCGGCAGAGGACGAGACCAGATTTCCCCGGCGGAGCTCCGAGGCGGCTCCGGCGTCCTCTAGCGATTGGGCTCGGATGATCGCGGGCCGCGGGCGATCCCTCGACACGCTCCGCCAGCGGGGCCTCGGGCAGCGTCGGCGGCGGGCAGACGGGTGCCGGCGGCGGCCGGAGGCGGGGGGTACCGTGGGAGGGCGGTATGGGGGGAAACTAGGGTTTCGCTCGTGTGCGGCCGCGTGTTTGGGTTTATGATTGGCACGGACGCCTTCGCATGAGTCGCGAGGGGCTGAGGATCCGACGGCTCCGACAGCGACACGTGTGGTAACGCAGATGGCATGGATGATAGCGCGCCGATGGCATGAGGGCCAGCGGCAGTGAGGCACGCTTGAGCGCGACTTTCGTGGTAGCTTCTTTTGCACTTAACGCCCCCCACCCTTGCAAAACTTCCCTCCGTGTTGTGATAGTGTGTGTTAAATGGATAGCCCAAAATGTTTAGAATGATCAAAGTTATGCTCATATTTATTCTAATTATTTTCTTCAGAATTAGCTCGAGAGTTTTCATCATTAATTTAGAATTATTAGAAAATCTCTAATAATATATTTGAATTATTTACTTTGGACGATGAATGTACCCGTACCGTTTTATTTTTTCGAAGCATGTGAATTTCAAAAGACATATTTGATAGTAAAAGAGACCTGATAAACTTACGAGCGTTCTCATACTCTTCAACTAATGTAGGATTAAATGATTTTATTACTGAGATTATTAGGAAATCTCTAATACCCTATAAAATTTCTAATAAACATGATGGACAACCCATGAGCGTTCTAATAAAATATTTACACTGATTTATTGTAATTATCTTCCTCGAAATTAGCTCGACAATTCTTACTCCGACTATGATCAAAATCAATTTTATCATCGATATGGATGAATGTTTACACTAATTCTTACTTTCCAATTTGACGAGATGATCAAAAGTTATTCTCAAATTTATTTTAAGTATCTTCCTATGTTAGCTGAACAGTTCTTACTTTGAGTAGATGGAAATCAACTTCATCACCATATTGTTAGAAAATCTCTAATACCATACTATAAAATTTTAGTAAAGATATAGAAATCAAGAAATATTAAAAAATATATTTTTAAAATTAAAATTTTTTATTAAACATAAAATTTACAATCTCTCACACTTTATATCTCTAAGCCTCTGCTCGACTATCTCTCCTCTTAAATTGTATGCCTAAAGTATAATAAGCTCCTTATTTATAGAGAATAAACTTAAGACTTTAACTTTAACTATAATAAAAACTCATAAACTAAAAATCATATCTAATCACAAAGTTTGATTTATACTTTAACATTCTCTCCTAAATTAAATTTTATACAAAATATTATGAAAAACCTTGAGGCTTGATATAATCTCCTTTTGATATTATTGTTGTGTGTAGTGTTTTCTGAAATATTTGAATTATGAATCATACAATCAAATAGCCATTTATTTATGTGCTTGATCTATCTTATCTATCTTGATCAATTGTAAAATTTTGATTTGTCTAAAATCAATTTTATTAGATTTCTTGAGCAAATCTCGAAATCGTGATCAACATAATTATAATATTGATTTAACTTTATAACTTCATCTTTAATAATGATGATATTCATATCAATGTTGATAACAGTCTTCTAAATCTTTAATTACTAGCTGAGTAAAATCTTTTATATATGGAGGTAAAACCACTTTTATGTTTCCAATTAAATTAAAATCATCTAGTATAAGAAAATTAATATTATCTAAGTCGTAGTCTAAATCTTGTTTAATCCTAATATCTTTAATTGAGATATTTTCATTGTCTTCAAATTCTATGTTATATAATTTTTCTAATTTATCTTCATGAAAGGATATATACCTCTTTTATAAATATCTTCTAATATCAACCAAGTTTCTTTTCATGTTTTAGAGATTCATGAAATAATACTTTCATCTAGTATTGATTGAGAGAAAAGTTTCAATGCTTTTTTATTTTCTTCTTAGTTAAAAATAAACTTTTCATTCTATTCTTCAAAGAATAACTTCAAATCTCTATTGCTTATCACATCTTTAAAACTATTCAAGATAATTGCTTTTAAACATTCTGACCCAAGAAAAATTTTTATCATATTTTTTATCTTTAATATTTTTCCCATTAAATCAGGTGATAATATTCAAAATAAATCATCATCCATGCTTTCAATTTTTTTTTTAAGAACTCAAATTGACAATATGTTGGTCTTTCTCTGCCAATTAATCAATGTTATAGTGATCTAGTAATTTTTCTCTCTTAAGAATTTTCTCTCCTCCAATTTTCTCTCTCATTATATTTTCTCTCTCTTCTAATTTTCTTTCTCTATGACTCTCTCTAACATCAAGATTTCTCTCTCTAAAATGGTCATATTTCTCTCTCTATAGTTTTATTTCTCTTTAAATAGTGTTATTTCTCTCTCTATAATTCTATTTCTCTCTCTAAGAGGATCTAATCAAAGCTTTGATACCATGTTAGAAATAAAAAAACTTTAATATCATAATAGAAAATCTCTAGTAAGGGTGGTGGGCATTAACAAATCATATAAGAGTATTTAAGTATATGCTCTAGATGAATATAAAAATACTTCAAAAATCAAAAAATCTTATTGAACATAAAACTTCAAATCTTTCATTCAAACTCTAGATATGTAAGCATAAGCTCTACTTAATCTTTCCACCCAAATTGTATGCCTAAAGCATGCAGGAGCTCTTTATTTATAGAGGAGAGACTCCAAATTTTAACTTCAACTATGGTAAGGATTCCTAGTTTAACTAAGACTCTTAAACCAAAAATCTTGTACAAAGTTTGATTTATACTCCAACATCTATATATATTCAATCTTTTTTTTTTTTTGAAAGATTTTCTATTCTCCTCGATACTTTTTTTTATTTTTTTTATAAGATTTTCTAATATGGTATCAGAGCCTCTTCGTTTCTAACACATGTCTCTTTTAAACTCTTTTTTATATTTTCTTAGAGAAAATATAAAATAAAAAAAATGATCGTTAAAAAAAATACGCTCTTCAAACCCTTTACACAGAGTTTAATCTATTTCTAAAGTAATATTTATAGGATTTTTTTTTTGACAAAAGTGAGTGGTGAAGACGAAATTTGATTGAATCGAAATGTCAAAGGGGAAAGTGTAAGTATATCAATGAGGATCAATTCACGAAAAGTTACATGATCATCGTAGATGCAATCTTATTGCACCAGCTATGGAATAGGAAGTAGATATCAGAATAGAAATCTCAAAGACAAACAAAGGAATCTGCTTCGCATAATTAGTAATTGCATGGTAGTCTCTACGAGCTAAAACTTCTGATACATTAGATGTAGTTCCTACCAAACATCATTGGCCTAATTAACAGTCATTTAGCATTAAAGAACAATCAATTACTACATTGTTATTGTATGAATCTCCAGTCATCTGAGAATTATTTAATGGGCAATTTTGTTCACAGGAATAACACAATTCATTAGCTAATTATTTATCTCTTCACATCTTCTACAAACTTCATGTTTATATCCCAAAGGAAAACATATCATTTATTAGCTAATTAGTGATCTGTCTTTTCGCCCTATCTTCTAAGCATGTCAAAACCAAAGGAAAAAGATTTCACTTATATATATATATATATATATATATATATATAAAGAAGAAAGGGAACGAGATTTGATGTGCTAAAACGTTGGATGAAATGATTGTGTTTGTTAGTGTGAGGGAAAAATATCATTAACATTCTTGTTAGGATGACACTTAAGTTAGTATTGAGATCTTTTTTTTTTTTCTTTTTCCCATACTCCGAAGTTGATGGTGTGTTTTTATATTTAATCTTAAAAAAAATAAATATCTGATAAAAATTTTATAGGAGAGATGGTTTATAACCAACCGAGTTATCCCCTAAGCTTTCGAAAATATTCTACAACAGAGATAATTCATAATTGACTTGAGCTATCCCTGGGTTTTCGAGAATATTCGTGTAAATATTTTACAGGAAAGATAGATAGTTCTGACCGAGCTACTTTGAACTTTCAAAAATATTCCTATGAATATTTCGCAAACGAGATAATTTGGTAATGACCTGAGTTGTTTCTTAGACTCATGTCGACGTGCGTGTTCGATTGTCTAAGTTTTTTTTATCCCGTGCGCCTTGCATGAATATTTCACAAGCGAGATAATTTGGTAACGACCTGAGTTGTTTCTTAGACTCATGCGAACGTGGGTGTTCGATTGTCTAAGTTTTCTTATCCCGTGCGTCTTGTATAGTATTAACGTCATAGGATATATACCTGATTATATATTCATTATTAGTTGAAAAAAAAATTGTATGAGCTTTTACATAAAAGACCTCAGCATAAAAAGAAAAAAAAATGGTAGGCAAACACGTGGCAAAATGAATATGGTTTAGGCCCACCAGAAGACAAATAAAATCTCTTATATGGACTTCCGTATTATCCACGCTGCTAAGGGTTCCTTGTGTGCTCAGCAACCTGTCTTATCCAGGAAAATAAAGACAACACACTTTTAATGATTCAGATACCACTTTACCCTTTCTCATCGATCATCAAGAAAAGTGTCATACTACCAAATTCAATTTGCACTGCCAACCACTGGGGAAAGCAGCAATTAATAGGGGAAAAAAGAAAAAGGAATGACAGCACAAAATTATACTTAACCAGGATGACTCATTCATTAGTACTGGGTTTAATTGTAGGAACTATGGTTCTTGGACAAACTTCTTATTTTGTTGAACATGGACAAATTTGACCGCTACCATAGCAGCAACATCAACAATGCAACGAAGAAATCCACACCTATTCCTAATTATGCTGCCCTTCGATACTCGGGGGCAACTATGTACATTCTCTAAATTATATTCATATGCAAAGAGTTAACTTCGTATCAAAGAGAAGATGAATTAAAAAAATATTTAATTTAAAATCTTACAAGTAAATATTTCAACAAGTAATTGATAGACAATGTAAATTATAAATATAGAGTTTACAAACTCTCAATGTGATGAAGTAATGGTCCAAGGTAGTTCACCATAATCAAAAATCCTATCCACATGATACTATTGCAGAATAAAACAATTGACCAGCCCTAGACAGTATCTCAAAGGCTCATCCAACATGTGTCGCCTAAGTATCTCTAGATTGTTGTATTGGCTGATACTTTGTTTCACTTTACGGAGTTAGAAACCCCCTAAATAGATGCTTAGATAGTCAATTTTTGGGCAAGTTTACATCTGCTTGACAATTACACACAATGTGTGTTTACATGATTAAGATGCCCACAAAAACTAACAAAAATGAGATTATCAAGACTACTCAAGATTACTACAAGCCCTCTATATGCTGTGTAAAGGATGAAATCGAAGGACACAGATATACACAAACATTATATTGAATACCCTCTGTGTAGATTTATCTATGACATTCTTCTCCACTTATTCTATTGACGTCCTCATCGATGTCTTTACAAATGCTGCATTTTTTCACATTTATTGAATCTTCAATCTTCTGCCTTAGCTACAACTCACCTCCCTTAGCTTCCAACTGCTCTCCGTTAATATCATTGAGTAGTCAAACTTTGATTTGTCATTGTTTACTTCAACTCGTCACGAACTCTAACTCAAGTGTGGGGTCAATCGAGTTATGTTGAATTTTGTTGGTTCCCATGGTGCGCGTGAAGAGAAGGTTTGTGCAATGATTTAAGAAGTGTCTTCGTAACCCCTGTCGTATGGATCACCGCTAGAGAGGAGGATAGTTGACCTCCTTCATCCTCTCCCTCGGATTTGTAGGGTTTCAAGGACATACGATCTCCCTAGGTAAAACACATCCCTGCACGGTTTTTTTGTTTTACAAGTTTTTACATATCAATCTTCGCGCGATGACAAGAAAATATTTTCTGTGAAAATATGAGATTTTTATTTTTGTTATTCCGCTGCGCATATGATGTCGTCCCGAGTTTCCCAACACATTCATGAATGTTAATCTCATATGCCCGTTCTTTTAAGCGATTCTTTTTCCTACGTCTCTATATTCGTTTTCCTCAAATGATCACATATGCTAACTGCACGTAATTTAATCCCGTTATGCCCCTTATATTTGCATGCCAAGTGTTTTTAAGTATGCTTATCCAGCTCTGATACTATTTATCACGAACTTAATTGATTTTAACCTAAGTCGTACAACATGCTTGTATGTCCGTTTGGAAAAGATCAATCTCTCTAAAACCTTTTATGGTCTATTAAGAACTTGTAAAAGAGAAGACATGTTAAAAGAAACATTTAACTCAGGATCCCATAAGTAGATATTTTAACAAATACTTCATAGGCAATGTAAATTATAAACATATACTTTATCAGCTTCGAACGATTATACGATAAAAAGAGTCCAAGGTGATCCACCGAGGCCAAAAATTCCCACAAGTGCCTACATTATATTGCTACGGAACAATGCAACGAACCAACCCTGGACACCACCCTAAGGCTCATCCAGTCATGTGTCATCGGGGTAACTCGAAGATGTTATGCTGGATGATACTTCGCACCAACGAAGTTAAAAAAACTCAAAATGTGCACGATGACCGCACGTAACCTAAAATTACATGACCAAGACGACCATAAAGGTAATCAAAATGAAACTGTGCCTATTACAAACCCTCAATATACTATACAAAAACATGAACAAAAAAATATATATATCAACATACACAATATCACATCAAACATAATTTATATAGATTTATTCGTGACAAAATATTGATCATCTTTTAATAATCCAGTATTGCAAGTCTCAAAATACCATATATTTCAGCAAACGGTGAACCCAAATGAAGGCCACCCAGCAACCGATTTATCTTCCTTATTTGCTTTAGTATGTACATTGTCTAAAGGAAGCACTGACATGATATTTAGCTTATAAAGTTAAGAGACAAGACCCCAGTTTCCTGCTTTATGTCAGGATCATGTACTTGCAAGTCGCAGGAACGGAAAACAATAAGCTGTACATACGAATGACTTTACCAGAAGAAATCATCAACGCCCACCGAAGACGATGGAGATGGATCATCTTCCTCTTCCATCTCCACCTCTGGTTCTGATGCAAACTCCGGAGAATCAATGTCAGAAAGGTTCTTTAGGTCGACTACTGATATCTCATCCAGGCGCCTCACCAAAAGGTCAGCCGCACGGAGTTCATAAACCGGGTGTTTACTTGCAACTGCCACACACTTCATACGGGCATCATGCGCTGCCTCCACAGTTGAATTTGAATTTCCAAACACGATGCACCGCTCCGGTATAAAATTAAGGAGCTGTGCAGCATAAACAAACATCTCCGGATCAGGTTTTCCTCTATACACATCCTCCGCTGCCACCATCACTTCAAAGAAGCTTCGCACACCGACAGCCTCAATTGCCTCCTGGAGAATCTTCCACGGTCGTGTGGACACCACAGCTAGTGGAATCTTGTGATTTGCAAGAGTAGTCATGAACTCCCGAGACCCACATCGGAGCTGATAGCATCCACCATTTCTTAGGCTTTGATGTATTTCCTCCTTCCGTGAGGCCAATCGTCTAAGCTCCGTAGAGTCTCGTGACCAGCAAAGAACCTCAGAGATTGCTTGCTCGTTCTTCATTCCTTCAATTCTCTTCAAAACAAAGGCCAGGGGTGGCGATCTTCCCTCTTCTCGAGATAACACCACCCAGGCTTGCTTCTCCAACTCAGGGTCATCTTCCACAATCACTCCTTCCAATTCAAGGATCACAGTGAACCACCCACAACCCATTCTTTTTTGACGGAGCAGCGGGTTGTGAATCATCGGGTCATCAGCCTTGTTCGCAGGAGGCCACAATCTACCAGGGCTTAGGCCTGTTGCATCAGTTGTGTAATCGAGATCATGAGCAATCCTCCGCCAGTCTTCTTTTGAAGGGTTCTTTTCCTTTGTCAGCTCCATCGCCAACGACCTGATGGTCGAACCAATTAACCGGTTGCATCGTTGCCTGGGAGTCGCAATGGAAATAGAAGGGCCGATCGACAACCGCTGCCCCATAAATTCTGTGACGAGCAGGCTGCAGAAGTCGATCCGCCGCTTAAAGTTAACTTCTTTGGGAAAGGGCCTTCGGTCGAACAGGTGGTGACCGACAAGGGATGTGCTCACGCCGATGGTATCAACCATTGTGAAAAATTGGATTCTGCAAATGTAGCGAGATTAACCCTTTTGCTCCAAATAGTCCAGAAAAAAACAAGCAGCTTTTGGGACTAAAAGCCAAGCAACTTTTAGGGCCGAAACCAAACTCTGATCCGAAATAATCTGCAAGAAATTTCTTTATGCTTCAAATACTTCGATATATCTTAAATTCCTATATTGGCCTTCTTTCTCAATAAACTATCAAATCAAAGCACACGGTTTGCCGAAATAACGAAAAGATAAAAAGAAGAAAAATGGAACAATAAGGGAATTTTGGATAACAGCAAAACTAACGATATATAATAAAAATCCAGAAAGCAATTTGGGAATTACAGCAAGACAATCCCCGAAAGTAAATGTAAATCGCCCCCAAGAACATCAAGCAATTGTGCAACAGAAACGAAAGCAGATCCTCGATTCTTCCGATCTACTTATTCGATCCGAATGGAACGATGAGGAGAAGGAGATTACCTGAAGAGGGACCGGGAACTTCGATGAGGGTCGGACGCCGGCGAGCGGGGGACGATCACCGCGGAGAAGAGCCGAAGAAGTAGGAAGCGGATATCGGGTACTTCCGTGCCGTCCTCGAGTTATTATTCGGCTCCTGCACGCACGTGGGAAGTCACACTGCTGCGTCGGTCGTCGCGGCTGACGCGAACGGACACGCGTCCGGAAAGACAAGGTGTGAGACGGTGTGGTATCTCATCAGCTTTTGTGAGAGTTGCAGCTTTGCAACGTGCTGCTCATTCGTTAGGTTCTACGAAACATAGAAAATTCTATGTTTTTGGCAAAAAAATAAATATGTAATTGATAAGATAATAATCATATTAAATACAAATTGTCTCCCTATATAAAATATATATATATATATATATTTATTTATTTATTTACTGGTTTAGCTGGATTGGAACTTTCATACATGCATGGCAATAGACAACCAACCTTGTAGTGTTGATGAACCTGTTAGGTTCATTCGGACATTGAAGGCAAGAACACAACTCTTCGCTGAGAGAGAAATGATAAGACGGAGGAACAGATTCATACTCTCTCTTGGCTGCTTCAGTCGCCAGATTCGACTTCACATCGTTGTGGTCTCACTTCAGCGTCCGTGCTCCGATCTCAACCACGGACACAGCTCGCATCATTGCACAGGTCCAAACGTCCTGAGAACCAGAGAAGCTTTTGGATCGAGTCTCAGTCATGATGAGCATATGGTTGGTCCTCCGCGGCGACTAGCGTATGAGGAAGCGTGTCGGCATGAACTGCTCAATGACCGAAGAGCTGCAACGCCAGCCATTCAACACTTTTGGGTGTTTGATTCCTGCACGCGTTTCACAATGGCAAATCATGCTGCCATCTCAAAACACCTTAACAGATGTAGTACATGCATTCCAACGAGAAGAATACATTTGGGAGCTTGACATTATAAGGACTTACTACCTTCAGTTCCTGTCCCAACTATATGAGATCAATTGAGATTATAAGTATTTGTTTCTACTTAGGTCGTTCTCTCTCTTATCAGACCACAAATAATAATTGCTTAACATCTTTAGACTGCAAGCATATATCTATACCTCATCTTATCCTCATACAATTTATATTTCCTTTCATGAATAAATATATTTCTTTCATCTCGTTTATTAGAAATGATAACTCTATCATGCTCTTAAATACTATTTGCATTTGAGGAAGAAAACATTCAACATTGAGCATGTGAAAAACATCACAAATACAAGAACTGATGATATTGTAGTACGAGGGACTAAACAAGATAATGCAACAACAATACTGAAGAAAGAATTTAAGTTTATTATAGGTCTATTCTTGAGGGACATACCAACAAACCCTAATTTTAGTAAATAGAAAACAAGGGACTTGCATGGTCATGAAGTTTGTTGTCATAAATGGATCCAAATCCTTTTTGATATAATATCTAATTATTTAATCAAGTAATTCTTATGTGGTGTGTCATACGTCTTTCCGAGAAAGGAATATGATTATGATTTAGCAAGAGTTGCGTAGGTAAAATGATGCTAAATAAATAGTTCCTTTGATTAGCTATCCATTTTGGATGATGGGCGTACTTATACGATTTTGTCCTTTTGAAATATGTAAACTTAAAAAAAATAAGAAAGATTCGATAAAATTATGAGTTTTTGGTTTTCATAAATCTTAACTAATATAAGACTAAATGGTCTTATCAGAAAGCTCCTCATATCATGAGAAGAATGAAACTAGTAAGGTCATTAGACCAAAGATTTACTAATATTCCTATCTAAAGAAGAAGAAGAAGTTTATTATAGATTTATTCTTCAGAGGGACATACCAAGGAACCCTAATTTTAGTAAACAGAAAACAAGGGACTTCCATGAAGTTTGCATTAAGGTGTGACTTTACGATCAATATGACTGAGACGTGATGTTGTCATAAATGCTGCATTGGGATCCAAATCCTTTTTGATATAATATATAATTGTTTGACCAAATAATTCTTATGCAGTATGTCATACATCTTTTCGAAATAGAAATATGATTATGATTTAGTAGGAGTTGCATAGCTAAAATAATGCTGAATAAATGGTTCCTTTGAGTAGTTATGATTTTGGACGTACTTATATGATTTTATCTTTTCGAAATATATAAGTTTCAAAAAGTATCTACGAAGACAAGGGAGATCACATGAAATTATGAGTCTTTGATTTCCGTACATCTTAATTAATAAGAGACTAAATAGTTTTATCAGAAAGCTCCTCCTATCTAAAGAAGAAGTGGATGTAGAATTTACAAGGTCAGATGAACTAACCAACCTATTGGTAATAAAACAGATGACTTCAGTACTGATGAACACATACCGTCACTGGCAGTTGATGTGGTGCACAAGCGGCTATAAATAGCCTGGACGAGGTTCTTCTATCAGTTTGGAGACTCCCGCTCTTTTCCCGCCCACCCAGCGTAAGAGATGAAGCCCTCCGTCCCCAAAACCCCGAGATGAACTCCGAGCCCAGCGAGCCATGGGGGCGGCCCAAGGAAACTTCTCGTCCTCTAAGCGATTCCTTGCTTCACCCGGTCTCCTCTTTCCCTTCTCTCGCTGTTCGTCCCGAAGTGATTGAGCTTTGTCTTCTCAGCCGTTCTGGGGAAGATGATTCCCACCGATTCTCAAGATCTGATCCATTCCTCGCCGGAGGCAAGTAGCATCGTCGAAGATCCACCGGTTGTGAGATCGAGATCATAATCTTTGTTCGGTTATTCAATGCTAAGCAGAGAACTCCGATCTCGCCGCCCTTGCCGCTTCCTTGAGGTGGAGGAACACGGATAACACAGATCCGACGAGATCTCCTGAAGAAGGCAGCGGCACAGGAGGAGGAGGAGGAGGAGACCAATCAATTTGGTGGATCGGCTACGAGAGGCTCTTCTCGACGTGAGGGAGCCGACGGTTGCGAGTGAGTTGGGGATCGGGGATGTTGGCGATGATCCGTGTGACGAAAATGGACGGCAGGATTCGACACTTCTGGCCGAGAGTACGGATCGTGATCGTTCGTTTCCTGATCGTGCTGGTGCCGCTCACGGAGCTCGGCGGTGTTGATCCGATTTCTGCGGCCTGCCTTCCCCTACTTGAAGTTGAAGGTAACCTAACACGTCGTCTCCACCGTATGATGTACGTACATACTTCCTCTACTTTCTTATGCTGTACTCTTGTCTAGTCTACGATGTACATGTTTCCGTTTTCTTCTTTCTTGGATCAGTCTCCATAACGGAAGCACTAAGTAGTTTCGGACTAAGGCTTTCCTCTTCCGTTATGCTTGCAGTTATAGGAGTGAAGACCTTTAAGCTGCGTTGCAGACTTGCTGCTGGTACTGCGGTACATGATTGCAACGAGATGAGGTAACACTGTGGACTTAATATATGTGGCATTCGCCGAAAACGTTGTGAATATTGGGATTTTAATGGAACTACCGATACTTATCGGTGGTCGCATTTGTCCCAAAAATATTACGTGGTACAATAACATAAAATCATGGTACAATTATGGATTTTTTTAATTAATCATCTTAAAATCTTAGACTCGAATCCCATCTTAATCATTTATTTAAAAAAAAAAACTTAAATTGCTCAAACTTTATCTTATATGAACAAAATGTTATGAGAATCAAGTGATGATTTCTTAAAAAATGAATAAGAAGATAGAGGCCTCTTGATAAGTATAAGAAATATATTTGATAGTGATGTACAAAGGTTAAGAATTTAAAATATCATTCAATAAATTTTAAAAATATCAATCGGCTTAATTAGTAAGAAGTTTGATGGTGGATAGTAAGATATTTGGGAATTCTATGTAAAAGATTGAAGCACATGATAATAACAACAAATATACAAGATTTAACATATTTTTCTCTTGGATTTAAGCTATACATGTGGAATTAGTAACTTCGAAACATTGCGCCATACAAGAAAAAACACGATAGAGATGAGCTCATAACCACATCAGCATCAAATCTTAACGGTTTGATCCTTTGAATAGGTCTGATCTAGAGAATGTTCTCCCCAATAAAATATGGATAAAGAAACATGTATAAATAGATATTATTAAATTTAAACTCACTTTAAATTTTTTGATTAACTTGAGCATTGAATAAGCCTTATCTTAAGTGGTTACTATTTAAACCTCTTTTTATTATTCATAACTCCTTTACCATTTATTTTTTAAAACAATAAAATAATAATTTATTATTCACAACACTTTTATTTTCATTTTTATCCTCTTCTTTCCTTTTTTTTTTTCTTCCCTACAGCCCTCGCCTGTTGCCAACACTCCTCATTCAAAAGATGATATATTCTAGGCTTTTTCAAATCATCCTGAAAAATATCATTTTCTGAATATTTTACAATGCTAAGAGGATACTCTAAACAATTTGCAAAAGTCATATTCATGACATCCTTTGCGTTAATATAACTAATCCAAAAAATGATGTCTTCTAAGTTATTATAGAATATATAACTTTAAAAATGTAATACACATTATGGATTGAACATTTATATCATTAATTTTTACTAACATATGAATAAAAGAAAATAGTTAATATTATATTTTTTATGTATTAAAAATAGAATATTTAAAATATTGATCCAAACATTCTATAATTGTCCGAAAGATGATATATTTGGTATTTTCAAATCGCCAAAGAAGAGGCCATATTTATAGTATTTTATAAATTCCTATAAGATAATACTCTGGGTACTTTGTCCAGGCTAGGAATATAATCTCTTATGGGTCAATCTTACTAATCGAAAAGGTGATGTTTTTGAGTTATTATAAAATCTATATTATTCTAAAAAATAATCATATAAATAAAATATAAAAAATATTTCTTGCCTCCTCGTTTTTTATTTTTAGATCATCTTATTTTACCATTTAGTTTTTCTATTATTTTACGTCACTTCCAACGACTGGGAAGAGAAGTAAGAGAGGAGGAGAAGAAAAACAAGAAGAGAGAAAAAGAGAGAAAAAAAAAAGGTTAGGAAGGAGTGAAAAAAAATTATTAGTATTAGTATTAAATTATATATATATATATATATATATATATATATATATATATATATATATATATATATATATATATATGGAAAGAGATAATTTAAAAATATTTAAAGTTCAGGAAGCTCCCTATATATATATATATATATATATATATATATATATATATATATATAAGAGGGAATCAGAGGTCTCCCTAGGCAACTATTCGAAGAGTTTAACTTGATATATTTCAGTTCACATCTAATATTCGGATTTTGGATACTATAAGATAAAAAAAAAACGTCAGGTCAGCTAAAAATCTATTTCTGTTTGATGATAAATTCAACATAATAATAGGAGCATGGGCATATTAAAGGCTTATTAGTTAAATCATTCTTATTTGGACCATGTTCCTTCTTTGTATTTAGACAGAAGGGTACTGCCCAGTGGCATTTTCGTGAATCATGGTCACCGACTCGCGCCGGTTCAGTCAACTCGTGCACCGCCCGAGTTCGTGATACTTTTCACGCTTAAGGGACACTCGAACGAAGGCCCACTCGTTCACCCATAAGGGTCGTCGCAGATGCAGTATCGTCCGTGTGGTTGCAGGTGTGAGGTGCAGAAACTTTACCACGTCGAATTCAGGTACGGTTACCAAATAAAAAAAAGCTTGCGACTTGTATGTACGTAATATTTGTAACATTTGGGCCTTTTCCCTTTAATCGCCCCTTTCCCCACATCGCCGGTTCCCCGCCCAAAGCTCACGTTTCCCGTTCAGTAGCGGTCATCGGAATGGGGAAGCGCCGGGTCGCGCAGGTCTCAGACGACGACGAGGAAGAGCCACGGCGCCGAGAAGATGCGGACCGGGACGGCGACCGGAAGAGCAAGAGGAAGAAGAAGCTCCGAGTGGACGAGGAAGACGAGGAGGAGGGCCAGAGCAGCAGCCAGTCAAAGAAGGGCGGCGTCGGCGGCCGTAGCAGCAGAGGGGGCAAAGGCCGCGTCGAAGAAAGGGAGGACGAGGAAGAGGAGGAGGAGGCGGCGGCGGTGGAGGTCCAGGAGGATGCGAAGCCGATTGGGGACGTGGTTAGGGTTTCCGGGAAGGGGCGTAGGAAGAAGACGCATTACTCCTCTTTTGAGTACGATGGCAACGTCTTCGAGCTCGTAAGCTTTTCGATTATTTCATCTATTTGCGAGGCCTCGGTTTTGTTGTTCCTAATTATAGATTGGGGTTCTTTGATACCGCATGCAGGAGGATCCTGTTTTGCTAACACCCGAAGATAACAAGACAAAGCCTTATGTCGCCATCATCAAGGTGATTTATACTTTTTTTGGTTTTGAAGCTGAATGAATCACTATGTGAAGTGAGATTATATGTGGAAACACAAATCCTAACACATGAGAAATTGAGAATTGAATCCAGGCATTCTCCTACTTGTAGGGCTACGATGAAAAGTCTCAGTGATTGCCGTTTGTTATTGCATTATTTGTAATTTTTGCCTGCAATGTTAAGATATTAAAATCGACTCTGGTGTAACTTACATATGGATCTTTTTAACCTCTTTCTACCAAGTGCTGTTATCTGGCACTTCTTTTTTCTTCTTGTTATCTGATATGCCACGGCCTCTTTTTTTTTTTTCTTGGACAAACTTGGAAATAGAATGGTTGAGCACCAAGTTTTATTTACTAAAATAGATAATTGTCTTACTGTAAATTTATTAGTATTCGATACAATAAAAGAAGATGGAAACAAAGGAGAGGAGAGGATTATTGTTGGAGATCATTTTGGAGTCTGAAGAGGAGCCAACCAACTTGTGCCGCTCAAGGCAAGGTGTGGTTAGCCCTTGGATGGACCATTCTTCTCTCTTGGTGACCGACCAAATCCCCTGGAATATTGGTCAAGGGCAGGGAAACAACCCTAGTAATTAGTTAATAGATATGATTGTAGTCTTGGTCCCTAATTGGATTCTTTTTAATCTAGCCATTTATAGATATGATGATTGCAACTCATTGGCTTATGTATTGATTGCTATTCAACAATACGCCTTTTGAAATTCTCTTTAATCTCTTCCTTTTTTCATCCCCTTACCCTTCTTCTTTATCCCTTGAAGTATATGTTCTTATGTTAAAGAAAAAAGACACTCGAGAAGAGATGGTAACCAAATCATTTGGGTAAAGTAATAAAATAGTACTTTTTACAAGCATGATTCCTGAATGTTGTGTAAATTGTCTTCATCAGTATGCCTTTTGTGTCTTCTATTTGCATCTCTTTGTGTCCTTTCTTTCAATATTTTATAAAGATGGAAGAAAATGTTAAATCTTGATTAAATGCTGACGCTAACCAGGGTTTCATAATATTAAAGTTCCTTTTTGGGATTATGTTGACACCCTTTTATTCTAAAAATAGAAAAAAAGGGCAACTCAAATGGTTGTTAAAAAAATGTAAAGAACCTTTTAGTTTGTCACAGAGGTTGAGTCTTGGCATCTTGTGAAGGCTGCTCTTTTTTCCACATGACTAGTGTTTGAGTCATAGTAATAATCTCTTTGCTTACAGAGGTAATAATGCATATATTGATTTTTCCTAGACTCCACATTAGTAGGATCCTTGTGCACTAGGTTCCAGTTTTCCTTTAATTTGCCAAATGTGATCTGCATTGTTTTTATTTTGGGAAAGCGCTGTGCTAGTTGTTAATTGTTATCGAGGCACTTACAATTCATTTTTGTCATCATGTTCTTGATTCTGGCTATGTTGTATCACTGGATTGTTTTTTGGGGTCATGTACACCTAATACACCTATAACTGCTAGGTCGGAGTGGTACTGTTGGTTTTCTGGATTTGACTCTTTTGTCGTGTATATGGCAGCACCATTTGATCACAACTCGGAGACACACACACAAGATGAAGTGTATTTTACTGTTATACACGAATCCTCTTTTTTTAATCGAAAAGCATCAGCCTGCATCTGTTATATTGTTGTCAGTTCTGCATTTTTTTTTTCCTTCTCAAGTTACCTGAGAATCTTTTGGTTGAGGTCATGGTAGTCAACTTTAATTTTCTTTTAACTGATAGTATTATGTAGCAGGACATTACACAAGATGTAGATGGTAATGTGTGGGTTACGGGGCAATGGTTTTACCGTCCTGAAGAAGCGGAGAAAAAGGGAGGTGGAAACTGGGAAGCACGGGATACCAGACAACTCTTTTACAGTTTCCACCTTGATGAAGTGCCGGCTGAATCAGTGATGCACAAGTGTGTTGTCCATTTTGTTCCCTTAAGCAAGAAGCTGCCACTTCGTCAACAGTTTCCAGGTTTTATTGTGCAAAATGTTTATGACACTGTTGAGAAAAAGCTTTGGAAGTTAACTGACAAAGATTACGAGGACACAAAACAACATGAGATAGATCTTCTTGTTCAGAAGACACGAGAACGTTTAGGAGAACTCCAAGATATTGAATCTGAAGAAGTGCCTCCTGATAATTCTGATCAGTCAGCAAATAGACGGTGTCTCAGAAGGAAGGGTGTGAACCCTATTGATGTCTCAAAATCTGATGATGCAACAAAAATTGAACATCAGATGAAAGCAGAGACACCAGGAAGTTGTACAAGTTATGATTCAGAGTACAAAACCATTTTAGCAAAATTCAAAGCATTGACCGGTGATTCATATCGTGATAGGTGGTTGGACAAACTTTTACAAGGAATCAAAGTAGCATGTGTCTCAAAAGATTCTGTGTCGTCTGATGATAAGAAAATGGAAGCTTCTGTTAATTTGGATAAAAACATGAATGGTAACAATGAAACAGGAACTTCTACAGAACCCAAAGAAAACATCCCTGATGTAAGTGTTCTTAGTTTCTGCTAATCCTAGTTCTTTTGATAAGCATAACTCGCATTTTTGATATATGGTTGATCATCATGTATAGATTTTGTGGAAGGTTCCATTAGTAATATTATATATTTAGTTAAGTTTGAGATTTTTTTTACAATTATGACATTATGTTAAAGTTATCATAATCAACAGTTAGATTAATTTTTGAGATTTATGATAAACAGTTGAACTGTTACTGTAGTATAGAACTCCAATATATGAATATATTGTAGTCATGTATCCTTTGCTGTTGGTCGTAAAGGTTGTACATAGGAATGGTACCTTTTCTGTCAAATACATAACATGACATTTCGATTTATCACATATTTCACAAATATTGTAATCTCCTATTTTTGTCATTATGCTGTTTTGTGCAATGCTGGCAAACGATGCATTTAGCCAACCCAAAATAATTGAAACATTATGGCTTGTTGATGTTATTGCTGTTGTTCTTTTTTTCTGGATTTTTGAGTTATTTCCATTTTTTTTCTGAAACTAGAGTCATGCATAACACTATATTGTCGAGGTTTTCTAATAAAAAGTTTCTAATTCAGTTTTCCTCTTATCTAATTATTGTTTTGTAGGCTGGTGAAAGCATTTGTTGGCCAGATGCAGCTGTCCAGGCTATAACTGCTCTTGAGAGAGCTACGCACGAGACCCTTGGTTCTGATTTCCAGAAATATAATCAGAAAATGAGACAGTTAGATTTCAATCTGAAGGTATAGAAAGTCTCATCTTATTTTGCTGTTGCTTTTACTATTGTCCTGATGTTACAAAAGTATTGAAGATATGCTGCATAGCTGATATGCTATGGCATAATAGCATAACAAATAATGTGTTTTTGTTGCTTTGGGTCCATTTAGTTTGTAGAAGTGGTTTTAATTTGTCAAATAAGTTTTTGTGTAATGGTACCTTGTTTATGTTGCTTTTCTTGGA
Source organism: Musa acuminata AAA Group (assembly GCF_036884655.1). Classification (NCBI taxonomy): domain Eukaryota; kingdom Viridiplantae; phylum Streptophyta; class Magnoliopsida; order Zingiberales; family Musaceae; genus Musa; species Musa acuminata. The sequence continues at coordinate 7,013,519 of NC_088349.1, forward strand.
GCTATTCAATTGTTAAGATTTAGAAGTTTGGGGTTGAGATTAATTGGACCGGGCAATCAGAAGTGAGGTTTCAGTTGCAAATGAGATGGAAAAGAATAAATAATTAGAAAAATGCGTAACAATATCTTGAGCTTGAAAACAGATCATGTCCCCGCAGTATTGTAGGGGACCTAGGGCACCTATGGCTAGTTTCATTTTGGACTAGCTGATTTCTAGAACCTTCTATGTTATACTGTACTAAACAGTAGTATGCTATGTAGTTTGGAAATTATTACACATTTACATATTGTATTTGAGCAATTGCTGTTCTGTCACAGTTGTCATTTAATTACATTTTTTGTTACATCCTTTTATAGCTAGCTGATATGAAAAGAGGTGAACTTGATCTTATAAAAAAAGCTAGATGTGATACAACATTTGATTTTCTTCGTGTAAAAAAGGTCGAATACAATGCATGACGCTCTCGTAAATGCAAGATTTTGGGTGAGAATCAATGAACACATTCTTTCTCTTACAAATCAAGATATTGCTTTTGTGTGTCATACCCTAGTCATCCAAGCTTTAAAGGAGAAACCTTAGTGTTGTATTAAAGGCACACCCTCATTTGATTTCCTTTTTAACTCTTGCATAACCATTTTTTTAGTTTTAGTATTAAAAATCAAGGAAGAGCCTGAATCAGGCAACATGACATGGGAATTGGTAATATGAGAAAACATTAGACATTCCTCTTATATAACTTGCTTCCAATTTAATTTTCTTTTTTTCATAATATAACATTCTAGAACTACAAAATTTAGACTTACCTCTTTCATCTTGAAATATCATTCATATTCATCAAAGAAGCAGGTTCAAGTATGTTCCTGCAGCTGCCTTCAATTTTCTTTTTTTCTTTAAAGCTTACAGAAGCGAGTCATTGAGTTACATTAGAATGATATTGATGGTCTTGTGACTCTTGTCAACCTGGACAAATGTTTATGATATTTTTAGCGTTGAATGCTTACATTATAATAGGAGGTTTTAGACACATATAATGAGTTTATGTCAGACCATATATTTACCAGTTCATGTAGTCATTTAAAGCTTCAAAGTGCTTTGAAAAATTTTAGAAGACCTAGGACTCCTGGCTACAGTAAAAGATGAAGGCATATCATTTGAATTAGAAGAGAGAGAAGATAGGAGTTTCATATTTCTGCCTGCCTTTCTATTCTTTTGGTGTCACATTGAAGTATTCTGTGCCTGTTTATCCAAGACTTAATTTTGCTTGATCTGTAATTGCTTAGAATAATTTAAGGAGAGACCAATTGTGAAGAGCTAAAGCTATTAGACATTTCAATCTTTCTTCTATTTCATTACTTTTCTTCTCTCTGTCACTTTTTTCTTTCTGCTTTTATCCTTTTTCTATATCCCCCATCTTCCTATTTTGTCACTTATTTTCTTTACAATTATAATTGGACCTTTAATTTTTGTATGCACCGAACATCAATTTACCTGCGAGTTTGAAGAAAGAATTACCCTGCTATTGAATTAACCAGAAGGGAGTACAATTTAGAGGTGGTCATAGTTTTTGGTCTTGTTTGAAGTGAAGTTGCCAAACATTTCATCAGAATTGGTGTTTGCTAGTACCAAACTGAAATTTGATGTATTTAAAGCAACTTCTCATAATTTCAGATGGTTTCAGGTTGATTTGCAGAAGTCAACCCATTCTTGGTGGACTTTATATTAAGATGTCATGATCCAAGCTTGGTGCATGTTACTGAAGTATAACAATATTCAGACTCTTGAATTGATGAAAATTGTTAAGAAGGCACTTGACCTGATTACACATACTTTACATCACTCGTCAGGAGTATTATTTAGTTAATTTTGTATCATTATCTTTTTTTTTTTCTCTATGTGTGTATTTTTTTTTTCTTGCTTATGATGTATAATGTTGGATTTTTTTCTGCTATTTAATTTTAAATTCTATTTTTTCTATGATTTTGTGCAATGTGAATTCTGATAGGTTGTTGTAATCTTTGGTTTGAGAAATAGGTTTATACATCCTAATCTGATTGTGCAGAATGGTGCTGTATTAGCTAGACGTTTGCTGAATAAAGAGTTGGACCCTGTGACGGTTTTATCCATGTCTCCCAATGAGCTAAAGGTCTGTCTCCTATTCCAGACAGTTGTTTTAGATTTCTTTGGTAGTTGATATTCTTCTGCCTATGCAATATTCCTATTTCTAAGTATCACTTGTGCCTTTTAGGCCGATGAAGGCTTAGATTGAGTATGTATACATTTTTCATGTGAAGTTTGCATGTTTGAACATTTATATATATGGCAACCAATTATTAATTTTGTCGAGGCAAAATCGTTAGTGATTTTTCTTAACAAAGAATGATGAAATTGTTCCATTAGATCAACATGATGCATCTGTAAAGCATGGAGTGGAATTTAATGTCCATTAGTGAAATTGAAGAATTTATATCTATTAAATATTTGCTGGTCAATTGTCTTGCTTTTTCCACCAGCCGTTGGTCTTGTTATTGTGGTCCATGTATGTGAAGTTCGTTAACCGACTGATTCTTGAGCATTTCAGGATGGTTTGACTGCACAAGAAAAAGCACCAAAAGAACCTGAAGAGTCAAAACAGCTGCAGGTAAAACTTTATTCTCTCTCTTTCTATCTCTTTGGCATGCAAAGTGATCAGTGATGATGCTGATACAAAATTGATCTATATCAGAAGAGATATGTATATAGCATAATAAAAGATTTCCGATTCAAGTTAATGTGAGGTTATGGGCTATTATTAACAGTTGAGGTACCACAAGTAGCCCTTGGGCCATGAGTTGGTAAAAGAACCATTCCTTCTATTTGTTCAATATGTGCTTACTTCATTTGCCCCACCAGATGACTGATGCACGATGTTCAAGATGCACTGAGAAGAAAGTAGGTGTTGCAGACATTATTCAAGCTGGTGGTCACGGGGATCGATATCAGGTCGGTGAGCATATATTGTATCTGTTTTTACTTGGGTTGTTCTTTCTGCTTTTGACTTGTACTCGAAGTAAACTAGGCGAACCAGCAATCATTTTGATCCAAAAATAAAATTTAGGCTGCTGAATAATTTGCTTATATAGGTTGATAGCCAGCATGAAATATTTTGGTTGATCTTTGTTTCTTTAGAGTTAAGAATGATAAGAATATGTCATTTGATGAGTCTACAATATACTTGATGCTGATGTTTAAGGGATGGAATATCTAAGTTTGTTATGATAGTAAACTCCGTGGTAAAGTAATTGATGCGAAACTGTTTGCGGTAGTTAGACACTGTGAAAGCAAATCCTGAAGAAGTGTTTTGAGTAGTAAGACACAGAAAAACACCTTAAAACCGCATGTCTAGTTTGTTATATAACTACTGAAATGTCACTGAGGGAAGTGTCAGAAATTGTTCACCCAGCAGACTTTTGAGTTAAGAGGATTTTAGTTCATGGTAATAAGCTATAAGCTTCACCTCTGTTGTGGTTTGGGTGCCAAAGGTTTACCGAGTTCACTGACACCGTCATACTAAGCATAAGTCATGTTCCTGAACTCTTGTTTTATATGCATATTCTAGTTGTGAAATGTGGTGTTCTAATCTCTTATGCTAAAATGAACCAGCTGGAGTGTATTGCCTGTGGGTATACGTGGTATGCATCTCGAGATGCCATCTCATCACTCACCATTGATGCTCCAAGTGTAGCTGGAAATGTGGGTGCTGCCCCTTGGGCCACTGCCAAATTTGATGCTGTCGAGAAGTCATTGGTGAGCCCCCGGGAATCTGAAAAGCCGGCCACCGATCTATTTCAGAAGTCTACTGCAGCTTATATGCCTGTGCTCGAAACCCAGAGATCATTCAACAGATCAAAGACTGAAGATGCTTCTGCCCCTGCAGGTCACCGTGAGTAGACTATAGGAGGAACTCTAGTGCTAAGTTACGTTTTCGTTTTTTGTTCAAAGGTCAAAGTTTCATCGATGGTTGGTAGGATTTTTTGTAAAGTTTTCTGTTAATTAAATTAATAGGATTTATTGTTATCTTGTTCGGCTATCTTTGTTTTCACTAATATATCAAATGATCAACGCCGTCAATTTCGCTGGTTGTTTCATTATAGGCAGTCCTCAGATGGAGAGCCCTTTTTTTATTTATTTTTGGATCTGACAAAAGTTGCAAGAAAATCATTAAAGCTATCACTTTTATCTATTTGTCAAAAGTACCATCAAGATCTATGAATAAAAAATATATAAATGAAGGAAATAAGCCAAAATATTTCATATTAAAAGTACAATTATAACAACAAATGAAGAAAATATTGTAATTGAAAGATAAATATGCTTGTTGGCTTAAATATTTCATATTAAAGGGACAATTATAATCTCTGTTATTGTTGGCTTAAATATGCTTCTGACATGATGAATTTTAATGCTGCGCATGCAAAACTTAGTTATTTGGTCAAAAGATAAATCATTCAGCTAAATTTAGTTACAAGGCCAAATCCAAATGAAACCTGACCCCATCATATTCTCTTCTCAAGTGGCTGTCACCACTCAGAAGAGAAATGGCATGCTTTAATTTGTTTTCCTGATTCACGTAGACGATTGATAGATGTTACTAAAGAGGGTTTTAAGAATAGTTCAAGACAAGTAAAGCAATGTTTTGATCGAGTTCCAGCGCCAACCATCCAAGTTCACCCTTAACACTTAATTCTCAGTTGTGTTTGTCATGCGTCTCCATTTACAGGCTTCGCAAAGCACAACGTAAGTGCAAGCACTCACTCCCTAATTCTGTCATTAATTGGTTCTAATAGCGAGCCTTATTAGCTGTCACGTCAACGTAATGGATCGAGCCCACTCCATTACCATCGCAACATCACTACCCGTCGCCTCCTCCGCGAGCAACAGAGTACTTCCACGGATGATATGGTAGAGATTCCCTTCAAGTAGGAGGAGGCAGGCCGGAGAAATCCCTTCCTTCGCCACCGATCGGGACCGTCGAGATCGCCAGGAGGTCCATCAGCGCCACCAGCAGAATCAGGAAACCAAGGATCCCGATCCGTACCTTTGCCCAGAATGCCGAATCCCAACGTCCATTTTCCTCACGCGGATCACCGCCCGTGTCTCCCATCGCCACCTCCACCAGAGCAGCCAGAAGCTTCTTGGATCCAGCGCTCACGTCCGTCGACTTCCTCACCTCGAGCATTGCCTCTCGTAGCCGATCCACCATAGCTACCTTCTCCTCCTCCGTTGCCTTCTTCACGTCGATCTCGATGGATTCTTGTAATCCGTGCTCCAGTGCTACAGGTAATGGAGATGGCGGGACCGGAGTCCTCTGCGTACGGGAAGCAGAGAGATCGGCGCGCATGAAATCTTCGAAAGCAACTAGGGTTTCGAACTCACCTCCGCTGGATCTTCGACGGTGCTACTCGCCTCTGGCGACGACTCGATCAGATCGTGGGATTCGAGAGGGACATCCTCCAGAACGGCGGAGAAGTCGGAGCTCGGGCATAGGAGATCGGGGAGCAAGGAAGGGATTAAGGCTCTCGGGAGAACCTTCGGGTTGTGCTTCGAAGGAGGAGGGATTTCCTTGGGTCGCCCCCCATGGCTCGCCGGGCTCGGAGTTCGTCTCGGGGTTTGAAGAAGGCCGGGTTTCATCGCTGCCGGCTTGGCGAGCGGGAACAGAGAAAGGAGAGTGTCCAAACTCTGTAGGAAAGTTATTTATAGCTGTCGCGAGACCACACAGCAAAGGACTCCAATGACCTTTACACTTGAATATTAATCCGTATCAGATCCATCCAAATATAAAAGTGATATTCCTCATAATTATTTTTATTTGGATGTTTTTATTTATCGATTAGGATAAAAAAAATTTATATTAGAAAAAAATATTATTGACATCAGTATGAAAACGGTATGATCTGATCCGTATGCAAAGAGCCATATAAGATAGAGGAGTCTCTTCCTGTCTTGTTCTTGCACAAAGACCAAAATTAAGGAAGATTTTTCAAATCAATCCTTTATAAATATTCTAGAGGGGAGTCCATTTGTAATTGACTCGAAGTAACTTTTGATCTATTATAAATATTCCTACGAATATTCGATAAGCAGTCAATTCATAATCGATCCGATTTTCTGAAAATATTCTTACAAATATTTTTCCGAGAGATAGCTCGACAACTCGATAATTGACTCGAGCTATCTTCGTAGATATAAAGCTATTGGCGTGTTATGACATTGGCGTGTCGAATGATGACTAACTAATTTTATATTCCTTATCACTTTCACTTTTAGGTTCAATGATATAAAAATCATGATAAAATTATTTTCTGTTAAATCCATATGGTATGATTAAATAGAACCATACATTATTATCCCTTACACTCTGCCAAAAAAAATTAGCCAGACTTTTGGTATGTGGACAATACATTGCATCAGTATGTGACAAAATGAACAACAGGGACTGCACAAGAACAAATTGGAATTATTGCAGATGTTACACAAACCATAGTATTCCTCCCACCTCCCAACCCTAACTAAAACTCCCTGTCACAGAAGTCCATTCCATCATAGACCAAGCCAGTGAATAAGATATCAAAGAATCCATTTTCTTGATTCTGGAGCAAAGCTTCGGGTTGTGCTTGCATCTCCCCATTCATGCAAGCACCAGCATATCCATTTGTGGTGCCATCAGTAGCTTGCCCAGACGCCTCTCCATGTGGATTGGTGTTGTGCCATGGGTTGGTCGTCACCTCCCCCCGGTCATGCAAGCTATCACCACCATTAGCCTGGAGACAACCTCCAAACAGAACCCTAGGCAAGCCATTTAAAGCAGTCAACTTTGGAGAGAAACCTCCAATGTCCACATGCGTTGCAGGTGAAATCATCTGGCTGTTTGGTTCTTCTTCATGTTTGACCGGACCTTGGTTGGTGCAGTCCGAGGAGGAGGTTGCAGAGGCATGAGGATCTGAATTCTGAGCCTTGGTAACTCTCTTTTTGAGATATGAATTCCAGTAGTTCTTGACTTCATTATCAGTTCTTCCAGGGAGATGCATTGCTATTTGTGACCACCTGAAAGATCAAACTCATGAGCACTTCATTTGGGTCTCCTGCAGGAACTACAGAAACAAGTCCAAGAAAAGAAGGACTCGTTTCAGAACTAATCAAACAGTTCTGGAAGAGTTAAAGCATCATAAGGTTCGGTCTGAGGAATTCTTTGTTAGCAACATACTGTTCTTTTCTTTTTTTTTGCTTCCTTTGGTAACTCACTGCCTTTCTTCATCAGATAATCTCCTACTTAATCTAAACAGATTCACATCGGCAGAAGCATATGTCACTGACAAAATGCATCGAACACTCACCTGTTCCCCAACTTGGCTTGAAGGTTGATGACTGTTTCCTCCTCTTCTGGAGAAAAGTTCCCACGCTTCAAGCCTGGCCGCAGGTAATTGATCCACCTCAGTCTGCAGCTCTTCCCATTTCGTTGCAGGCCTATGGATCAAGCAAGTTGTCATATGCAAGCAGGGAAAAGGTTGCAGCAGTTGACACGGCTGCTAGGGGTTTACCGGCGCTGCCAGGAACTGCACTCCAGCAGCTGAGACCATGCTTGAGGATGTAGTCTCTCAGTCTTCGATCCTCGTCAGGCGACCACAGGCCTTTCTTATAGTTCATCTTTGGCTTCTCGCAGGTCCTACACCCCGTGCCTTTGCCTCGCCTCGCAAAGCCTGCAGCCCTTACGCGGTGCTTCAAAAACTCTCTGACCTGGTGAGATGATGGACAAGAACATGTACTGATACTTAAAGGGACTTCTGACGCGTACCTCGATTTGTTTATGGTTTGTGCATACAATAAAAGGATGTGGCAGCACATGCGATTAAACTACGAGAGAACCTTTTGATGCACCCACTGTTTCTTTCTCTGTCTCTCTCTCTCTCTCTCTCTCTCTTCCAGGTTGGTTTGCTGCATGTTTCTTCTTCATGAAAGAAACTATCATTAATGCATCATAAAAATGCAGTGCCTGAGCTGCAGTTATCCTCTAATTATAATTTGCTGGCACTGGGATGCTTGTTCCAATCACGGTCGGCCTGCTTTCTCCGACACAAAGAATGAGCTGTTTGGTCTCTCAAAACCAATGATGAGGATAGTAGGAGAGTTGTTCTTTCTTTATCTCTCTCTCTCTTTGGAATTCTTCTTCAATTATTGTGGAAGTACATGGATAGTTTGGTAACCACGTTAAACAAAAAAGAGTTGAAGGCTTTGGAATAATGTTTTTTACAAGGTTTTGTCTCTTTCTCTCTTTGTCAAAGGAGTGGTAAGAATGGCATTGGAGAGACACAAGCTGTGGTAAATTGTATGATTGTGTAAAGAAAAGGACCAACATGCACCATCCCTTATTTGATGATCACTTCTTTGGACACTTTAAATGCTACAACAGCTAACTAAGAGGTAAATTGTATGATTGTAGCAATCATGGGCTAAGAAGGGTGCTCAAGCTGCAACTGGGGACTGCTGATTGACCAAGAGGACGATGTGTTCACTTAAAAATGAAATGTTTACAGTGGATGTGTTGGGGGAAGAAAGAGAAGGGTTTTCAAAATTAAAAGAAATTGAGGAATCTAAAGTTAACATGGTTTGATAATTTTTATTTATATTTGTTAAAAAGTTCAAATTTTTATCATGTGATATTAATACACTACCTTTGAGTCGGTTCTAAAGAACTTATATATTTTCTCTCGTCATCTCTAGATAACTTAGAATAATATTTAGCAATACCAAAAATATTTCTCATATCTTGCTCTACTCTATTAAGACTTAAAGATATATTAGATATTTAAATAAGAATCAAACCTTAATTATCAGATTTTTTTTTTTTACGATGACTCTTTTTCTATAAGAATTTCTTGTTCTACCAAAATTCTGACTCAAAGAATATGAAAATAATTGAAGTGTCAAGCAAAATCTTCTACAATTTATCTACAGAAGAAAGTGGATAGAGTTCATGCAGCAGTCTCTCAAATTTCAGTGTATATATATATATATATATATATATATATATATATATATATATATATATATATATATATATATATATATATATTCGACACATGTGGGTGGTAGATGATTCCACCTAACACGGAATTGGAATCAATTGACATGACCTTTCACTACGACAACCATTTTAAATTTTGGTCAATGCAATTGCTTCCAAAAGTATAAACCTATGAATAAGACATTATCTACACATTTATATTCTCATTTCTTAATACATATTGTTTATTTACATATGTACTTACTTGCCTGGGCAAAGAGAGGCTCTCAAATTTTGTGTTTTTTTTTTTCTCTTTATGTTTTTTTTCTTAAGATAGCAAATTATTCAAACTCAAAACTGCATGTATATAAATTGAATTGAGTCACTCTCCTCATATCATTTTGAATCTTATTATTTTATTTAAAAATTTAAATCATTGAATGAAGTATCTTGTGTCTATCCATTTGGTGTCACCTATGAATTACTATGCTAATTTTGAAATAGAATTTACAATTTTTTTTATCTTACAATAAGTAAAGGATTAATTGAAGATATATTAAAAAGACGGTAAGTATGAAAATCATAATATGTTATTATTTAATGAAAGAATTTTAATATCAAATTTTAAAATCAAATAATCATATATTTCAATGTTGCTTAGAAAATCATTATCTGATCCGTAAGTACACCATCCTTGGATTAAAGATCTATAGTATTATCGATTTACAAAAAAAATTAGACTTATCTTCTCCTCTCGTAATGAATGACAAGGAGTTTTATACCCCCGTTAGCTATGTATTAATATACTCTTTGGGCATAGTTTTGAAATAGAATTTACAAGCTTCGCTTCTTATCTTGCAGTAAGTAGAGGATTAATTGAAAAATATACTAGAAAGGATAACTAGCAAATGTATATTTATTATACGGAGTCAAGACTAACCTGAAGAGCATGAGATGTTTTATGTAAAATTCTTAAAAGTAATTTAGGTTTTATTCTCTTGGGAAGAAAATACAAATCCATTTAAGAGTTCTTTTTGAAGTCTTTTATCTGCTTGACCGCATAGAGGGTAGAGTAGAACTTGGTATCTTTTCTCAAAGCCCTTCTTTACCATGTTGTTTGTAATGAATGACATGCAACCAACTTGCATGTAAATATAATTAGGGCCGTACAAGCTTATAAAAAATTCTTGTCCTTCAAAGTACAAGAATTACTATCTTTTATCATTAAAAGAAGAATATAAATGCAAGTTTGAACCACTAATTTGACTTAGGTATGAATGGAAGCATCCATTGGCTCTTATAAGAAATCTTGCCATGTACTTCTTTTTATATTGTCTCTCTCTCCTCTCTACTTACTTTTAGTTTTGTTTTGTGATCTAAATCTTAATTAAATTATTCGTCTTTCTCACTTTTTTTCATGATATATTTAAGTTTAGATACTTTTCAAGATTCTTGTTGGTACTATATGTTAAAATATTCTCAAGTTTGAATACTTTTTGAAGATTCTTTTTCATACCACAAGTTAAAATACTAAAAAAATTTTAGATTATTAAAGAAATAAAATAATCCATGAGATTACGACAATAAGAGATTTCTTATTCTTCGTAAGAAGGTCGGCATTGTTATTTAGAGATTGATATTTAGAAAATAAAAAATATAAATATAATTTTTTTTACGACCTCTATCATTAAGTACAAATTGATGCCTTAAGAAAGGATTCTTGAAGTTGGTGAGGATTTTTATTTTCCTTTAATTCTTTTACCCTTGAAGTGGGTGATAATCAAGTTTAGCAGTACTTAATCAAGTTGAGAGTGACATGAACCCTTAAAGAAAGCATTGGGTGAGATTGAGATAGTGCAGTAAATGAGGAGACATATCAAGCTATAGTTTAATGTTTCAGTGTTGGGAATGATTTATATTCTTTTTATAAGTAAGACATTGTAAATGAGGATTCAAACACTTAATAATATAGGATAAATGAGTAAGATATGATATGATATCATCATATTAATATTTTATATATTAAAAATTATAGATTGAGAATTTCTGAGAAAAATAAGTCAAATACTATAATGTCTTAGTTATAATTCTGAGCTCGACCTAAGGTATATGGGTGAGATATAACACTATCCTATTAGCTATTCAAATAAGTTAAGTATAACATGATCAGACTAACACTTTAGGTGTAAAATTTATGGGATTGATTTATGTTACTCGATCACACAAAAATCAAAGCTGAGATGATTTCTAGTTATTTTATACTAATTAAGTTAATATAAAATCGATTGAATACAAATATATATATATATATATATATATATATATAGTTATTAAATTATTGAAAAGACTTATTATTTTTTGTTAGTTTTTTCATTTGTAGGTTTTCGGGTAGGAGTTAATCTTAATTTGAAGCTCCTTTTTTTATTTTGGATTATTATACATGACTCTTAATACTAAGAAATTCATGATTAATTAACTATATATTCATTATCCATGACATTATTCTCGCAACTAATAAAAGAAAATAAAATCTAATTAACTAATAAATGTCATGTGGTGAAAAAAGAACCATATGCATTAGCTTGACTATAACACCACACTCATCGTTGAGAGGTGTGAAAAGCATTTCTAGTGTGATTAATTTATGAAAATAAATAAATAATCTCAATACCATAAATAACATAATTCTTATATTTTTAAAAATTATATTTAGATCCTTATACGTATTAAAGTGAAACATTTAATCATATTTTTTTCTTATATTGTTGATTATATTGATGAAAATATTGTAAGGTTTAACACTAAGGATATGTTGACTCTATTTCACTTTGGTTTATCATAAGCACGTGTAGTATTTTCATCAACAGAATCAATGACGCGAGAAAAAATATGATTAAATATTTTATTTTTATAAATATAAAAAATTTAATATAATTTTAAAAGTATAGGAATCGGTATGATAAAAATAGCTAATTACAAAGTATAATATATAATTAGCTCTAAAAAAACATGTTTATTCATAATAAACCCATAATTGCTTAATCTAAAGCTTGGCCTATAATATTGCATATGTAACGAGAGCCTATTAACTTGTTTAGAGTTGCATAGGGTAGAAACGTTGTTCTCTAATTAAACAATGTGCTTAGAGAAGAACAAATCAATTTGTTTTATTCCTTAACTAAGTAATGATCATGGTAAATTACATACAATCAAGGGAATAAACAAGAAAATTACATACTTATATTTTTATGCATTGATCGATGTTGTTCTTTGTTAATTATCAATATTATTTTAAATCGATAAGCATCGGAGTGTAAGTCATTTTAGTACGATATGCGAGTATAAAATCATTCACCACAATCAATCTCATTCAAATCAATTAGCTTATTTATCAAGTCAACACGAACTACATATTATTCATTTTAATATTTTAGATATAAAAAAAATTCTTATCTAGATGGTTAGGACTTAATCATTGTAAACAAAGGATGAGATATTATTAGTCCTCTAAGTTAACTCATCCGAATTAAGTTAAGCTATTTTCTAATAGCTTAGAAAATAGTTTTAATTTGTTATATCCTAATCATTAGCTTCCATCAAATTATATATATATATATATATATATATATATATAGGGTTTGGGTCTGGTTCGATCAAGTGTATATTGGATTCGGATGGAGATACAAGAGGATGACAGGGATATTTTTGTCTTTATATGCATATCATGATCATCATGTTAGTGGCATGTGGAAGAAGCACATCAACTCCGAATGGATCCAAGTTGAACTCAACAGGGACGTGTTACCTATTACGCTGCAATTTATCGGATTCTTTCAGACGCTGCCGGCGGCCGATCACCTGAGAGACCCAGCGGAGGCGAGGAGGGAGAAAAGGGGAGGGGAGAAGAGGAGAGGAGAGGAGAGGAGAGAGAGAGATGGTAAACTCATCGGTGGTGAACATGTACCCACTATCGAACTACACGTTCGGCACGAAGGAGGCGAAGATGGAGAAGGACACGTCCGTCGCTGATCGCTTGGCCCGGATGAAGGTCAAGTAAGTCCTCCGTCTTCACCTCGGAAATCCTAGGTTCCGATATCTCTTGTTTTAACTCCTATTCTTTTATCCACGTATCGTCGTCGATGGGTGAAACCCTCATCAAAAAGAGTTTTTCCCCTTTATTCGAGGCTTTTCTGTTGTTCCTGTTCCCTCGATAATGACTTATTTTCCCAGTTTGATGATTGATAAAGATTGGATCTTGACCGATTATATGTGTAGTTGCTTTGAGTGCTTTGAGATGATGATCGCGGCCAAAAACGCCTGTTTTGTGTGAGGAAATAGTAACCGCCTTCTTTTCGGTTTTATCTTGACATTACGCTTGGTACTTTGAAGTTGTTTGGAGTTGGAGTTGGTTTCGTCTCTTGTTGGGGACATCGCTTGATGCATCCGGTGCTTAGTTATTTGAAGTCATTCTAATCTGGGTTGTATACAGAACAGCAACGAAGGTGGCGAAGATGAAGGGGAAATTTATGATTGAACTTGTTAAGACCTACAGTGCGAACCTCTTGTAGTGACATTCCACAATCTGCAAGCTTTGGTTTTTCCAAATCTCAATCGAGTGCCTCAAGTACTGATTGATGACTTTTTTCCTTGAAACTATTCATTAGTAAAGGAGCCAATGCTTCTGATGAATTTTGATGCATCTGATGTTGTATGTTTCTTTTAGAGAATTTTAAAGTTTGCTCTGGTGAAAGGCTTCCATGTGTTGGTTTTTCTCAATCTGATCTACACATTTCTGCTTCTTATTTATGAGAGTTTATTACAACTTATATCTTGATTGGCTTGTTTTTCTTTTCCTTCCTTTTGTGTTCAGCTATATGAAGGAAGGAATGCGGACAAGTGTTGAGGGTATTCTACTGGTAACAATCCACACGTAGCACATTTACTTATTGTTAACATTTAAAAAAAAATTCCCCAGGACAATAGTTTTTATCGTTTATTTACTTTGTTTGATAACTAAGCTGAATGCCCGAGATCCCATGATGCTCGGATAGTAGCTTGTGTTAAGAGTAAAGACTATGATACCTGTATCTGTAAAGAATTTTTGGATTCTGAATTCAGCTCCTGGAATCCTGATCTCCCTTCTTTTGATGATGATATGCCTATTGAACATTTGATAATTAAAAAATAATGCCACAACTATCATAGCCATCAAACTTCTTCCATCTTTGGGCATCTGTTTTAGGTGCAAAAATGAATTAAGTCGAGTAGATGTCATTTCAGTATCTACTTAGATCTAAATTATATGAAGCTATTTTTGTAGCCAATTGGTAGTTAGAGTTACAATCTCAAATGGAATTAGTAAATTCATGTTACAAATTCCTTACAAGGTTGAAGGCTTTAAGAATGCACGAAGGTCATTTTCAGCCCCTGAACACAATTCTATTTTAAACATGTTTTATTGAGTTTGACGTTGATTTTACTCTCTTGCTGACACCACATTGATAAGAGAATCCATGGATCTGAATGATGCAGGCAAATGATTTTGTTCTTTATGTTTCACTTGCGTCCCTGCTTTTCTATTGAATTTTGTTGTCCATTGCTGATTTTACCTATGCTTTTGTGAGAAACATTTTTAGAACGTTGACATTAATAAAAAAAATTCTTTCCAGAAATGAGAATCTTACACTAGTACTGAACTAGTGTTGCAGCTACTAGCATAGTAGTGGTTTGACCTTTGTGGTAGTCTATAGAATGAAGTTTTTTCTATTCTAGGAATTTACTTCACCAGTATTTTTAACTCATTGATCACAGAGTATGTGATTTTTAAAAATAGTCCTATCTTGTCCCACAAAAAGCTTTCCCAATCCACCACAAGATGGTAATGTTAATTACTAAGATATTAAATAACATAAAAAGTCAGGTTAGATCTTTAATGAACACATTGACATCTATAAGCTTTAACTCCCTCAAAACCAATCTGACACCAACCTGAAAGATTCTAGATCTGCACTCCCACCGATAATCTTGAATCTGGCCAACTTATTGGTAATAGGTTTGGATGTAACTGTGGTCATCATCGATATAAAGGAAGTTGCCTAAACTCCAATTTTTCTTAGTTGTCAAATTACAATCATGCAGGTTCAGGAGCACAATCATCCCCATATATTGTTACTGCAAATAGGAAATACATTTTGTAAGCTCCCTGGTGGACGTTTAAAGCCTGGAGAGAACGGTATGTTCTTGTGTATCTGAAAATGATTTGAATCCATCAGCTTATTCACTTGTGTGTCTGGCTAAATTGACAGAGATTGAAGGTCTGAGGCGAAAGCTTTGTAGCAAACTTGCTGCAAATTCACCTTCATTTCAACCGAACTGGCAGGTATTTCACTGGATTTAGCTTCTTTTTATGTCCATTGCTTGCTACTTTCTGTACTTAATGTGTTATATGCTTGAAATAGTTTTAAAATATGAGCAAATTTGCACAATTTATTGCGTAGCATTACCCTACATACCTAATCATAGCAACAGGAAAGAAGGATGCAGGAAAATACACCATGTGATCTGCTGTATGTTTTGACCTCTACCTTGCACCGATCTCAACTTATTCCATATTGTTAGAGATGTTTATATAGTTACAGTGCATCATCTCATTTATCTCTGAAAAAATGAAACATGTTGGACAATTATTTGTACATCTTTTGTGATATGTTTATATAGTTCCACTTGCCTTGTCCATTTGTTAATATATATTTATATTGTAGTATCATCTCTGATATTTTATGTGATCTGAATCATAAAGCTTTTTGGAAATCCATACTCCAATGCTTCGAATTGTTTCATATCTTTCGACCAATATAATTGTGATGAGATTACCCCTTCCATTACATTATCTTTATTGTTGTTGAATCATTCTGAAGTACACATTTGATTATGTACCATATGATGAAACGGGTGTGATCCAGGTCCTATTTTATACTAACTTGCAGATTGGTGAGTGTGTTGCCATTTGGTGGAGACCCAATTTTGAAACTGTTATGTATCCATATTGTCCTCCTCATATTACCAAGCCCAAGGTCAGTTGCTTTATAGTCTAAAAAGATCAAATGATAATTTTAGATGATGATCACTTTCTCTTTCTGTTTTTCTAAAATAATTTTCTGACACAGGAGTGTAAGAAGCTTTTCCTCGTTCATCTGTCAGAAAGAGAATATTTTGCTGTTCCAAAAAATTTGAAGTTGCTTGCTGTTCCCTTATTTGAACTCTATGACAATGTTCAGGTACCAGCAGTTCCATTTGCAGTTTAAATTGTGTGGGTTTGGGAGAAGTGGTTAAAAGCTGGCATTTTGGCATTTACAGACTCATTGTTGTCCATTATGAAATCTTTAAATTCCTACATATGATTGTATGTTTGTACATTTTGTTATGTTAGCTTTTTAGTGTTATTTCCTTCAAGAATCATATGATTCTGAGCTACTAACTTAAACCAACACAGTTACCAGTCCCAAGTTGTGATCTTCAGATCGTAACCTTTTGTTTTATTAATGTTTTTTTCTTCTACATGGTGGAAAATCTCAGTCATATTTGCTTTTGTTTTGTTATTAGTAATTTGAATTTGTTAAACATGAATCTGTATAAACATTACTTTTGAAATTCATGCAGAGATATGGTCCTGTTATCTCGACCATCCCACAACAGTTGTCGAGATTCCAGTTCAACATGGTCTCCTCATGAAGCTGATGCGAACAAATTATGAAACATAATTCTTCAGCAATGGAGTCAAATTGACGTTAATGCAGTCGCAAAATTCTGAAGTGAATCCATCCCGAGCCTGCCCTTTACATAAGACTCTGAATCATCATGTATATTTGACATTTACTCATATGAACACGAAACACCACTCGTCTATAATTAACTTCTAACTCATGTTTTCTGTATTGATGTCCTGAGGTTTTATTTGAATGCTGAGAAAATTGTACATGTTGGAATGGAGCTGCTTGATCATGATCCTGGTGCTTATCTCAAAAACAAGTATGCAATGATCTTAATGAATCAGAGACAGCCATATTCCATGTTCAGATTATGGATTTCTGGTCATACTACCGGGGGGTGGATGATTGTGCTTGCCTTGGTTTGTATCGCAGTTGTCTCATTTTGAGTAAATTTGGTCTTCACTCTGTCAATCGTCGTGTTTTACTTGAGTTAGTGATTACTTAGGCTAGACTTCTGGGATTGTCAACAGGTGATCATGATTTCAGAACCATCGATTTCGATTTTATATATTTCGGTGATTTCGGTGGTTCCGATTTCATAATTGGAACCAGCGGTTAATATTCATTCAGTTTTGATTCAATTTATCGGTTTCAATTGATAAAAAAATTATCTCCTCGAGATGAGATTCAAACCCATGTCATTACACTTCATGTTTGGAGTATTAACCACTTCATCATACCATCAATTTATATTTTAATTTTCTATTTTTCATATTTAGTCAATCAGAAACTATTGGTTCGGTTTTGATTCCCGATCGCCCTTCGTCTTGTCTTCTCCTCCTTCCTCGTCGTCTCCCCCTTCCCTTCCCTTCCCTTCCCTTCCCTCATGGATGACGGGTGGATGATGGACGACAACGGGCGACGGTGGAGGTGGGCACCCCTCCGAAAGAGCGACGAGCGACATAGACAGAATATTCATTTTTAGAAAAAAAAAAGATTCTGTTTAATGTTTTTTTAAGTTAAAGCGTTATTCGAAAATTTTTTAAAAAGTAACAAGAATTTTTAACCGTAATTCGCCCCAGAAACAAACCCGTGCTGAGAAAGTAAAAGAAGACAACGTGCCGCTTTTGCGTTCCCTCTCCCTCCTCTCCTTCAGAATTCGTCGTCCCGGCACCGCCAACGAACGGCCAACAGGAGAGGCGGCAACCAAAGAGCAGCGTTCTGCTGTAGGGGTCGGCGGCGCGGGTAATGTTCTTCTCCATCTTTCCTCTCCCCGTCGTCTTCCTGCCTTTCTCTTCTCTTCTTCTTCTTCTTCTTCCTTTTACACGCGTGATCGCTGGAGGGAATCCGTAGGATCTCTCGGGTCTAATTTCCGGCTGATCGTAGCCAAGCGCTTCGTGGAAACAAGATCGGAACCCGCTGATTCGGATCCGGATCTGAGTTGGGCCGCGATCGTCCCATCTGGCGAAGTCTGGGCACGATCTTGTATTATTAGCGATTGATTAAAAGTAGATGACGTCTTTTTTTATTTAATTTCAAGATCACTCTGAATAGTTGTAAGTTTTGTTGCTTAGGGTTTCGCAGGGTGGTTTGGTTCGTATTCACCCATCATAATTTGGTAGGCTTTTTGTTGGTTGTGATGCGAATTGTGTGTTTGAAAGTTCGTCAGTTATATAAATTTGATGGATTCCTGAAAAGGAGCCAAAAAATTTTATATGGATGCGATTTAATTCTTTTCAATAGTTCCTCTTCGTTCGATGTATAGGATAGTTGCTCTGGAGATTTGACTTTGATTCCAAAAATCTGATACTAGATAGTAGATTGTTAGATTTGATTTCTATCTCAATTCCAAGCATTTTATTTTTTATATTGGTTAGAGGTGTAATCGATTGATAATTGTTGGCTATAAGTTTTATTACTCGTTAAGAAGCTCCTTGATTACTGATCCTTTGTTGTTTCTAATATCGGGCAGGTCTTCACTAGGAGTTGCTTGTGATGGCAGGGAGAGCTCAGATCCCGACCAAGAACTCTGCCCTTATAGCTATGATTGCTGATGAGGTAAACATAGTTTTGTTGTTTGGTAAATATATGAGACGCAACACTTTGCTAATGCCATATTATTTTGATGTTTTTAAATGAGAAAATGAAGACAATTAATTGTGAAATTCAGAAAGGGGATGGCTAAGATTAGTTAGTAGGATTCCAAAACATCTAGTTACTTGTTGACAGAGACGAATTGCAGATTGGGAACCAAGTTATTGAACTTAGTTTTGAATAATTTTTCCTATATATTCATCTTGAAAATTTTGAAATGTATTAGCATGAGTGCATTCAGACAGTTTATTTCTGACTTCTGAGCATCATAGGTTTGTTGTCTTGTACTACAAAGTAAAAAAGAGAAGGTTTCTTCGGTATGCCATAGAATGAGGCATGCATTTTTATCATATTAATGCGTTTAAATTTTCCAAGTTGATCACACCATGCTTAGAAGTGGGCCATTATAGTCATGTTTATTGCTTTTCTTTCAAGTTCTAAGGTCTTAACATTCACAAGATCCAAGTTTTGTCTATTATTTCCTTGCTTGAACCAGTCAGTAAGCCCCATCTCTGGTAAATGTATGATTTCACTTGGTAATATCTTCCATGCAGAATTAGATGATGGTGTTAAAAGGATGACAAGTTGCTAATTTATTTGTAATCATCATACAAACTGTTCATGGTACCATGGTGTCAAATAGCTGACCAGTATTGGACTATATGGTTCGGTACTGGTCGTTATTTTATTTTGATTTTCGGGCGATCCTGGGTGGAACATGGCAGCACACTTCCTGATCTACTAGTATTATACAGGATTGTATACTGTCCAGTAATATTACCAAGATCAGTACTGGACTGAGATTTAAATCCTTCGTAATACTATATATTTTATACACGTTTGCAAATATAAAGCTAATCAGATGCTTTGTGGTACAAGGACACTGTTACTGGCTTTTTGCTGGCTGGAGTTGGCAATGTTGATTTACGAAGAAAGACAAATTACCTTATCGTGGACTCAAGTATGTTTATGAATTCAGTAGATTAGATTTGCTTTTCTGGTCATTTTTTTTTTTATGACTATATGGAACACTGTAATGCTAGAATTTGTACTTCAGATGACTTTTTCGTATGGTCATATTTTTATTAGTAACCATTTTTTGATTTAAGACTCTATAAAAAGCACTTTATGAATAGTTGAATATAGCTAGTTGATCTTTGGTTGTAAAAAAAAACTAAAAGAGTCTTAAAACATGCTGTCCATACTCTATATTAGGGGATATTTTACCAATCCAAAAACAAAATGACAAACATGGTAGGACAAAGCCGTCCCATGAACTAAATTTCTTTCTGCCTGGCATTTCATACTCGAGAATGAGCTAATCCTGGTTCTAGCTCCCTTGTCTTCACATCTTTAGGCTTGTGGGGACCCTTACAAACATCAACATGGGCCCATCCAGCCAAGTTTTTGGCTTCTCTTAATCAGGCCCTTAATGATAAGACTACCTAAAAAATTGAACTGTAGCCGAGACTTTGGGACTTGGTTTGGTTCAAGTTTTATGTGTAATTGGCTCGTTGACACCGTACAAGTATAAATTGACATGGTGATGGATATTGTCTCTGGTCTGTATTCCAAGGACTTCGTGGGTGATATCGTATCAATCAGCTGAACACAAACATACTTTTTAGAGAGTTGTTTCAGTTTGATGAGCGGTAGAGTTTTATGATAAGGTGAATGAAGATGCCTAAGGTGTCATGTGATGAACAGATTCATCTGTTATGCAAGTATTAATGCCATAAGTGACTTATTAAAAGGCTACCAGAAGTTGATGACATTGAATATGATGTGACAATGTGTTGAGAATTTTATTCTAAACAAGTGGTATCCATGACAATTAAGAACACAATGGTGGAACATTTACCAGTATGCAGGGCTTGTGGAACAAGATCCGGGATCTATTCTTTTAGCAGATGAGAAGCATTGATTTTTCACTTGAGTCGGGAAAAAATAAAAAGGGGCATCAAAAATTAATTTTGATTTGTTTCATTTGGAACAATTACAGATAATGTCCTGGATTATTAGTCGCAAGTGACTGATGAAGGTAATTCTAAATAGTCGTAAAAGGCTTGTCGGTTACATACTTACATGTTTAACTTTCGATGTGTCAATAGAAAATAATAAAAATGTACCATACGCTGTCAGTGCATTGTAGATATGTAGTGCATATGGTATAACTAAACATAGGAATGATTCATTTATTGACCACAAATATACTGTTTGTTTCTGT
This sequence comes from Musa acuminata AAA Group, assembly GCF_036884655.1. Classification (NCBI taxonomy): domain Eukaryota; kingdom Viridiplantae; phylum Streptophyta; class Magnoliopsida; order Zingiberales; family Musaceae; genus Musa; species Musa acuminata. The sequence continues at coordinate 7,034,586 of NC_088349.1, forward strand.
AATTACCATATGTTGTTTGTCACGAGATACACAGTTTGAATCAACAGCACTTGCAGAATGCCACTGGCATCAGAAATGATCATTATACATTGTTATTGCTGGGCATATTGCGTACCTGATTGTTTAATGGATGATAATGTTGCTGACTTGTACAAATTACAAGTTCTGGATTTGTTGTGGAAGAGTGTCTGAGCGAGCATGCTATACTTATCTGACTTAGTAGATACTAGATAGTATAATCTTTGTCAGTTTTCTTCTTGGCATCTTGATGTTTTTGTCTCAGATGTTAATTTTCTTGGCCATTGCTAGGATGAAATTATTTTTCTCTATCAAATTTGTGAGTGTTTCTTCTTGGATAACTGAATTAGTCCTTTTTTTCCTAATACTTAATTCTTTATTTCGTTTTGCATTCTAAGGTAAGTAAATGATTATTTTTCTTCTTGGCTCTTATAATTTTTGTATTGTTTAACTCTCCATTTTATAGTTGATATCCCTATTTCTTCGATTCTTTCTTAAAGTAATGCTCGTGTGTTTATTGTTATTCAACCAGAAACAACAGTAAAAGCTATAGAAGATGCATTCAAAGAGTTCACCGCAAGGGAGGATATTGCTGTTGTGCTGATTAGCCAATACGTAAGTGATTTGAATGGTTCCTTTCTTTGGTTTGTTCATATGTGCTTAAATATTGCTATTAGTCTATTCTAGGCCTTTGGGCAACATATATATATATATATATATATATATATATACATATGTATATATATATATATAATTCTGTCACATGGTTATCTCTGTTCTCTGTTAAAAGGGAAAAATGTTTGTGGACACATAGTAAAAATGTTCACTGTTTATTGACTACTAATTGACATGCACTTTATTGCCCCATTCAGATTGCAAGCATGATACGGTTTCTAGTTGATAGCTACAACAAGCCTGTGCCTGCGATCTTGGAGATTCCTTCCAAGGATCATCCGTATGACCCTGCTCATGATTCGGTTCTATCTCGAGTGAGGTACCTTTTCTCTGCAGAATCAGTTGCCTCAGGAAGGCGCTGAAATGTTTGCTTGAACCACGCAACTAATCGATCTGTACTTCTCAATGGCCTGTCGTTTTTGTTCTTTGTTTTAATGTGTATAAGCTTCCGTTCATTTCGGAGGAACAATTACTCTATTGACTTTTGGAAGCATCACTATAACTGTATTGTCTCGAATATATGATGTCAACTTAGACATGAGCGGATTGATGTATAAAAGACCTCGATAAATAATCAGAATTCCATAGTATATTAATTTATGTGGACATTTGTAACTACTAAATACTCTGGCCTGGTGGTGAGACATGTTGGCTGCAACGGAAGATGTTCATTGTTCTTCGACTTGCGTATTCATTGATCTTTTTTATCAGAATAAAAAAAAATAAGAATAGCAGAAAAAAGAAAAATAAATTTATCGAAAAGGTTTTGACTTATAGGAATGATTTTATTCGTAACAAAAAAAATGAATTAGATAAAAACATCAACGAAGATATAGAAATTCCACCAACCATATGACATTGTGTATCGCTGGGGGGGCCTTATTCGTAAATATAGCTCATGGCATCGGATAAAATCCTGGTCTCTTCTTCCACTCCATCCCATCTCACGCTCCTTATCGCGCGCGCATCGTCTTCCCTCGGCGCACGAACCCTTCTTCTACGCGACGCGATGCGATGACGGTAGCTACCTTGGCGTGAGGAGCAGCGCAGGGGACCCCTGCCCTGGGCTCCGCGGCATCGACTTCTCGCAACGTCGCCCGTCAAGATGGAAGCCGCCCGCACTGTCTCCAGCGTTATTGGCGGCGGTTTTTTCCTCCCTTTCCCTTTCCCTCCTCGGCGGAGGAGCGTCGGGCGCCGCCCCGGCCTCCTCCCCGTCTTCCGCACCTCATCTAAAGACGGGCCGGAGCTCGACAAGTGGGACCAAATGGAGCTCAAGTTTGGGCGCCTTCTCGGCGAGGACCCTAAGCTTACCCTAGCTAAGGTAGAAAATCGATCAACATATAGGTGGTGCCGTTCGTTCTTCAATCTTGCTTGGGGTAGCATAGAAAACGGTTAGGGAATCTTGTAGGGTAATACAGTACTTATTTGGTTTGTTTTCTTGGATGCTATAGGGAAAACCTTTTGCCTAGGAGCGAGTTATCACTTGTAAATCATGACTCATGATCAAAAGGAATTCAGAATATTGACTGAATAACGTTATTTGTAGTGTTTAGTAGTGAACCCATTGAAGGAATTTATGTGCGCAGGGAAAAAAAAACAAGCAAATAGTTTTTGGCTTTTGAAAGTGAAAGTGGGAAGAAATTGCGCATCATTGTTTTTGCATCTTGATATATTTTTTAGTCATCTTTCCTTTCTGTTAGGTGATGATTTCTTTGTTCCATATTATTATTTCCTTTTCATTTACCTTTCCTAGACAAAGGTTTTATGTTTGAATGCTTGAATGTTTCTTTATTTTATTGCAATTTTCCTTTTTCCTTTTTGCTTGAGATAAATGAAACTTGTGCACCTGCCTGCAGATAATGGCAAGAAAGTCAAACCCTGATGTCTCTTATCTTGAAGTTGAAAAATCATTTAGAAGAAATAAAGGTAAGCTAGATGATTACATGATCAATGTTCCAGAAGACATGAGAGTGAAGCAACCACCTTCTGTTTCATCAAAAAAGGAAGATACATCAAACAAGAAGAATGCCCGAAATGTTACAGTGGAAGGACAAGTAAATCTTTCCCGTCCAACCATGAATAGAGGAATAAGAGCTATTGAAATGAGACCCCCTGAAAAACCCACATCAATTCAGTCACAGCCAAACCAAATCCTAGGAGATACTGAAGACAGAAGCACAGATCCCAACATTTCTTTGCGAAAGCCCTCTATCACTCAAGATGATGATATTGAAATGAATTCAAAATTAAAATTTAAACCAAACCTAGTCTTGAAAATGAGAAAAAATACTAGTGAAAACATAAGTAATGTATCCCTTCTAAAGAAGCCGGAAGTTGTTAAAGTACCCTTAGGTTCTGAACAAGAGAGTGTGCCTTCTGGGAATTCTTCTCAGTCAAGTCTCACTGAAATGAGGGCCCCAGATAAGGATGTGAAGATCTTACATGAGGGAAATATGTCAATGAATAATACAGACTTGGTAACAACAGCAGCAAACTTGGATGAACTTCAAGTAACCGGCTTGGATGCATCTTCAAGCTCCAGTATGCCACTGGAAAATGATGTTATTGAAGGACGTTTAGATGACAAGGATGCTGACATTTCAGATTCATCCAATCTTGATGATGGTGTGGTTGCAGGTAATATGCTAGCTTGCCTACTCATGTGCTCTGTATTAAGTTATGAATATTTATATTGCATTCAACTTTTCAAGGATTGCAGCCACCTAATCAAAGTGCTGCTGAAGCTAATGTGGCTGAAGCTTCATCTACACGTTTGGACAATGACTCTGCCGATGCTATTTCTATGCAAGCTGCCCTGCTAGGAAAGCCTCAGAGGTGGTTCACTGACTTGAACTTTCTGTTGTCCATTTCAATCATGACAGGCTTCTGACATGCTTTTTGTCGTATTATCATGGATAGTGTCTTGTATGCTGTTCTATCCAAATTGGTATCTCTGTCATGACAGTATCCCACTTGGTACTCTCATTGGCCTATGTAACTTTATTTGAATTTTATGAAACATTATTTCCTTGTGCCTTCATGCATGATTTTACATTTTTTTGGCTGGTGTCATATATGGACGTGCAATGATCATCTATTTACAGTCATATAAGCTACAGATACACTTCTGAGTACTTGAATTTTTTGGATAAAGTTTTTTTTTGTTTTCTTTTGTCTTATTGCAAATCCATATATTTGTTAACTGTGAATTTAACAATCTTTAGGCTGGACTCGCCATTAAAAGAAACGTCCCGTCCATTTAGAGAGGAGAAGATTGTTTTGCAGCATGATGGCCATGTTTCCACTTCTGGAACTGAGCCTGTTATATCAGCAGATCAAGAGGTAAATTGTTGCACAATGATTTTTCTTCATTTTGACTAAAGCATCCTTGCATACTTTTGGTTAAGAAAAGATCACATTAATAAATGTGATCTGATGAAGCTACAATAGTTGATGGAAAGAAGTTTGATGTACAAACTCCTTTGAAACTTGTGTAAAAGAGTTGGCTTAGATTTTGGAGATAGGAAATTGCAGGAAATTGAAGAAAGTGACTGGAAAAGGGCAGGGCATCTGCTGCATACAGGAGAGAAAGCTGAAGTGGAACTGATTAGTTGTAGCAGCAGAGGTTTTGTTGTGAGTTTGCCTAGTCTTTGTGAATTCATATATCTTTAATTTGTTCCCAAAATACTTTTCTAATTTTTATCGTTTTTATTATCAGGTATCATTTGGGTCTTTGATAGGTTTCTTACCTTACCGAAATCTTGGTGCCAAATGGAAATTCTTAGCATTTGAGTCATGGTTAAGAAAAAAAGGGGTGGATCCCTCCTTATACAGGCAGAATCTGAGCATTCTAGGAAGCTATGATGCTAGAAGTAAGGATCTTGGACTAGAGTCTACATCAGGAAAAGAAAATCAGAACAGTGAAGTGTCACCAACAAAAGTGAAATTCGAAGATCTTTATGAGACATATGACCAAGAAAAAAACAAATTTCTATCATCATTCATTGGTCAGGTTTGAAGAACATGCTTAATTCATCAGATTTTAGTCCATTTAATTCATTGTTGTAATTTTTTTATTGCAATGGTTTACATCTGAAATTGCAGAGACTTAAAGTTTCTGTGATTCTGGCTGATAAAAACTCCAGAAAGTTAATGTTCTCTGGGAGGCCAAAAGAAAAGGAAGAGGTGGTTGAGAAAAAGAGAAGTCTTATGGTATGTAACTACGTGATAAATCAATTGCTACTTATTTGTAGTTTCTCTTTGGTTAAGAAGCATGGAGCAAATTTAGTTGTCTGGGAACCTGGATCAAAGCTTTCCAGATTCCAGCTCACAAACTAGTCCAAAACATTGTTTCTATTATCAGGGTTGATCTTGTGCTTGCTAAACTCATGCTAGGAGAGAACCTATTCATAATTTTATAGGCCTGAAATGTGAGGCATATTGTGAACCAAAGGATTTAAAGAATGGATACCAGGTACCAACAACCAACTACCAGCACAGCATATCACAGTATAGGATGAGGGCAAAGGTGAAAAGAAATTATATATTATCATTATTTGGGCAAAGGGATTGGGATCAGTCCAAAGGCAGGATCATTTTAGATTGTTATGAGATTTTTTTGAGATTGCAAAAAATCACTTACCAAGATGGTGTCTCATGGTTTTTCCTATAAATAATTCTTTTGGTCGTTTATTTTGGTAACCTAGGTCTTTCTAAATATCCACAAGATGATAAGCTGTAATAAAGCTTAGTTTTGTGAGTTCTCCTCTGTTCAAGTCACTGTTTTGGTTTCTCTTGCTTTCTAATACTTCGTTACTTAGGCCTAATTCCAAGTTCCCCTGGCAAATGTAGTTTTGGGCTTTTGATATATTCAGCCCAGCAAACTGTTCAACCTTTGTACATGTGGTCAGTGTCCTGATCTACTTGATAAAATTAAAATAAGAAGATAAACATTCTAGTTATTTTGTCACCATTACCTATGGTTTTACTTGGATATCATGAATTCATGGCTGTAAAGATGACAAATCTCAGTGATATATTATATATCACACACATACATGCATATATATTGTCTAATCCAGTAGGAATTATATATAAAGATTGGCTAAACTAACCAGCATTTTAGGTTCATCTCTAAATGTCAAGACATGATAAAACTCGACTTATTATGTTGAACATCATGAATTAATCCTTTTCTTTCTGCTTTTAAGAGTCAATGCCAATAGGATCCTTTGTTTACTATTTTTATGAAAGTGTTTGATGGTTTAGCTTTCTTTACCAGTAAGTAGGTTCCATGTTCTTATGTTTATAAATGGACTCTTGATATTCACTTCTGCTTTGTTTCATGATTATGTCTCAGAAGACATTTGTTTTAATGCTTTGTCTTTTCTTGGTTGAACAGATCATGAATTATATTATACTAACTCCACTTGTTCATCTTCAAATTTGACTCGAGTTTGGTATTGATAATCTATTCTCTATGAGTCTTTGTGCAGGCTAGACTTAGTATTGGGGATGTTGTGAAATGCTCTATCAAGAAAATTACATACTTTGGCATATTTGTGGAGGTAATCATTGTTCATGATTCTTTTGTTTAACCATAGTCCAGTAGTTTCTGGTAGGACATGAGAAGCTGATTATTCCTGATTATTAATTAATAGGTTGAAGGAGTAACTGCACTTATTCACCAGTCAGAAGTTCCATGGGATGCAACTTTGGATCCATCATCGTACTTTAAAGTTGGGCAGGTATAAAATAAGTAATTTTGTAATTACTTTCCTTGGGAGGTTGTGGGAAAACCTTTTGATGATAAATGGTTGTTAACCCAGACTAGGAAGCCATTTGACTGTGCTCTTGATCACAGATTTTGACTTGGAATTAATTAAGCCTACCATGATAGTGCAAAATTCTAGAAGGTGGTGTTCATGCTTATTTAAGTAAAAAGTCTCCTACTATCGAATGAGCTAACCTAAGAAAACAACCATTTGTCAAACAACCCTTTGTCTAGATGTAACATACATGTTACTTAAAAAACAATGTAGAAATTATATTCATCTGAAAAAGTGGATATTGGTGATTTTATTCAGCATTGAACTAAATATATGTAGGTTTGCTTAAATACACAATAGTGTATTAATTCAAGGATAAACAAGTCATGGTACATATCAGTGATTTAAAAAATATTACGCACCAAAAGGTGCCAAGGTCCTAAAATGCTGAGTCGCTAGGCAAGCGCCTAGGCTTATGCGCCCGTTCGAGCGAAATGAGGCATTCTAAAATATTAAAATATAAAAAATATATAATATAATTAATAAATACGATTATATAAATAAAAATATGACATTAAGTTGAAAAGATTTAAAGTACAAAGTCACATTATCCATCTTCTAATAATAAAAATGTTAAAAGATTCAAAACAATAAAGCTTTACATCAAAGTCAATCATCGTCATAATCAACATCATCATTCTTAACCATATTATCATCTTTCTTTTCCTCTTGTCCATCTTCATCAAAATATGTTTCCTCTTCAACAATGGCAGGAGATGAACTTGAGGCTTTTGCACTCATTTTTGCTTTCGTCATTTGTTTTATATATGTTTGTAATTCTCCAACACTTGAGACTCTTATCACATCTCCCCATGCCAAGCCGTCCATCTGCAAATATAAGTTCATCTTCGGCATCTTGCAAGTTCGCACCTATTTTCCTCACCAATCACTCATTTAAATCATCAATGTCTTATAATGAGATTAGATCAATATCATTTCATAAATCATAACGAGCCTTCTATGCTTTATTATACTTTTTATATAAACCAGATCATGCAATTATTGATGCTCTAACCAATTTTTTCTCTTTGTGTGAATCTGTCATATCATATAATTTAAAAATATATTAATATATCTATCTAAAAAAAATAAATTAATTACAATAAAAATATTATGTGATCCTTACATGTTAAAAGACACTTCAGTTTCATTTACAACATACGACATTACAAGTCAAACTAAGAATTTTAATAGTCAATTGCTGCAAGTTCGGGGTGAATTTTCTAAATATACTCTACTATTCAGTTGTAAAATTTACTTTATTATTAACAATAATATACTATATATGAAATTAATTATATAAATTTATAAATACCTAGGGATTTAATTGTTCTATATCGAATTACCATTGGAATTCCAAAAAGACCATTAACATTCTCTTATAAAGATAATTCATATATGATTTTATCTTATACCTCAAGGTTTGGAGCCAATCTTACAATGCACTTATATAACCCAATTACAACTTCTGCATCATACTCAATGAACGTGTTCTTATAAAAGAATTCTGGATTCAAATAATATCTTGCTGCATGTAATGGACGATGAAGTTAACAATTTCATCTTTCGTTAATGATTGTAAATATGTTCTTATACTTTTCTTCATTTTCATCAAAAGACTTTTGAATTGTTTTCTTTACTTTATCCATAACCTCATAAATATATCATATTGCATGATTCTTTTCATTAATTGCCAACCAAAGGACTCGAGCAAGAGAGTCCATTACCTTTAATGTATAAACTATAAGATTCAAAAAGGACGATATTAAGATGATATCACCAACCCTTTTGCCTTTCGCTTTTATTGTCCATTTACTTGTCATCCATTTCTCCAAGGTAAATATGTTTCTTACGTTATATTTTTTACAGTGCACGCTCTGTAATGTCAAAAAGGAAGTAACAAATCGGGTGACACTATATGTCACAAATTCCTTTTATCTGTGAATTCTCTCATCATATTTAAAGCCCCAATATAATTATAGAGAAATCCAACGACAAAGATTGTCCTTTCTAAAGTCTTCTTGATGTTAGAGATCTTTCTAATATCTTCTCTAACATTAAATCAATGCAATGTGTCGTACATGAAATTTAATATATGTGTTGTCTTTTTGCTCTAAGTAATTTACCTAAGACAAAGGATAATAATTTGATAAGACTTAGAAGTCACATAGTTTTTCCATTCAAATTGGAGACATGGTAATTAAAAATTAAAAAATTTAAAAGATAAATCTTATTGGCTAACACATAGTTATTTCCATTGTCGGTTATAATTTGGACGATATATTGTTCATCAATTTCTTCCACAAACTTATCAATTAACTCATATTTTTTCTCCAAATTTCATAAAAGATTATGCATTTATTGACTTCACAGACATGATTCCTAAAGAACAATTGACCATAAAATTAATTATACTCCTATGTCTTCTGTCGATTCAAGCATATGATACAATAGAATAACCATGCTTTACTCATGATTCTTTGTGATCTTTTAATAAGTCATTTGTATAATCTAATTCTTTTTTCAGTAATGGAACTAGCAACTCATAATAACTTGGAGGTTTTAATCCGCCATCATATCTTCCAATAGTTTTAATCATCGGTTTAAAATTATCCAAACAACAAATACTGAGGGGAAGGCCAGTCTGATAGAAGAAGCGAGCAATGTGTTATATCGCTTTTCCCCTTATTTCCTTATCACAAGCATCACTTATATTTGTTTGTCTTAGTTTTGCTCTTGCTTGACCTTGTTGTTACTATGATCCTTGATACATATATAAGTCCATCGGTCTCTTTTTACCCTTCTTAACAATCATAACTTCTTTTTCTTTCCTATCATATACTATTTTCCCACTAGCATTGACACTTTCTGAATAATCTTCTTCTTCATCATCTCTAATATGTTGAGCATTATCCTCGGATAAATTCCTAGAAGATTTATTCCATTGCATCTTTTTTCAGTCAGATAAGCCAACAACTCTTCTTTTACATTAGGTGGACACTTCTTGCATACTGATACATTCTTGAAGTTCCTTACTTGATGCTGCTTTGCATAAAAAATATCAGCTCTAGTAGTTTTATCATAGAAGATACAAGTAATTGTATTAGGATCTTTGGGATCCTTTAGATAATTGTATTTCCAAGTAGGATCCTTTCTTGAATTTTATGATGAATCTTCTGAATCGTTTTGTACATTTGCTATTAATCTTGAAACCCTAATAACAATTCTAAATAAATAGAGATTAGCAATGCTAAAATCTAAATATGGACTATTATATGGTAATAATAGTTAACAATATATTGTTAACAATATTTAATCCATTATTAATAGTAGTTAGAGGGAAAAAAAAGTGGGGAAGGAGAGGGTGGCGATGATGGAGGAACTTTCGGACAACAACGGTGGCGATGGAGGAAGCTGCAAACGACAACAATGGCGGCGGAGGAAGTTGCGGACGATAGCAGCAGCGATGGAGAAAGCTTCAGATGATGATGTTGTGGGTGGAAGAAGCTTTAGATGTGTTTGTTGGTGGCAGAGGAAGCTGCGGTCCTCTCTCTCAATGGTGGAAGGAGCTGCACATGGAAGCAGCGACGGTGGAGGGAATTGCGCATGAAAGCTAGACCTTCGGAGCCGTCCATCAATGACAGAGGAAGTGAGGTGACTTAGCATATAAGTTGTTGCTCTGGTTTAGAAAAGCAACTTTTGTGTGCCCTTTTAGTGGGAAGCACTATGTGATTTGAGCTTGGATCACAACAAACTACATAATTTACACGTCTGTCAACCTTAATGAAGGAAAGCAGAACTCCACAAAACGTAGTAGTTTCCATAGGTATCATAAAGATGTCTTAAATAGATGTTTAAAGAACAGATGCAGCAAATGAAGATTTGGGCATGTACCTGCCAATCTGATAAGTAGCCTTGGTGCGATAATATGTGTCTGGCATGGATTGAACAAGCATTTGATGAAGCTTTGTTTTCTAGTCTCCCTAGTGGATAAATCATGGGGATATTAAATGATAGATCAGTACCCTGATTTTAGAAGAGGATATGATCTTTTTGTATACATTTTCTATGTTTCATCAATTAATAAAATAAGAATTTTTGCGCTTGCTTCAGACATGGATGACCATATCAAATTCATACTAGTAGGTGTGTATGGTATGCACCGGTACTTGTTGACTGATACTTTCTGGAGATGTTTCCAAAGCCTATTCTTACTATAACTAAAGCAGGTGTCATGTTTTGCTAGCAGTCTTTCCTTTTTAATTCTTGATACCATGTTGCATTCTCCATTTTCTTTGAAGCTCTCGAAGTTCATGAGCTTATTTTCTTGTTTCAGATTGTCGAGGCAAAAGTTCATCAACTGGATTATACTCTTGAACGGATCATGTTATCATTGAAAGATATAATGGTATTCTGACATACTATTTATCGTGAGTTTCATGGAGTAAGATAAGTCTGAACATAATGCTTCGACCTGTGGTCATGAATTTACTTTCAGCCAGACCCATTAATAGAGGCCTTGGAGTCTGTTGTTGGAGATCATGCATCTTTGGGTGGAAGACTAGAAGCGACACAATCTGATGCTGAGGTGTTAACCTTTTTCAACTTAATTACTCGTTCTATGTTTTAAATATTTCATTTTTGTATAAATGCACTTACAGCATTAGTAATTTAACTTTAAATAGTTGAATTTAAAGTTGTATTGACCAATAATGAATTTTCTTTTGTTTAAAGGATTAAAAATGAAGACAAATAACTGAAGTGATGATAGTAAAGCAAAATTGTGGGCTACATGAATCCCACTTTAAATAGTTGATCTTAGAAGCTTTGTTGCTACCATTCATGTTCAATACTTTTAGTGCATGTAAGTTAGGAAATAGGAAACCTTTCTGTTGATAAACTTCTCTTTTCTGAGAACATGTCTACAAAATAATACAAGTCCTTGGAACCTTAGGCCGATGACAAAATATATCCTCTCTGGATCCTAAATCAAGATTTGTAGCTTTTTTTCCTTCTGTTTATCAGTGACCTTAATGTGCAAAAAGACCCCCTAGCTGTCAGATCCTTGGTTTAAAATACCCCTAATGTAATAGGTGATATGGCTAGTAGCTTATGGTCCAAACTGCATATGATGTGGTGCAGGTCCCGTTTCGACATGTTTGATTTTTTCTTTTAGCTTTTTTTCGGGTCACGTGGTTACCGGTTCAAACAAGTTTGGTATAGACACCACTGCCAGTTTTTTAAACCTTGAATTTGATCATTGTGATACTTTTGTACCAATTATGAGAATACAATAATAATGACTAAGCATTATGGACTTTTCCACCTTTGTGATCCTAGTTCAGTACTCTCTTTGTTTTCGAGTCTCCAATTATATTATCATATTGTTCATCAGTTGTTTCAACTCTAGGTACATCATGACATCATGTTGTGATATATCTTACCAGTATCCCTGAGATGCCTTGAATGATCCAAAAGCAATTCTAGATAATAGTAAATGATTATAGATATTGTGAAGAAAGGTCTTTTGTTACAGTGGCACCAACTTAGCTTTACAGATCATGGCCTCACAGTATTCTGACAAAGTGTTTAAACTTTTCCTATCAGTGGGCTGATGTGGACTCACTCATCCAAGAGCTGCAGAAAATTGATGGAATTAGTGGTGTTTCTAAAGGTCGTTTCTTTATAAGCCCGGGTTTAGCTCCAACATTTCAGGTTAATGAGCACAGTTGTTTTTCCTGTATTCATTAAGATGCTTTTCGTTTTCATGTTATAACTAATTGGTAACTTGTATTCCATATATGCTGCACTTTTCAAGTAAAAATTGCTCAATTTGGTGTTCAAAATTTTCTATATTCAGGTGTATATGGCTTCTATGTTTGACAACAAGTACAAGTTGCTTGCTCGTTATGAGAACATGGTCCAAGAGGTATGACTTTTTCTGAGTGGATATAACTGTTTCGATAAAGCACAAATTACTAAAATGCCCAGATGTTCTCACTTTAACAGTTGATAACTTTAAATTGGAAATTTCACTCTCTTAACAAAGACCAATTTTCCCCTTCCAATGCCAAATCTCTTAGCTGTGACTAATTAAGGAAATTTGGAAAATAAATTTGATTTCTTCATCTGCTTCAGCTAAAAAGAATCATCTTAAACTTCTCCAGGAAGCATGAAAATCATTTTTTGATCTGTTAGTGTTTCAAATAGTCATATCAAGTTGCCTGTCTAGTTGATGACATTGTCTGGTCTCTTTCTCTGTACAACTTGCAAGAATCAAATAATGCCTTCTAAAAGACAGATCCTGGCTGCCACGTGTGGTTGTCAACATCGAAGATTTGTGGCATTAGGTCGATGTTATTTATCTTTCTGGAATATTATGGTACAATAAGGTGTTGGCAAGCACAAGCTAAAAATTGGAACAGCCTTGTGTCAACATGAGTGGCAATGTTCAGCAAGTGCCATCTAGTACCAATCAATAAGACAATCCTTTGTTATAAGTCTGCAACAACTCATACTTACCAAAAAAAAAAAAAAAGTCTGCAACTCAGAGCTACTTTTTAACTATCTGAGTATGGATCCCTTTTTCTTGCCATCTCACCTGGTACTCAGTCTCCAGTAATTTATGTCTAAAAGTGTTATTTATTTGTTGGTTTGTTTCATAATTTGTCTGTTGAGCTCACAGCCTATATTAAAAATATTTAGCATCCTAAGAAGACTTAAGTTTGATGTCTCAAAGCCTTGGACTTGTTTTGTTTTCCCTTCTGTCTAGTGAGATGGCAATAGACAAGGCTATTGGAACTCACAGCTTCTTATTGTTTTTGAGTTATGGAATCTTGTGCCTTGTTGTGTGTGCACAACATGCATCTTTTGTAGGGACAAAAAATGTTTCGCTATGAAGATTATCCTTTTTTTGGTTGACTATCATTTAGGCTTCTGGATGTAGACTGTTTCTTAGACATTCTTGGTTTTACTATCATTTAGGCTTCTCGATGTAGACTGATTCTTAGACATTCTTGGTTCTCTCGAGTGTCCCAGAAATAATGGCAACTGCTCTTAGTTGTCTTCTGCTCTCAAAGACGAGGGCAAACTTAATTATTGTGGAGTACACAATCAATTCAACTTTTTTAGCAGCTAGTAAGTACTAGCTGGCTTATTGAATGAAGGTAGTCATATTAGATTTGGAGACAATAGACATACCTTAGGAAGTTTCTTGATCCATGCTGTTGAAATAGTCGGATGTGTGAACATAATTTCTCAATTGCCGATGTTCCCACTCATTCATTCGTTTGTTCCACGGAACAGACATCTCTTCAACGTCGGTGTAACAAACTTTCCATATGTTTCATTTAGTTCTTGCAGATGATTTTTCCTTGCTCTCCTTGTGCAGGTTGTGGTGGAATCATCCTTGGACAAGGAACAGATGAAAGCTGCGATATTAACATGTATTAATAGGGTTTAGTCGGAGTTTGGCGAGCAATAGCTCTCGTGGTAAAAGTCTACATCCGACATGCATTTCAAATGTCGCAAGTGCTGCATTGTTATAGGTCTTGGTAGATAGTCAACCTAGAGATTAATTCTTTAACACAGATGAGAGTAAATGTTGTTTCTGTAAGTTTCCTCCCAATAACATTTCGACTGACCCTTCTTATTTTGAGATTTAGAACATGTTGTACATCCAAATTACATATGGAAATTTTGCAACGAATATTTGAAAAGAAAAAGGCATAAATAAAAATCCTAGAGGTTCGGTGTACGGAAGCCCTGCAACCACTAGCATCTATACACTTTATATAGTATATATATATATAGCATCACACGAAACCTTCGGATAAAGTCATGTGCTGTGAATAATATTAATCTTAAAATCAGAATGTCACCGTTAATCCAAAAGCATTACCATCCTCTTCTCAGCATTCACAAAGACAGCTGCGCTCTACTTGTAGTACCAGACAACAAATAAGAAAAGCACAAATGATAGAGCGCGATGATGACACACATCAGGGCCGACAAAACACCAATCATCTCGTTCAGACTTGTTCTTCCTATCTTGGACGAATTAGAGAATCTGGCTGGGCAGGGATTCGTTGCTGAAAATATCATGACCTAACATGTAGCAGACCATGCCATGCGACTTCCATCATAAAGCATCAAAATTAATTCGTGTTGCAAATTGGCTGACTTTGCTGCTGTCACGTGGTTCCGCAGCTCTAAGTACTGACACCTATAAGAATCACAAGACAACAAATATATCAGAAGACAGACAGCTATCTATCTCATTCCGTTTGTTCTACTCCCTTCAATCAAACCATATCTCTCGTTGTTAATCCAGAAAAGCTAATCAACGATGCATTTTATGCTCCACAAAACAAATTGACAAACACCTAAAAACATCACATTGCGAAACAATGCAATAAATTGCATTCTCATACTGAGCTGATGATGACCGTTTTTACCCAGCACTCTCCTACTAAACCATTTCTTTAAGTAATGTCATATGTGAGCCTCGGAACATGACAGAAAAGCATTTTCCGTGAAAAGAGAAATAGCATCCTTTTGTAGTCAAATAGCATCACCTACAGTCAATTTGCTTCAGCAAGAAGCACAATATTTGCAATCTTATGATACCATTGAATTATTACAACTAAGACAAGAAAGTTTTTTTTTTTCCCGACAAATTATAAGCCTTCGAAAACAAAAATGTCACAATATTAATTATTCTACTCTCTTTTGGCTGCATTTTTGCAGTCATCCTCTCTGACAAGTAGATAGACAAACAAGATGATGCATGAACAACTGGTACTAGCTATCTTTTTTTTCTTTTGATAATCTATTAGCTTCCAAATTAATATAAGATGGAAAGATAGATGGGAACTATGTACAAAAATGAAAATAAAATCAAGACAGTAAATCTAATCACACAATAATCAAAACCCTTGCTCAGATAAATAACATTATGTAGAAATTGAACTAAACAAAAGCATAGTTCCAGAGAAAAACAGATAGTATTTCTGAAATTTGTATATGTAATAAATAGTTTGCCACAATGTACATAACATACAAGTCTGACACCAATTCAGACTGGTATGATGCCTCAGACATCAAGATGTGTGCCAACCTGGATCCCCATTATAATTGGAGGAAACAATAAAGGGCAGTAGCATGTTGTATGGTCCATTATCAATGCTTTTTTGGACAAGTAAACACCATTCAGGATGACGCGTCCAATATTTTAAACCATGGTCTGCCATTAAAAAAAAAGGCCATAATGCACTACTATTTGGGTCAACTACATGGATCACTACCTTTAGCTATTTGATGGACAAAGATGACAGTTGATCCATTAATTAAAGAAGATGAAAGCTGGTTTCAGTCTTAATAAAAAATCTCTAGATAATTTGTTCTCACCTACCATCAAAATTGAATGAACCTTATTAAGATCAAGAGACAGAGCAGATTTATAATTAAGTTTTACAAATTACAGGGAAATTCCAATATAACTTGGTATTCATATGATCCAAAATTTAAATCTGCCTCCCAAAAGGGTTAGATACAGATACTGAATGAAAGAAAGCAAAAGAAGCTCAAAGAATTCTCTGCCGCATATTGTCAAATTTCAATATGCTTCTGAAAAGAAAAGGCATAAGATCAATGTTTTATCTGCCAGGTCAGAAACTAAAATGTTGTACAGAGACCACAATTATTTTTCTAATACATTGTCCAAAGGTTTAAGAAAAAGGAACTAGTAACCCTACCAGACCCAAATCAGATTGGCAATTGATACGGTGCCAGACTGCTTGGACTGAACCACAAATAATAATAACACATCAAATGTCTATTAGAACTTGAAGTGTAGCCATGATAAACCAGTGTCCTTGACCTAACTCAGACCTTAGCATACCCAATATACCAGACGATACACCAAGGTACTCAAAACCATGTGCTGTCCTCCCTGATTCAGATAGCCAATAATAATTTTAACCCAGGAAAAGGTGAATGTTTAAAAATTAAATAGAAGTATCCGTGAAAATAATTCGAGTTTGATTCTGAAAGCCTCAAATATGACAAGCTAATCAAAACAAATTTCCAATTACAAAGTTCTAAGACAGTATAGACAACATTTCAAACAGATACTGGACTAAACTGGGATGGATACCTTTGGATGATCCATGAAGCTTCCAAAATAGCCTACCCCAAAGGATGATGACGAATAGGCAGCTACAACCTCGACTGCTTTCAAAGAAGATAAATTTTCTGCAATCTGCAGAAAAAAAATCATGGATCTTGCCATATAATGTGATAAAGAAAGACAATATAATTGGATACACACCTTCACAGTATCAGCCTGCAGTAGCAACACACCACCACCTGTATCATGGGATTTTTTACTGCTACTGTGGATAAGAGAATGGAGAATTTTCATACAGGCAGATACAGGACCTGACTGTGACCTAAACATAGGACAGACACCGATACTGTGAGCATTAAAATACAATAAACAATTACTTAAATGCATATATAACACCTACAAATATAACCATAATAAGTGATGAGATTTATGGTACCCCAGTCTGTCGGATGATTAATGACACTCAGTTAACCACCTCAGATAGGTGATACAACTCAGTAGACTTATGAGATTGAATCTCACTTGAATCCTCCACAGATCTCACATAAACTTTAAGGGTGACTTGAATTTTCCACTTTATTCAAACTAATAACTGAAATGCATATAGCATCTACAAATAATCAAATATAATCATAATAAGCAATAAGAATTATATTTACCCGAGTCTGTTGGGCTGCTTAATGACACTGCCAGTTAGCCACCTCAAATGGGCAACAGAACTCACTCGACTTATGAGGGCGAATTTCACTTGCATGCATACTCCAGAGATCTCACTTCAATTTTTAAAGGTGACTTGGATTTTCTACTTAAGATTTTACTGAAGTGGAGGACAGGTGAAATAAGGAAATTAAAGTCTATAGGCCTTAAATCCAAACATTTATAAGAGAGTTATCACCTATCTGTTTAAGAGAAAAATGCATACTCATACTTAAACTAGATCCAGTCATGTGCGGTCCAAAGAGAGACCTCACAGAAACAAAACCACAAACTGTTCATATCACTGACTACTTTTTCCTGCATTACAGGAGTATAGATACAGGTAATAGTTCACCTAAATAGCCATAAGGGTACCCCTCTAAAGTCACGATCCAAATGCATCAATGCATGTACATCCTATAGGAAAGTTTTAATACATGTGTGGAGAATACACAAGTATATCATCTAGGAAACCTAGCAGAAGATCAAAACGCTGACATGTTCACCAGTGAAAGCATTATAAACATGTTCATCAATGAAGCACAATAAACTTGATAAATTTCTGATCATTGAAAATGAAATTTTGTAATAATGACAAAAACGATACTGCCCATTAAAACAAACTTACACATTAGACATATATATCTAATCTTAATATGACATAACAAATGGCATTAAGTCATAGAACATACAATGATGATGACACACAACATTCACGTGCTGCAAACCCTTTAATCAAACACTCTCCAACACCAGTTGCACAGCATCCAACAACAAATGGAGAGCCAAAGGGATCTTTCACTGAAGCCCAGCATCCTGAACCATACATTGCTGCCAATCCAACCCGCCCATCAACCTAAAAGCCCGTCTAATATTTTAACATGTGTGGGATCAACTAGAAGCAAATAGAGTATATTATAGTCATGCATTACAACAGACACAATTCCAGTCCAAGCAGATTATTTAGTAATATAAGCTAAAATATCAAAAAAAAATTTGTTACTAGCTTTTAATCAGAATCAAGCACTTAAAAGATTATGGCTATGGAAATCAAAGGCATGAGTGGGTTGGATTTAGCATATAACACAATCTTCCAGCATAGCATCTTCTTATGTGCAATAAAAAGAAACTATTATCAGGAACATACTAATTTTATGCAATTTAGTAATAATCACATCTGGTAAGTGTCAATGTTACAATCGTTTTACTCCATCGCTTTCAACTGTCAAGCAGAAATCATTAGCCTTCCACTATGCAAATAACTGTATTAACACTGACACCATATTAATATGTTAAAGACAAAGTAATCATCACAAACTGAAAAAAGGATAATAGGCACTAAAATCGAGAGAATAACTTGCCTAAACTGTAATATGTTCTAGTAGCCATAGTAAGGGTAGCATTCCATGTTCCAAATATAAAGTAAGCAGCCATTTAAAGTCCTAGTCCACAACACATAAGAACATTATAGGTAGATATAAAAAGCTTGGCCATAACTGATACAAATAGGTCACAGGGCAAACTTGCATTGTTAATCATAATTGCCAGAACGAATATATTTAAATGGATAAATCCATAGTATCCATCATTCTATCATGGAATTAAAGATTATAGAAAATGGACCACCATTAGGTGTGGTTTACAGTTGGTTGATTTGCACCAGAGAGTTAACTTCTACATAAAAAGACCAATGGAATAGGTATCACGTCATAAAGGAAGTCAAATGAATGAGTATAAAAAAATAGAAAGAACAGGATTAACATTGAAAAGCAGAAGAATTTCTGTAAGAAAAATTAACTTTGAGAAGAAAGCTGCCATAGGATCATGTTATACACCAACCTGATTAACATTCACGTTCAGAATCAAATTTTCAGATAAAGTTGCTGACAGAGTTTAGATCCAGAAACTACTGTCAAGTTAAGAGAGCTGGCATTCGATTTTACATCCAGAACTCTTATAGATCCCACCCGTTAGAAAGTACAGGTGAAATGTGTGTTGTGTCTATTTAGTTGTATCAACCAAATCCATCTTTCTTTTCATCCTTAGATAAAAATATTCATTGTTCTTGTAGAAAAAGAGGATGTAAAACAAACCTTTTTTTTTAATTCATTTATGGGATTGAATGCATCATTCAATAAATTTTTTGATCTAATCTGCAGGACTCAAGAAAAGGCAGATTGAACATAAAACACCAGATCCAGCTTGGTTATTGACTGAGTAAATAGATATGTCATTTCTTGATATCTCTCTTATTCAAAATTGTTGTGTGATGTGCATCCCCTATGTCCTATCATGAAATAGATAAAATATATAAAAGAAGTAAACTTTTGTTCAAGATCAAAATCTTGTTGGAACAGTTCATAAGAGACAGAGAACTTAAAAATAAATTATTAAACCACAATCACTACCTTTAATGCAATGCCACCACTAGATGCCCCTGATGCTACATGTCCATTGCTGTCAATACATACAGCCCCCACTGTATCCATAACAAAATCCTCTTTGTCATTGTTTTTCATAAATGAATGACCATCCAATTCCTTATTTTGCCCAACTATTGAAGATTGTGATTCATCCACTGTTCATAAGGTAAATTAAACTTGGTGTTAGTTCTGCTATAGTTTTATGTAACCAAATATGCACAGAAAAGAAACAATCAAACAACCGGCACAAACCATGACTATCTAGAGTAAAAGGAATACACTTATAAGGACAATTATTCATGTCTGTGTGTCTAAACAAGAATAGGCAAAGTGGTAGGATGATACCAAATAGATCTAGTAATTGTGGATTGTTTCCTATTGGTTGACTTTAGGATGGTGCAGAACATATAATTTCAATTTTCATCCCACTTCCCCTAGCTTGGGGAATGTTGACATGTTGTTCCTTGGTTGGACAAACCTAAACTATAACATTTTCTAACTAACATCTTGGACCGAAGATAAATCTCATTCTCACCAATATATGCCTCAGCTAGAACTCCAGAACAAACTTTTACTGATGGCATAGTTAAGCAATCAAATGAATAAAGTCCTATCAAAAAATTTATTGTGCCTTCTCAAATTTGAATTGTGCTCTAAAGCTAACCATCATGGGAAATAACTGCTATTTCTATATAAGTCTTATATTATACCTTTATCAATCCTCTAATGATATTAAATTAATATCTTAAAAAGCTAATAAGAATATATTAATACCTAGCATTACCAGGTGGTATGATTGCCAACCATGTAAGATTCAAGTTGCAATAGAACACTTAAGAGTTCTCGTGGAGCTAAGTGCAAGGAAAGGCACATGCTCATTAAAGCAAAGCAAAGTCTGATTACAATTAATGCTAATAAGATTTAGAAATAAAATGAAATTACAAAACAGTATTCAACTACTATTCACTAGTGACTAACTAAAATGTTAATTTTGGCCTATTAGTTAATAAAAAAGGGTTAATATTCTTAATTTAATTCTAAAATGATAACAAGAGACAAGCAATTTAGCCACAAACAACAAGAAGCTGTAATATCCCTACTGTTCAGGGTCAGCTATATTCAACCACAAACAATAAATTATAAATTTAACTAATGCAACAATGACAGAGTACTTAGTTACAATAGCTTATTTATAGAAAGATGTTCAAGAAGTCAGAATTAAGTACCAAAAGTTGGTGTTGCTTATATATATAAAATAAGGATGTCATATGGTATCTTACTTCTCTACACTGTCCAACACAAATAGTGTAGAATCTATACATGGTACACCCAAATGGTTAATGAAAAACACAAATATAAAAGATTTCTTATTCTTCAACCAAATCTTTTTTTTTTAATGCAAAGGGCCAGTGGTGAAGGTCCAGAAACCTGTGGTGATCTATCAGTCCATACTAGCTAAGCTTACTAGGATCTTCAACTAAGTCAAATTGACTGACAAATGTGTTACAAGAACATTTAGTAGGAAAGAAACTTGAAGATATATAACATTTTACTAGCCTGTAAAATATTGTAAAAGTCAAATGTCATCTAACTTATATACTATGCAGCTAATATTTTGAAATTGTTAGGTATGCAGCTAGTAAGATTTCAAAAACCACCTTCTGTGTCTGTAGGCAATGATGCAGTCCTACATGCTAAGGTAGGCACTTCCGTAGAGCATTCACTCTTTTTCTTGGCATCGGCAAGCATTGCTTTGTACTTCATCCACTGTGACTTTGCCTTTTCTGTCACCAGCCACTGTTCAGAATCAACAAGGAACTAGCAGGTAAGCCCAACAGAAAAAAATGCAACAACACTTCAATCAAGAAATAAGTTAAACACAATAAAATTTTGCCATTAACAGAATGGAAAAAATGGAAAGACAAATAGAAGAAGAAGATATTACAGAATCTTCTTCTAAAATACTTGAAGGTATGGTTAAGCCCTTTGACTTTCCCCATTCACGTGCTCCTTCACCAACCAAGAACCTGGAGAACAAAAAGAAAAAAAAAGAAGATGATAGCACTTCAAGTACAGTAGAGAGATAGAAAGAAAATTAAACTTAATAAAAAGCAAAAAATATATTTCATCACAGATAAAGTAGTGGTATAGAACAATGTCATATATCATGCGGTCCAACCACATCTGAGCACCAACAATTTTGCATAAAAATCTGAACATTTGTTGACTCACGTGTAGCTGTTTTAGGAAAACTCAAAATCAAGATCCGAATAGGTCCGGTAAAATTGTAAAGCCATCTAACTTAATGGATCAGTTTAAAAACAGATGGAATGGACACAAGGTATGAATCCACCAATGCAACACAATCTGTCTTTTCCATTGCAAGTTGAACAAATAAAATTCATATCGAATGAGCAATCACGGCTTTTGTCAACACTTAAAGATGACCATAGTTTGACATCAATGTGTGCTGGATTCTTTCTCAACAAATTCTAGTTATGTATAAGAAATAGCATGACTAAATAACATGTTTTAAAGAAAAATAAAAAAATGCACAGTTGCATGTAAATAAGGACTTAGTGATTGTTAATTAAAGATATTAACAGTTTAAGAAAGATAGAAAAAACAGGTTCTGTTTCTATTGCAGACTGTCTATTCAGTATAAAATCCTAGATTAGCACAGAAAAGTGTCGAATATTCAACTGAAAAAAAGGATCAACCTTAGAAAGGTCTAATTTAAACAAAAACTCAACTGTCCAAATTTATATGTTTTCCAGGTAACACAACAATAGACAGATCAATAAGTTCAAATTTCTGCAGAGGCCATAACTACATAATATACACTATTAACACTAATCCTGGCACAAAAGCTTCATATTTGTTTGTGAAATTAAGTTGTTAGATTTGTTTGGTTAGAAAATCATGAAATAAACAGGCACTTCCAAAACATTAAGGATGACCATGAAATACAAAATCTACTGAGAAATATGTATTTCAGTTTTGTCGAAAGAAGTCACATATTACATTGGAGGTATTCGACCAAGCAAGGACAACCCAGTTGTCTGTTCTTTAGCCAAGCAAGTGGCAATTTGAATGGCATTTCGTACACCTGGTCTATGAGAATAAAAGGTTCAGTACCTCATAGTTATGTTGCACAACAAAATCTGAAATTTACGTCCCATAAATATGATGTAAATACCAATAACCTATATTTGGTGTCTGGCTACAGATGAGTATCC
This sequence comes from Musa acuminata AAA Group, assembly GCF_036884655.1. Lineage (NCBI taxonomy): Eukaryota > Viridiplantae > Streptophyta > Magnoliopsida > Zingiberales > Musaceae > Musa > Musa acuminata. The sequence goes on from NC_088349.1 coordinate 7,057,594, forward strand.
ATTAGAAATACCTCTTACAGCTCCAACTGCTCCAAATGCTCCAGAACCATCCATGATACTTGCATCACATTCTACATGACCTTTCTCTGTCAAATTTGAACCCCGGCCTGCATTTGTGGTCGGATCATCCTATGGAAATATATACACATTATATTTATATAACAAGCATGCAAGTATCTCATCCCTCCAGTGTAGTAGCAAAATAACCTGGAGTCTTTATTACTGGTCTGCATCTCATCTATTCCAAGAAATGGACTAGAATTGTCCAGTAAGAAGCACCAATATTTCATAGCACAAGATACATGCAAAAGATATCAACAGCACCCGCAAGCGCTATTCCTAATATATCATTAGTTTCATTTTATCTCATATCATCACTCTATCCCCTGTCTTTGACTTTACAAATATATTTGGCCTTAAACTGAATACTCCTAATACAATAACATTAGGATAGTTGTTTGTTGTCCAATCTTTGCCCACAACATGGGCCAAAGATGCTTATAAAATATTTCTTCATATCGAACAAAAAGGTCCAAGAACCAGAAAAACAAAAAAACATATTAATTTCATTAACTTCATGAAAACTTGATCACCATGCACTACCCAAAAAGTATGTTACAGAAGTGATGCAGGTGATGTGCCAATCTTGTAGATCGCTTAATATTCAATCAAGAAGCAAACAGTCCAAACTCTTCCTCTCTATATTCTTATTTGTCGTAGCATGACTAAAAATTTCCAGGTTGTCTATTTTTCTATCTTCTTCTCACACTAACATGATGAACACTTTCCGAGGACCCAGATTATGTACTTTCTGCACTCGTAATTGTTAATGCTATCCCATAATTCCATATCTAGTGACTCTAACCCAAATAATTTTACTAGCACCTCTAGCAATAACAGATATTATTATAATTTTCCTTTAAAAAAAGATAGCAAATACATTGTTTAGCTGCCATGAGATATGAGAAAATGCTTGTTGGCAGCAGGCATATTCTATGTTAACAAGATAATTCATATTGATCTTTTGGCTAAAACCTGGCTTAAATAAACCCATTACTATTAAGCCAAAAAAAGAAAACAAGAAAGTGATTACAGACCTCCAACACTTGAATAGCAGCTGAAACAGCATCTAAACATCCACCATCACCCTAGAAACAATAGAAAACATCAGCTAATACAATGAATAACTAGTGCACAACACATTACCAAGTGCTTCACCACAATACAAGAAGCATTACATACCAAGAAATAGCTTCAGAGGTAGATAATTATTACCTAGCACAAAATGAGAATAAAAGAAATACTAGTTTCGTGATCACCTAATAATCCATCACCAGAGTATATATTCGATCATTGGAGTATAATCATGTAACACACGAAGGCTGTGAAACCCTAGTGAAGACATACACAACCTATGTCCAAATGAATGGGATACCAAAACAAAACAGAACATACACCTACAATCCAATAGTCCTGTAAAAGGATCTGACGGACCAAAGAGAGAGATTTGAACAGCTTCAGGACCATAATGAAAAGTCTAATGTGGCGTTAGAGTTTTCTTTCAATATTGTCTTCTAGATAAAAACGGAAGGCCCAATTTATTAGTGACAATAACATGTATAGCGCTAGTCGTTGGTTCAATCGATCAGCTATCACCACCTTCCTCAAGGATCATCGATCGACACCATCGCGAAGCAAATCCCGGAACCAAGAACCTAGAAGTGAAAAAGACGCAAACCCCAGGAAAAGAGAACAAACTCCGTGGGACCGGTCGAAGACTACCTTGCGAAGAACGGCGGCGGCGGCATGGCAGGCGCGCTTCATGGCTCCCCTGTAGGCCTTCTCGTTGGCTGGTGAGTGGAAGCCAGCGCCCACATGGACCGCCACGAAGAACCGATTAGGGTTTCCTTCGCCCTCGCCCGCCATTTTTCGTCGCTCGCCCCTGCGGAGGAAGGAGAGAATAGAATCTTATGTTCGTGGACAAGAGGGGGAAAATACTCCCCATACGTCTTGTCTTTTTATACGTTGTATACGTTTCGTATAGAAGCTGTCCAACAAGTACAATACAAGACGAAGTTTCCAAGCCGACCTTGATATGCATCCGTGTGCATCTCTTTATATGATCCGAATCCGATAACTATCACCTGTAAGAGTCCTTATAGGATCCGGATCTATGTGAATATCTCCCAATAAAAAATGATTTAGGAATAATGCCACATTTTTTTCAAAATAATGAAAATTGAACACTCGATAATCCTCCAAAACAGATATCAATGCGAATCGGTTGCCTTCTCAGAAGAAGGCATTGCGTGGTAATCGCTAATCACGTCAAGGTTTCGCAATTGTCCTCGTCTTCCTCAGCTCCGCGACTCTTCGATCGAATATCCGAGGCTTCAATCTTCTTTTCCTGTCGATTCTCCAAAGGTTTGACGCGGCGCGCTTGTTTCTTTCTGCTGCTCCCTTGATTTCTAGGGTTTATTGGACCGATTGAAGATCTCGTTCGCCCTTTTCTGATCACTTGTTTATGCTTTCTTGAATATACCTTCGCCGGATAATAATTGTTGTTTTCACATCTGTAGTTCTTGCGTTCAGTTATATTGATATTTTATGTTGTTAGATTTGCCGAAATTTGGAAATATAAACCCCGAATTTTCCTGTTTCGCTGTTTGTCTTCTTGGGAATTTCAATGTTTGGCTTCTTGGACACAAAAGATGCAATCTTTCTTATACTCCTTCTCTTACTTTGTCTAATTTCTTTCCAAGAAACTGTAAATGAACGTGTCAGCGAAGAATTTTTCGTCTTTTTTGTGGCGTATACGGATAAATAACTGAGAACCGTGAGGCGAAAACCAAGAATTATTTGAGATTAGCTGATTGTGGTGTATCCCGTTCTTGGTTTGAGAACTGCAAGATGAAAACCAATAACAGGATACACCACAATCAGCTAATCTCAAATAATTATTGGTTTTCACCTCACAGTTCTCAGTTATCTATCCAGGCATGCACGTTCATTTATAGTTTCTTGGAAAGAAATTAGACCAAGTAAGAGAACATGTATACGAAATGTTCTGACTCGAATTAAATTTTGGCGGATTTGTAGTTCTATAAGTTGTTTTCTTTTTTCTTTTTTTACTTCTGAATGTTGATGTATTTGCACTTGATTCGATGTCAAACACCATTCAGTTGGATATCTTTCTTTCGTATTAGAGATGTTGACACAAAATGTTAAGCTTTCATCAACTCAGCCAAGAATTTGGAGAATGGTGAGTGGTGTAATTGTTGTAAATTGGCCAAACTTAGATGTTTAGAAGCAGTAAGTCACACATTGTTTACAATAATCATCATAATTGATTGATTCATATGGTGCATCGATCCATGAACTCTGATATCTATTCTCGGTGAATCTAATTTGGTCTTCATAGTGAATTGAGTTGTTGTTGCATAGTGAATGAGTCATATTCATTGTGATGTGCTTGTTTGATAGGAAACCAGCTGCGATATCTGGAACCAGCATAAGTATTGGAAAGCCGAAAAATACAATGGATTGTAACTTGCACATTGAAACTGATTATGACAAAGAGACTCCTAATTGTGAACACAAAAACCAAAGCGAGCCAGAATGTGGTACTCGAGAGAGCAACTATGAAGAAGAATCCAATGGTGAAGAAATTGCTGAAGAAGAAGATCCTGATGGAGAGGCTAAACTATCTGAGAGAGAAGTTATTGAAGGACTATATTGGACAGAGCCTACCGAAGAAGATCCACAGGAACAAGTGCTAGATGAGGAATCAATTGGAGTGCACTATCAGGAAGATGTATCAGAAGGATTCAGAAGTCAGTCATCTTCCAATGGTGACGACGAAGAATGTGAATTGGGCTCTAAACCATCCAGTTCAGATAAGAAAAGAAGGTCAGCTGATGAATCCCAAGGCAATATGCAAAAGAGGCAGAAGCAGGATGACTCCAAGCTAGAGATATATTCTTATGCGACCGGCGTGATCTTCAAGGACAAAGCTAGGAGCTCGAGTTGTGATGAAAACATTGCAGACAAGGAAAATACTGGAAGTTCTGGTAAGAGAAAACGCAGTAGAAGCAATATGGAGCCTGAAACTTACAAGGTAGAAGTTGATATCGATCTGGCTACTAAAAAGAGGAAAACCAGATCGGTTAATAATGATGCCAAATTGAAATTGTTAGGTCCTTTAAAGCTTCCAGATTTTGACAAGATTCCTGTAGGTGGCACTTCTGTTGATCCGGTAACAGAGAAATTGAACTCGCAGCTCTTTGAGGTAAATCGGATGCTGAGTGCTCACGTACTTGTTGATGACCAACCAAAGGTACATGAGTCGGATATCCAGATAAATTCAAGAGTGGCCAGACTCCGTACCAGACTCATAAAGCATCGGCAAAAGATCATTTTAGAGCTGATTAAGAGGAACCCCACTTTTGATCCTCCTGATATCAAGCCCCCAAAGCTGTCCAAGAAGCTTTATATTCCAGTAAAAGAATATCCCAGTTACAATTTTATTGGCCTTATAATTGGTCCTCGTGGAAACACACAAAAGAGAATGGAGATGGAAACAGGCGCCAAGATATCACTGCGAGGTAAAGGTTCTATTAGAAAAGGAAGAGTCCTGACATATAAAGATTCCAGATGCGAGTCATCTGAAGATGATGACTTGCATGTCTACATTAAGGCAGATACTCAGAATTCTCTTGATTCTGCAGTGCAAATGGTGGAAAAACTGCTGGTTCCCGTGGAAGAAGAAATGAACGAACACAAGCGAGCTCAGCTGAGGGAGCTTGCTGTGTTGAATGGAAAACTTGGCAAAGATTCAAGTGAAGTCCAGAAGACAACACCAAGATCCAGTACTTCATGCGACATCTGTGGAATAGCATTTCATCAGAGCGTTGCTTGTCCTTTGATTGCATCAAACACTGGAATCGGCAAGAGTGATAAATTCTTTGTACAGTTGGGAAGTAGTGGAGTTGGTCCCTTCAACTATCCACCACTTGCTAGTTCCATATCAAGCCTGATGTCCAATCAACAATTCCATGCTCCAGCATCATCCAACAACAAACCTTTAAAAGAGATTGATGAAGCTAAACTATACGTGTGCTATCTTCCCCTATCCGTGAATGATGACAAGCTACTGGAACTCTTTTCGCCCTTCGGATGCATCTCCGAAGCTATAGTGATCAGAGACAAGACCACAGGTTTAAGCAAAGGATATGGTTTTGTTAAGTACAGGGATCCCGCCTTTGCTGCTGAGGCTGCGGCAAGCATGAATGGGTGCAGGATCGAGGGAAAGATGCTATCAGTTCAGGTCGCAAATCAGCCTTCATCTGCATCCAAGACTTGCACTTTTCCATGGTTGCTCAACAACTGCAACAAGCTACCACCTTATCCAACTACAGCCATTTCTCAAGGAAAACCCGGTGTTATGACCTGGCCAGGTCATCCAGGATCTATGATTTCCGAGACTCGTGCTTCTATTCCTAAGAATAGCAGCTTTATCTCGCATGCTGGTTTTATCCGTGGACCTCCATTCTTTTTTGGTGCCTCAAATCAAAATTCGGTACCCCCTTTGATTCCAGATGCTGTCACATCATTCAAGGAGCCTGAGCAGTTTCCTGGTTATCCGAACAACATTGAATTCCAGGATCAGTCGTACTGCTCGAGATATCATTACAGACTGCCATCAAAGTATGTTCATCCAACTCAGACCCATGATAGCTATCGAGCATCGTTTGCTCATCAAATGCCTCCACCTTGAAGCCAATGGCAGCACAATGTCTGCTACCGTTTGTGCTCTGTTATAGGATATGTACAGAAATTAGCAATGGAATTTTTGCATGAAGATGATGCTTATTAGCCATGTTAGTAGGTTTAGAGGGCCTACTTTTTTCACTCTTTCACGGCGAGCGAGGCCCCCGTAATCCTATTCGATCTTCGGGAGCAGAGTTGTAGAAGTGTTTGAGCTCTTTTTCTTTTTCTCATGCCCACGGAACCAGAGAGGCAATACCCTAGTGTTTGTGTTTCCTGGTACTGTCCTGGTGGACACCAGTACCAACACGAAGACCAAATCTGTATCTCTTTCCTCTCACTCGACCATATGCTCTTCTCTGACATGATTGACGCTTGGTCGTTCAAACTGAAGTCTTCTGAACGACAAACTCTTTTGATGTGTTGAGCATCTTTTGCTGCTTTCTGAGCCATCAACTCCTCTGAGTCTCAATATTAAACTTGGAATCGGTGATCTACTCAGCTTTATATTAGTGCACCGGTAGCATTAGTTTTTACTATTAAAATGTGGTTTAAAGGATCATTGCTGTAAGGTAGGGGAGGTTGCAACGATTTGCTTGGACTATCAATTTTGGCCTACAGATAAATTCAATTTGGTCGCAGGATGCGGCAAGAAAAGCACGAGGGCAAAGATACATATATTTATCATCTGTTTCCTTTATGATTACAAAGAGAACCGAGTACTTAAACGTCCCATTTAGATGATAACATGCCGCGGACTTGACATGGTTTATTTACGACATAAACAACCAGATCGGAACGACTCTGTGTACGCATATACTGCAGGCTTTTACATGCATACTCCTTATCAGATGTTTGCTCTCATGTTGAGGCGATTCGCCACCTTCTGTCCCAGCGATGTGTCGCACTGCAACCATTCCCCCACAAGCCCACGATCAGCACACTAACTCTAATCAGCGTTCTATCAGGTAGAGAGAAAGAGGAGCTTTACCTTCGACAGGAACGAGATCCAGATGCTGCGGAGCTCATAGCTGACCTTTGGGTGTGCTAATTGCTCGGCCCAACGGCGGACGAAACGCTCTTGCCTGAGGAGCAGATGTCTCTCTCGTTGAAACGCCAAGCAGAACAAAAAGATCTTCGACGTAAAGATTGAACAGAGAATAACAAAGGCGATACCTATCAGGTGCCCAGGAACGGTAACGCTCTCCGGGTTGCTTGAAATCGTTTTGCTTGGGAATCACATTCTGCGCTTATCGAAGGAGCACTTCATCAGAAACATGAAACATTTGATGTGGATTTATAAGAGGATTAATCCCACAAGAATCTCACCTTCTCACGCTTGCCAGTGACGACACGATTTGGAATGGGGAATCTCTCTGCATGACGGAGGGAAGCATGCCTTGAAGGGAAGTAATCGACCTTGAGAAACAGATCCAGTGGTAGATCATCAGAGGCAAGATTCAGAAACAAGAACTAGTGATTGCTTGCTAGCTCGGAACATATAGATTACCTCCTCGTCCCTGTGCATGACGTTCATCAGTCCATCGTAGTGATTGTTGTGGTGAGCGCACTTGGGCGCGTTCACCGGGAGCGTCAGGTAGTTCGGGCCGAGCCGATACCGCTGCGTGTCGCCATAGGCGAACACCCTGCACTGAAGCATCTTGTCGTCGGAGTAGTAGATGCCGGGCACCACCAGACCCGGGCCGAACGCTAGCTGCTCGTTCTCCGAGAAGAAGTTGTCGATGTTGCGGTTCAAGACCAGCCTTCCCACCGGCTGCAGCGGCAGAAGGTCTTCGGGCCATGTCTTGGTGTCATCGAGCGGGTCGAAGTCGTAACGGTCCTCGGTATCCGGATCCATGACTTGAACGAAGAGCTTCCACTCCGGGTAGTTTCCGGCGGCAATGGAGTCGTACAGATCCTGGGTGGCGTGGCTGTGGTTCTTGCCGCCCACCACGATCGCTTCGTCTTCCAGCAAGCACTTGACTCCACACGTGGGCTTCCAGTGGAACTTCACGTAGTTGACCTTCCCTTCCTTGCTGACGAAGGTGTAGGTGTTGACGCCGAAGCCTTCCATGTGGCGGTAGTCGGACGGGACGCCCACGTCGTCGAAGAGGAAGAAGAAGGTGTGGAGGCTCTCGGGGTGGTGCGAGAGGAAGTCGAACACCCTCCAGTACTCCTGGACGTGGGACTTGGGGTTTGGCTTGAAGGCGTGGATCACGTCCGGGAACTTGATGCCGTCGCGGATGAAGAACACGGGGAAGTTGTTCCCCAGCAGATCCCAGTTTCCCTGACGCCATGAGACAAGCGGTGAGACCTTGGGGAGACGAGCACGAGTACTTCGGCGCAAGGGTGGATCACAGTAGGTACCTCTCGGGTGTAGAACTTGACGGCGAACCCGCGGGGGTCTCTGATGGTTTCAGGGCTGCCACGCTCGTGGATGACGGTGGAGAAGCGGAGGATGATCGGCGTCTGGACGCCGGGCGCCCGGAGGAAGTCGGCGCAGGTGAGGTGAGTGACATCATGAGTGCACTCGAAGAAGCCCTTGGCGCTCGCGCCTCGGGCATGGACGACGCGCTCCGGTATGCGCTCCCGGGCGAAGTGAGCGATCTTTTCGACCAGATGGTAGTCCTCAAGGAGGATGGGTCCTGAGAGCAACGATAAGCTTTCAGCAGCTCACATGACTAAGGATGGCTTTCTCTTCGACACCATTCCCATACCTCTGGATCCCACGGTGAGGGCCTGGTCATCGTTCCATACGGGCGCACCAGCGTTGGTGGTGGTAAAGTTGGTGTCGAAGGAGCTCGAGGGACGGAACTGTAAACAATAAAAAGAGAATATAAATCAGAGTTCGGAATACATATACATACTTAAAGCGTTTCGATATCGCGTTAGATCTCCGGCAGATTTCCTCCCGAGGGTACGGCTTAGCTGTCTCCACCGGCGCAGCGAGCTACATGGATGGTGCAGCCATTGGTTCAAACAAGAGGGACCCACAATCCGCTCCGGCTATCTGCTTTCAGTGTGATTGTGGGGCCCCTGTTTGGACCAACGAGCTGCAGGATCGGAGCAACATCCTGCCTCGGTGGATACAGCTGCGCTACACCATCACATGAGATCTACCGATAACTACGTGCAACATGAGTTAATACGTATGAGCAGAGAAGTGCTGCCACGGACTGCGAATGGCTGCAGGAGCGAAGGAAGAGAGGTTCATACCTTGTAAGGATCCATGACCTCTGAGGAGGAGAGGGAAGTACGAGAGAGCAGTTTGGGGGTGCTTATTGCTGCTCCCACCCCCTCTCCAAGGTCTCTTAAATAGAGAGAGAGTTGCTTCTCCTCACCTCCCCGGTCAGACCACTCGCCTGGGTCTTGCCAGCGCAGCTGGGACACAACCGGTGATGTCGATCCAGACTTATCAGGAGTTCGATCTTTCCCCTCCAATCGTACTTTTAATTAGAATCCTACAATTCCCATCCGACGAGAGGCAACGGTGGTTAAGAAGAGTTGAAGGTGGGCTTAGAGAGAGAGAGAGACAGAAGCAGAGATGTTTAGAAAATATTATGGATGAGAATTGATGAGGATAGTAATTATGATAAAACTCGGTCGACGTCAACCGACTCCTCATGCCTCGATCGGTGTAACTGCGCTCAGTCAATCGAACCGGAACACCGACCGAGGCACATTAACGCCTACTCAGGCACGGTTCTTCACGCCACGCCAGCGTCCATGTCAGACGCTATCAGCCTGCCTCTGCGGGCACATCAAACAGCAGTAAGTTTCCCTATAAATATCCTCTCTTTCATCATAGAAAAAAGGGGGAGTGACAGTACAAACACTTCTTCTCATGAAACCTCCTTCACATCTTCTAACTTGATCGTCGGAGTGGTCGGGCCGAGCGCTCCGGCCTGTACAGGTGCGAAGCCGAGGGCCCCCACCGGATGCACGGACGAGGAGTTCCCGCCCGGAGGACACGGCGACCCCGTCCCGATCGGACCATCGCATCGAACCGACCCCGCGGGCTCGAGGCACGCCCCAGGGAGAACCCCATCGTCCGGATCTGAACCGAGCCGCATTAGCCCTGAGGCCACGGCTCGAGGCTGTTTCCACAACAAGAATAAACGGGAAAAAAAGGTCTAATGTTACTAACAATAAAACGAATATAATCACATATATTAACAAAAAATATGAAGTTATTAAACCGAACAAGTAGACAGTCGCCATAAATAGTGTGATCGGTGATCTGAAGCCCCATAAAGATAGGAACGAGCAGTGTGTCTGACACAGGTCCAGCAGCCCTACAAAGGATAAGATAGAGAGAGAATGCATCGTCGTTCCACTCGTCAGCATGCATTGCAGTGCCGTGGGTGGAGTCCTCCTGTGGCTCCAAATGTTGACAGCGAAGTTACTGGGAGGTGAGGACAAGGAGAGAATTGTTGTTGACGTATGAATGCAGGGAACATGGACTGGATGTTGAAATTTTCAACGCCCTACCACTGTTTCTAAGATCATTTTCTAGAAATGGGACGAGCAAAAAGTAATTTATTATTAGAATAAAAATACGACCATTGTTTCTAGAAATAGTGGTAGGGACTGAGCTTGATTTGATCTCACACCCACCAGAAATAAGACAGCTTGTCATCGTTGCTATTCGATTTTCTTTTAGATAATTTTTTTAAAAAATAAATGAGGAAAAGTAAGATCTTATGATAAATTATTAATTTCTCATTAATTAAATTAATTAATATTATAAAAAAATATATCGAATGAGATTTTGAAATTTCGAAGGATGTATTAAAAATATCATAATTTAAAATAAAAAAGATTTAATTTTAGTTGGGTGGTATGTCATGATCTCATTATATGCAAGTTAATGATAATAAATTTATTTAATTATTATAAGTTCATCCAAGTCTTCTCCTACTTGATAAATAAGATTAAATCGAAACGCTATAATACTCTTATATTCTTAAGGATTTGTTAAAGATCAAACTTTAGTATTGTGTACATACGCTCTAATACGATCTGATCCGATGAAATAATTGATTAAACTTTTTACCTTAACGATAATAGACTCATTCAAATTTTAATATCATTGTTTTCAGGTTTCAATCTTTTTAAGTCATTCTGATAGGATATTAAGATCTACTTTTTTTATCGAAATTAAAAAGAAAGAGGGAGAACCAATAAAATTTAATCTTTTCGATTAATCACTGAAACTAAATATCACATTCGAAAAACAAATTTATCCAACTCTTAAAAAATCTTACGTGATAATATTACATCCCATTTATCATTGATAGATTGCATAGATTGTGTTGATATTTGGATTATACATAAGTTTAACTTTTATTTCCTAAATAAATAAATAATAAATGATAAAGCCAATCTACACAACCAATCAAGCAAGCTGTATAGTGTCTCGTGAGCCCAAGTGGGGCCCTCGCGTATCTTTCTCTTATCGCCACCAGATTGCGTTGTCGGTAATGTGCCATCTCAATTATTGGGGTTCAGCGGTGGCATATCGGAGGAGGACAGAGTGTTGAGATGTTACACGTAATGCATGTTCCTTTACCGTGGTAGATTTCGTCAAAATCTACCTTGGCGTGCGGAGATCAAATGATAAGGACAATTCTCCGGCTTTCGTTCTCTGACAAGAGTAGATAAGCTAAATCACTCTCCTCAAACCACACAACGCCAAGTATGCGTCTCGAGATGTGCGTCTTTTTTTCTTCCAAGAAATCAAGCAACCATCCATCTTGCAAGAACCAACTTTTGGCGTTTCCAATGACTTTTCAAAAGCATGATAGCTTAACTTTCACTGTGTATTCCATAAAATAAAGGAGGAATCTTCCATCACATCATCATGATAATTCATCAAACAGATTAATTATATATTATCTTACATAATTCATTAATTTTTATATTTTTAAAATTTATAGTAAAATCCTTATACTTAAAACATTAAAATCCATATACATAGTTAAAAGGATAATTTTATATAGTAAAAAAATAAATAACTAGATTAAATAATTTATTTTTATAAATATAAGAAATCTTAATAATACAAGTAATATGTAATTTGATAGTATTCTTAGAAGCCCATTTAAACCCTTTTTCTTATATTAAAATTAAATCAGGATTCTCCAAATGGCAAAAAATTTATATAACATATAATTTCTTCTTGCAATTTTTTCTTGTGATCCTGAGATCCTTACATCAGAACAATAAAGATGAGCCACACAATCCCTAATTCGCTATGAGATATTTTGGGGAAATCATGATCTAGTTCTGATCCGTGGAAGCTCGACAACAACGTAGACATCATGCACAGTGGAATCATGTAGCATGACACCAACCTCCACTTGTATGGACCAACCTAACATTTTGCAGCAAATAAATTATGAGAATCATAATGCATGGGGCAGATATTTTTCTAGTGACCTAACGAAAGACTCACTCAGACATCATAAATTAATCTTCAAGAAATATTAGCCTGATTTGATGTGATGTATCCGACTCATCTTCGCTTCAAAGTCGAAAAATCTGATCATACAAATTTTTTTTCTTTGTTATAAAACGAATAACAGTAATAATAAGTTTTATTATCTCAACTATGTTTATGATTAGCTAACAAAAATTCTCAAAATTTATGAAATTTTTGGGCCCTATAGGTTTCGCTTGTTTACCTAAATAAACTGTCTTATAAAATTAATAAGGCTTATAGTTATATGTTGATAACACAAAATTCTTGATGATCATTTTCATTTTAATCATACAATCTACATTCTATTAACAATATCTTTATTAGTTATTCTATCTATCTTATTAAATTACTGATTTAAAGTACGTAAAACTTTTAATTATTAAAATTATATGTTTATCTGATTTGATTACATCCTCATTCATATTAATTTTTTAAAATATTTGAATTGATTAATATATTATTACACAAGTGATAGGTCTCGAATTCATTCGAATCATATGTAAACATCATATGTATGATATTTGACGTAATAAAAAATTTTAATTAAAAAAATTATTCGCATCAAACGTGTAGGGGATATCCTCTTCGGAAGATGGTCAAGTGCAATAATCTCATCCTTATCTTCGTATCTGTTATTGTTGGTCAATCACGAGTTCGTTGCTATTGGCGAGTGAGTTCACTCTCGAGTCTCTTTCACCTTTCTTCTTCCCTCATTGGTGTTGCAGACGAACGTATGCACCTATCCAAATCTAATGCAGTGCATGGAAAATTAGAGCGGCATTTGCTCCTTGGTCGTTGCATGCTATTGTCTATTCTGTCTCGATCCAGATGTGGACAGCAGTTTCATTTGAGTCTTCTTCGGTTTGCACATCTTGTGCTTAAGGAGGACACGACTTAACCTTTTAATTTTTAGATCGTATTAATCTTTGATCAACATATATATATATATATAGACACGGATGAGTAAACTATCCATAAGATAAAAAGATTAGAATAAAGAGAAATTGATTGACGACCAAATCCACACATTAATAAACTTTAAACTCATAATAATAAAAATTAAATTAAATTTTATTTCATATTATTAAGGATTAAAAGAACCCAATAATAACATGTCTTAGAATTAATAATTACGTTGCGACGAGTCAACTGTGATGGGATTGTATAGAGAGTGAAAAGATCAATGGTGAGAAAAGTATGGATGGAGATCGATTTCTGTAGATCTTAGTATCCCGAGGCCAAACGTTTCCCAATGGCTACAAGAGTTAGGGTGGAAAAACAAGGGAGAAGCTTCCAAGAACTAATGCCATCATTCTAATCAACCAAATAATGGAAAACGAATGGCAACTACAAATGTCTCCCCATCGCCATCTAAAAGCTATCATCTGACCATTTCTACCTTCCTAATTATTGATGATGACATTTAGATTCATGTAAGATTGTGTTATTTATAAAGTTTAAATATGTCCAAATCTTAACTATTTGTATCATATACGAGTAATTTTTATATTTAAAATGTTAATTTAATGATGATATATTAGATTCATTTTATAGCGATCAAAAGTTTAAATTATTATTTAATAATTTTTTTAACATAAAATATTTTTCTAATAATGATGTATCAAACCCACCCACTTGATATATTGGTACACCTAAAATATTGATATAATAGTAAAAGTTTAAAACCTCATTTGAAAAATTTTCAAGATGTCAATTAGTTTAGTTAATAAAAACTTTGACTATCTAATAATATATTAACATCAGATTTCATTTTCATTATTTATCTTTTATAATAATAAAAAATACTATAATTGATCTTAATAAATACACATGTGTGTGAATAGATATTATTAAAACCAACATATGTGCTTAAATATTTCGATACATACATTCATCATAATAAAAGAATATTTAAATGACCAGTGGAGTAAGTCATTAAGAATGATATATATATATATATATATATATATATATATATATATATATATTATTTTTTTTGTTGAGGTTGTAAGTTTGAATCATCACTTTGCGACATGTACTCCGACTGTCTTTATGACAATTCACTTGTCACTTCTCGAAGATCCAACTCATGATAACACAAAAGGCAAGTTTAAGATATCGTTTACTAATTCTCGGTCTTGAGGGAATCACCGATAGATCATCTCAAATTAGCTGTCCTGCATTAACTTTATGTCCCATCCCATCCCTTCACTTCCCTTTGATTGAGAGATCTATACAGCGAGAAGGTGTTCAGTCGTTAGCTGATGCGACTGCATTAATCAGTACTGCAAACATTTATAAGCAATGAAATGAGACGAAGAAGAAGACAATTCATTACAAATCCACAAGGAACTCTTAAACTGAGCTAATCCATCCTCTAATCTATTGCCGGAGACTTCGTTGTTTAATCTGCTTTTATTTTTAGGTTCTATAATTAAACCATCCATACAATGACTGGATTACTCAGAATTTAGAGCCTTGATTCTGAAGGGTATTGTAATAATTCAACTTAATTCCCTATCGAGAGTGGATTAAGTCTTAAATAGATTTACAAAAGATCGATCGATGGATGTAAGACTACTGTTAATTTTGAATATTTAGTCTTAGTAATATTTTAGATGTTGTTGGTACATAAAGATCATCGACTGGTGAGTCAATCCGATTGATTTATTATCAAACGCACATGTCCTTCTTAATAACTCCTCGTTACTGATTAGAGGAGCTAATATAGTAAGCTGATGTATAAAGAGCCCATTAGAGAGGTGATTCGTTGGGAGCGACTTGACGTTGGTATAGGGAAGCTGGGTTGGAGAGCTGGATTCTCCTAGTTGTTGAGCCATCTCTTGGTCATGTCTTTAGATGGTGCAAGGATCCTACACAACTAGTTTACGCTGGAGGTGTCCCGGTTCGATCCCTCCGATGCTTAAGTTAACGAAAGACAAAGAGAGATAAAGACAATAGTATGAGCAGTGTAAATGAGAGAATAGAGGATTTTTGCCTGTACCTACTCATCTTGATCTAAGGCTTAGTTTTTATACCTAGGCATCGAGCGGTTTGGACATGTGTTACTAAGCCTCTCTTACCTATGGTGGAGGCATTAATGAGGGCGACTAACTTATGTGTGTCCTCTGGCATCTTGGGTAGACCGTTGGGACATTTTTGCATCCACTTTCTTACCGCTTTAGATTAGATAGGGAATGATCCCTCTATCAGCTATCCGAAAGGGAAGACTGGTGAAGCTTAGCCATGTTGTCAATCATTAATGCGAAGGCATAGCTTCTACTGAGATGTCAGCCATGAGGTGACTAGGGAAATTAGGGCATATTGTCAATCATTAATATGGGGCATGATTTCTTTAGCTATGGTATCAATATAGAATATGTCTTATGTGCCCACTTTAGAAAGTAAGAATAAGTAGGGTAGATCCCTGTTGGCGATTGGAGGGAGCTGGCAATGCCAAGCTTTTTTCTATTATATATTGATTATTAATTTTTAATACCCATGACATCCAATGATTCTCTTTAAGTAATAAATTATTTTTAGAAAAATAATAAGATAATTTAGTTGGGGTTCGCATTACGAAGTTCATTTGAAATGTGAATCAACCCAAGAGTCATGTTATCTTTGGAAAAGTATCGTTGAGAGTAAAAAAAGAGAGCGATGCCACTTAAATATGTTGTTTTGGATACTAACGACTTACTCGAAGACAAGATATATATCACTTCAATCATGCAATTGTTGATAAGGAATAAAACTAGGAAAGATGTAAATGTAATTAATTTTTGTCATGTGAATGGAAATGCCAGCTTTTGTGTATGAATTATCTAACCTCTAGAAAAGGATAATAATTTATACAAATTTTCTTGTCTAAAAATATATATAATTTATTATTTTATTATAAAATATGAAACTTTTTATAGTTTTAAGCAAGGATCATCGTTTCAAGTATTGGACTCGTTTCGATGATCTCATTAGACCAATATATCGGTCAATATTGATGTACCATGTATCGATATAATAGTATATATTGATATTTTGAAGAGAACAAGAAAAGAATGGATAAGAGGGATGGTGGGTGGAGGAATAGGAAGAAGAAAGAACGAGGAAGAAGAAGATTAAGATGGAAGAAACGAAAAGAGAGTGGTGAAGGAGAGAAAAAAGGAAGAGAGAGGGGAATAGGTGGGAGTGCAAGTAGGAAGAAGAAGGAATACGATGACATTAGTATCTTGAAGGAATGTGGTGGTAGTGGCATCACCAAAGGGCAACAGCTTTAAATGCAAGAAGAGGGCTTGCTTCTATTTTAGGTTTTTTTTTAATATTGAGTTGGATGAGTCTCATTGTTATTTTAAATTTTTTTTTTTTTTTTCTAAGTTGAATCGGGCTATCCAAAATGATGATGATCCACATATCAGTTACATTCAGATGAATATATACCGTTCGTTTCATATCGTTTTAGACGGTACGATACTTGAGTATACAAAAGAAATATACATAATTAGATTAAAATTGAGAGATAATTAGTAATAATCTAATATTGTTAAGAATTGAAAGGATCACATATGTATTGGATTTGGTCCAAATTAAGTTATTGGATTGCATTAATATCCAATCCCATGTAAAATATTTCTTAAATATAATACAATTTATGGCTACAAAATATTGCAAGCACTGCGTGATGTAAAGAGGGCATCTTAATGCCAAAAACCAAGAAATCAATTAAAAATTTTCCAAGAGGTATAAATTTAGAGAGACACATCAAATTGATAACATTCATCTTACAAATTTATCTCTAAACAGTGTTTTTAGAGACATTTTTGTATATCCTTCTCTAACTTGTATTCCTATGAAGTCAGTGATTTTTCATATGTATGCCTTTGTGCAAAAAATAACAAAAAAATTACAGATATTTATTGTAATTAATATTCATCAATTGCTGGTTACTATGGCTATTAGTTGAGCTCTAACATTAGTATCCTTTAAAACTTATAATGATATGAATGTTACTATTCTTTATGGCAACAACGTAATATCAAATTGCTAATAAATTTAGCGTTGCAAGGACAAAAGATTCAGACAATTTGGACTTTGTTAAGAATTGGTAAAAAGAAATCGCTTTATAGTGTTGAGGAAGATGAATCCAACTTGATGTCCTCCACAGTATCCTGTTGGCCATGTTTATAAATTAGAGAGAGAGAGAGAGAAAAAAAAAATCTTCCACGAACAAAAGGTTAAAATTTTTTTTTGGTGGATAAGGTTAAATTCTATTTATTCTATTAGATTTTTTTACATGTTTATTTTGGTCCCTCATGGTGGGGATTGAATTTTTTTCTTTTATTTTTTTAATCAGATTTTTCATGACTAATAGATAATCGGAAGGATTTCTCATAAATATGATATCTCATGAACTTTGATATATTGACTTAAATTTTTTTTAGATGGATTACAACAATTCATGTGTGATATAAAAAAAATATTTCACATTCTTAAGTACGAAAAGAGTCATGTAACATATGTCTAATCTCGGTCGTATTTAGGTTGATAAAATTTGATACGATAAAACAATATACTTTCAAGTTCTTTAGTAAATATTTTCTTTTACTCTATTTTTTCAATTGTTCTTCTTACATATTATTGACATATGAATTTTTTTCTTTTCTCCTCTTTTTATTATTGGGTTTATATCCTCAAACAAGTGATATCGGAGCATCCATATCCTTATTCACATATCATGACCGATTTTTTCTTGTTTGGTGACTCGTAGCATCACTCTTCCAAAAGCATTAACATTTTCTTGATGATGTACTTTCTCTTTCTTTTCTAGTGTCTCTTTTTTGGCTGCACTATAAACTAAGAACATGACAGACAATACTATTATTCATGAACAAGCAAGATGGGACTGTTTACGCGTTGACATTCTTTTGGAGATATTTGAAACCCTGAATATGATCGATCGGTGTACGGTAGCTCAAGTTTCTTACTCATGGCAAATGACTTGTTTCGATTCATCACTCTGGAGAACGATCGATCTCCGGATTCTATGGTCCGACCTTCTTATAAGGGTGGACACTGAGCTCAGGTTGTCAAGCACTGATGGCTATAGTAGCTTATGGTCATGGAAACATCACCAGCATTGTGTTCCATCCCAACTTACCTACAAAGGATGAGCACTTGAACATCATCAGTCGAGGGTAAATTACACATTCATATTAGCATCTTCTTCTTCTCTACCTTATTATTCCCTTATAATCTGATGGGTTATTCGTATATAGATGCCCTCATCTTAAAAGGCTCGTCATGCCGTGTTGGGATTCCATCAGCGTAACTGCAATGAGTGATGCCATAAATAACTGGGGAGAATTGGAATCGATAACCATGCCTAGCCTTACTCCTTCCTTCCGAACCATGCTGACCATTGATGGATCTTGCGAGAGGCTCTCTCAGCTAAAGGTCGTCGGTGTCGTTCATGATGGATTTCTATCATCGCCTTTTGGAAACTTCCCCTTCGAGCTGAAGGTGTTGAGCTTGCAATGTTGCTTGGTGCCCTTGGGAGGTCTACTGACAATAATGGACATGCATCTTCATCTCGAGGTGCTTAATCTGTCACACGTACTATTGCATCTTGATGAGCGTATGAATCCCGTACCACTGATGAAATTGTTCGACAACCCAGTAGGCATGTTGATTCTTGAGAAAGCTTTCAGGTTGAGTAGCTTCTTCTACTGCGAGGACTACGCATCATGCAATGAATGCAGGAGGATGATGCAAGGTCGCACGAGGCACAGTGATGGTTGGTGGAGGCCGGATGAGGTGGCCCCTTTGAATTTGAGAGAGTCCGATGATATATAGTTTGAGTTTTGGATCGAATTGAATTGATGTCTCACATGATATATATTATATTTTCTGATATTTTCTTTGATCAATGCATTATTATATTTGATAGTAAATAAGATTTTCTCGAAAATTTCTTTATTCTATTGATGAAAATCTATTGTATTGAGAAAAATTCTCTCTCATAATCTGTATAAATATGAGAAGGAAATATTAATGCATTCAAGCTTTTTCAATGAAGTTTCTTTAATAATTCTTCTTATTCTTTCCAACAATATTAACCTGACAATAATCATTAATCATAAAATTTGATTTAATATTATTTTTTCTCAAAGATTTAAACGATTTGAGAAAAGTATGGATAGAAAACGAATGGGATTCCTATTGATCTTAGTATTCGGAGGCCAAATGTTTCCCAATGCTTACAAGAGGAAGGGTGGAAAAATAATGAAGAAACTTCCAAGAACTAATCTCATCATTCTAATCAACCAAACAATGGAAAACGAATGAGCAACGACAAATGTGTCTCCCCATCGCCTTCTAAAACCTACACATTTTAGATTCCTCCCCCCATATCACCATCTAAAAGTTATTATCTGACCATTTCTACCTTCCTAATTAGATGTTGACATTTAGATTTATGTAAGGTTGCATTATTTGTAAAGTTTTAATATGTCAGAATCTTAATTATATGTATCATAAAAAAGTAATTTTGTATACTTAAGATATTAGTCTAATGATGATATAATAGATCCATTTTATATCGATCAAAAGTTTAAAATATCATTTAATAATTTTTTAACATAAAATATTTTTCTAATAATGATGTATCAAATCCATTCGATACAATGATACACCTAAAATATTGATATAATGATAGTATGTTTGACCCACGTATGTATGATATTTTCCGTTATCATCGAAATTAAGAGTTCGAAACCTAATTTTTAAGATGTCAATTAGTTTACCTAATAAAATTTTTGACTATATAGTAAGATGTTGACTTCAATTTCATTTTCATTACTTATTCTTTATAACAAAAAATAAAAATATAATTGATCTTAATAAATACACACATGCGTGAATAGATATTATATATATATATATATATATTGAGAGATCTCTACAGCTCGAAGGTGTTCATTCATTAGTTGATGCGACTGCATTAATCACTGCAAACATTTATAAGCAGTGAAATGAGAAGAAGAAGAAGAAGAAGACGTCAAGCAACTCTTAAACTGGACTAATCCATCCATCTATTGCCGGAGATTTTATTGTTTAATCTGCTTTTATTTTTAGGTTCTATAATTAAACCACCCGTATAATGACAAGATTACTCAGAGTTTAGAGCCTTGATGCTGAAGGATATTGTAATAATTCGATTCAATTCGAGAGTGGATTAAGTCTTAAACAGATGATTTAATACTATTATTTATTTGAGCTTATGTATTTTGAGCTAATGATTTAGTTTTAATAAGATTTTAGATGTATTGTTTTTTAATACCTTAGAAAGAGTCATGCTATCTTAGAAAGAGTACTCTTGAGAGCAAAAAGTGAGAGATATCACTTATGCCAACTTACTCAAACACAAGATATACATCCCTTCAATCCTGCAATTGCTGATAAGGAATACACGTAGGAAGGATATGTAAATGTGATTAATTTTTCTTATGTCAATAGACATGCCAACTTTTGTGTATGAATTATATATCCTCTACAAAAGGATAATAATTTATATAGTTTTTTTTGTCTAAGAAAAAATAATATAATTTGTAATTTTATTGAAATATATAAAACTTTTCATAGTTTTGAGCAGCGATCATTGTTTCGAGTATCAAACCCATTTTGATGATTTGATTAGACTAGTATATTGGTTAATACCGGTAAATCATATTTCGATACAATGGTACATATTGATATTTTGAAGAAGAAGAGAAATAAGGATAAGAGGAAGGGCGAGTGGAGGAAGAAAGATCGAGGAAGAGAAAAAATAAAAAAAAAGAAAAAAAAAAGCCATAGAGAAGAAAAAAAAAGAAAGAAATAGTAAAGGAGAATAGATGAAAGTGTAACGAAGCAGAAGAAACACAACAACAATAGCATCCCGAATGATGGTGGCAACAACGTTGAATAGCTTACTTTTATTTTATTTTTAATATCAAGTTGCATGAGCCTCACTACTATTTTAAGTTTTTTCTTATTTTCTTAAGTTGGATCGGGCTGTTCAAAATAGGGATGGGCCACTTATTAGTGTATGTTTGGATCGGTATGTACCGCTCCTTTCATACCATTTTAGATGGTATGATAATCCTTGGCTTGAGTATAAAACAGAAATATACATAATTAAATTAACATTGAGAAATAATTAAAAATAACCTAATATTGTTAAGAATTGATAGGGTCATCATATATGTATTGGATTTGGTCCATAACATGAAAAATTAAGTTTTTAGATTGCATTAATACCCAATCCCATGTAAAATATTTCTTAAATATGATATAAATTATGACAAAAAAAAAATTTGCCTGCAATGTTTAAGAGATGTGATATAAATAAGGCATCTTAATGTGAAAGACCAAGAAATTAAATAAGGCATCCATATCCTCATTCACTTTATTAAGGCAATAAGGCTTAACTCTTCCAAAAGCATTAACATTCTCTTGATGATATATTTATTCTTTCTCCGGTGTCATCTTCTTTGGCTGTACCATAAACTAAGAACATGACAGGCAACATTGCTCCTGAACTAGCAGGATGGGGCTGTATACCCATTGATATTCTTTTAGAGATATTTGAAACCCTGAATCTGATCGATCGATGTACTATAGCTCAAGTTTCTCACTCATGGCGACTGGCTTCTTTGGATTCATCACTCTGGAGAACGATCGATCTCCTGATTCTATGGTCCGACCTTATAAGGGTGGACACAGAGCTTAGGTCGTCACAAGCATTGAGTACTATGGTCGCCAATGGTCATGGAAACATCTTGTGCATTGCCTTCCATCCCAACTTACCTATGAACGATGAGCACATGAACATTATCGGTCGAGGGTAAACTTCTTCTTCTCTACCTTATTCTCTTATGATTTGATGGTTATATGTACACACATGCTCTTAGCTTAAAAGACTCGTCATGCAGTTCTATTAGTATAACTGCAATGAGTGACTCCATAAATAACGGGGGAGAATTGGAATCAATGACCATGCCTAGCTTCACTTCTTCCTTCCGAACCATGCTGACTATTGATGGATCTTGCAAGAGGCTCTCTCCGCTAAAGGTCGTTGGTGATGTTCATTATAAATTTATATTGTCGCATTTTACCATCATCCCTATTCATTATATATATATAGACGATAACGTATTTCACTCTGAATTGTGTATGAGAGGCAAATGTGTGTGTAAATGTAATAATTAGACACATAATATCGGGGATCAAACAAATGCATGACACATGTATCGATGATGAATTACTAGTATGAGAGTACATAAACATTTACCCCTTTTGTTTATGACAAAAATCCTCATATTATAGCTTAGGAGATGTTAATTGGCATAATTGTTAAAGTCTTTGACGGTGGATAGCAAGAATTTAAAATCAAATACCGTGTTTACCATTTACAATCTGATCGTTGATAGTAAGGTTGGAGAGGTGCACTAAACGAATCCTAATTTGAATGTGAAATGAACGTAGATAGGAACAAGATGAGGCATGAGGCCAATCTAGGCCTGACCTCCATTCACTAGAACAAATAGGGCATGCACCCTATTTTGAAGGTTTTTCTTTTTAAGAAGACACTTTAGTAGAATAAGAGAGTTGCTTATGCCTAAAGAGGGGTGTTTTTTTCAGCCCTGTTGTCCAATATAGAGATGATCCTTTACCACTCCACCATATATTCACTTATCAACAACATAAATATATAAGATGTCTCTTTATTCCCAATATCACTGACGCAATTCAAAATATCCCTTTTGTGCAAGATCAAATAAATATAGTAAGTGCTTGATATATAGTTATAATATCCCTCTTGCATGCATCTGTCGAGACAAAATGCCTCCTAAGCATTTGACATCGGCTGTGTGACAAAAAGATAACTGATGCATCCATTAAGACAATAATTATTACAAGTGTCTTACATGATTGACTTGGCCAAAGCGTTCATCATACATCTACTCAAAAAAAAAAAAAAAAAAACCATCCAAAGAGGGAATGCAATATTATTGATATTTAAGGTTTTTTATTTTATTTATTATTTTTAAATGATTGATATTTAAGTTTTTTTTGTCTTCCTTTTTATTCGGCCCATATTGACAGCAAGTGACTTGATAAAAATATTCTTCTTACAATTGATGCATCAGGATAAAAAAAATCCAAAGCACCCAATGTGATCAAGAAGAGATGCATATTATTGATAATTTTATTTTATTTTATTTTATTAAATTAGTATTATTTAAGGTTTTTTATTTTTTTTATTTTATTCTGTACATATTGATAGCAAGGGATTTTGCCTATTGATATCCTTTTCAAGATATTTAAAGAACTGATAGCCTGAGTTTCTATGCTCCAATTTCGCAAGGGTGAACACTGGGTTTAGGTCATCTCACAAGGACCAAAGGAATGTGGTGGCTTGTTGTCATGGACAGACACATCAGTGCATTATATTCCACCCCTGACCTCCCTGAAAAGGCTGAAATTTTTTATGCAAAAAATCATCATCAAACATCGAATTAACTGACCTAAAATTTAGCAAAAAGCATATAAAGTTGGGAGCATATAGCTGAAATTAATGCTCCTATATCTGTTGCTTCATGCATGTTTGACAATAAAATGTTTAACTGCATTTCATCAATAACATAGATTCTCTTCCCACATAACTTAGCTAAAAGTATTGGGCAAATAGGTAGAGAGAGATCCTGTTGGCATCAGAGAGAAACTAACTGCAGTTCAACATAAATAGTTGAGCATCTGCTATAAAAAGAACTTGTTGCACAATTAAATATGCCCTCCATGAATGAAATACCAATGATATCTGAGTAAAAAAGCATTGCCAGATTCCTACACAAAATTATAATTAGACCAAATAGAATCCAATATTAACATCTTCTATTTTCTGCTTAAATATTTAATTGCTCACAAATTATTTCAGCTGAACACCAACAAACCTGTGCTCCAAAAATTGGCTCATTGTAATTATATTCTGCACTGGTAACAAAAACATAAGCCAAATTCACATGGGACATTGCAAAATGTATAATCAGAGTCGATAACTAACCTCGGTGTGGGCTCTTGATGTTCTTAGTAAAATAACATGAGGTTTCAAACCCACTTTAGTTGAAACAGACTAAAAACTGTTGAACCATAATTTGAGATTGGTCTGAATAATTGCCTTGAAAATGTCAAACCCACTGTGACATGGAACTTCGAAAAGAATGAACTTGAGCAAATAAAATTGACTGCAACTTCAATTTGACAATAGATAGAAAACATTGTATTGCCAATGAAATATGTATATCAATTTTATATTTGTGCCTAACCCTTCTGAAACTCATTTATAGAATATTTGGTACGCATTAGAAGTTTAATATCGGAAGCTAATATCATCTACATTTTGTAAGATTCAGTTCTCTCTATAGTTTTTTTTTTTGTTTTATTGACATGACAACTATTGGTTGTTGAATAAATAATGTATGGCCCTACAAGATTCTAATTAACCCATTAGAGTTTCTTGCCAATAGCCGATTACAAAAGCCATTGTAGCTCTCATGTAAACTCTGCTTGGTCATTCATCAAAAGACTAATTGATATCAAGCTCAGCCCCAAAGAAACACACAAGAATACGTGGCACAAAGTATCTTAGTTGTTACAATGCCTAGAGTCAGAAATTTAGCATTTAAATATGCATAGGTTGATTCTAGGAAATGTTAGCTCCAGAATCAATCTCTCAGGCAAAACGTCCAAGTCACATTGGAAAATAAAAATAACAAATTATTCACTTTTTGGTCAAAATTCTAATAGCAACAGTGTTGCTTTTTTTGGTTTGAACCATGAAATGAATGAACATTACTGCATAACTTCATCATTTTGCTTCCACTGCAAGCATACTAGAAAACGAGTGTTAATAGCAGTGATCAGATTATCTACTGAGAGCAGTTTCACAAACGAAAAAAAAACCCCTGTATCCCGCTGCAACTTGGTAATAACTAGATATTGATTGGAAAAAGATCATGGAAATCAAAATAGAAATGTCATTAGTTAATCGACACTATAGAAAACATTAACTAGCTATGCATTCAATGATCCAAGACATAATATGCAAGATTCCAGAGGTAAAAACCAATAACTTCACACTCGACAGATTTTTCTTATACCCACCTGCCCTAACGGGATACAACTAGGTGAAGAGATAAACCAAAACACTCGAATTACCTCAATATTCTTCCTTCACCGCATACATGGTAGAAAAAGAACGACAACAGCAGCGATCAGGTTGGCCACTGAGAGCAGGTTATTATGCAAAAACCCACGGATAAAACCTCTTATCCTTACACTTAAAAACCGGACATCCCAGTGTAGTATACTGATAAGTAGAGAAGGATTACAAAGAATTTATGGCAACACAAAATAGCATGCATAGTTGATACTCAATTGATATATAAAGACCACAAGCATTACGTACAGATTTCATATACTTCAAATCTGTTGTGTCCAACCATAGAAGAATACATAACATAACATCGCACACCTTGAGAAACTTAAAACTAATGCAAGATTCAAACTTGTATATAAACACATAACTATATATTCACACCATCCCCTTACCTCATACAAGTTGATAACTACAGGTCGCTAATTTCGTCCGAGCATGCAAGCAGGAAGCGTAGTAACTAGTTTCGATTACCGAATGGTGCACCGATGATGCAAGGATCAGGAACTAGACAGGGGGCAGCTTGTCAACGACGCTAGGGTTGGTGGAAACAGCAGGGGAGGTGGCGTCGTCGGGGCCGTCGATGGCAACCGGCTTGGTGAGCATCAGAGGGCGGTCCTTAGCCTCCTCCTCCACCTCGTCGTCGTTGTCGGTGGTGCTGAGAGTGATGCATGAGCAGCGCTCGAGGGAGGCGAAGAACGCTGAGGAGACGCTCGCCCCGACCCAATTCACAACGCGGTCCAGCTTGTCGCAGGACAGGAAGCTCGAGCTCTCCATCGCCATAGGTGAGACCGAGATCGAGGAGTAGAGAATTGAAGACTTATTTCCGTTTCGTCTCTTAAGAGCGGAACCCTAGAAGAAAGACACACAGGAAACAGAAGGCCGGCAGAGTTTTAATTGGGAGAAGGACACGAGAGGGTGTTTTGGCCGCTGTATCATGTCTTGGCCTGCGGTCGGTCGGTCGGTCAAGCAAATGGATGCGTGCGGGCAATGGCGACCGACTCAAGAGTTCTTACGAGTTGTGCGAATAAACCGACCAAACCGGGAAAACGACCAAATTGATGCATTTATTTCCTCTCTCTGGTTTGATTTGAAAAGTTGATTTCTGAATGTCCTATTTTTAGTTGTAAAAATCTATTGGTAATTTTTCTTTACTTTTACTATTTATAAATTTATTTTAAAAATTTTTAATATCCTAAAAATATCACTATACAAAATGAACGAAATACACTTATGAGTAGGGGAGGCAAAGGGGGGAGAAGTAGATTTTTATATATTTATTATTAATAAAAATAAAATTTAAAGTTAAAATAGTATATTTATATTTTTATTATTTTAAAAATTATTACCAATAATAAAGGAATATCAATAGCAACGAGAGGGTTCCTAATAACAAATTTCTTTTTAGTTATCACATTTAGTGTCTTTTTTTTAATATTCTAAATATCCCTAGTCGCATAATCATATGCCTCTATCGAAAAACATTTAAAATATTAAAAAAATAAATATCATATAAAAAAATTAAAATAGAAGGCATCAACCAAAAAAAACCCTAAAAATGACTTTCAAGGAAATCACCCTTAAGAAAACCCATCCAATTAAACCGAATCAGACAGTGAAATAACAAGTAAAAGAATTAAGTTCAGAAATATATAATTTCTGATAAAATTTATCTTTATTAATATAATAAGTATATAAATTAACATAACACGTAATATAATGCCCTAAAATATATAAACTAATATTGATTTGATGCAGTATGTTTCTTTTAATGTTAACTGATTTGGTTTACTTCAAACATTTTTGTAAACCAAACATTTTATATTGTTCACAAGAATCTTCGACACAGCCCAAAATCACAATACATCGGATGTCCTATGTGAAACAACAAAATTTATGGGAAAAAACAATTTTACTTTATGGGCTACGGGATGGCACATTTAGTTGGTTAATGACCTAAATTCCAGAAGCCTTGAGCTTCTTCTTGTAATCCTGGAATGTCCCCGAGAAAGGTGCCACCCTGCCCTCCGCAACCACCCACAGCTCGCCCACACTCCCAGATATCAAATGTTCATCATGACTCACCTGCACAAAACACGTCATCTACTATTGAACTAACTATTTAGAAGGTTGTGGCAAGATATTATACCATTAGAACCCCTCCTTGGAAGATCACAAGACCCTGGATGAGTGCTTCAACCGCATCCAAGTCCTGGAAAACATCAATTACATGTCACAGCAATGACCAATTCCTTGTAATGTAAGCTTGCAACACATCAATCAAGGATGGAATCAAACATGTGCCACAGTTTAATCTTCGGCCTAATGGAATAGTACGTTTTCCATGAATTGATACAAGATAAAGGTGGTGGTTACAAAAAAGCACAATGTTTCAGGACCATAGGTAAGAAAGATGGAGAGTCAGAATGTTCACAGCACCAAGAGGTAGGGAAGGTTTTGCAATACAAAAATATATATAGGTCAGATTATTCAGGAATATACTAAAGTTAATATTTTTAAACATCTAGTATTTATTTAATCCGGTGGTCCTGATGTTCTGCATTTGTCATAAATGAAATACTAAATACTAAATGTATAACATGAAGGAAGGTATGAAACTACTACTCTTTACTCTGATCTACTTACTAGATGGTTGGATGGCTCATCAAGCAGAACTATATGTGGCTTCTTGAAAGTGATCTTTGCAAATGCCACCCTGCTCTTCTGACCACCTGAATAAAAGGGGAAGAATTTGGAGCTCAAAACTGTGGACAATATAGTTAAATAAGCCTGAATTTGAGTAGATTCAGTAAGTTCTTAGAAATCCAGAAACACAATAGGCATGAACACAGTAAAAAATCATAAAGCAGCATATTTTAAGACAACTGACCAACAATTTGCCAAGTTTCATCAATAGACAAAACCAGTTTAACAGTTACCTGATAGTGTGTACATTGGCTGAAGTGCAAGATTGCCAGTCACGCCAAACGAACCCAAATGAGCCCTAAGTTTCTGTTCAGGTACTCCCTGCAATGTATGAAAATACCAATTACAAATATGGCAATACACCAATTGAAGGCAGTGAATGTTCACATCTATAGTGTAATCAATAGTTTGTCTACTAATCGTTCCAAGACTCTGGGTTTTAAATACCTATCAGAGAGTTTCCAAGTCAATAATCAGCATCAAGTTGAATTGTGCTTCAGAAAGCGCCCAAAAAACCACAGTTTTGCACAATCTAAAACAAACTTAAACACTCAATATCAAGTACCTCTTATGCATTGAGAGGTAAATGGACTTGTCACTCAATTTGCCCATCAAACCAGCGAAAATAGCTTTGACATTACTTCAATTGGATAGTCATACATCTGTAGATCACAGATGTTCCAGTTTGTCACTCAATTGTCCAACTATTTTTAACCACCAACTAGAAGCTCTTTGCTGTTCCACTAACCATTCCCTCTAGTTAAAACTATAACAATGTACAGTTGTATATCCATTTTAACAAAGATCTATAAAATCCAAAAGGCCAGCATCATGATATCATCATGCAATCTGACTTAACATGTAAAACACAGAAAACATAGCTTCAGCAATCAAAAAAGCATTTAAAGCTAAGAACTATATAAGCTTTCTTAAGTCTAATGGTCGAAGTTTTTCGCACAAATCTAGAGAAAAAATAAGTTGTTTCACAAGTTGATGCAATACTATGTAACTCTAATATTCTTAAGATACTTATGACACTTTTCATGAAACACTAAAGGTTCCTTAAGAAATCCAAAATCCCAAGTAAGATACCCATGGCACCTGATGGTATCTAGTAGAGGAACTAAAACAAAAGATTCCATTTCATCAAGATCATTTTGCAGTCCTTGTGTCTGGGTCCATTTCAAGGTTGGTTGTTGGTCAGTATGTTTTTTTATATGAAGCAACAAGC
Organism: Musa acuminata AAA Group; assembly: GCF_036884655.1. Taxonomy (NCBI): domain Eukaryota; kingdom Viridiplantae; phylum Streptophyta; class Magnoliopsida; order Zingiberales; family Musaceae; genus Musa; species Musa acuminata. Next base: position 7,087,030 of record NC_088349.1, read on the forward strand.
CAAGACAAATTACGAGTAGTCCTTACCGGATAGCATCGCATCATGTAGAGTAAGGGATTTGAAGATAAGTCAAGCCCATCTACGTGGTGCTGACTAAATACAGCCATGCGAACCTGTGGAAACAAATTTAAATTGTCAAAGCAATGGTCCAAGAACATCATAATTTGCACAAATAGAGATAGATATTCAATTGCTCACATATAATACAATCCTAATGCAAATTAGAGACGAGTCAACCTCAATATCAGGTTGCCAACTGAAGCACAAAGAAATAAACAGCTCAAGGGCTCACACCCACAGAAAGAAATGCATATTGATTGCTATGTTTTGCATGCCTCTCCTCAGCATGGAAGCCACCCAATCATCAGAAAGCAAGGGAGAGTAAGAAGAAATTGAATAATGCAATAAGAAGCCATGTTGTACAAATTTCTGTTTTTATATATGGCAAAACCCTATAGCAACCACGTTGAAACCCCTAATAGCAAAACCCTTGATTACACTCAAATTAACGTATAAAAAGTGTGTACTGATATCTGCACACTGGCATTTGCCACGGAAACCTACCTTTTGCATCGTGTTATTCAGATAGCCATGGAAACCTACCCTTACCATCATACAATTCAGGTCTTCTTAATTACCGACCCTACACCCTAGGTTAAAATTTTGTTCAAGCACATTTAATTTTGCCACTGTCCCATAGCTTATCTCCACCATCACTCTAGTTTGGGACCACAAGGTGGCAAGCCGCAGCAGATTATAAAAAAAGAACAGAAATTTCTACCAAGCAGAAACATAACCACAAATCAAAGTTATTTTTTAACACTAACTTACCTTTATACTTACAAATTCTGATTAACATATTTTATGTAGGAACTTTAAAATGATGATGCAAAATGATGCTAAGTTTTGCATTGGCACACCAAAAAAAAACATATGCCCTATTCCAGACCATCAGTAACTGAAGGGTTGATAAGCCAAATAATAAATAAAGACAAACTATGGAAAAAAAACAAATCTATAGCCAGCTAGTTTCACAAGCTTTTGTCAAAGCAGGACATAAGCATCAGTTGTACATTGTAAGAGTCTTCATGACCCACGATAGCATGGTTAGAATTAAGCAACCTCGTCTATTATTTAAATTTTAATAAACCATATGATGTTCTCAATAATATTCCACTCAGATCCTATAGTCATACTGGCAAGTCACATGGCACATCTGCCTCTTTATTCCTCCCATTACCAATCTGTCACACACAAAAAAAATATATCACAATTTTGAACATCCTTTTCTATTCCTCAATTAATAAATTGCATGCAAAGAGAGTACAACCATCAAATTGTCTCCCATTACCCAGAATTCCTAGAAACCTTCCCACCTTATTCCTTTCCCCGTCACTGTTTTATTTTGGACTCTCTCTCTCTTCCTTTTTTATCTGAGACACATTTTCTCTACCAAGCTTTTGTTGATCTCGTGTTCTTACTGTCATTTCCTTTGTCAAAGGGTGTCCACACTGTCATTTCCTTTGTCAAAGGGTCAAGAGGTGTCCTGACCAAAGTGCACAAAAGACGACATTAATTGAGGGCAAAGCAAATATCTTATACACACCATCACAACTCTAGTGACCTCCAAAAAGCCCAACACATTTCTATTCATCCAGCTGCAACAAAGAGGACATGGCTACTCAATGTATATGTGGATTGTGTAACACCAGATCAACAAAGCCAGGGAAGAACCGAGATTTTCCACTATTTTTCATTTATATTTTGTTATAGAAACCTGAAGGTTCAAAACAAACCAGAAAATTTGGTCAAACTCAATTGCAGTATCTGCTTTTTGTCCATTTTGCCTTCTCTTAATGTAGTGAAAACAAATGTATTTGATTGTACAAAAGTTTGTCCATAAATAAGCCAGATCAAAGGTGGTGCAGTTTTTCTTTATCTATCATTTTTCCCTCCCCTTCCCTTGGTTGTTTTTTTTTCTTCTTACAACCACAATTCAGCACAACAATACATCATGGAAATTAAATACTTGGTAAGGCAGAAGCACTTAAAATCAAGAAATTTCCTATATCAAATGCTCAATCCACATCAATCAAATGCACTTTGCATATGTATCCAGGGAAGAAAACCATAGTAGGAATATGTTTAGTTCAGATTCCCACCAGAGCTCCACTATGATCCCGCAAAAATAAATTAAAAAGAGAGCTCCACCTGGAAAGACAATATAATCAAGGGATTGAATAGCACAGTACCTTTGCAGAACGAAACATTGTTCCGGAAGTTGGTTGAAGTTCTCCGGATATTAATTTGAGTATGGTTGACTTGCCAATACCATTTGGACCAACCACTGAATTCAATTAAGATATCTTGTTAGGGGAAAAGAAAATAAACTGACAGGAAGTAATAGAAAAAATTCCAACAATAAACAAAATTTCTATTTTATAAATACAAGACATATTGACTAGAAGTAATATGAACCAAACTACCAAGAAGCAAAGTAAAATGGCATTGACAGGCTAACTTATCTAGATAAATCCTTCATTGTTTGGGTGCCACATCAAATTGGTTCTTGTTTTAAGTGGTCCTGGTACTATTAGTACCATAGCAATCAAATCCTTCAGTCACTTGTGAAGTCACAAGTAACTTTGTATTTTTTCTGACTTGGAATTAACCATCCAAATAGTGTACAGTCAGCAATAGATCAATGGAAAAATTAAAATCAAACATTGAAGATTTTGGAATTAAGATCATAAACTTAGGTTTTCAGATTAGTTTAAGCATTAAACTAGTGATTGATATCACATGGATGCCATGTGCATTTTTTAAGCGATGTTGGCAAAAAATTAAGCTCATTGTGAATATAACTCATCTTTCCATCAGTAACATTGTCAATAAAAAAATGAAGGATATGATTTCTATGGATCAATAGTTCAAGTATCCCTTTTCACAGAAAAAATATAATCTAAGAACTAATTCAGAACAACATCCAAAGTTGAAGAACTGTCATGATAATTTAGACCATGACACCATATGAAAATAATATTCATATAAAATAAGACAATGAGATTTATTATAGCTTTGACAAGAAAATGACCATCAACAAACAGCTACAAAGCTGTCATTTTCACCTCCCTGAGACCTAATGCAAGTTCACATCATACAAATAGTCATGATAAACTATACCTTCACAATAATAGAGAAACATACCAACAACAGAGAAGTAATAATTTTATTAAAGAGATCTAAGTATATATTTTGGCTGCACATCAGAATCATAATGAGTAAGTTCTTACTTGCTATGCGGCTGTCAAGATCAATTCCAAAATTCAAATTCTTAAACAAAAGAGGCCCTCCTGGATAACCAAATGATACATCACTGCAACCACATACAAGATTGTAAACTTCTCGATAAAACTCAGATCATAAAGTTGGAAAAACATAGTTCAAAGTTTTGGTAATAAAAAAAACCAATGTAGAAAGCAAACACTGATAAAACAATTATATTTTATAAAAAAATCATAACTACTAATAGAACAGAAACAAATGATAAGAACAAAAATGTCATATACCTTAAACCAAGATTTCAAATCTCGAGCATTCTAGTGCCATTCTAGTTGGCACGGACGAGTATTTACAAGTCCAACCAAGTGCTAGTATGGTAACATATAGCTCAATATCAGTATAATATGACTCATTATCAGGGATTGTTGTACCCAGTGATTTAAAAAGTGCTAGGCGCCAAAAGGCGCCAAGGTCCACAAACGCCCGAGGCGCTAGGCGCTTGCCCAGGCGCTCGCCCGAGCGAAGCGAGGCGCTAAAATATAAAAATATATAATATAATTAATAATTTTAAATAAATAAAAATTAATAACATTAAAATCAAAATAATATATTATTAATCTATTAACAGAAAATTAATCATTTCAAAATTCAAATAAACTTAATATTAAGAGTATATTGAGCCTAATGGAGAAACGAGGAAGCAGCGGCGAGCGGCGGCAGCAGCAACGGGGAGCGGCGGCAGCAGCAACGGCGAGTGGCGGCAGCAGCAGCAGCGGCGAGCGGCGAGCGGCGACAGTGGCAGCAGCGGGAAAGGGAAAGGGAGCGGAAGGCGCGAGCAGCGGGAGGCCTTGAGGGAGGCGCGAGCAGCGGGAAGGCTCGCGGGAGGGCTCGCAGGAGGCGAGAGGGCTCGCGGGAGGCGCAAGCAGCGGGAGGGCTCGAGGGAGGCGCGAACAGCGGGAAGGCTCGCGGGAGGGCTCGCAGGAGACGCGAGCAGCGGGAGGGCTCGCGGGAGGCGCGAGCAGCGGGAGAGCTCGCAGGAGGCGCGAGCAGCGAGAGGGCTCGCGGGAGGCGCGAGCAGCGGCAGCGAGCGACGAGATCGCGATCGGGATCGGGATCGAGAGCGGCAGCGGCAGCAGGTTAGTGTTGGGTTAGGGTTAGAGTTAGGGTTGGGGTTATATTGGTTTAGTTGGTTCGATTGAACCAACTAACAACCGAACCAGGGTCGAACCAGACCTAAAATTCTGGTTCGGTCGCCTTGGTTTACCGAGGCGCTCGCCCGAAGCGCCCAGCGCCTGGGCTCGGGCGAGCGCCTAGGCGGTGCCTGTTTGAAGCGCGCCGCCTGGGACATTAGCGAGGCGCTCGGGCCTCGCCTCGCCTCGCCCGAGCGCCTAGGCGAGCGCCCGAGCGCCTTTTGCAATCACTGGTTGTACCGCCCGAAATAGTATGGTTTTAGAGGTATGTACCGGTCCGGGTGTGGACCAATAAGCAAACCACCCCGTTTCGGGCAGTCTGCATTAAAATAATAAAAAAAACAAAAAGTGGTAACCCCAATCCATTTCAATGTTAAAAAATAAATAAATTAGGGCTCTTCTCGCATACGAAGCTGTGACATTGCCTCTTCGCCGCTTTACCGCTGCAGCGACGCTACCTCTTTGCTGATTCACCATGGCGATGCTGCAACGATGCTGTCTCTTCGCCACTGCGATGCTGTAGCGACGCTACCTCTTCACCGCTGCAATGCTGCAGCGACACCGCCACTTCGTCGCGGTAATGCTACTGCTTCCCTTCAATGCTGCCGCTGCTACCGCTGCTTCCCAGGTATCGCTGCACTTCTTCTCCTCCTTTTCTTTCTTCTTCTTCTTCCTTCTTCCTTTCTCCTTCTTCCTCTTCTATTCCTCTACTGGACTTTCCTCTTCGACCTCTTTTTCTTCCTCGTCGAAACATCAGTATGCACCGACATACCATATGTCGATATACCAGTACGGAGTGGCATGTGTTGTGCCGCTGACCAGCTGGCACACCAGCTAGGACCGGTAAGTCAAACCTTGCTCATTATTATAAAATTATTTTACTAAATAATTGATATAGCTCAAATCCAAGTGTTACGGGTTGGTATATCGATATCCTCTCAGCCTGGCGCGTTACCAAAACCACTATTGGACTGAGATTTAAATTCTTATGTCAAAACATTTTTTCTATTACTTCACCTACCCCTACACTAATAAAGTAGTAGTTTCTCCCATTTGTCAAATTTTGACAAAGAAACTGTTTTACATGGTAATCCTAGACAATAAGATGAGGAGGAATAGCAGGCTCAGAGCAAACTAAAAACAGTAAATAGGGGCCATATTACAAAAGGGTTAGCTAAATTATAAAAGAAACACACTAATTGGGTACCTAGACTAACTGATTTTTCGCATAATACCGTTAAGCATATGAAAGCCAAAGACTTCAACAGAAGACATTATTACTTCATAATGGAAATGTATAGATTATAAGTGTTACTCCCTCCATGCATAAAGAAGATGATAATCATCGTTCATATACAAAATAATACCTGAAACTTATGATTGGAGGCCCTGGTCTATCATCGGGAGTTGGGAAATCAAATTTGTAGCTGAAAAAGAATAGAAAATTTCAGCTTAAGTAATATATAAGTAACTTGAATAAGCAAAAAAGATTATGTCAGTGTGCAAATAAATCATCTTTATTATGAAAAGAGGCAATACTCTGGATCATTAATAACTGCATCTACAGTACCCATTCGGTCAAGTGCCTGGATAATTTACAATTTCAATCATCAGTAATAGCATTGCAGAGGTAGCAAATGACTAAAAATTAAAAAACACTTCATACTAGGATGAACAAAATCCACATATTAGATGACAAAGGCAATTGAAACAGCATTTGAGGATCGCAATCATCTTCTAACACACGTCTGACAGAAGTTACAATAATTTTAGACTTAAAGTTATCAAAGTTTTGATATCCTAATGGAATGTGTCGATAAGCACCTTGATTCTTGACTGAACAAGAGATGCCCGCTTGGCATTGTACCGGAACTTATCAATAAAAGCCTGCATAAAGAAAGATAAATTTATATTATGAATCATTTGCAAGAAAAAAAATTATAACAATTATCAATGTTTAATTTCAAAATAGTCTGATTTACAGAGAAAAAAAAAATCATACTGTTCTATGAAAAAAAAAATCATGCAATAGGTTCATACATAAAAGAATATATTAGTTCAAAATGTATGCAGCTTGGGATCATCTTTTTTAGTCTGCTTTAATTCATATGAAAGCTATATTGACAAAAACAACTATAAAAAAAAGGCTATTAAACAGAATATGGTATTTTCAATTAATAATGATCCAGATGCATCTTATACACAAGTCAAGCATTTCTTTGCCATAATTTTAGAGTTATTCACATCTTGATAACTGCAAAACAATACAAAAATTTTCTTTTGCTATCATGAGGCAAGATTTGATTTTACTGCTGAATCATTTCAAAAAAGGCTGAAAATAATGCAGCTAAAATTCATCCCCAAAATAGTTCCTGGTCTAACATCATAACAATTTTCGGTGTTTTCATATCGTTTCTTCCAAGCCATCACAAACGACAAATGGCTAACACAAGGAAACCCACATATCAGACAGTTGTTTCGTGTAGCCTGAAAGGTTGTTATTAGAACACCAAACTCTAATAACTTAAATAGTAAATCATGAATAAGTCTCTAGAGGATCTGCACTGCCATAGAAATAACAATTTGCATGGAAAAAGGCACACCTGCATGTGTGCTCTAGCCTTCTCACTTGATTCGAAGGCCTTTTGTTGGTTTTGGAGCTGCTCAGCTTTTGTCCTCTCAAACGTATCATAGTCCCCTTTGTAAGCAGTAAGCTTTTTTCCATGTAAGTGTAAAATATCTGTAACTACCTGCAATATGTTAACTTGGTCATTACGGGATAAGAATATGATTTCCCCTCTTCATACAAGATTTTGCAGAACACAAACAACTTTATGGAACTTTTTTTTTTTTTGAGAACGTGAATAGATAGCTACCGTATTCAAAAACTCTCTTGCATGAGAAACTACAATAAACGTCTTTGGCCACTTCACTAGGTAGGATTCCAACCACAATACAGCATGAAGATCAAGATGATTCTGCAGAGTCACATCTTCATTAAATTCAACCATGAAGAATAAAGAAAAGGTATACAACCATAATAAATTACCGTAGGTTCATCAAGCAATAGAAGATCAGGCTCAATAAATAGTGCACGTGCTAGAGCTATACGCATACGCCATCCACCAGAAAATGCTTTTGTAGGCCTTTTCTGCATCTCGGGAGTGAAACTAAGACCCTGAAAACATTCATGAACATGCAATCATATGCAGCTGTCATTAATATGAACAATTAGAAGAAAGCTGTGGATAATCAAACAAAATAATAAATAGACTTAAATACTTAATCCTTCTTTCTTTTCAAAGATTGGCTATGGATATAGTAAGTAGCACATGTAGCAGCAGTTATGGAAAATTTCATGGATGTCAACATAAATTCATAACCATATTAACATTTTGCAGTGCGTGAAGCATATCCCTGTGACATTTTTTTTAGAATAGAAGGATCATATTGGCCACAACCAGCATGTTAATGGGGTTTCTCTCATGCAAGTAGAAGTTTTTTAAGAGGCTAATGGATCAAGAGCCATGAAAGATCACTTGGTCCCCAAATTTCTAAATAGGTGTTTCTTTCTTTTTGGCAGAAGAAACCAGGCAGCTGAGAGTGGACTAGGTGGGGTCCAGTTGCACCAAGTGCCAGGGACCGGGCCCAAGCATCACATTAGAGGAGAAAATGTTGCTACCAATTGGCTAACCAATGGGACAGGTTTTTCTTTTAAATAATGGATTGTATTAATTCAACTCCAAAAACTCAAATATACAAGGAAAATCAGTCTACAAATTCCTGTATCTTATTCCTTGATTATATCTTCCTACTCAAGAAAGGTTACAGGATCCAGCAACTTGTTATCTGAGTAATGCAGGTTATAGCAACTTATAATCTAACAAAGGATCCTTCTTGGCATTAAAACAAAAACTGCTTCCAATAAACCTAAGAAATAACGTCGTTTCATCACAAAACAGATGTAGCAGAAATAAATTTTAGTTCAATATAAAAAAGAAAACTTGTTTAGTAACCAATAATTGGATAGGTTTTAGGACTGACCGCCAGAATTGATGAGCCACGTGACTCTGCAGAATCTGCATCAATGAACTCAAGCCTTTTGTATACCTCCTCAAGCCTCTTTGAAATTGCATCTTTATTCATCCCGCCATTAACTTTACCATTACTCTTTCCTGTTTCTTCCTCATATTCTAGTTCTCTCTTCAGGGAATAGTAATTATACCAAATTAGTAATAGAGTAAGAAATCAGCAAAAAAACTGAAAATACAGTTGAAAAGCAGAGAAAGCGAATAGAACAGCAATAACCTGCTGAGAAAGTAAATGAGCTTCTTCTTCCAAGAGCCTCATCCTCTCAACATCGGAGTTTAGGACACATTGCAGAGCTGTTGTATCATCTCCAGCAACTTCTTGTTCCACATGTAATATTTGACAGTTTTTAGGAATACCATCAATAGCATGCATGGCCATATGTCTCAGAAAAGATGTTTTCCCAGTACCATTTCTCCCAACAAGACCTGATTCAGGAAAAGCATGAAAAAAATAATCATGTGAAACAATTAATCTCAATCATATGATCCTTACATACACATGATATCACAAAAGCAAAGGTAACCGAACATATATGACAAGTATGGAATTCCTTATCTTCAGAATAAATGTAATTCCTTATCTTCAGTTTAAAACTAACTAACAACAAAGTACAATTTCAACATTCAGTTTAAAATTAAATAACAAGTATGGAATTCTTTATCTTCAGAATAAATGTAACAGTCGTACCTGTACCTTAGGTATATTATTGGTCGCCTCATATAAATTTGGGAAATGCTGAACATATATGACAAAAAGATGGAAAAGGGGCCAGGCGATAATTGTGAGAAACTCTTCAACCCTGAAATTTTCCAATATTCTCAACCTCACTTACAGAATTTTGTTAAACTCAAATACACCAATCATCAGCAGCTCTACTGTTAAACTCAGTATATTAATGATCAGCAACTCTTTCCATTTAGACACAACAAGTACACCAAAATCATGTATCCAAAAATTTGATTAAGATCCCCTTTGAAATAAAAGTATACTTGCATGGCTACTTTAGATATGTAAATGTACACTTTTTCTCCATTTTATTTTGAAAATATTTGACAAATTATTAGTGCAACCTACAGTCACATTGTCTAATGCACAAAGAATCCTGTCAAAAGATGTCCCCATGTTGATAACATCAAGCAAGTTAGCTATCAGCCTGATACAAATTACTAAAGATAAGTAATCCCAAGTGTTCCACTCTTTTAACACTAGAACCAATGCTTCCCTTCCAAGATCCTTATGGCAATCCTCTTCACCAATCCCAATATTACAAACACAGTAATTCAACAAAACTAGAAGATCTACATTGTTGATCCTTACCTCTCAGGGGCAATCTCACTGAACAAGACAAAATATACAGAAAGAAGAACTAAAGGCAAGGTGAAAAAAGAAGAGAAGACAAGTGTCTGATATGATAATGTAACTCATAGAGATGGCAACGAAACCTTCAAGCAGTCTTTCTCTAGTCAAACATTCATAACACATACTGAGTACATCAATATATGTGAGCATACAAGACCTATAATATATTGTGTTTCTTTACATATTGCGCATGTCATAGCCGTGTTATATTATGTTGTCTTATTCTTTAATTCCTTTTCATCACAACACTAACCAGATAAATTTGACTTCCTGGAAAGAAAGAACACTAGCATAGGTCCTAGACATATCCAAGTATAAATCCAACATAATTGCAAACTAGTCATTATTCACTGAGATACAAGTCACATATTACTTTGGTTGAGACTTCAACTATGAACAGCAATGATGAGTTAATTAGGAAATAGGATTTTCATCTTTCCGTCAATATGCCAAGAATACATAAGAGACGTCGGTTCTTTTTTCACTAGCATTTGATGATACCAGCAACAGGTCACACTCAAATGAACCAACATTACAGCAACTTAGGTTTAATGCTGCAAGTTTTTTTAAAGAAAATGAATGTAATATTTCAGAGATGAATACAGGGAAGTTTTCATCCATAACAAAATGCAAAGATGAAAGTCAACATGGGTGATTCAACTTTCCTAAGAAAGTGGACTTGCCAATATAGGTACACCTGACCATATTTTGCTCACTGCACGATTATAGTTTAGACCAAAAGTTTAAACTTAAAAAATTAAATCTCATCATGATCAGGAACTAACCATAGTGCCTTCCAAATGTGAGGGTCACTGAAGCATCTTGAATGAGATCCCGACCACCGACTGAAACTGTAAAGTTCTCCATGTGGATGTCCCTGACAGCTGGACCATTATTGCTTCCATCATGATTTACAAGCACAACTGGCATCCCAGCTTTTACAGCCTCCATTTCAGCCAAATGCACTTGGTATTGAGCCTGAGGAACAACAAATTATTGATCAGCACAAGAAAAATTGACAATCTGAGTATTTAATCAAATAAACCTAACTAAATAAGTGCATGGTGAGTAGAAGCTGCCGGAATCCAGGTGGCAAAGTTGATAAACTAGCTTACTTTGATATATGATCAAGCTACTTCAGACATGGAATACAGAATCAAATGCTACAAGTAGCAAGACAAAATAATGATCAATGCAACTTTACTTATCCTAAGGATATCAAGACAAGCTAATTGAACTTTTACCTCTCTTTGTCGCTCCTCCTTCCTCTTTTTCCTTTCTAGCTTCGCTTTATCACGTTCAGATAGCATTGGACCATCAAGCACTTCCTGCTGTTTCTTTGGTGTTTCATCTGCATCCATCCCATCATTCATTCGCAAAGGTGTTGCTAAACTTCGAACAGCCAGTTTAGGTTTCACCAAACCATGTTTTCCAAATCTTTCTGAAAGCTTGCTGCAAACCTGTATTTTCAGAATGAACAATCAAAGACATGTCACCAAGGTAAAAGCAAAATTCATCATTCATACTCTTGAGAGTATAAGCTCTCAGTACAGAGTTTTATTATCAGAACCATCTCGTCCATAATAACTGAATAACTAGGGTTTTTCTTTTAGTGAAAGCATAAACAACAGTTTGCTTATGTCTATGGATAAAACTATGGATTTATGTTCTGGCAAAAACTCATAAATGAGGGATCGACAGTGTTAAGTTCAAAGTGCAGCCCAAGAAAAGAAACTAAATAGAATTCCTAGTTACTATTCTTGCTTATCCTTTTTATTCAGTTATACTAATATTGAGAAAAAAAATTCCCAATTGCATGACAGTATAAACGCGGAGATTAAAACCTAAAGTTGTCAGCAGAATCATTGAAATTCATGACTCAAATCTCATATTAAGTAATTCATACTTTCCATAAGACAGTTAGAACATTATCATCAAACATGACAAACCCTATATCTCAATCATTATTTCAAATCACAATAAAGTTATGGTGAAACTCATGTCCTTCACTTCTAAATCATGCTTCCGATTTCTTTGATTCTTTTGGCAATTATATTTTTTCAGTATTTTGGGTGAACTCCAAAAGTAGACTTACAGAGAAATCATGGATGTCAAACTTCAGTGTAAGATAAGACATTGTTAAAATGAAGATTAAATAAATAAACGCAAGTAATAGGCAGCTTTAGTCACTCTGTAAACTAATTGGAAGTTCTTTATCAACCTTAGAATTCCAGGATTGCAAACTTAAGCATAATGAAGAAGATGATAACTACAACTACTCTAGAAGTTCCCATAAAATACCCTTGTTCTGGTGAGATATAAATGGAACAACACGGAACGTTCGGATACTGTTAGAGACTTTATTAAATAATACCTTGGTCCATAAGGCCATGTCTAATGAGAACATTTTGCTCGTTGCTTTATCGAAAAGAAACCAAATTTACAGCCTTCTTTATAAGCAAGAGTTCAAGAACCTTTTGCACAAAAATGGTAATTCACAACCTTACAAGCATCTCCTTCCAAGTGGATGGTGGTCAAAAAAAGGCTTTATGTATCTATTTGGCTCAGTATTCCATGGACGAACCTAAACTAAAAATGGGTTGAACTTTAAGCCAAATCTAACTCTACTCCATCTCAATGTAATTATCAGAAACTTCAACTCAAATCTAAGATAATAGTTGTCAAATATGGGCCAATTAGCCATCTTCATGAGATGAAAATAGATATATATAATATATAGTGATATTCAAGATGTGTCACATTCTTATCTGACGAAAGACAGAAGGTCATCAAACCATCTTCTGCCAATATTCATCCAAAAGAGTAAGACCATGTTCATTCTGTTAACTTTGTGCCATTGACGATCCAGTAGCATGGATATTATGGGTTTTGCGATCATAAGCGACAGGGCAGAATAATCTGATCAAATCTACCACTAATAATCTGAATAACCACCAGAACTATCAAAGATTCCTTGCAATAAGACCCCATGAACCCGATACAATAAAGAAAATGGATCTCCGCAAAAACAAACCCAAATGTCCACACAATCTAAAGTAGCAGCAAATCACGATTCCTGTTTCTTTCAAAGAATTGGATGATGATCGATTTACGAACTCGGAAGCTATTCAAAATTCCGCCACAAATCTCTGTAGCGGGTTAGACGGAATTTCTTCAACGATAGCTGGCAGAGACTTACAGATCGGCACTCGGCATAGTCCTGTACGCATCCTGAGTCGACGAGGAGCTCGCCAACAGCATCAAAGGCGCCGTCACCGTCGGCCCCGAAGTCGAAGTCGTCGTCAGCGAGGACGTTGATGATGTAGTTGATTATGGGCGCGTCCACGTCCTCCACCCTCCGCCCCAGCACCTCGTGCACCACCCTGCTCGCCACTTCCGCCATCGCCACCTCTCGCTTCGCTTGGCTTCCTTTCCTCTATCGGCCCCAACCGAGGTTACACTATGAGGCGACCGTAACGGTGCCTCCATTACTCGTGGGTTTAAATAGGGCCCAAGAATGGCGGTCCGGAGCGCCTCGGGTCGAGCCCATGCACTTCACTTTCTTGCGTTGTATAGACCGAGCCCGAGACTGTGGATTGCATTATTGGGTAATGACAATGTAAGCATAAGAGTTACAACGGAAAGCGGTCCGACCCACTGTTACACCCGACCGCTACAGAAATCAATGGTCTATGTTTTTTCTTGAACTAAGACTCGACATGAATAAATTATAATAATATAATATTATAAATAAATAAAATAAATCTAATATACGAAGCTTCCGTCAATTCCCGTCTGACTCGAACTCTAACAGAGTAAAAAAGTATCGACTCGCCATCTTTAATTATATTAATTAATATATATCAATAGTTTTTAAATTTGATAAAAATTCATTATAGTACGAGTTAAACTTGGTTGATCGAGATAGATGAGTTGGTGCAGCATGATCTCTGGTTGAAATCGTCATTCCAACAAATACCCATGTATATATGAGATTTTTTATGATTTACATAAGCATTATATTTTTCTTGGAATTTTTAATGTAGTATATATGCCCCTTATAATGTTAAGATCTTCTTCTCAATAAATTCAAATTAGCTTATTTTAATCATAATTAATTTTAATTATTTTTATTGAGATATCTGAATTAATTAGTGTACTGTTGCATATAATAAAAAATATTTTAATTTAAAATTTTAAATTGATTTAAAAATATAATATATAAATTAAATTTATTTTTAAATATTTTATCTGATGACACCCCTAATTAATTTTTATCTGGAGACTTTTTTTTTCGTTGAATAGATGAAAATACCTCTCCACTAGCCATCCACCGCGAGTGGCGTCGACGACCGCCTCTGTCCATCGCCTCCGCCACCTACTACCACCGCGAGCGACGCCGCACCCACTACCGTCGCCCCTCCTTGCTACTGTCGCCAGCATCATCGCCGCCTTGTCCGGCTCCCCCCTCGACCTTCCAGCGCCGTCGTCGCCACCCCACCTTCCAGCATCACCGCCGCCCCCTTCGCCATATAGTGTTGCCGCCACCCCACCCCTTCTCACTGGCGGCAGAGGGGGCTTCCTCCTCGCCATTTTCGAAGGGCGAGGAAGAGGGATTGAAGCGCTCCTCGCTTGGGACAGTGTCGCCTCCTTCTTTGATCGCGAGGAAGAGGGATTGAAAATCTCCGTCCACGAGGATCATGGAGCGGTGCAGGGTAGCGCACGGCAGGCGATGAGGAAAGGGAAGCGGCGGAGGGCCGGGCTGGCGACGCCGAGGCTGCAGTTGTGGTTGGAAGGGCGGAGGCCCCATGAGCAGGCGACCTGGAGAGCAGCGGCGGTGAGGAGGAAGGGCCACTTGCCGTCAGTGAGAAGGGGTTGGGTGGAGTGGCACTGGAAGGCAAAGGGGACGCCTGGTGGAGGACGGGGTGGTGGCAGTTCTGTTAGAAGACGAAGGGGGAAACAAAGGAGGTGGCTAAAAATCAATTACGGGGGTATTTGAATTAAAAACTCAATATTAAAAAAAAATTTAGTTTAAAAAACAGTTTTTTTTTATCGAGAAGATATATCGAAGTTTTTTTTTACGTTTGAGGGAGATAACAAACTTAAACCCATGAAAGGTATTTTCATTGATGCGATAAAAAAAATCTCCAAGTAAAAATCAATTATGAGACTATCATCGAATAAAAACTCAATATTAAAAGTTTTCTAGATTTAAAATATATCTTATATTTTTTTTATTATCGAGAAGATACATCTTAAACTTATTTAAAAAATACGTTTGATAGAGGATATTCTGGTACCATCAAACTAGCACTCACCTTAGATCACACGTGGTACTACTTCAACCGAAGCCATGCACATGTCTCAAAATAGTACGAAATGATATAGTTCGATTCAGAGACGATTACATCATGAAACGACACAAAGCAGAATCCATATCGGCTTGAAAATCACACGAAGCGACACCTTAAAGTGAGTAGACAGTCTTGCATAATACGAGATTAGAACAATCATCTTATTATAAACAAATCGCCCACCTGAAATATCGATGGATGCTAACAACCTACAAATGGTCGATCCCCGGAGAGATATAAAAAATACCCTCGAGCAAATGCCAGGAGGAGGGAGGCTAAGTAAGCAATAGCCTCTTTACTCTCTCATTTACATAGTTGATAATGTTGTCTTCTTCCCCCTTCGTTTTTCGCTGATTTACGTGTCAAATGGGTCAAGCCGAGAAACCTACGACGCAGATCTATTGTGCAGAACCACCGATGGTAAGGAGATGACTCCACTACCAGAACGTAGCCTCGTAACCATGAGATAACCCTTTGACCAGAGGATAACTCATCCATGCAAAAGAGAGGACATCACAATTGAGCAAATCCTAATTCCTCTACTCGATCTCACCACTCCAAAGACAAATCGGCCCCACGTGAATCACCTTGCCCTCGTACGTCGGTTTATCATGTCAACACTCCCATATTGGCACGGAGGAGAACATAACCTTTGATAGTAAACCAATCGTGCTGACTTATCAGTCAACAATACTCATGATCTATCAAAAACTTGATATTAAAAGTTTTTTATTTTAAAAATATTTTTTTTTTATCAAGAAATATTTTGAAGTCTTTGTATTGCATGCTCTAAGGAGACAACAAACTTAAACTCATAATTAAGAGAGACAAAGGTGTTAGAAATGTTTAACACCTTAACTGATAAAAGACATCGACTATGGATAATAAAAAATTGTGATTAAATTCTTAACATTTGATAAGATATAATTTTTTTTGAAATATAAAGCTTAGTCACAAGAGAAAACCAAAGAATAAATGATATAACATAAATAAAAAATATTAACATAATATTTGCATAGATTGACACTTCGGATATAAATTCATGAAAAAAATTAAATCATTTATTATAGGAGATCAAATCACAAATACATTTAAATTAATTTTAACCTAATCAATCACACATCCCCTTTTATAAGTACACAAATCCCAAATTTTTTTTTAATCTTTTCTCATACTCTCTCTACAAAAAAAACTGAAAGTTATTCTCTCGTGTACTTACTCATCAGAGACAAACCATACATAAGATTTATATAGATAACCAAACTATAATTTTGGGGTTTATTTCGTTACAAACAAATATTTCTATAAATGAAAAACTCAAATCCCAAAAAATTCTTTAATCTTTTCTTACTCTCTTTCTATATCTATGAAACACTCATGCGAACTAAAGATATTCTCTCACATACTTATTAACAATATATATATATATATATATATATATATATATATATATATATATATATATATATATATATATATATCCAAACTATCGTTTTAGACTTTTTTTCGTTTACAAACAAAAATTTGTTTATAAACAAGTTTTTAGTATTCATTTTGTTTATAAACAAAAAAATCTATAAATAGATTACGTGTCCTTTAAGGGTTTTAACAATTTATTCCATTTATATTTGTCAATCAAATAAGATTCGGTGGGATCTTAAATTACAAAAATAATATGTCACGCGTAATTGAATGTCTATAAAATGGCATACTTTTGCTATTGATTTTGACTAAGAATTGTAAATGGAATGCTTCTCGATGACAACTCGCATTACGTCTATTGCCGTGCCAATCATTTGGTTCACCCAACAACTCTTCTTCTATTCCAATGGTGACCGTCCTTTTCGCAATAATCATCAAAACGATTTCAACGGCTGATAACGATCCATCACAATCATAAACATTCCGGTTTATGCTCGTCCGCGTCTCCGTCGCATACGTTACGAGCATTTATAACGTTTCGTATCGGTTTCCGAGACGATACGGAGATAAATCGTCTATTATTCCCCGTTACGATGGCATACTTGCGGGTCTGGACTTCTTTTCCTTCCCATCGCAATTTGGATGCGCCTTCAACGATACTGCTCTCTTCTTCCTCCCGCACGAAACCCGTTCTTCGAAAGGAACCGCGAAATCGCTCAATCCTTGCTTTCTGTGATCGGAGGTAGATCGCGCGCCGAGGAGAAAGCAGCAATCTTGTCGATTTGGGGATTCTTTGGCGTTGTATCTGTCAATCGAATCGGGGACTGAGATCACCTGTGGATTTGGGTCGACCTGGTGAGGAAGAAGATCTCTTTCAGAAGGCTTCTGACCTCGCCGCCCGACGAATTCCAACTATTCTTCTGGTATCTGCTCCCAATTCTTCGAGAAAGTTCGGATTTGTATTTTGTTGGAGGCGAACAAGATCGAATTTTTCTTCTTTGGCACGGTTCCAAGTTTGGCAATTTCTATGTGTCATCTGTCATTAGGAAATTTTTGTTTAGTTTTTCCTCTATTAGAATCGACATGTTCAATTTTGCTGTGACTGGTGTCGTGTAACCCGATTTCGTCATAAAATGAAACCTCAAGACAACAGAAAACGACGAATTTATTTCAAGCACTACGATTTAGATAACCATGAATACAGGTTATGATTTTGTGGTGGTTATTTCGAGGAAATTTTGTCTTGGTGCAGTCCGTTGTGCACAGGAAACTTCTTTTTTTGTTTGCATGATTCGGGATATTTTAGCCAGGAAAATTTGGATTAACTAGAAGGAAGTGCATGTTTGTGAATTTCTAAGACAGGTACTTTTAATATAGTTTGTGGTATACAAGTGCACATATGTACGATGCTATTATTATTTTATTATTTTTATAAATTGAGGGCAACTCTATATACAACTTTGGTCAATGCCATCAGAAAATGATGGGGCTTTGAGCTTCCTTTCAGCTTTTTCACTTGGAGTTTCAATGTTTCAATTAGATAATTCCTTTTAAGCGATTTGTTTATGATATTTACTTGCTTGTCTAGGTAATGAGGGACTTGCCTGAGAGAGCCTTAGATTCAGAAAACCCTGCAGGAAACTCAGATGATTCAAGAGACAAAGACCCCATAGCCGTTGTGTCAGAAGAAAAGTCTGCTGACACAAAGTCTTCAAAGGCTTCTATTTTGGCAAGTTTTCTTTCATCCACTTTGGCTATGTTTGAAACACGCATGGAGTCTTCTTCTGATGACTGTAAAGCGACCAAACCCACAAGCTATGGCTTGAGTACAGCAGTTTCAAATGTCATGATTAGTGGCCCAATTAGGAGGCTTCAGGAGCATATACTGGGAACTACTAGAATGGAAGCACTGAGCTCAACCAGTGAAATTTGGCTTCTTGGGAAGTGTTATAATGCATCAGCAGAGGAGTCGTCTGGTGGTGAAGATCCTGGTAATAGCTATGCTGAATTTTTAGAGGACTTCTCATCGAGAATTTGGATCACATACAGGAAAGGTTTGTTCGCAGAAGGTTTCTGTCTTTTGTATCACCAGCTGTCTAACATTACCCTTGCTTTCAGTATAGAATTCTCTTATTTGTTTATACAAAAGTTAGCAGATAATGAAACATAGAAGCTAGGCCCTGAGTAGTGGATTTTCCACAGGTTTTGAACCCATTGGTGACACAAAATTTACAAGTGATGTCAACTGGGGCTGCATGATAAGAAGCAGTCAGATGCTTGTCGCCCAGGTATCTGTGTAACCTGTCAAAATATCAATCTAGACCTAAAATTGTGCTTGAAGGATTAATCAAATGAAATTTTCTTGTTTGTTAAAATTTCAAACAGGCATTGCTTTCTCATCATCTGGGGAGATCTTGGAGGAAGCCCTCTCAGAAGGTGACATGAATGATTACTGTCGGCCGACAAAAAATTTCTTCCGTGGAAAATGCTTAAGTTTGTATAGAGAGAGTGATGGAAGCTTTTTTAACTTGCAATGTAGGATTGCTTATGATGGTCCCCTGTTGGTTATGCAGCCATATGATCCCAAATATATCGAGATATTACAACTTTTTGGTGACTCGGAGGCATGTGCTTTTTCTGTGCACAATCTGCTCCGAGCTGGAAGGCATTATGGCTTGGCCGCTGGATCATGGTTGGGTCCTTATGCCATGTGCCGGACATGGGAAACCATCACACGTGCCAATAGGGAGCAAGCTAACCTTCATAAAGGCAAAGAAAGCTTGCCCATGGTTGTGTATATCGTTTCTGGTGATGAAGATGGGGAACAAGGTGGAGCTCCTGTTGTCTGCACTGATGTAGTTGCAAGACTCTGTTCATCTTTTAATATGGCTCTACATGCATGGGCACCTATTCTCTTGTTAGTTCCATTGGTTCTTGGTTTAGAAAGAATCAATCCCAGGTAAATGATTGTCCTTCTAAAGACATCTTAATGAAGTCATGACTTCCCATTTCCTTTAACATTATTATGGTGAACTTTAAGTTTGAAGTAAAAGGTTCATTCTTTCATAACATGCTATTAGTACCTTGTAGTTCTTATAGCTTGTGTATCTTTCTAAGATGTCAGCAACTAACAAAGACTACTAAACATGATAGGTCTTTTACTGACTTAAAACCCAGAAGAGGTAACTTTGTTAATTTATGCAAAAAGGAGCTATCACGTTTCTATATCAAATGGGCTTGGGAACTAATTAGTTACGATAGTATGTTGAAGCATGAGGTTTTTCTATTTGTTTTCATATAGAGATGCATACTCAAGGTAGTACCCATGTTATGTTGTGTCAGCATGCTTACTTCAGGAAATCCTAAGGGGTCGAGTAATGTTGGTGGCTTGAGCAAGAAGTTCTGATGCCTAAGCATTGTCCATCATTGGATACTGGCCCTGGCATACTAAGATGACATCAAGAGGATGAAATGTCTTCCACATCTCTTTATCCTTCTCTCTCTGTCTCTATCTCTCTCCTATGGAAATTGTAGCAAAATTTTGTTACTACGGACTCCAGGAAATAAAGTGGTGGAAATAATGTGGGTATTAGATTGTTGCATAGTTGCAAGAATAGATCAAATCATTTTTTTTTCTGCAAGCTACACATTTTTTTGCCTGTTGGCTCCTTTGGTGTATAATCAATTCAGATTTGCTTGATATCTTTTTTAGCTTAACTATAAAACAAAAATTTTCAGTATAGTAGTTATGTATTGTAGTAGTAGATAGCAGGTTTAGTTCAGTGATACCTCATCAGTTGATTAGAATAATCTTCATATGAGAGTAAGCTTGTACTATATTTTAATTGCACACGCACTCATACAGTGAAGAACTGTTGTTGGCAGTTTAAATAAGAATAAGAAACTAAATGTTCATAGACTGAAATATTGTAAGCTAAAGAAACTTTTTTAATACTAATTTTTGTTTTTAATGTTTACTTATTATGATCACTAAGAAATAGGTGCCTTAATGTTTTTGCTTTATAAGCAGTGGTCCTCTGATATGTGATTGGACTTCTAAAATTTGTGAATTACTTGATTTTTTCAAACTTTAGTTATATTTCCTGAAACCTTATTTCACAAGGTTGTACTTGAGGTCTATATTTGGTAAATCACTAGCAAATGAGTGTTTTAACTTTTTCAATCTTCTATAAAGTATCAGTTTTATATGATGAAATTCATAAAAATTTGTCATTTGCATGACATTTTCCTGCTTTGTTTCTTTTCTATGGTATTCCCTTATCTGGTACTTATGGTGCCACATCATTTTAGATACATCCCATTGCTACAGGAGACATTTTCATTCCCACAAAGTCTGGGCATTTTAGGTGGAAAACCTGGTGCCTCAACTTACATTGTTGGGGTACAGGAAGACAAGGCACTGTATCTGGATCCTCATGAAGTCCAACAGGTATGCTTGTCAAATATAGAACAAGAACTGTATTTGTTTAGAAATTGTCATTTGTTTGTGCTTCTATGTAATTGGTCACTTCCAAATGATTGCTGTATTTTATTGTTATTATATTTGATGTATTGATCTGTGCCACTGGTATAACTAGTTGACCACTTTATTTTGTTTAGAAGATTGAGTTTATCTTGTTAAAAGTTTTTGAAACTTGCATCATTGTGTACACCTTTCTAGTTATAGTAAATAACATTTTATATTAAATGTACATGATAATGAACATCAAAATATACACCTTGCTCCGATGTCTTGTAAAGTTACTTTGTATCAAGGATTGCTACGTTGTTGAATAGGGGGCATGCCAATAATTTTTTGAAATGGAACGTTACCATGTCATGCCAGTCGACATTCCCCTGTTTTTATATTGTAATTGGTCTAGAAATCATATATACACCTTTTGCATTGGTCAGCAAGGAACATGCCAACATACCACAACATGTTCCAGACCACATTATATGGGTGTTACAAGACAATCGGACCATAACATGCTGATCAGAATGGCAATACTTGCTATGGATCAACTCTTAGTTTATATTCTTAGAATGAGCACAGCATATGAAAGAACAAATGTACAATTTTAAAGTCGAAAGAAAATCAATTGAATGATAAGGAAGCTCATACTGAATAACTATTGACTTTAGGGAGGATAATATCTTTCCAATTTTTTCGTTCTTATCATTCTATATCATCCCACATCTTAGATGTCCTATGTGTTCTATGTTCTTTTCAATGTCACCTTGAATATGATCTCTAAAATATGCGCAAATTTAACTCCTTATGAAAAAAGGAACAAAAAACTTGGAAGCTCTTGATGTAGACCTAGGCACAAGGGAAAGAGGTTATAGAATTTTGTTTTTTCTATTATCTGAAGTTGAATTACTTATGGGAATTTATAATTTGTTCTGCTGGTGGTATTAACCTAAGATGTAGGTAGATTTTCAAAGCTTTGTAATGCTCAACTACTGTGCCTTATGCCAATTCCAACTGTGGTTCTTATGTCTAGTTTTGTTATACTCATCGAGTATGCAAAAAATTGACATATTATATTACGAACAATTAGATCACCTATTTCTTTTCTGTATGAAGAAAATATTCACAACTGGTTCATTTATATACATTTTTGTGACCTCTTTCCCCTTTCCACCTTTTTGCTGCTGCTTTTGGTTGAAACATAAAACTCAGTCCATAACTGCAAGCTTTATCGTATTATGGGTAATCTCAAGTGGATGCAGTGATTTCCTGAAGCATCAGTCAAATTCCTTCCCATGGGCCTTTCGGACCACTCTCTGGCCATTCTATCCGTGCAATCTGCCAAGTGGAATGTGCCAGTGGGAAACAAAACCTCAGCAAGAGAAGATTCAATTTGGTTAGGTTCACTCGTAAGAATCAGTTTCCTTAAGGTCATCAAGCTTTATTTGAAGCCCAAAAGAGAGTATGCAATAAGGTCATATGGAATAGTAGGCATTGTCAGGGAAGAAAAGGGATGCAAACCCGATATACATGCATACATACATACATACATATCAATTCCTCCTTTTGCCATGGTCTTGGCTTTCAGAGAATGACAGGGTTCGTTGTTATCATGTTAGGAACAATAAATATTCTACTTTTTCTGTATGAATAAAATATGCACAATTAGTTCACATATAACACATTTATATCAGTCCTTTCCCCCTTCCACCTTCTTGCTGCCTGTTTTGGTTGAAACAAGCTCAGTCCAAAACTACTGCAAGTCTGCAAACATAAACCTAGCAGCCCAAAAAAGGCCAAATATTAATTCCTTCTTTCACGATGGTCTACCTGGCTTTCAGATAATGACATATGCACTTTCATGTTTTCTGTTCTCTTATCTACAATGGCAAATTCTTCACATACAAGCCTTTTGGAGCCACTGAGTTATTGACAATGTATGAAACAGGCTGTCGATCTCAAGAGTGATAGCTCAGAAGCCGATTATATTTCGTATCACTGCAGGTAAGTTGTGTCAACCTACACTTTGACCACATTAGTATCTATAGTGTTTTTTCCATCACAAGTGGCTGTCTTCTCTAACCATTTCTTCTCCCTTGCCATCTGGTGATTAACGGTTCCAGAACTGTCCGACATGTGCCATTTGACCTGATAGATCCTTCTTTGGCCATCGGATTCCATTGCCGAGATAAAGGTCAGCTGGTATTTGATAGATTATTTTTTCTTTTCAAATAAGAATTCTATGCATCCATAAGCTTTCGCCCGCTTGATTTTGTTTAACCGTTGCAGATGATTTCGAAGATTTCTGCTCCCGTGCTTCTCAGCTTGGGGACAAGTCCAATGGAGCACCACTTTTTACCGTGACCCAGTTTCCTCAACCTTCAAAAGCAGTTCCTTATTGTGATGGAGATAATGTAGGCAATTCTCGCAACTGCATGATGGATAACACCTTTGATGTGGAGAACTTTGGTGATGATGATGCCCAACCCGGTGAAGATGAATGGCAAATCTTATAAAGCGCTATGCGTGTTTGAAGCTATGTTTGGTCAATGATAGCTCATGTCATCTCCCTGCACTCATCAACTTAGTGCGATAATTATTTGGTCGAAGAATCTGATCTGCACTATGTTGGATTTCATATCCTTCATACATTCTTTGTAATATATTTGGATTGGTATTGTACAAGTAAAAGAGTTATTTTCTGTTCCTTGTTGCATTCTTGCCGTCTGTTATTAGTGTTTGTGTTCGGCTGTTGCTTGTTGGGTGTGTTGGAAGGGATCCGGGTTTGTAATTTGAGTGACGACGATCCCTAACCCATCTTTCATGGTGTTTGAGTACCTTGTGCGGGCCAATAGTTCTACCAATTGGGAGTTCTCCTTTGCTTAAACCCTGCCTGGAGCAAAAGTGGAGCGACAATTCTTCACCTTTAGGGGTGGTGGAGGGTCCTGTTTGCATCCGAACCCAATAAGAGAGCGACAAAGCCCTCATCTTCTTGCGGCACGAAATTGAAGGTCTCGAATCTTGTCTTCATAATTTATCTTATACAAAAAATATTAACCCTGAATCTTGGTATTTTTTATTTTATCACTTTTCATTTTATTTACTAATCACATTTTGAAGCTTATTTAGAAAATATTTTAAATATAGTTAAATAAAAAATATTATTATAATATCATAATATAAATATACAGTGGAATATGAGAAGAATACTTATCACATTTAAACCGAGGGCCTTTTGGTATGAAGAATAAGGATTGAAGGAGTCATATTTAAAATTAAAGATTTAAAGGACTATATAGAAAAGAAAGCATAATATTTTAGGAGAATTCTCGAAAAAAGCCTAAAAATTTTGTTAGAACGTCCCCTTTCTTTTAGTAAATAATAAATTAACCCTCGGCCCCCCCCCCGTACCCGCCACCGCCACCCCTCCCCTCTGCCTCGTTTGACCTGCCGTCGCCTCCGCCGCATCACCCTCGTCGTCCTGGCTTGCTGCACAGGCGGCTAGCGTCATCGTCCGCAGCCCTCACGCGAGGAAGGAGAGGACCCCGCCGGATCCTCCCCTGCGCGCCTCGCGCTGGAGGCCCTTGCTTGAGGAAGGAGGGGCGCGGAGGCGACGACGGGTCCGAGAGGGGCTAATGGGGTTGGCGGAGGTGACGACGATCTTCGTGCAAGTGTTGCGGGCGGGGACGGCGAGGGCTGCCATCGCCTCCGCGCCCCCTTCTTCCTCGTGCGAGGGCGAGGCGGGCAGGGGCAGGTCTACGAAGACAACGATTGGTCAGACAGGACAGAGGGGAGGGGAGGGGAGGTGGTGGTGGAGGCGGCGCAAGGGCGGTGCAAGACGGAGGCAGGTTTGGTGGGGGCAAAGGGCAAAATTATTTTTCACATAATAAGGGCGAGAATTTTTAAATGTTAAGTTGGAATGCTCTGAGATTTTTTTGAAAGTTGGATGCTCAGCTTGAATTTCCGAACGATATGTGGCTTTCTCTTCCTTCCTCTCCGATCTTTCGCTTTTTGTTGTTTTGGGTTCTTCTTCCTTCTGATACATTAAAGATAGGTTTCTGATGTTGGTAGAAACGGTTTGGCCTGCGATCCATCTATTCATCACGACAACGAGAACTTACCTGGAAACCCATCATCGTTCTTCAACCCTCGCAATCATTAGCCGGTAATGCAAGCATGGGCTTCCCCGTTTTCCTGAGCCTCATTTTTTTCCTATTCCACTGATTTGGTACTATTCGCCGCCGCAGCAAAGGCAACATCCAGATCACAAGAAGTCGTTGATTGTAAACATCAACGATGGGTTATGCACATCCGGTGATCCGACCTGCCGGAATCCGCAAGGTAATGAATTCTTTTATTTTCTGTGCTCAAATCATGCACGTCTTCTCCGTCGATCGTTGATTCCTTTGCCTTTTCTTTTATTCGGCAGTCGACTTACTGCTCTAGCTTGTACCAACATTGCGAGACTACGAGAAGGACTGTGCATATAGTGAACCTAGATCCAGCGGCTGAACATTTCGACTATCCTGCCGCTGTGGGTGTGTGTTCCTCTATTGCTTCTTTATGTTCTTTAGCTTAACTGATTGTTTGTGATGCATTGTTGTCTTATTGCAGATATCAGAGAGCTCATATGTCTGGATGACCTCATGGAGAAACTTGGCTTGGGCCAAAATGGGGGGCTCATTTATTGCAAGAAGTATGGTTTTACTTCATTTTCTTTTCTTCTAGTGATGTGTGCCCTTATTTTATTCAAAGCATCTCAAAATTGGAATTCATAACCTGAACGACTATAATTGAATGATAATAGTTCGTTGGAAATTTGGAATAGTAGAGAACTATGTTGAATATTTTAGTGGAAGATGGAATAATGTCTGGTAAGCATGACTATCTGCAAACATTAAAAGGATCAAAGATTATCAGGACATTGTCCAGACATTTCGTTTGGAAAAACAAATCCTGGTAACCCGGTTTAGACTTCTCTGTGACAGTATATGTAATTCATCTTTCATTGTATTTCATCAAGCTTTCTGCTTGTTGAAGTCTATTGAGGATCGAAGCACATTTTGGGGGTCATGATCTCAACTACGGAAAATAGTGACTGGCTGGTGAGACATCTGAATCATGTGCTTAATGAGTGACGAGAAAGTATGGAGCAGTTGACAAAAAAAACCTCAACTTTCATATTATGGACTCCTTTACAATAGCAAGTCCATAGCTTCCCCATATTCCAACTGAAGAACTTGTCCTTGATTTGTCATCTATCAGCTATATTTCCAAGTTGTTGCACTTTCTGAATTTCCTTTGGTGCTTGTTACTGTTTGTAGAGTCCTCTTGCTACATGAGTCGAGTGACTTAAATCCTTGATCATTTGATTCTAGTTACTTAAATCCAGAGGCAAGGATTCTGCTGTCGGAGTTGAATCAGCATATTGTCACGGACTTAGCTGGTTTTGCCTAAGTCGTGCAGCACCCTTGCGTGTCCGTCCGCAAAGGTCAGCCTCCCCGAAGTCTCCCATTGTCCCTTAGGACCAACAAAAGAGAGAACGGGCTAGAGAGAACGTCTCAATCGGGATCCACAAGCAAACATCTCCGAAAAACACTTCATAGACAATGCAAATTACAAACAGACTTTACAAGCTCTGAACAGTGGCACAACAAAGGGTAAAATGGTCCATTACAGACCGAAAATCTCTCGCACGTGTCTACATGACACAACCTTTATTTACAAGCCTAAAGAGGCCACCAACCCAACTAAAATGGGACTATTAAGCCTTCGGTCGCCCCTTTACATGCTGTACAAGGCATGAACATGCCAAAAGACACGGACATACATAAGTATTACATCAAACACTTTGTTTAGAAGTTTGTCCGTGATATTCTCCCCCACTTATTCCTTCGACGTCCTCGTTGAAGCCTTTGTCGACACTGCAACTCCTCGCCTTTGCTGAGTCTTCAATCTTCTGCTCCAGCTATAATGCGCCTCTTGGCTCCTTGCTGCTCTCCGCTGCTGTGTTTGAGTAGTCGAACCTTTGATCCGCCATGCTGCTTCAACTCACCAATGACTCTGACTCTGGTGTGGGGTTGGCTGAGTTGTGTTGATCCTTGTTGATTCCTGCGGATCCCCCAGATGAAGGAAAAGACCATCCTTACTGCGCCAGTCTCTCAAATTCCTCATGCTGCTTGAACTGGGTGGATGCTTGTTGGAGCTTTAATGAGCATTGTCTCGCAAACTTCTGAAGTTTTGGGTCCTTCCTCCACAAAATTTGCTCATTGACTCTTCTTTCACTTAGTTGTCACATCCAAGTAGGTTCGCATCACTTCCTCTTTCGATTGACATTTCGTTAGGAAATGAAGCGGACAATCTACTCTCAGTAGCACTGATCACCGTTGGTGAGGATTTGACAACTATTGTCTTCCATTATCGTCGAAGGGTCTTTGAACTTATGCAGAGCTCCTCTGCTGGATAGATAAGAGAATTGGGGTACTCGGTTTCGCCCATTCTCTTAAGAGTTGAGAAGGCAAAGGTTACTTGACTTCGCCCGCCTCCTCGAGGTTGTACTTCATGCATCGAGCTGGTTACTGGCCTTCGCCTGCTCTTTGCTCACACTTCTGAAGCACTTGAAGTGTTTGCACTCCTTGCGTTGAGTTAGCTACTGTGATTCACCTTCTCAATGCCATCGAACTTCTGGAATGCAGGAAGTTTTCACCCCAACTTGGAGTAATTCGCTCATAGGTTTGGTCGCCTCTGGGATTGTACCGTCTTCTCCATCAACCCTGCCGCCTACTCCACTGAGTAGCAAAGGTACAGCACCGCGTACTGCCTGCTTCGTTCCTTGGTTATGCACTCTTGCATGACCCGAAGTCCTTCACTTTCGGCTATCTTGATGAGAAGCACATTGACACCGGTCTTACGAAGTTCCTCGGCCTCTGCCCTTCAGCCTTGTCTCGGTACTTGGAGATTGCCTCTGCATGCTCCACCTCCTCGGCCCCTTTCACGACCAAGCGCTCTCCCTCCATGAGAGCAATGGATCAATGACTTTCACGGAAGTCCCGCCTCTGCGGTACCATGGCGCTGCCATGCCCATGACCCTACTATCCGTCGCCTCGCATCTGCATCCCTTTTTTTCACAATCAGTAGATATGCCTCTGTGGCACTCCTCCGAGTCCACCTCCATTCTAACTGATGCTTGGTTTTGGGTAGCTAAGTCCCTCTGGACTCGTCGTCGCTTCCTCGCCCCTTTCGACCCCCTGCTTCAACACCTTTGTGTTCTCCAAGCAGTCAGTTTGGTCGATGGAAAGACAGACTGCAACTCCCATGCATGGCCTCTGCCATCACGTTGTAGGGTTTGCACCGATTCTGTTCTCCTTAGCTTCCTTGGTAGCAACGTTCGCTTACTCGGCCTTGTCCTCTAACTTGCCGGGCTCCCTTAAGCGAATATGAGCTCTGGAGCAGTCCAACTCTCCAGCTGCTTCGATCATACCTCTGCATGATCAAGTTCCTCCCATGGAACTCACTGGTACTTGCATTCGAACTTTTCCCTTGGTGGAACCCAGCCCCCATATGCTGATGACCAAGGTTTTCATCTGATGCAAAATTCGATGCACGTACGAAAGACCTGCCTCTGCGGTACCATGGCCTTCACTCATTGAATCCATAGCCCTTCTTGCCGTCGTGTTGTTCACCGAAGTGGAGCTCTCAGTAGCTCCCGATCATACCTCCATATGATCTAGTCCCTCCCGGGACTAAGTCGTGTGTATCGCATTCCCACGAACTGTTCCACCACGATCCGCTGCACTATGTCGCCTCCTAGTGACATCTCCATTGCATTCTGATCCTTGTGGAATAAACTCAAATTGTGAACCCTCCATGTGTGGCCTCTGCCAATACATCGCAGGGTCTCCACCTTCGATTTTGTTCGCTCCTTTAGCAATCGACCTTCATCCACCCACTCTTGGGTCACACTTAGATGAAGCACCACTCTAGGACAGTCCGTCGCCTAGTAGCTCCCGAAGTCCACCGACTTCACTGTAATTTGTGCACCATTGTCTGGATCCTGGGCCTCTGCCCCTACCAGCACAATCTCTGCTGCGCACCGCTTCCTTCATAGCAACTCGAATGGCAACACTGTGGCATATTCTTCAAGAGTACCCGCCTCTGCGTCCTCTTGCCCCGTGCTAAGGCCTTCTGTACCCAACTTCGCCTCCGCAAATTGAGTCGCCTTAGTTCCTCTATCAAATGCTTCTCCGAGATAAGGTGCATGTGCCCCGAAGCTCCCTTCGTCTTTGGCACCATGCAAGATGAGTCCGCTCCGTCAGAATGAAGGACCCATGCCTCTGCAAGAGTTCATGTCCTTGACCTCTGTCTAAGGAAAGCACTGTGCCTCTGCTCCACGTTCCAACTTCTATGCTGGCTCCCTTCATGCGGCTTGAGTACTTCGCCAAGTTACACCCAAGTTGCTCCGCTCTTCGTTTTCACATTGAGTTGATGGTGGCCCTCGCGCCCACCATTCCACGGGTCAGCCCTCCCTTGAGTCCGATCTCCATATCGACTCCAAGTGTGCCTTCATTTAAGTTGCTTTGGGTCGCTCCCCCACTTGATCTCGCAATGCATCCACCAATGCAATCTCTCAAACGAGATCATGCGACGACTCCTCGCTGCTTGCTCGGTCCATCGAGCTTCGTGGAGTTGTTGTTTGTTGAGGTACTCCTCAACATGTGAGGTCCGTCTCACATGATTCTCCCTTTGGAGAGCCGGGACTTACCCCTCCTGGATAACTATCTCGTTGAAGCAACATCTCTCTTCGTTTCGGAGACCACCATCCCCTTGGACTACTCCGATCTACTGAACAAACTGTGCATTGTTCTGCCTCAAACGCACTTGCTAGATTGCGACTCCCCGTCAATACAGTCCCCACTGCACCCCTCAAGGCCTAGCAACATGCTGAACTCGTTGCACACTTCAGCCTCCTACGGACGTATCATTCACATGCCGAAGAGAAAGTTTCAATGCTCCTTGGCACCGAGTTTCGGTCGCCTTGGGATGGCCACGAACATTCCATCGTCCGCATACAAGCCCATGCATGAGTACCAAATTCTTTGAGTTAGCAATTCCCCTCATCTCTATGAGCTTTGCATAACTCTTTTGGTCGTTGAGCAACTCATTCCACCTTGGATGGTCTCGTCCTTTACCAAGCGCCTCGCTTGGCTTGAGCACCATCAAGTATAGTTGTCAACGTTGAGCCGTAGCTCAAACTCAGCCATCCCAACCTTTTTGCGCTCCACATTCTTCCAAGCTTGCCTGTTCTCGTGGTGCCTCTTGCGCGAAGGGTTGGCCATTCCTCTGAATGCCAATCTCGGATGCCCGCTCCTCTGAGCGACTCCTTTTCCCTACATCTCCATACCCGTTTTCCCCCAAACGGTCGCGCGTGTGTTGATTGCCCTCAACGCATCCCCGCTAGGTCCCCCACGTTTGCATGCTAAGTGTTTCTATGAGTGCTTGTCCCGCTCTGATACCATCTGTCACGGACTTAGTTGGTTTTGCCTAAGTCGTGCGGCACCCTTGCGTGTCCGTCCGCAAAGGTTAGCCTCCCCGAAGTCTTCCATTGTCCCTTAGGACCAACAAAAGAGAGAACGGGCTAGAGAGAACGTCTCAATCGGGATCCACAAGCAAACATCTCCGAAAAACACTTCATAGACAATGCAAATTACAAACAGACTTTACAAGCTCTGAACAGTGGCACAACAAAGTGTCACGACCTTAGCTGGAATTGCCTAAGGCGTGAGGCACCCTTGCGGCCAACGACGCGAACTTAGCTTGCGTTGCCTAAGTCGCGAGTCACCCTTGTGGCAAAGACGCGAACTTAGCTTGCGTTGCCTAAGTCGCGCTTCGCCCTTGCGATCTTGCTCCGCAAGGATCAGCCCACTTTGTAACCTCTCGCAGGTCCCGAAGGACCTGTAAAAGAGAAAGAAGTTAGTTCGAAAGAACGAGCAACGGACAAGTCCCGAAGTCTCGCGAAAAGGGAAGCTTTACAAGCAATTCGTCGAACACCTTGTGTGCACAAGAGGAAAGAGGGAGAGGGAGAAAAACAAGGCTTTCAAGGATGAACGAACAGCTGCAAGCCCACAAACAGCCGCTCACCTGGTCCCGGGCGCAAAACCAAGTTCCCGTAAAGGTCACGTGCGAACTTGCGAAAGAGTGTTCAACGCCCGGTATATAACCGAAGCCCCATCCAGCCATGTGCCACCCGGGGGGTTCCTAGGGTCTGAGATGGCTGACATTTTGGTGAGCGGAGGTAGCTCTCCGCTCACCTCTCGCGGCACGCGAAAACAGAGCTGTTTTGGGCTGTTTTGGGGCTGTTTTGCTCGGTTCGGTGAACGGTCGCTTTGCAGCGCTGCAGCTTGTTCGAACTTACATATTTACAAGCAAAATGACCCAAAACCATGAGAAAACATGCTGTCAAGCAGCTGTGCATGCGGGTGTGAGCGACGAACGGTTCGTTGAACGGAGTTGTTGCGGGTGCGCGACGACCATTCGTGACATTCTCCCCCACTTAAACTGTCGACGCCCTCGTCGACGCTTGTTGGTAGTTGTTGATGACTTCTTCTTCATGTCGCAGGGCGTCTTCAGGCTCCCAACTGGCTTCAGTTCGGGGAAGCTTTCGCCACTTCACCAAGTACTCTGTCTGCTCCGCTCCGTTGGGTAGCTTTATCTTGCGATCCGCCAGAATGGTTTCCACTCGCTTCTTGTAGGAGGCTGTGATGGGAGGTAACCGAGTTAGAACACTTCGAGAAGCATCTTGCGGATCCGAATGGTAGGCCTTCAGGTTGCTGGCGTGAAGAACGTTGTGAATTTTGAACCACGCCGGCAGCTGCAACTTGTAAGAAACATTGCCTACCCTGCTGATAATTGGGAAGGGCCCTTCATACTTACGCATCAATCCTTTGTGGACTCTTTTCCCGAAGAATTGGAGTGATGCTGGTTGGAGCTTTACCAACACCAAATCGCCAACTTTGAACTCTTGTGGTCGCCTTCCCAAGTCTGCCCACTTCTTCATCCGTTTTGTCGCCTTCTCCAAGTAAGCCCGCGCAATATCTGCATTTCGATGCCACTCCTTTGCGAAATGATAGGCTGATGGACTACTCCCAGTATACCCAATTGCCATAGTGTGCGGAGTCGACGGTTGTTATCCTGTGATAATTTCGAAGGGGCTCTTGTTGGATGCAGAGCTCCGCTGCAAGTTGTAGGAGAATTGGGCGATGTCCAACAGCTTCACCCAATCT
Source organism: Musa acuminata AAA Group (assembly GCF_036884655.1). Classification (NCBI taxonomy): domain Eukaryota; kingdom Viridiplantae; phylum Streptophyta; class Magnoliopsida; order Zingiberales; family Musaceae; genus Musa; species Musa acuminata. Next base: position 7,119,482 of record NC_088349.1, read on the forward strand.
CGTTGATTGGCACTCACGTAGTGCCGAAGATACTGCTCTAAGAGCGAATTTATTCTTTCAGTCTGGCCATCCGTCTGGGGGTGGAGGCTTGTAGAGAAGTATAACTTTGACCCCAACAATTTGAATAGCTCGGTCCAGAATCGTCCCAGGAACCGAGCGTCTCGATCACTAACGATATTGTGTGGGACTCCCCAATACTTCACTACACCCTTCATCATCAGTCTGGCCGCCTCTTCAGCTGAACAGTGTAGGGGAGCAGCAATGAAAGTTGCATACTTTGAAAACCGATCGACCACCACAAGTATCGATCCAAGTCCCCCTACAGGCGGCAAGCTTGATATGAAGTCTAAGGAAATGCTCTCCCATGACCTTTCTGGTACGGGCAACGGCTCCAAAAGTCCCACCGGCTTCCGCTGCTCCACCTTGTCTTGTTGGCAAGTAAGGCATGTTCGAACATACTCCTCCACATCAATCCCCATCTTTGGCCAGTAGAAGGCCCTCTCTACGAGAGCCAACGTTCTGTGAATGCCGGGATGTCCAGCCCAAAGGGAATCGTGACACTCTTTTAAGAGTTCACGCCTTAAATTGTCCACTCGGGGAACATAAACCCTATTCCCTTTTGTGTAAACAAGTCCCTCCTGGACCCAAAATCGTCGTGCCTTGCCTTCTTTGATGAGCTGCATCAGGATAACTGCTTGGGGATCACTATACAGTCCATCTCTGATTCGGGAAAGGAAGTTGGAGTGTAACTGACTTGCTTGGCCTCTGCCCTCCAGTTGTGCAACATTCACGCATTCCACTTTCCGACTCAGCGCATCGGCCACGACATTCGCCTTCCCGGGCTTGTACTCCATTGCCATATCAAATTCAGCCAGGAAGTCCTGCCACCATGCCTGCTTTAGGGAGAGCTTCTTCTGAGTTTGGAAATAGCTCAGGGCGATGTTGTCTGTCCTCAGCACAAATCGCGACCCGAGGAGGTAGTGTCGCCAAACTCGTAGGCAGTGGATCACCGCTGTCATCTCCTTCTCATGCACTGGATACCGCCTCTCGGTCTCGTTGAGTTTGCAGCTCTCGTAGGCCACCGGATGACCTTCTTGCATGAGTACTCCACCAATAGCAAAGTCCGAAGCATCTGTATGGACTTCAAAGGGCTCTCCATAGTTTGGCAATTTGAGCACTGGTTCTTCCAGAACAGCAGCCTTCAGATCTTGGAATGCTATCTCATATTTGTCAGACCACTTCCAAGGCTGCTCCTTCTTCAGCAACTCCGTCAGTGGGGTTGCTCGCTTCGAATATCCCGCAATGAAGCGTCGATAGTAGTTGACGAAACCAAGGAAGGATCTCAACTCTGGCACCTTCTTTGGAGTTCGCCATTCCGCAACTGCTTGCACCTTCGACTTATCCATCCGAATGGAGCCATCACCGATTCGATGCCCCAAGAATAGGATCTCAGTTTGAGCAAAGTAGCATTTCTCCCTTTTTACGAACAAAGTGTTCTCCCTGAGAACCTTGAAAATCGTCCGAAGGTGCTTGACGTGCTCCTCGAGCGTTTGGCTGTAGACGACGATATCGTCCAAGTAGACGACCACGAACTTATCCAAATACTCCTTGAATAGCTGGTTCATGAGAGTACAGAATGTGGCCGGAGCGTTGGTTAAGCCGAAAGGCATCACCAAGAACTCAAACGCTCTATATCTGGTCACACAAGTAGTCTTTGCTTCGTCGCCTTTAGCAATGCGCACCTGCCAATATCCCGACCGAAGGTCGAGTTTTGAGAAATACTTCGCCTTGCCCAATTGATCGAACAAGTCCGCAATGAGCGGGATGGGATACTTGTTCTTCACTGTTACTTTGTTGAGGGCTCGGTAGTCGACGCATAATCGGAGGCTCCCATCTTGTTTCTTCTGGAAGAGAACTGGAGCTCCGAAAGGTGCTTTTGAGCTGCGGATGAGACCACCGCTTAGCAGTTCACCTAACTGCTTCCTGAGTTCTGCCAACTCTAGCGGGGGCATGCGGTAGGGTGGTCTCGCTGGAGGCTTCACTCCTGGCTCCAGCTCGATACTGTGATCCACGCCTCTGCGTGGTGGAAGAGTCTTCGGCAACTCGGGTGGCATAACGTCTTTGAACTCCTTCAGGACGTTCGCCACCACAGCAGGTTCTTGAATGGCCTCTTCATTGAGTGGCTCTAGCTTCATAGCAGCCACGAATGTCAGTTCGCCCTTTCTCACCCCTTTCTTCAATTGTAATGCCGAAATGTGTTGGGGCTCCTTGGTTCCTCTCCGAGAGACGGGAACCACGCGGGTCATCGCCTCCCATCATACATAGGGAATTCAAGAACGGCATCGGCACCAACTTCGCCGCGTGCATAAACTCCATTCCAAGAATCACTTGGAAGTCGTCCAGTGGCACGGCCATCATGTTGGTGTTCCCGCTCTATGTTCCGATTTTGATGGGAACTCCCTTCGCCAACCCGGAGATTCGCCTGGCCTCCGAGTTCACCGCTTTCATTCGGCTTGGGCTCTTCTCCAATGTCAACCCAAGTCGCTGTGCTTCACGATCGACTATGAAGTTGTGGGTAGCGCCCGTGTCCACCATTGCACGGGTCGTTTGGCCATTCAGCTTGATGTCCACGTACATCAGTTCACTACTTCCTGCTTTTTGTGCCTTTGTCTTCATGTTCTCCCCCACTTGACCCCGCATAGTGTTCAACAAACGCATTGCTCCCATTCGGGGTCCTTGCGACTCCTCGTCGTCGCTGCTGGATTCTGAACTGCTCGAACTAAGAGCAACAACTTTGCCCTTGTCCGATCGAGGGGGGTGTATGGAAGCCGTTAAAGCATTGAGTGCCTGTTTTTGTGGGCACTCCCTGACCATGTGCGGTACTCCGCACAAGAAGCATCCTCTAGGTTTTGAGGCCTTGCCTTTCGGGTTTGGCCCTTTGTGGGAGCTCTTCTTCTTCTGTTCGCCCCCGAGCTCCTTCCCTCGAGAATGTTTTGGACGGCGATTGCTTGAAGATTGTTTCCTTCTCGCTGGGTCTTCAGAGGAAACAAAGTCGGTGAGCCTTTCTGCAGCTGCAATTGCCCTGACCACGTCGGTAACATTCCTTCGATTCAGCTCCTGTTGAGCCCATGGTTTCAAACCATCAAGGAAGCTGAACAACTTGTCCTTCTCGGACATGTCCTGTATGTCCAGCATTAGTGCAGAAAACTGCTTCACATAGTCTCGGATGGTGGTACTTTGGCGGAGTTGTCTCAACTTCCTTCTTGCGACGAACTCTGTGTTCTCCGGTAGGAACTGAGTTCTCAACTCCCGCTTCAAGTCCTCCCATGTGTCGACTCGACACCGACCTTGTTGGATCTCCTCCCAACGAGTTCGCCACCAAAGTTTCACATCTCCGTTCAGATACATTGTTGCTATAGAAACTTTGGTATCTTCAGAATCGGGCCTCGTAGCTCGGAAGTATTGCTCCATGTCAAACAGAAAGTTCTCGAGCTCTTTGGCATCTCTGGCCCCTCCATATCCATGAGGCTCAGGTGCCCTCAAATTTTGTGGCGGTGCAGCACGGGTGTTGCCTCCTCCCGCATTTAGCGTTCTTGTGAGCATGGCCACCTTTGCAGTGAGTTCCGCCACAACATCCTGTAAGTGCTGCACGGAGTCCTTGGTGTCATCGGACAATCGGTCGACTAGGGCCTCGACCTTGTCGATCCGGGACTCCGCTTCCTCTTGCGAGCTCTCTACCCCAACAAGTCTTTGTTGGCCATGGTAGAGTTCCTCCATGCTCGCTTCCAGAACATCCAGGCGGGTTTTCGCCGTCGTGAGTCTCTCCTTATGACTCTTTTTCCCAGTTAGCGCATCAGATTACGCTTCCTCCGCTCGCGGAGAGTTGCCAACTTCTCGCTCATCCTGTTCGCTGCCGCGATCCTCGTGAGCGGCTCCAACAGCATGAGAGCGAGTGTGCACATGCAGCCCACCTGCGGCTGCTTGGGGCAAGGGTCCGGCTTGCCCCGTCTTGCTTGATTCGTCACGATGCTTTGCCATGGCGAAGTTACGAAGTTCGTTCGCTGTTCGATCGAAGAGCTTGCCCGCTCTGATACCACAATGTCACGACCTTAGCTGGAATTGCCTAAGGCGTGAGGCACCCTTGCGGCCAACGACGCGAACTTAGCTTGCGTTGCCTAAGTCGCGAGTCACCCTTGTGGCAAAGACGCGAACTTAGCTTGCGTTGCCTAAGTCGCGCTTCGCCCTTGCGATCTTGCTCCGCAAGGATCAGCCCACTTTGTAACCTCTCGCAGGTCCCGAAGGACCTGTAAAAGAGAAAGAAGTTAGTTCGAAAGAACGAGCAACGGACAAGTCCCGAAGTCTCGCGAAAAGGGAAGCTTTACAAGCAATTCGTCGAACACCTTGTGTGCACAAGAGAAAAGAGGGAGAGGGAGAAAAACAAGGCTTTCAAGGATGAACGAACAGCTGCAAGCCCACAAACAGCCGCTCACCTGGTCCCGGGCGCAAAACCAAGTTCCCGTAAAGGTCACGTGCGAACTTGCGAAAGAGTGTTCAACGCCCGGTATATAACCGAAGCCCCATCCAGCCATGTGCCACCCGGGGGGTTCCTGGGGTCTGAGATGGCTAACATTTTGGTGAGCGGAGGCAGCTCTCCGCTCACCTCCCGCGGCACGCGAAAACGGAGCTGTTTTGGGCTGTTTTGGGGCTGTTTTGCTCGGTTCGGTGAACGGTCGCTTTGCAACGCTGCAGCTTGTTCGAACTTACATATTTACAAGCAAAATGACCCAAAACCATGAGAAAACATGCTGTCAAGCAGCTGTGCATGCGGGTGTGAGCGACGAACGGTTCGTTGAACGGAGTTGTTGCGGGTGCGCGACGACCGTTCGTGACAAAAGGGTAAAATGGTCCATTACAGATCGAAAATCTCTCGCATGTGTCTACATGACACAACCTTTATTTACAAGCCTAAAGAGGCCACCAACCCAACTAAAATGGGACTATTAAGCCTTCGGCCGCCCCTTTACATGCTGTACAAGGCATGAACATCCCAAAAGACACGGACATATATAAGCATTACATCAAACACCTTGTTTAGAAGTTTGTCCGTGACAATATGACACTGCAGTTTGCAAAGCTTAATAATGCTTTCAGTTATTTTGAGCATATATAGTTATTTTGCATATAACTCCTCCATATGTGATGGGGCTGCTTTCAGTTAAATTTTCTTATGACATTTACTTCTATTTTCTATTGCGAGAAAAAAAAAAAGAACAGGGCCCAGTTTATAGTAACTCTGTTGATTTCTTAAGTTGGTGAAAGATTGTCAAAAGCTGCAAACATGTTCAAACCTATGGCAAGACAATCCATCATGTTTGGATGTTCACATGACAAATTAAGACAATCTACATCCAGCTGGGTGGCTCACTCTAGGATTGGTTAAGTTGATATTGTGTTTGTGTGTATTTGATGGTAAATCCCTTGTATATATATATATATAAATATATATATGTATACATATATATGTATACATATATATACATGTTTATACATATATATGTATACATGTATACATATATATATATAAATATATATATATATATATCTATGTATATATATATATATATATTTATATATATATATATATGTATACATGTATACATGTATATGTATACATGTATATATACATATATATATATATGTATACATGTATACATATATACATGTATACATATATACATATATATATATATTTATATATATATATATATGTATACATATATACATATATATATATATACATATATATATATATATATATATATACATATATATATATATACATATATATATATATATATATATATATATATACATATATATATATATGAGGATCAAACATTCATGTTGAGCTGATAATGATCAGCTTATCTTTCTGAGATGTATTGCTTCTTGCTAATAACCACATTAAGAGAAAATGATGCAGCTTGTTTGATAGAAGACTTTGCAGTGACTTGATACATCAGTCCTTGGCTATAGACTGAATTCTGAGCCATGAAGAGTGTTTGAAAAACCTATGACTTGTATTATATCTATTTTTTTTATTATAATAACTAGTTGCTAGCTCTCATGGTAGAAACAAACTTATAATGTCTACTTTGGTACTGAAATTGTTACTTCAGTTTACACTAGTTATGCTATTAATCATGCAATTGATTGTTGTAATCTTTGTTCTATGTTTAGGTTGATGATTTTAGCATGGTCAACTTTCTAGTTTATACCACTCGACTTGAGAAGGAGAGCAGGTAACCCACATCCTAGGAAAGACCTTGTGCCTTGAGGCTATTTAAATAGTTTCTTATGATTGATGTTTTATTCAATTTTCATTGGTTCCAAATCAGTAAGTATATAACTATATTTTGCTTCATCACAAATATAGACAGACAAGCAGACATACATGCAAATTGAATTAAATAGAAAACTCAGGAATTATTCTATAAGGAGATTCTTTTCTGTACTTCTGTATCCTTCGTTTGGTGTAAATATATGTATAGACCAGACTACCTTTCAAACATGCAAATGCAACTGGTTCTTCATGGTTGATATTTGGTCTCATGGTCCTTAGATTTTAATTTACAAAAATAAAGACACCATGATGAAAGAAAAAAAGAAGAGATGGATTTTCTTTTGTTTTGTATGTTTTTTGTGTGTCTGTGTGTCTGTTTGTGTGATCTTGGATCAAACAAAAAATCACCAAAGTAGATTCTTGTAATTGCAGGAAGATATTGCATCTGTCGTTGTTCTATCATTGGCCCTCGTCATCGACTTCATGCACTGACCTACTTGATTATGACTACCAAGGGGGCATGGCTAATCTCGTTGAGACATGTTGCGGTTTTATCCATCCATAATTGATATTTGAGGTTCTTCTTTATGACTGTCTTGCAGGTTCTTTTGCTGCTTAATAACCATCCGTATCATTTGGAAAATGATCATATATTTAAACTTTACTAATCAAGGAAAATGATCTTTTTATTTCTTGCATCTATGCTTTCCAAGGTTACCAATTATATTTGTATCCCATGGGCAGCTACTCTTGCCCATGGCCAAAGTGGATAGATAAGTCATGCATATACCTTCAACATTTGAAGAGTATCACTTACGACCTTACATTGTTCTCTTAATGCAGCATACAGTATGTGCTATCATGCATCGACAACTGCATCCAGTTTGGTGAAGATGATGCTGATGTGAAGATCAAAGATTTTGATCCTGTTGAAGATGAATAATTTTGCGTCTTTAGTTGAGAATGTGTATAATAATTCAAGGGAGACATGAAGGAACTGAGGTCAGATATTGACCAGGTTAGACAGTTACAATACTCTCGTTTTGTGAAGCACTTTATCAGGCTGTTTATTTAATCATCAGAACTTAGATAAGCTTTTTCTGTACTTGGATGTTGTCCAGATTGGGCAATTAAGTCTTCTCATTTTGGCCTTTTAATATGTGTTTCAACAATTAATACATCCCAGGCCCATTAAAATCACCATTTTTGAATAAAGAAGATACGAAATTCATAAAAGTTGCAGAATAAAAGCTGATACAATATTTATATAGTTTGTCGCTTTCTGTAAAAGTCTAGTTCTTCATCACATATCATGTGAAACAAATTATGTCTTCTCATATAAATCATTAAGAATTTTAGTTTATTTTTTTCTAACAGAGAATTTTCTTTTTTCTTATTCTCACTAGATCAATAAAAGAGAAATCCAAGAGTTAAGAGCACTTCAAGTATTTTATCCTCCCCTTATAAAAAATTAGAAATACACGAGGAATCTATAGAACAATCAAACTACTTTTTTTTCACGTAAAAGCCTTTCCATAGTAGGATTTCTTTTCATCCCCTTCATAACATGGAAGTTATTTATGGATTCAAAGTAGTATCAAATCAATGATAAATTTAATGTTCCAAAGAAAATAAATGTGGAGAATATGGACTCATAAAAGGTATGTGAAGATTTGGTAAATCTCATTTATAGCATATGTGATTTATCTTTAATATTTGCAATCATAGTAAGATAGTGAATCAGACATGGAGAGGAAGACTAGTTTGACTTTTATCTCCTCTAGCTCCTCTATTCTCCCTTATAAATGAGAGAGAGAGACAAACTGACATGCCTCCAGGGTTATCTTTTGGTGGTCTCTGTGGATCCGGTAAAATTAAATTTATTTTAGAATATTTTTTTGCATGTTTATTCTGATTTCTTAATCTAATGATTTTATTTTTTTTTTAACCATATATTAGTTTCTTACTGCAATTGGAAGTATTTCTCACATATTAGATATCTCTTAGGTTTAAATGGTTCTTCTACTGTGATATGACTATTTGTGTCTTTAGAATATTTCATATAATGTCTGTAATATGAAAGGAGATGAATTAAAAGAATATTTTGACTAGGTTTTTAGATGGATTAACAATGATCAATAATTTAACATGGAAAATGAGCTAAAATATTTATGTGAACCATATATTTACTCTACTACAAGCATTGATATTCTTTTGATCAACACACCTAACTGTTGTCTAATATGCTTTTCCTATTTCATCTTTCACAGCATCACTTTTTGATTGCACCTTAAACCAGGAAAAATGAAATGGGAGGATTTGCCCATCAATCTCCTTCTACAGATTTTTAAAGAACTAAATCCAATCGATCATGGTGCGGTAGCCCGAGTCTGTCACTTATGGCGAATGACTTATTTGGATTCATCACTTTGGAGAATAGTCGATCTCGGGTCTCTACGATCCAACTCTATATGGGTAAACACAAGGATTAGGTTGTCACAAGCACTGAGGAATATGGTGACTTATGGTCGTGTAAACATCAGGTGCATTATATTTCATCCCCAATTGCTTATCAAGGATGAACACTTGAACCTCATTGCTCAAGGGTAAAATATTGGTTTCTTCTGTGTCTTGATTGGTAATCTGATGGTCATCTATATATATTCATTTACATAATTTGTTGGTTTGTACAGATGTCCTCATCTTAAAAGACTTGTCGTGCTACGTTGGGAAGTCATGAATAAAAATGCAATGTGCAATGCCATAAAGAACTTCAGAGATTTGGAATCGATGATCGTGCCCGGGAACACTTCACTACATATAATGAAGATGATGAGTATGTCCTGTAAGAGCTTCTCTGAGTTAAAGGTCATAGGCTGCTTTCCCAAGAGATTCGGCATAAGAGCTACATTATATCTACCTGGGTTGAAGGTATTGAGCTTGCGGTGTTGCAGGACATCCATGGTAGCTATCGAGATGATATTGGGAGGCATTAACCATCTCGAGGTGCTTAATCTATCGCATGCCCTGGTGCAACTCGAGGTGGGATCAGAAGTCATGCCAATAGCAAAAGGGTTTAAGGAGATGACATGCAAATTTCTGCTCGAAACGGCTTCCACATTGAGGAGCTTCTTGTACTGTCAGGACTATGTATCATGTAGTGAATGCAAGACGATGATGGATGGTGGCTTGGGGCATGACAATGGATTTTGGCGACACGATGAGGTGGTCTCTTTAGACTTGCGCAAAGACACTCACCATAATGTTGACGATGGTGTTTATGATTATTATCGTGGTGATGATGAAGACCTCGATGATGATGATCATGCTGATGATGATGATGATGATAATGATTATGATTATGTTAGTGATGACGAAGAAGACGACAATGATGATGACTATGATGATGATGATGATGATGATGTTGTAGATGACACAAATGAAGACGACGACGAGGATGATGATGATGATGATGATGATGATGATGTTGTAGATGACACAAATGAAGACGACGACGACGAGGATGATGTTGATGATGACGATGATGATGTTGTGGATGACACAAATGAAGACGACGACGATGATGATGATGACGATGACGATGACGATGACGACGACGATGACAACGATGATGATGATGTCAATGATGATGATGATGACAACGATGATAATGATGATGACAACGATGATGATGATGACAACGATGATGATGATGTCAATGATGATGATGATGATGATGATGATGATGATGATGATGATGATGATGATTATAATGATGATGATGATGATGATGATGATGATGATTATGATGATGATGATGATGATGATGATGATGATTTCCTTCTGCCAAAGAGCAATTAGACTTTATTTCCTTCCGCCAACAGCTCTTGTGATGCGAGAAGAAGAAGCAGCAGCGATCAATTTATTTCCCTAGTGTCAAAATAATAATAATTTCATTCCCCTTTTAAAACTAATGTTTTAAGTCACTCGGTGTAAAATACTTAAGGATTTCTACGTGCCTATTCTATTTATTGCAAGTATTGTATTTGTGCATGACTATTGCTGATTAATAATTTATTATTGTTATTATTATTATTATTTATATTATTATTATTATTATTATTATTATTATTATTATTATTATCATTATCTTTATTATATCCCTTATGGCTTTCCTCCCTCACTCTCCCCTTCTCTTTGCCCTCCGCTCCTCTCTTTCTGGCTCTCCTCGGTGATGTTCCACCAGTCTTAGCTGCTATGGACATGGGCTCCCCAGTGCAAGAAATGAGCTCCACCATTACCGATAGGTTCCTGGTCTCCTCCCAAGCCCGACGAGGTAGACATGAGCTCCCCCACCCGAGAAACCAGCTCCGTTGACGCTGCTGTCGGGTTTTGGCCTTGTCCTCGGACCGACGACCTACCTCGCCGATACAGTACTTGACGGGCTACTCGTCTCATCCCAACACTCCAATCGCCACCAACACAAGAACCTGTCACTAGCACCGGCTCTAGGATATCAAGAACGTCGGCATCATCATCATCATCAAGAAACCAATGCAATGATGTCGACGATGACGAAGATATAAATTATATATAGTTGAAATGTTTAACCGTTGGATCTAAGTTCACTAGATGCATCGTCTTTCTCATAGTCTCGCAACGTTGGTACGACAGTAAGTCGACTGCGGTATCAAAGACAAGGCGACGTACAGTGTGAATCGGCTACCGGCAGAGAGAGAAGATGAGGCATGATTTTAGCATTACAAGAGGAAAAGAATTAATTGGTGCCTTACAAGAATTGGAAGCGAGCTGCCTATTAATTGGTGCTTGCAACGCAACCAAATTTGTTTGCCGACCAAAAAATGTAGGGGGAACAAACAGGTTGCCCACAAAGCACTTGTGTTTTCCAGGCACAGAAATTATCCTTGTTGTTAGGTCCAGCATTCACGCAGCACAGGCTGCAGAACCTCGGATGATGATCAAAGGCTTCGAGGCATTCGACTATCTTTGGAGGAGCTCAAAAAGCAATTCATGCACTCCACTCCGGCCAAGAACCAGATGGAACCGTGTCAAGAATCAAACAGATGATCACCGCTGCCCATGGAGAGTGATTAAGTTCCGGTAGGCACGAAGATGGAGCTTCTCTTGCGAGCAAATTATCTGACTCCACATCAAGAACATCTTCGAACAGGCCCTTCGCTTGCCGTAGAAGTTTTGGTTTCTCTCATCTATTGCCCGTCTCTAGTCATTCACTCGTAAAAGATGAGTTTAGTTCTTTTTATAGATCAGCATTATTATAATTTTTAGATCCGACGATGATGTGTCTGTAGATCAAATAAAAACTTTCAGAATGACATCGAAAAGTACATGTCGTAAAATTGATCTATTGTTATTTGATTTCAGGTTTTGACATTAAAATCTTTCACATAATAATAGTATAAGGATGGTTTTTATGCTTACACCTCTTATCAAAAATTATATATACATGAGGTACTAGATTTTTTTAAAATTTTTTTTATTATTTAAAAGTCTTTCCATAGTAGGATTTCTTTTCAATCGTATCAAAACATGAAGGTTATTTATGGATCCAAGTTAATGATGAATTTAATGTTCTAGAGAAAATAAATTAAAAAAATATGGACTCATACGAGGTATGGCAAGATTTGGTAAATCTCCTTTATGACATATATGATTTGTTGTTACTATTTACAATCATATTAAGAGAGAGAATTGGACATGGAGAGAAAGACAAGTAACTTCATCTTTTTTTTACCTCCTCTATTCTTCCATATAAATAAGAGAGGATAGGCAAACTGATATACTTCCAGGGTTCATTTTTGATGATCTATCCGAAGGTTCCTTTTGGTTATGCCCGTAGATCCGGTAAAATTTATATGACTTTTATAATTTTTTTCATGTTTATTTTGATTTCTTAATTTGATGATTTAATTTTTTTATAATTTTTAATCAGATACTAGTTTCTCGCTGTCGATAAATCATCAAAAGCATTCCTCATATATTAGATATCTCTTAGGTTTATATAGTTCTTCTACTTTGATACGACTATTTTCTGTCTTGAGAATATTTCATGTATTGACTTAACGATTAATGTGTGTGATAGAGATGAATTTAACATAGAAAATAAGCTTATATATATATATATATATCATTGACTTACCAAATTGTTGTCTAATATGCTTTTCAATGCAGCTGAAACCAGGACAATGACACACATCATTGCCTCTGAACCAAAAGCATGGGGGGTTTTGTCCATGGATATCCTTTTAGAGATAGTTAAAGAACTAAATCCAATCGATCGGGGTGCGGTAGGCCGAGTCTGTCACTCATGGCGAAAGGCTTGTCGGGATTCATCAGTCTGGAGAATGGTCGATCTCCGGTCTCTACGGTCCAACCTTGTCTGGGTAGACACAAATCTTAGGCTGTCACAAGCACTGAGGAGTATGGAGATTTATGGTCATGTAAACATCCGGTGCATTATACTTCATCCCCACCTGCACGTCAAGGATGAACACTTCAACCTCATTGCTCGAGGGTAAAAAATATTGGTCTCTCTTCTGTGTCTCGATCCATAATCTGATGGTCATCTATAGACATATATATTCCTTCATTTACATGATTTGTTGGTTTGTGCAGATGCCCTCGTCTTAAAAGGCTGGTCGTGCCACGTTGGGAAGTCATCAGCAAGAATGGAATGTGCAATGCCATGAAGAACTGCAGAGATTTGGAGTCGTTGACCATGCCTGGGAACGCTTGTTCGCTACGTATGATGAAGACGATGAGTGTGTCCTGCAAGAGCTTCTCTGAGTTGAAGGTCATAGGCTGCTTTCCCAGGAGATTTGGCATGACAGTTGCATTGTATCTACCCGGCTTGAAGGTCTTGAGCTTGCGGTGTTGCAGGACGTCCATGGTAGCAATCGAGATGATTCTGGGAAGCATGGACCATCTTGAAGTGCTTAATCTGTCGCATGCGCTGGTGCAACTCGAGGTGGGATCGGAAGTCATGCCACTAGCGAAAGGGTTTGAGGAGATGGCAGGCAAATTTGTGCTCGAAAAGGCTTCTTCCATGTTGAGTAGCTTCTGGTACTGTGAGAACTATGTATCGTGTGGTGGCTGCAGGAGGATGATGGATCGTCGCCTGAGGCACGAGAATGGATTCTGGTGGCACGATGAGGTGGTCTCTCTAGACTTGGGCAAAGAGGCTCATGATGATGATGATGACGCTGATGATGTTGAAGAAGAAGAAGAAGAAGAAGAAGAAGATGATGATGATGATGATGATGATGATGGTGATGATATACAACAAGATGACCATGACGACGACGATGATTATTATTTTGATTATGATGATAAAGATTATTACTATTATGATTATGATGATGATGATAATACTTGTGATGTTACTACGGCGAGCAACAACGAGACTTTATTTCCTTTTGCCAACAACTCTTTTGATGCACGAAGAAGAAGAAGAAGAGATTTCATTTGCCAGTACCTACCATGAGTTGTATATATAAGAAGAAGAAGAAGTAGTAGTGATCAATTTGTTTTGCTGGTGTCAAAAGAATAGTAATTCCATACCCCTTTTTAAAGCTAAAATGTGTAGAGGGATTTCTACGTGGGTAATCTATTTATTGCAAGTATTGTATTTGTACTGGATTGTTGCTGCTATTGATCTTATAAAAAACTATGAAAACTGTTTAATTTCAGTCTTAGTCCGATCTCTCGATTCATAATTTATTATTGTCACTGTTATTATTATTATTATTATTTTTTTTTTTTTTTTTTTTATTGTCACGATTAATAATTTATTATTGTCACTGTTAATGAGACTTTACACGGACATCTTTCGCCTTTCAACCGAAGTTTTCACCTTCCAACCGAAGTGAGATATAGGATATAAAATATAGATGTTTTGCATCTTAGGAAAAATATGTCCCTTGTCTATGTTTTGAATATTCCAATGACCTTTATATTTCGTCAATTTGATTATCAAATTTGAACATATTAGGTCAAACTTTTTTGGGATTTTGTGTTAATGTCATCAAGACATGTGTTTATTGTTTTTACAATTGTTCACGTAAGATAGGATGTTTTAAGATATTCTAAGATGTATCGATTGTTTCGTCGCGGATATCATATACAAATGAGATATTCTAAGATGTATCAAATAATTTAAATATTTTTTTTATATCTTAGACAAACATAATGAAATGCTGATGGTTTAAAAAGATATTAATTTTTTTCTTTTTTGATGATTTTTAAGTAATTCAAAAATTTATTAGATATTCAATAAAGGTTCCAATGGATATTTCATATCTTAATCTTCATTCGTCGCAATACTTAATACTTACTATATGTGTCTAACAATTTAAGCTTAATTTTGAACTGACGATGAATCATACCGGTCAGAACTCCTTCTGATTCAGTAAATTATTATCTTCATAATTTTCTTCTGATCATTTAATCTTCACATCATCAATTTTTTTATCCTTCCTTTTTCAAGATTTTGATATGCACTTTTCAAACTTTTCTTAGACTTGATAGAGTCGTCATGTTCTAACTCTTGATCTCATTCTCTAATACTGCTGAAATATCTCCTCTTATTGGATCAACCTTAGATGACTTATGATTGATTAGCTAACATCAGATTAATTTGTCAGAACAGTACGGTTCAGATCAATTTTAAATATTTAGTTCAAGTCAAATCAATTTGAACTGATCAAACGAGGTCTACTCAATTTGAGTAAATTTTGATCGACTAGCTCAAGTTAAGTCAATTTTGATCAATCAACATAGGTGGAGTCAATTTTGGTCGACTCAATTTTGACCAAAGCACCCTCCATTTCTTGCAAGCAAGCAAAAAAAAGAAAAGAAAAGACATTCATAATCACTCTTCGACTTAGAATTGTCTAAAAGTCCTTACCACCACAAATGTACACAATATAAGTATTTATGTCAAAACACACAACACAAATATACACAAGTTGCTTTTGTGCTTATGACATTGATACTATTAAATAAATTATTGGGATGATAAGTTCACCTAATTAAATAAATTATTGAAGCACTGATACTATCAACGCATCGCTTTACACTACACAAGATGCACTTGGTTAACATAAAAAGTATATCTAAAACACCCAAGACCAAAGCCCATTTGTAGGTTTCCATAAAAACCCTAAACCCCAACGTAACCCTAAGCATTATATTCATTGCTTAGGATAAAAATAAATAAATCACTTATTTGTGTGAAATGCATATAGGTAGAAACCAATCAAAATTGGATAAGTAGAAACCAATCGATACCTACCGAGCATGCTATACTGACTAGAGATACGAAAGAAAATTTGTTTGACATGTGATATCGATATATCATCTAAACGATATAATTCCTTTCTTAATCCAATGATTATATGAACGATACTGAAATTAGATGTAAAATAAAGGACGTAAGATTTAGATACAAAATTTCTATCGTCTAATTTCTAAAACGAGACAAGCAACATCAAAATTCTCTCTTGACAGATGAAATCTATTGAACAATTATAGACATGTCACATCGGCTACTAATTTTATTGGATATATCACATGAGCAGAGCATCTAAATAATATATTTACGCATTAAATTAATGGTTACAAAAATGATACTCTATAAAAATGATATTTTTCGATAGCAAATGATACTGTAGTGTTTACAAGAATGATTTTGCTAGACAAACCATTCGTCGTATGTTCTTTAATAGGGAGCATAGATATCAGATGCAAATAAACATCTTTTGCTTTCAAATTGAAGACAAAGAATTGGGATGTGGATGTTTTTCACATCTGAAAAAAATTTCGCTCTTAGTCTACTTTTCTAAACACTACAGTACTAAAAACACAATCATATCAATTTCATCAAATCAAATTACAGGTCAATTTCATCGAATAAAATTACTGACAAAATTTGTTTACAGCCATACCCCTACAAACAAAACAAAAAGATCACTCCTTAATCATCAAAATCATAAAGAAATTATTTTATAGTGACACCGAGATCCATGGTGTATCAGAAACAAAGTCTACAACAGGTTATTCATGCCTACACCCACAATGCAATACATTCTCAGCTTCATGAAGAAAGGTCATCAATTTCCACATCTGAAACTTTCTATTAATTTCTTCACTTATTTGTTCCATAATATAACTTCCTCTCCAATGTACATGAGGTAAAATGTGAGATACGTTACAAGATTTGGAAGAAAGCTATGAGGTACTTAAGAACTGACAAGACGCCTATTAATTGGTGCTTGTTACACAACCAAATTTGTTTGCCGATCAAAAATGCAGGGGAACAACAGGGTGCCCACAAAGAACCAGATGGAACTGTCTCAAGAATCAGACAGATGATCACCACTGCCCATGGTGATTAAGTTCCAGTAGGCAGGAAGATAGAGCTTCTCTTGCGAGCCGATTATCTGACTCCACATAGAGCACATCTTCAAACAGGCTCTTTGCCTGTTGCAGAAGTTTCAGCTTCTCTCCTTTATTATTTCGTCGCAAATTAGATCGCTGCTGGAGCACTATGCCCCATCTGTACAAGGCTGCATGAAATACACTTGTCTCAAAAAAGTGATCTATTAAGTACTAAAACATAATGCAGTAGTATCTTAAAATTGGTATATTAAGAATTCAAAGGGAGATGTTACTAGATCTCCTCAAAGTGGTATGAATTGCAGCTAACCATAATTAGACACATGCATTATGGAATATATCATGTCATCTATGCTAATGCTCAACTGCAATTTAAAGTGAGTAAAGGACTACAAAAATTATACAAAGGCAAGAAGCTTGAAACCTATTCAGCTGCTTAGTTTTATGGCCTTGTAAGGTTTTATCCTAGTCAACGAATAGAACAATCAAAGTGCCGTTTAGGATGATGAATTATCTCGAGCTCAATTCTAGAGTTGTAGTCCGGTACAAACTCTTTCATCAGCAATGTAATAAATCCAAGACTAGTGGATTATGCAATCATACCATCTGGGGCATATATATTGCTTCTAGATGTGATAGCATCAAACTTATCAATTGCAGCCATGTAGACCTTGTCAGCATCAGGAGCTGCTTCCTGTACATGGATAACAAACTTTATTATTAGAAACTACATGACACTCCAACATAATGAATTACAAGCAAACTCATGACAACCGCATAAAGCGTATAACACACAGCTAAACCTCACAAAATATATATGAAAAGAAGAATCTTTTGACTTGTGAAACAAATGCTGTCTAGAAAGAAACTAATGGCAAATACAGTATGCCAGACATGGCATACTGTTGTTTCCATGCTAGAATTGTGAAACAAGTTCAACTAGCTTGTCCCTGAGGACATGGAACTAGGCCTGTTCACAGGTCTGCACTGTATCTAGCATGCTTCTGTGTCTTTCATAAAAAATTACAGCAGTTCATTAATTTCAATAAAAACAAAATAACAGAATCATAGAGAATTATATCTTCTTTTCCATAACAATCAACCATTGTAACCTTTGCCGAATTTATCAATCACATAATACAGGTCTTTGGCATCAACTACAACAAATCCACTAACACCTACATGCAAGATTAAGATTCATATGTAATTTTTATTCCTTCTACTCAGGGTCAGATTAATGCTTACCGGTCCAATATCTGCAATTAACTGAGCACGATAGGATAGGGCAAGACCCCAATTATAAAGGGCTCGAACATCACTCCGATCAATTGTCAATGCCATTCTGTATTTTCTTCCAGCCTCAACGAGAAGTTCTTCGCATTCTTCACAAACATCAATAAGGGCAGCAGTGATGTTCTCTCTGCCCATGTTATCAAGTTTCTTAAGCCATAAACTACATAATTTCTGCTTTAAAATGGCATCATTTTTGGATAAGAGAACTCTCAATTCTCTACTAATCTTCAACTTAAGCTCCCCATGTAGAAGATAAGTGTTCCCCAACTGACCTATAGCCAGCAAGCTCATTGGTTTCAAAGCAACCGCTGTCGAAAGTAATATTGCTGATCTGTATAGTAAGGCATCTGCAGCTGCTTCATCAGTTTGACTCTTCATATATACCCTAGCTCTTCTTTGGAGTTCCGAGGCCTCTTTGACATTTTGATTAAATTCTTCATCAGTTGAAACCATCGATGACGATGATGATGACGACATAGTTTTGCCTTCTCTTACACCATCAGTTGGATGTCCAACAGATTCGTCATCAAATTTCACTTCCAAATCATTACAACTATTACCAGATTGGTCTATAAAATCACTGTCATTTTCAAGTTTATTCTTTATCTTGTTGCTATTTTGTTCAAGAGTATGCAAAGAGGATTGATCATGTACTTCAAGCATTTGTTCCAATAGTGATGATTCTGCAGATTCATTAAAAAAGTCCATGCTTTGTATTTCCTTTTGGTTGGAATTACCATCTGCAGAATTATGCATCTCATTCTGCATGATGTTTCGATATTTATGCCGGAAAACCATTTTCTGGTAACGTTCTTGCTTGGTCATGAAGTGGAAACTTGTATTTAGGTTGTTAAGTACTTCATCATGTGAGGGCACACGGTTTCCATATCTCTGATCTCCAGAGTGATTGAATTTCTTTGGGGTGATCCCTGATCTACTATTTTGGCCTGCTGTTATTTTGACCTTAAGCATCTCTGAAGCATCTCTTTCCACTCCTCCTAATGGCAGTTCAGATTTTTCAACCTTGGAACCATCTAGCTTTTTGTTAGATGATGTATTTACACCGTTCTCACTAATCTCAGGTGATGCTTTCAGGACAGATAATGCACTATCTTCCTTCATGGACTCTGCTTGCTCTCTGAACTCTACCTTATTGACTGCATCCTTCCCCTTTAATGGTTTCAATCCAGTGATGTTCTCCTGAAACAAGCTTCCAAATAACTGGACGAGATCATACACAATCATTCCCAATTCTCTTCTTTTACGGCTCAGCTTATAACTCGATTTCTTTCCCCCCTTTTCAGAGTCCATCTGTGAATCCACAATGTTACCTGAAGAGAAACTCTCTATCGTCATCTGGGCATGCCCCATTCTCAATCTCATATGCTCGACAACCTCAACGAAGTTCTTAAGTTTGCTCTTCTCCAAACGATTTGACTTGACGCCTTCCTCCAATCCGCTTCTTAAACCGGACATCTTATCATCCAATTCCTTCAGAAAGTCCCTCAAATCGTTCAATTTGTCGTCAAGTTCCCAAATTGAACCACTTGCAACCCCTGCCCGAGCCACTCCAGCCGAGAATCCAACAACAAAGACCACAACCGAAAGGGGCAATACAGCCATGGAAGAAACCCTTACCCTAGACACCGCCAAGGCGGAGAGGAACCCCAACAAGAAGAGGAAGCCGTGCTTCCCGTCGGTGATTCCCAGAGAAGCCAAGAAGCTCCGTATCGAATCGAGCGTACCCGACCTGTAGGATTCGTCGAGGAGCTCCGCGTCGTCCCATCCGCCATAGCTGGAGGGAATCGGGGCGGGAGAAGTGGAGACCGAGTAGGCAACGAAGACGGCCTTCCGATTCCGACATCGAGCGCAAGAGGAGTGATCTCTGTGGAGCAAGGGATTGAAGCGACGGAATGGATGGAGCAACTGGGGAAACAGTGGAGGCGAGAGACGGAGGAAACGAAAGGAGAGTGGAGCAGTCTCCATAGGGAGAAGATCGCATGCGAAGGAGATGGGTTAAAATGGCAAGGGAAGTACAGCGATGTCCATCATTGCCCGTGGCGTTTCATGGATTCATCTCTTCTTCTAGGAAGCCGAAGAGAACCACGTCAGTAGAGCATACAGATTCGTAAAGCAACATGATGAGTCTTTAAGAACCACGCGTGTACCTACGGACGGCGGGATACAGCGCATAACGATTCGTAAAGGAACATGATGTGAGTCTTTAAGATCCACGCATGGACCTACGGACGGTAGGATCGACGCAGACGTGTAAACTTTACATATAAACCCTTGTCATGTTTTAAATTGCTTACAAGTCTAAGAAAGGGTTGATAAATAGGAACACCCACCCGTGCTTGTGGCGTTGTTAGAAGTCATCATAGCCGTCAATCTCACAGGTTCCATGATTTCGCACCGTCCGCTTGTACGTGCGGGTGGACGAGTAGCTCCGGAGGCAGGCAAAGTCACGGAGAGGGACGGTCTGAAATGAATCAAATCGGCTCAGGCAGGAACCCGAATCTTAAAGACAAGTGACCGTCGTCGCAACCTTGTTGCGACTTTATGTCGGGTCTGGAGGCGACGGCTGGCACAGCATCTCCAAAGCTTATAGACACTGTCCGAAGCCTCCCCCGCTTCCAACATCCGTCACTCCGCATGGTTTTTGACGACGCTTTGTTTCTTCTCTGTGTGTGTTTGGCGACCGCCATCGTTGCATGGCAGTGAGCTGGCTGCAGGACCGCGAGGTGGCGGACCTCTGCATCGGCAAGCCGCCGACCAGGCCGATCCCACTCTCCGCCACCGTCGGCGACGCACTCCTCGCCCTCAGGAACGCCGGCACAGACGACCGCCTCGCCGTCTGGGCCGCCGATCGCGCCGCTCCCGAGAGGAGGGCCTGCGTCGGGAAGGTGTGCATGGTCGATGTCATCTGTTACCTGTGCGCCGAGGAGAACCTCGACGCGCCCTGCGCCGCCCTCGGCGCGCCCGTCTCCGCCTTCCTCTTTCCCAAGGCCGCCGCCCCCCTCGTCCGCCGCGTCGAGCCCAGCTCCAGGTTCCACCCTCGCTTGGTGTTCTTTGGGCTCCGATCTTAATTACATCGTCCCGTCTTCTCTGTGGAATCTTTTTTCATGGATTATTTGTATCTTTGGAGGAATATCAAATTTTAGTGTATTCCGCCGTCGATCGTGGATTTCTTCGACAATGTTGTAGAAATTTCTCCATTTTGGTTCTTTCTTGTGGCTATCCGCAGCATTTTAGAAGCTCTCGACGCGATTTTCGACGGGGTGCAGAGCCTGGTGGTGCCCATCCGCGCCGCCGCATCGCGGAGGAAGCTCGCCGGCGGGGGAGGCTCCGCCGAGTTCTGCTGGCTGACGCAGGAGGACTTCCTTCGCTTCTTCCTTAACTCCATCTTCCTCTTCTCCCCCGTCCCCGCCCTCTCCGTCTCCGACCTCGGCCTCGTCCGCCCCGCTGCCCTGACCGTCCGCCACCAGGACCCCGCGCTGTGCGCTCTCCCCCTCATCCGCGCCGCCCTCACGGAGCAGACCTCCGTCGCCGTCATCTCCAACAACGGCTACCTCGTCGGCGAGATCTCCCCCTCCACCCTCGCCCACCTCGACGAGCGCGTCGCCCCCGCCCTCGCGGCGCTCTCGGCCGGCGAGCTGACGGCCTACATAGACTGCTCCGGCACGCTGCCAGAGTCCGCCACAAGGTCCATAAAAGCCCGGCTGAGGGAGAAGGGGCTGCTGGGCATGCTCGAGCTCCTCGAGGCTGACTTCTCTCCGCCATTCTCGCCCACGACGTCCTGCTCCTCTTCCTCCTCGTCCGACGATGAGTCCTCGCCATCGGCGGCACCGTCGAACCGTAGGAGACCGAGGCGGCTTAGGTCGGTGGGGAGCTATTCGGCGAGGATGGGGAGGCAATCAGAGGAGGCGATCGTGTGCCATCCGTGGAGCTCGCTGGTGGCGGTGATGATACAGGCGTCGACGCACCGAGTGGGCTACGTGTGGGTGGTCGACGACGACTACTTCCTCGTCGGGATGGTCACCTTATCCGACATGCTTAAGGTCTTCCGGGAGCAGCTTGCTTGAGCAGTACGTACGAATCTGCTGTACTGACGCTTTTGGTCCCTTCTAACTGCGCTGTGCGGGAGTCGGAGGTTAGCAGCACCAATGCAACCACATGCATGCAACCATCGCCGTCTCCTTTCTTCCCTGCACTAAGACCACACAGTCTCAAAAGAAACCCTGGTATTCTCCACGGGGAAACACGAACAACAAGACTGCGATAAGCTCGGGCGCTCTGCGTCAGCTTTTGTCACTTGGAGCATCGTTGGTGACCACTTGGCTCCTCGCAAGCTTATCGGAAGTAACTCGTCTACTACTTGTGTTGCCTCGTGTGACTTGCAACTCATGAACTTGGAGACAACTAACGTAATAGGGTTCCATTCGACTACAAAAACCATTCATGGATGCGTTACGATCGAATCGTAATAACATGGTTTTGAGAGTCGAGGGAGAAAAGGTTCTCCTGAGCACGACAATCCCCTAAGAAACTTCGACATGGCTTAATCCGTGGAGCTCTTGAAGCTCATAGTTCTGATGCAGGAGGAGGAACGGATCACGTCGACTCTATCCTTTCCTTTGGACGGATGGCTGAAATCTATAACCTCATCATAAACAATGAACTTTATCTTTTTATCCTATCCCAACTCAAATTCCAACTTGATTAATTAATTAACTAATTAATTAATTCAATCTAAAATCAAAACTAATATTGACATCTATTTTTTCTGCCTTCCCTTATTCCTTTCTTTCGACTAGATCGATCCTAACTAAGTTTTCTAATGAAGAATGAGTTTAAATATATGTAATTTGATTCTTTTAATCCTGAATTATCTCTCACACATAAATATTTTTAACATGTATAAAAAATATAGTAAGTATATGTAACCTGATTCTCTCCTCCTTTAACAATATGAAACTATCCTCTTAATACATCTTTTCTTAATCTGATACACATGAATTGCTATAGGGGCAAGAAAGAAGAAGAAAAGAAGAAGATAGATAGATAGTGTTGGTGTAAACAACCTTAAGCCATGGTCTCGGGGTCGATGCGGTTGGGTTCAGGTCCGAATGATTGGGGGTCTTCCTGTTGGGAAATCATAGGGGGGGCGACATCATATGCGCAGCGGAAGAACAAGAAAACAAAAATCCCCGATTCCCAAAAAGATGTTCATCGTCGTGCGAAGATTGGTGCGCAAAAATCCGCAAAACACAAAACTGCGTATAGAGATTGTGTTACCTAGGGAGATCGTATATCCCTGTTTCCTTGCAGATCCTTAGGAGAGGGTGAAGGAGGTCAAGCGTCCTCCTCTCTAGCGGTGATCCACACAGCAGGGTTGCGACGATGCTCCTCAAAACTCCAGGCCTTCTCTGAGGTGGAGAGGGAGAGGAGAATAGGAAGGGCAAGCAAAGACTCTAGCCTATGAGGCTGTGAATCCCTCCTATTTATAGAGATCCCGTGTCAAAACCCTAATGGGTCCTTTCCCTAGTGGGTATTGGATCTGCATCCAATAAGACAAGGGCTCCGTCGGATATCTCATATCCGAACCTCTACTCATCGCAATGCCTACCATATGTGTGTGACCCTCTAGGCCCAATATCGAGCTGGCCGTGAGTCATACCTGTCAGAACTCCTTCTAACTAAGTGAATTATTATCTCTGTAATAATTCACTCGACTCATCGACTACGGAAGTACTAGGCCACTACGCCGTAGTCCCCAGACGATACAGGGGAATCCAATCCATTGGACCTGTCTGTCCTCAGTTACCATGTACCTATAGTCCCTCATCCATCTAATATCCCAGAGACCGTATATCGAGCATGGTGCTGTCAGACCCATACGGTTTCTACTCGAGTCTCGCTCTAATCGGATTCTCCCGGAGAACTCTTTCTCTCTCAACCCGAATGACCTTGGCCAGGGATTTGTCTGAGCAAGAACACATGGGATATTCCTCTCATGATACCGAGAGTGGATGATCCTCTATCGACACTCAATAGCCCTCGTAAGGTCGACTACCACTCCCAATGACCAGCTGTACTAGATCTGGGAACAGCCAAACCTATAAGTCTGGTATCAAAGAATGGAGCACTCATACAGGACATCCTTGGTGTCTCAAGTCTAAGAACCAGATACACCACTAGGACTACGGAATCGTTGTCTGACAATAAGGCATCATCAACCATCCAGCATTCCGTAAGCGGATCAATCAGTGAACTCATTCTCCAATGAGCACCTGTACTGTATCCCTAGTGTCCCTACACGAGCAGCTATGAGACCAGCTGCATCCATCATATGGACGGGTATACAGCACACCAGTCTATCCGGTTATCACGATGTCCCTCTCGAGTAACCTATGACCGGGATTATTTAGGATATGTGTTTAAAGGTGAATCGATCTCATTATCGTGATCTCATCACGATCCGATTCCCATTGCACAAATCCAAGGACATCACAATATATATGCATTTATGCAATAGTTATAAAGTGATATATGCCAAAATATAATAAGCAAAAAGATTCTGTATCAAGTCACACGTGCCATCACTCACGTGATTGGCTTGCTGGGCACTTATGACTAGCAATCTCCCACTTGACCTAAAGCCAATCACCTATGTGTCTGATCCCCATCAGACCCCTGTGACGCTCAAAGACAATCTGAGACAACGGCTTTGTCAGTGGATCTGCAATGTTATCTTCGGATGGAACTCTTTCCACTGCTACATATCATCGGGTTACGATCTCTCTGATAAGCTGGAACCTCCTCAGAACACTTCTGATGAGACCCGGGTTCCCTTATTTGAGTAATCACCCCATAGTTGTCGCAATATAAGGAAGTCGACTTGTCGCTATCTGTATCGACTCCCAAATCTGTGATGAACTTCTTCACCCAGACTCCCTCCTTTGCTGCATCTGATGCAGCAATGTACTCCGCCTCTGTGGTCGAGTCAGCAGTGGTATCTTGCTTGGAACTCTTCCAGCACACTGCTCCTCCATTCAAGGTGTACACATACCCTGAATTCGACTTGCTATCATCGACATCAGACTGAAAAACTTGAGTCAGTGTAGCCTTCAACCTTAAGGCTATTACCTCCATATACTAGTAAAAGATCCTTAGTCCTTCTCAAGTACTTAAGGATACACTTTACTGCTTTCCAGTGCTCCAAGCCTGGATCCGCCTGATACCTACTCGTGACACTCAGAGCATGCGCTATATCAGGCATAGTACATAGCATGACATACATGATAGACCCTATTGCTGAGGCATAAGGTATCATATCCATGTTCGCCCTTTCTTCTGGAGTCTTTGGGGACATACTCGTAGAAAGCGATATCCCATGTCTCATCGGTATGAGACCTCTTTTGGAATTTTCCATGCCAAACCTTTTGACAATAATTTCTATGTACCTGGACTGGGACAAGCCAAGCATCCTTTTGGATCTATCTCTATAGATTCTAATCCCCAAGATATAAGATGCTTCTCCTAAGTCCTTCATGGAGAAGTGTCTAGATAACCAAGCCTTTATTGTGGATAGCATTCCTATGTCATTCCCAATGATGAGGATGTCATCCACATATAACACCAAAAAGCTAATAGCGCTCCCACTTACCTTTCTGTATACACAAGGCTCATCTTCGTTCTTAACGAAGTCATAAGATCTGATTGCCTCATCAAATCTTATGTTCCAACTTCGGGAAGCTTGCTTTAGTCCATAAATGGATCTAAGCAACCTACACACCTTATCTGGGCAGTTCTTGGACACGAATCCCTCAGGTTGCATCATATACACCTCCTCCTCCAGGTTCCCGTTGAGGAATGCGGTTTTCACATCCATCTGCCAGATCTCATAATCATAGTGTGCTACAATAGCCAATAGAATTCTGATGGATTTTAGCATTGCTACGGGTGAGAAAGTTTCGTCGTAGTCAACACCTTGCCTTTGACGATACCCCTTAGCCACTAGCCTTGCTTTATAGGTCTCTACCTTTCCATCTACTCCGATCTTTTTCTTAAAGATCCACTTGCAACCGATGGGTACAATACCTTCGGGTGCATCAACTAGGTTCCAAACCTTATTGGAGTACATAGAATCCATCTCAGAATTCATGGCTTCTTTCCACTTCCCGGAGTCTATACTCATAATAGCCTCCTCGTAGGTCTGAGGATCAATATCCTCTACATCCTCTGCTCTAATATGTCCCACATATCTCTCAGGAGGATGGGATACTCTATCAGACCTGCGTAAAGTTGAAACTTGTGTATTAGATACCTGAACAGACTCGGGCTGTAGAGTGGTGCTTGAGCTTGGTTCTCCAACCTCGCTCAATTCTATCATTCTCCCACTGTCTCCGTCAAGAATGTGTTCCTTCTCAAGGAACACTGCTCTCTTAGCTACAAAGACCTTTTGGTCCTCGAGATGATAGAAGTAATACCCACAAGTTTCCTTGGGGTATCCCACAAATTTACATCGCCCTGTCCTTGATTCTAACTTATCGGGGTTGTGTCTTTTAACATGGGCAGAGCAGCCCCAAATCTTAACTACTTTAAGATCAGGCTTCTTCCATTTCCATATCTCATATGGTGTAGACACCACCGACTTAGTTGGAACTCTGTTCAGAAGGTAAGCTGCGGTTTCTAGGTCATATCCCTAGAATAAGATGGGTAGGTCAGCGAAACTCATCATGGACCGTACCATATCTAATAATGTACGATTTCTCCTTTCAGAGACACCATTGAGCTGAGGTGTATAAGGAGGTGTCCATTGGGATAATATCCCATGGTCCTTGAGGAAGTGAGTAAACTCTGTACTTAAGTACTCACCTCCTCGATCTGATCGAAGAGTTTTGATACTCTTTCCAGTCTGGTTCTCCACCTCATTCTTATACTCTCTGAATTTCTCAAAGGCCTCGGACTTGTACTTCATTAAGTACACATATCCATACCTTGAGAAATCATCAGTAAATGTAATGAAGTAGGAGTAACCTCCAATGGCATGAGTTGACATGGGTCCACATACATCACTATGTATGAGTTCCAACAACTCAGTGGCTCTCTCTCCAGTTCCACTAAATGGAGAGTTGGTCAGTTTTCCACGAATGCAAGGCTCACAAGTTGCATATGACACATAGTCGAATGGATCTAGATATCCATCATTTAGCAACTTTTGAATCCTTCTTTCATGGATGTGACCTAGCCTACAATGCCACAGGTATGCATTGTTCAACTCATCTCGTTTCCTTTTGGACACATTTATATTCATGATATGTGGAGTGGTGTCTAACATAAATAAACCATTATGCAATGTTCCTTTCGTGATGATCTTATCATCTAATAATATCGAACAACCATTGTTCTCAAAAACAAATTTATATCCACTAACTGTTAAACATGAAATGGAGATAATGTTTTTGATAATAGAAGGAACAAAATAACATGCATCTAATGCAATAAAAGCTCCACTAGGCAGATGTAAGGCGACCTCGCCAACAGCTAATACAGCAACTTTTGCTCCATTACCCATCTTGAGGTCCATCTCGCCTCTCTCTAGTCTCCTAGGCCTTGCCAGAACCTGCAACGAATTACATATATGATAAGCACTACCGGTATCTAATACCCATGTGTTATCATAAGAGTCTGACAAATGGAGACTGATCATGAATGTACCTGAAGCTTCATCAAGCTTTTGTTTCGCCCTTTCTGCAAGGTACTCTTTGCAGTTTCTCTTCCAGTGCCCATCTTTACCACAGTGGAAGCACTGGCCTTTGTCCTTTGTTGGGTCTTTCTTAGCAACCTTTGCTTTACCTTGTTTGCCCTTGCCCTTTCCCTTCTTAAGGGACCTTTCTGCTTTCCTTTTCTTTCTGGTCTCACCAGTGTAGAGAACTGGCTTCTCTTTCTTAATAGTACTCTCTACCTCCCTCAACATATTGAGGAGCTCTGGGAGAGTCACCTCAAGCTTGTTCATATTAAAGTTCATTATGAACTGTGAAAAGGAATCTGGTAGGGACTGAAGCACAATGTTCACACACAAGTTATCCTCTAGGACCATTCCTAGACCTGTGAGTTTCTCTATCCACTCAATCATCTTTAGGACATGGTTCTGAACCGGTGTCCCCTCAGTCATCCTAGCGCGGAAAAGGCTCTTGGATATCTCATATCGTTGAGTCCTTCCCTGTTCCTCAAACAATTTACGGACATGTAGGAGAATGGATCTGGCATCCATCTTTTCATGTTGTCTCTGTAACTCTGGAGTCATAGAGCCCAACATATAGCACTGAGCAAGAGTGGAGTCATCAATGTACTTCACGTAGCGAGCGATCTCATCCTCGCTTGCCCCTTCTTCGGGCGTAGGCATCACTGTATCAAGGACGTACACGATTTTCTCCGCTGTGAGAACAATTCTCAAGTTACGGAGCCAATCCGTATAATTTGGACCAGTGAGGCGGTTGACATCAAGTATGCCACGTAAGGGATTTGAAAGCGACATTTTCTGAAAATAAAGATGTAGCAAAAATGAATAACATGCAGATTTTGCAAGAAATAAACTATCAAGATATGGACTTCTATCTTAATATGCTCCCACTATTTTACTAACGAGTCACACGACACCCTCAGCACGTGAAACGGAAGTCTCCGGCAGACTTCTAGTGGGGATCAGGATCCAATCAGCGTCTTAGTGTAACCTCGAGGGACTCGACCAATCACACTAAGCCTAAAAGGTAGACAACTCTTGCCGATCACAACTCCTTGTGATTCCCGTCCTGTTCGGCCTCCGAATCACCATGGCCTCGAGGGACTCGACCAACCATGATGCTCGGTTAAGTCAACACCTTCGTTACAAGATGAGTCTGATTTGATGATATACCCTCGAGGGACTCGACCAAGCATATCATGCCCTCAGGTCACCGGTGACATCTCTATGTCGTAAGCAAGATAGCGAATCGCGATATAGGTGAGTCTCGAGGGACTCGACCAACTCAACCTACATCGGGATTCGGTTCCTACTCATAACGATGGAAGGCCACGTGGGTCAATCTAATTGCCTCACGTTTACCGACTTAATATTATCGAGAGATGTTTCTATGATTTGGTCTCCTATTATGACATGTCACACATGTACATATTTAATATATATCTACATCGCATGCAAATATATATACATATCTAGTATGTGTATAAGCAATCACACCAGATGATCATGGACCACAACCTAATATGATTAGGCCCGAGCCAGTAGGCCTAATCACTCACATCAAGATCTATGTGTGCAACGGTGCATCTCCATGCCTTGTGATCGTCTATCTCGTCCTCGTTGGTTCCGTCGACATCTTGATGCATCTTCATGCATCACGATCGTCCGTCTCGTGGGTCCCGCTATGGCTTCCACGCTCCCGCTGCGCCTCCTCATGTGATTACAACTTAATCATAGGCACGCAGGCCCGACAATAAACGAGAAATATAATGGAGGTTCGCAGACCTCAATAATAATAATCACAAGTACACACATCACACGGTCCATGATCATCCGTCCACTCATCATACATCACATGTATAAATAATCATCATCATGTAGGACTACTAGATAATAATAAAAATAATAATCAACTAAACCTTTTAATTAATTAATATTTTCTGAAATCAGGGATATATAGGGAATTTCTCAATTCCTAAGGGTATTTTCGTAATTTGGACAAAAGACAGAAACTGGAATTTCTCAAATTCCGAGGGGCAAAATTGTCTTTTTCCCAGAAAACCCTAATTCCCTCTTTCTGCTGCCGCTGCCGCCGCCGGCGGCCTGTGCGGCGGGGCGAGGGCGCTGCCCTCGCCTGCAGGCGGCACGCTCGCTGGCGGCGCTGCCGCTGCAGGTGGGCTCTCCCTTCCGGCGTCGCTGCCTCCGCAAGCGGTGCTGCCCCGCCGGGCGGCCGCCCCTGTGGGGGGGGGTTTCGCCCGCGGGAGCAGCGGCGGCAGGCGTCGCGCGTCGCTGCCCTGCGGCGGCAGGCGTCGCGCGTCGCTGCCCTGCGGCGGCAGGCGTCGCGCGTCGCTGCCCTGCGGCGGCAGGCGCCGCTTCCTTTCGGCGGTAGGCGCCGCTGCCCTGCGGCGCCTCTGCCCGTGGGTTGCCAGCCCCGCCGGCAGCAAACCTGCTGCAAGCAGACCGCTGGCCGGCTGCTGCAGGCACTGCGCCGGCGTTGTGCTGCCTGGCTGCGGCTGCGGCTGCAGGTGGCTGCAGGCATGCAGATCGAGGGCAGCAACTGTTGCTGCCCTTCCTTGCTTTTGCGTCAACGATTTTGACGTCAATATTCTTCCTAAACACAACACACGCAGTTCAAAAACCAATCATTCGCACGAACAACCTGGCTCTGATACCACTGTTGGGAAATCATAGGGGGGGCGACATCATATGCGCAGCGGAAGAACAAGAAAACAAAAATCCCCGATTCCCAAAAAGATGTTCATCGTCGTGCGAAGATTGGTGCGCAAAAATCCGCAAAACACAAAACTGCATATAGAGATTGTGTTACCTAGGGAGATCGTATATCCCTGTTTCCTTGCAGATCCTTAGGAGAGGGTGAAGGAGGTCAAGCGTCCTCCTCTCTAGCGGTGATCCACACAGCAGGGTTGCGACGATGCTCCTCAAAACTCCAGGCCTTCTCTGAGGTGGAGAGGGAGAGGAGAATAGGAAGGGCAAGCAAAGACTCTAGCCTATGAGGCTGTGAATCCCTCCTATTTATAGAGATCCCGTGTCAAAACCCTAATGGGTCCTTTCCCTAGTGGGTATTGGATCTGCATCCAATAAGACAAGGGCTCCGTCGGATATCTCATATCCGAACCTCTACTCATCGCAATGCCTACCATATGTGTGTGACCCTCTAGGCCCAATATCGAGCTGGCCGTGAGTCATACCTGTCAGAACTCCTTCTAACTAAGTGAATTATTATCTCTGTAATAATTCACTCGACTCATCGACTACGAAAGTACTAGGCCACTACGCCGTAGTCCCCAGACGATACAGGGGAATCCAATCCATTGGACCTGTCTGTCCTCAGTTACCATGTACCTATAGTCCCTCATCCATCTAATATCCCAGAGACCGTATATCGAGCATGGTGCTGTCAGACCCATACGGTTTCTACTCGAGTCTCGCTCTAATCGGATTCTCCCGGAGAACTCTTTCTCTCTCAACCCGAATGACCTTGGCCAGGGATTTGTCTGAGCAAGAACACATGGGATATTCCTCTCATGATACCGAGAGTGGATGATCCTCTATCGACACTCAATAGCCCTCGTAAGGTCGACTACCACTCCCAATGACCAGCTGTACTAGATCTGGGAACAGCCAAACCTATAAGTCTGGTATCAAAGAGTGGAGCACTCATACAGGACATCCTTGGTGTCTCAAGTCTAAGAACCAGATACACCACTAGGACTACGGAATCGTTGTCTGACAATAAGGCATCATCAACCATCCAGCATTCCGTAAGCGGATCAATCAGTGAACTCATTCTCCAATGAGCACCTGTACTGTATCCCTAGTGTCCCTACACGAGCAGCTATGAGACCAGCTGCATCCATCATATGGACGGGTATACAGCACACCAGTCTATCCGGTTATCACGATGTCCCTCTCGAGTAACCTATGACCGGGATTATTTAGGATATGTGTTTAAAGGTGAATCGATCTCATTATCGTGATCTCATCACGATCCGATTCCCATTGCACAAATCCAAGGACATCACAATATATATGCATTTATGCAATAGTTATAAAGTGATATATGCCAAAATATAATAAGCAAAAAGATTCTGTATCAAGTCACACGTGCCATCACTCACGTGATTGGCTTGCTGGGCACTTATGACTAGCACTTCCTGGGGCGACCCTTGAGACTGCTGAAGTGGCCGACTGTGGTGGTCCGATCGCGACGGGATTCCCATTTCCTCCGGGAGGGGACTCCTCGCCTGGGCGTTTTGTGGGAGGCCTTCATCTTCGCACCTGCACACAGGTTGGGTCAGGAGAGTTCGGCCGGACTCCTTTGACAATCAAGTTAGTGGATAGTCTTAGGGATTTTTTCTCCTTCCCTTTTTTTCGAAGTGCGAGGGTTTTTATAGTGAAGGTTGCCGTCGCCTGATGTGCCCGCTTGTAGGAAGTAGGATCGTACCCCCGGTAACGTCTGACAACGGTGTTGGCGTAGCCTGAAGGACCGAGCCTGAACAGGATGTTAATGTGCCTCGACCGGCGTTCCAGTTTGTTTGACCAGGTGCTGTCAGGTCAATCGAGGCGCAATGCGTCATCTGTTTGACCAGGGCAGCTGACGTCAGATCGGGTCTTATCTGGGGCAGCTGACGTCAGACCGGGTCTTATCTGGGTAGCTGACGTTAGGTCGGGTCTTATCGCCATTATTACCCTCATCAGATACCATTAAAGATTTAAGATATGTGAGATGAGTCTGATATAATCTTTGCCTTCTATTTTCTTACCACAATCAACTAATAATTTTTCTGTTAGATTCTTTCAGCACTTCTACGGCAAAGTAATATTTACTATTAAAATATATAAGTCCAGTAATCTACCTTAAGGCATCAAAAGCAGTTGATGCTTATAATTTGTTGTCGGAATGCTCAGATGATTTATGTCTTATAATAAGACTTATTTAGATTAAATATATTTGCCCAATTTTTTTGACATCGACACATGATTTTGTTGACCTAAACCATTCTTCCATGCATAGCATTCATGTCAGAAGCTTCAGCTGAGACCACACTAAGTTGGGTGTTCAAACATCGCAACGTATAAACCAAGCGAGAGAATTGGTTCAAAACACCATTATTGACCTATGACAAAAGTTTAAGGAGTAAATAATATTATATTTTCGGATGACATATATTAAGTGTAATCCACAACTCAACAAATTTAAATTTCTATGATTAGTTTGACCCAAACTCAAAATCAATTTAAAATTCTCACCATAGTACTTGGAACAAGATTCACAAAGTTCGAAAAGAAGATGAATAAGGGAAGATGATTGAATCACATATAACTATAAAGAAAAATATTAATAGAATATTCATTGGGTAGCATATATTAGAAGAGAAGGATAATAGAATTCAACAGTGTAATATCATTTCAAAGACAATGAAAACGTTTATGCTGCCTCTCAGACGTTCTTCTAGATGGCCTCATTATGCACATTTGACAAAATACCATAAAAAATATATATTATTTTTTTCCTATGAGTGGTCAAATACCTGAATAAGGATTCCTAAACTAATGAATAAATAGATAAAATCTGGTCATAGGACGTGACTGTTGTAAAACCACTGCAAGCATCTCACCACGCATAACGGACGGCGATCTGGTCAGTGTCCACTGGATCGGACGGCATAGAACTGATGATGGGCTTCCTTTCCCTACTTTGACTTTGACCCATTCCGAGGCGAGCATTCTACGCTTCGTAATCACTTGGCTCAACAAGAAAGAGACCGGCCATCGTGACTGGATCGGACGGCATAGGATGGATGATGGGCTTCCCCTCGCTTTCTCTCTCTCTCTCTCTGGCAGGCCCTGCGGTCGCAGGAATCGGTCGCTTCCTGTCGGAGATGCCTGCGATCGGGAACACCAAATCATGACGTGTGCATTTGGAAACGGCCGCTCGCCTTTCTTCTACGAATCGCAACTACTTAGAGAGAGAGAGAGAGAGAGAGAGAGAGAGAGGGGTTCGGTTTGAAGGAATTCCGTGGTTCTTACTTTGAACCAATCCCTCTTTGACGGCTTCAGTGCGTAAGAGTGAGAAGAATTGGTGGAGTGGAGGGGTTTAAAGCAAGCGTCGGTTGTCCATTCCTGCCATCGCGGCGGAGTGGATCTTTGATCTTGTAAAAGGTTCGGTCTCGGCTCTGTTGAGTGCCCTAATACTTGCTTTTCTTCCTGCTTTTTCTACTGCGATTAGGAGTGATTCATGTTGTTCTGAGGGGGAGATCTGATGAATGGTTCTGTCGGATGTTCTCTTGAAATGGATCAGATGTTCTTTGCCGGTGGTTTTTCTGGTTTGCACTTTGGATCGAGCAAGTGAACTATTTATTCTTTGGATGATGTGGTGGAAGCGTGCTTTTGTTGTGAGTTGATGTAGGGGTAGCTATTCAGTGGCACTTCAGAACTTTGAGCGGGCAACAGTAATGTTCTCCTTTGATCCAGCTAGGCCTGATCTGATCGGGTTAAGCATCGGGAAGTAGAAGCGCGTTTATTCTCTTACAGAATGCCACTAGTTGCTTTTTATTCTCTTACAGATGGTGTTCTTGTCCTGTTTGCCCTTCTTAACCAAGTAGAATATCTCGGTTGCTTTTTCTTTAATGACACAAGCTATTTTTATCTCTATTTTCAGAGGAGGATGCGAGTTTAACTATATTCGCAAAATCCAAAACATCAGGAGCCCTAAGGACTACCTACTCGAGCTGGATTTTGATCCTAGCCATTGTTAGTGGTCACAATTCTAGAATGATTAATTGAAAATAGTCACTCTAATTGGGTTTTTTTTTGTAGCAATAAACACTCACTTTAATTGTTTTTCTGGGTTCAAAGTCCGCCTTCATCGATTACCCTTTGCCAAAAAAAAAAAAAATGATATATGCATATCACTGTAATTGTTTTGACAGTTTATATATTTTGCTCCTCCAACAGATACTCTATCCAGTGCTGAACTTGTGTACTTGTAATAGCTAATGCTATGATTTTGTTTCATTGGACAAAGTTGTCTGTCAAAGTATAGTCTAGACTATTTGGTTCAGAGGAAGTCTGCTGATGTCCTTTGGGCTCACTTCATGAAATGTTAAATTAGAATATTACAATATTTACATTTTATGGAAGTACCAAGTCATAAAGTACCAAGTTATAAAGTACCTAGTCATAAAGATACTGTTATAAAGTACCAAGTCATCTGCATGTCTCAGGGTTCACTTGGATCCCACATGGATGCTGTACAGATGCACTAAATTTGGATCACATTTGATAGGATGTGCCTAAACTTTACCAGTTTACAAAGTTGATGAGCTTGTTTAAGCGTAACTTGTCTTCAAGGCAAAGTTTCAAATATGACTTGATATAAATTAATAATATGTATTTTCACTGATTGCTCATAATTTATGGCAGGTTGAAGTAGCATATGCAGAATTTCTAACTGTTGTGGTTCATCAGACAAGTAAAACATGCGGTGTTCCTGTTTTGGTGCTTTATTCTCTCGGAAACAACATCTTATCGATTCTGAAAAGAACCTAGAGGGTAAGAAAATTTAGAAGCTTTTAGAAGCATCTTACAAGCAACAAAACAAGCTTTCCAATACAAGCTTTTTAGAAAGCTCATTATATGCTGCATGAAGGATTGTCTTTGTTTCTATGTTGGTGCTTCTCTCTGAGGTTCATTTTAATTAATTTGCCTCATGTAATATTTTAGGTAGCGTCGCATGTGATTGGTAAGGCATAACATGACATGCAAAAGAAAACCACACAGTTGAAATATAGCCATGTACCTGCAATTTTTTAATTGTTCTGTTTATGGACTTTGCACCTATTTTATCCTACAATCTCTTGCAAATCCCCTGTGCATGTTTTACCAATAAGATTTTTCTTGTCACAGGATAGGTAATGTAAACTGACAGTTGTTGCTTCAAAATTCCTTTTCTCTATCCAGGGTTTTCATCAGAAAACAATCTAAGTCTTTTTTCTTACATCGAGCTAAAGTCAGCAACAGATAATTTTCATCCAAGCAACAAGATAGGTCGGGGTGGTTTTGGAACAGTGTACAAGGTACACATCAGAATCTAGTTGCTGTAGCTTATGATGTTTATTTTTAAAAAAACACAGTTTCTGTTGCAGAAATTTGCATTTTGGGCTTTATATGATTAATTGAATGTTCCTACAAGTTATTGTCTTTTAGATTCACTACGTGATCAGGCTTCTAGTTGATTCAGGGGTTCTAGGGACAAAGAAAACATATGGCTTCAGACCTAGATGTTTCATTGCATGTCTTCCTTTTTAGTGTCATAGTACTTAATTTATCAACAACAAAGGCAGACCTTGAAGATTTTCTTGGATCCTCCTTATGATATGCCTCCATATGATTTTCCAAGTACGGAAGAAAAGCTGCCCTACCACAAGGGCTTAAAGGCATGCTCAGTGACTGTTTATTATAAAGCAATTACCATTGAAGTTCCTGGGAAATTTGTTCAATGTGTCCTGTCTTTTAAAATTTCTATATACTTTTTCTATGCAACCATGGCATCTTCTGTTTAGATTTAGGACCATAGGTTTAAGAAAGCACAGAAAGCAGTATTTGGAGGGATTTTGGCCTCTGATTCCCTCTTTCTGGCATGAAATTGAGGGAAGATAACATCTTAACTGTCTTAGAATGATGATTCTCGGAGAAAACAATATTCATGACATAGACCTTGTCTTTTCTCTTGGAAGAAGCTACAGTTTGCACTTGTGCTTTACCTTGCTTTTGCATCAAAGGGTTGCATCGAACAGGAATTATTTCCTTTTCCCTTGTTTGGAGAAGTTTTTTGCTGATAATTTATATATTAGGTTAGGTTGAAGTAGGGTCAAATTTAGTTTCAGTTCAAAAGTCAACTGTTGCATTGGCTGTCATATTACTTGATTAAGAAGTCATTTCAGATACAAAATAAATATCCAGGGTTTTAATTCTTGTCTTTGTTAGCCTAGTAGAGTTCCGAACAAGGCCAAAGAAGGTGGTGCTTCTTCTTCCTGTCCTTCTCTTCCTTTTTTTCTTTGCTGTTAAATTCTACACCGTCTCTTTATGTGACAACAGTTTTTAGAAATTCAATACTGTTGTAAACATAAAACTTATCAGGTCTATGAGATGGGAAACATGATTGCAACTGATAGAAATATTTTAAACAGATTTGATGAATGCTCAAGAACACAAGGGAATTTTCATTATGGACACAAAAATCTGGTTGTACATTTACACCTCTGACACCGTAGAATCAACTAATAATGACCTCATTGTTTAAGTTTCCTTCATCAACAGTTCTATGATGAAAAGCTCATGTGATTTTCCCTATGAGTAGAACATTTCTTACTTTTCTTTAATTCAACCTTTATAATTTGTGCTTAGATACAGATATATTTATCATTTATGTGATGCTTCTCGTTTGTTGACTCCTTTCACTCATGTATCAGGGAATTCTCAGGAATGGAATAATTGTTGCAGTCAAGGTACTTTCTGCAGACTCACGGCAAGGGGTTAGGGAATTTTTGACTGAGATTGATGTTATAACAAACATCAAACATTCAAACCTTGTTGAGCTGATTGGTTGCTGTGTCGAAGGCAGTAATCGCATTTTGGTTTATGAGTACTTGGAAAACGGTAGTCTTGATCGTGCATTACTAGGTAACTGTCATATCTTTGCAGGATTTATGATAAAATCAGCACAAGCAACTACTACTGTTAAATTCTTTCGCCTTTCAGGTTCAAACAGTGATGCAGGTAGGCTGAACTGGTACATCAGATCTGCAATTTGTATGAGCATAGCCAGGGGTCTCATGTATCTTCACGAGGAGCTTCAACCACCAGTTGTGCACAGAGACATAAAAGCTAGCAATATTCTCCTTGACAGGAATTTTCTCCCTAAAATTGGAGACTTTGGTGTGGCTAAGCTTTTTCCTGATGATATTACTCACATCAGCACACGTGTAGCTGGAACAACGTACGATTTGCTCAATTTTGTTGAACTTACCTAGACTACATTTTCTTAATTGAGTTCTAGTTGTTAGAGTGTTTCCAATGACATATTCTTTAATTCATGTTAACACCCTGTATCTTTTACAGAAGAACATACAAAAGGTCACTTGTTTAGTTATGTTGGTTGTTTAAAAATGAACACAAAACTGAAACAAGGAAAATTTGACTACAATTTTTTAGCCATCAAACACTCCATCCTATCAGATGAGAGTCTACTGTTGTAGTAAACTAGCACCGGATATGTGCAAATGCATGGTATTATACATTGGCACAAGAATAATGTAGGCTCTTAGTACAGTTTACGGGGAAAAAATATTATGCACGAGAAATAGGAAAGAAGTATAACTTTGATGTTAGGTCTAATGTTTAAAGGAAAGTACCTCATAAGTATAATTTTCCTTTAAAACTGTTCTATGCATCCACAAAAGCTAAGTCAAAAAC
Source organism: Musa acuminata AAA Group (assembly GCF_036884655.1). Classification (NCBI taxonomy): domain Eukaryota; kingdom Viridiplantae; phylum Streptophyta; class Magnoliopsida; order Zingiberales; family Musaceae; genus Musa; species Musa acuminata. The sequence continues at coordinate 7,157,797 of NC_088349.1, forward strand.
TTCTGAGAAAGGAAATGTAGTTGTTAAGTCTTTTTCAAACTAGAAATTTATTTTTCTCTTGCTTTGTCGGAAGCAACTCATGAATGGCAGAATGAACTTCAAAGTTAAAACTAAGTGGAAAAGAAGCACATGAGACAAACAATTTCCTTGTTGCAGCACATAATGGTAATATTTTCAGCGATCTTCTCTGAAATTTGATTAGTAAACATCAGGCAACAATGAATGTGAATATGAACTTAGAAAAATCTGCTTATCAAGATCACTTCTGAACATCTAAATCATCCTTAATCTTATTCTCATTTCATATGGTACTGCTTGTATGTGTAAATATGTATATTTAATTTCAGTGTATATGCTCTTCAATAGATTCATCTAATTTTCTTTTGGTACTTATTGATGGCAATATTTGATGCAGGGGTTATTTGGCACCTGAGTACGCTTTGAAAGGCCAGCTAACTAAGAAAGCAGACATATATAGTTTCGGAGTCCTTGTTCTTGAAATAATCAGTGGCAGAAGTAATTCCAAATCATGGTCAGAAATGGGGATACCACTCTTGGAATGGGTAAGGATTCATTTCTACTTGGTTTTTTATGATATTGAGATTTAATTATATTTCATATGATCTTTTTAACTTTTGCACTGCATTATGTTATTCTTTGTGGTTTAATTTATCTTGCATTAATACTGAATGAATTATTACAAATTTTTTATACAATCTTCTAGTTTGAGATAATCCGTTAGATTTTCACACTGAGTGAGAATATAGAATATGTTGTCAAATTTAAATATTTATTTATTTCCTAGCGTATGTTCATTGATTCTCCTAAAACCCTACATTGGCACAAACCTCATTTACTAACCATCCTTTAGCCATGCATATGCATATGCATATAAATCTAACTACTTGCTCAATTTCCTTTACTTTTTGTGTGTCCCCTTGTCATTGGGCTTTTATAGATTGTTCATCAACTTTTTCGAGTTAAAATATTATGATATTGGAAACAAACTCATAATCACAATCACTTAAAAGAGCAGAGAAATTCTGATACATGTATTAAACAGATACTAACTTAATGGCCATGTTATATTGAAACTAAAACAAGTTAAGGAGCTGGCTATATTATACCGATTAAATGGATATCACATGTATTGGTTTTATCACTGAAAATAATTAAGTCAGCAACTCAAACCTAGAAATCTCAGAAGCATATATGAGAAGAAATGGGGATAATAATAGAAAAGGACAATGTGTTCTACTTATGAAAATTAAGCAAGTGGCAACTTTCTGTACATTAATATATAGAGTTAAGACTTTAAAACATGTCCAAATTTTTAGTAATTCTGACACAACTGAACTCAGACCTATCTTGTTAGGAAGATTTCAGATGGTAAACTTGTACGAACATGAGTACATGTCAGTTACATATTATTTTAACTTTTAACTATAGCCAACTCCATTTAGAAAAGGAAAATGGATCTAGACAAACATTTTGCAGCCTGCTTGGATCCTCCACATCGTTATGTTATTACCTTGAGCATGTTCCCCCTTACCACTTATTGCTACGTTTGAACAAATTCAACAGATAAATTTTGAAAGGAAAAGAAAACTGCAAGTTCTGCTATATGATAAGCAAACACAGGCATCAACACATACCCGAAAATTTTGCACGCACACTGCTGCATTTTCAGAAGTAGAAATTCTTCCTTTTCTTGATATTGTCCTGACATTTACGTTGAAGATGTCCAAAGCTGACTTTAGATGCATAATGGATGTTGAGCAAGAAAAACGATAGAAATATGACATTTTTGTTATTGCACTTGTTTTCCTTCAACGTCCTTCTTGTCCTAATACTGGGTGGTTGGTTTCTATGAGGCCTTCGTCAATACATATGCACAATGTGCTGTCGGTTCTCTTTCTCTTTTATGTTTCAGGACTAATTGTCTTCTTGATTACATGCTTTGCTTTCAAATGCTGAAGTTAATTTTTCATATCAATTCTGCTGATGTCAAATAAACTTGCATATGGATTCGCAGACATGGACGCTTCTTGAGGAAGAAAGGCTAACTGAGCTGGTAGATGCAGCTCTGAAGGATTATCCAGAAGACCAAGTGATAAGATACATTAAAGTGGCCCTTTTCTGCACACAAGCAGCAGCAGGCCGGAGGCCATCCATGTCCCAAGTAGTGGAGATGCTGTCCCGGCCGGTGCTAATTAATAACCAGGAAATTACACGGCCTGGCTACATGGAAGACTCCGGGAAAACTAGCAGAGGTACGAGAGCAACGAATTCCACTTTCTCCCGGTCAAAGGATTCAACAAGCGGCGACACGACCACCCCATTCTCCCTGACTCATGATACCGTCACGGAAATGTCTCCAAGATGACTGTTTTTTGCACATAACAAGTTATATATATATATATATATATATATATATATATATATATATATATATATATATATATATATATATATATATATATATATATATATATATATATATATATTAAAAGCTAACATGCCATCACTGACGGCCACGCAAAAGATAAAAGTGAACTATAACAGAAGATTAAAAGAAAAGGATGGAAATGATTCTGAAATGGCCTCCACGTGGTTATCATAGTATCATGGATGGTTCCCAGTACAAGTCAACATGGCACACATCTAAGATGAAGCAGCTTAAGTTGAGGGCTTGCTGTTTGTTGTGGTTTCTGTAGTGGCTGCTTCCTGTTTGGTCCCGGTGGCAGCAGCTCCATCTTTAGCTGGGGCAGGTGGTGGAGGGGGCTTCAGATGTGTCGGTGTATTATGCTTAAGCTTTGCCAATATCTGACGCATTCTTGAGAGGTCAGTCGGCTTGCCAGGCTTTGGTCCTTGTACAACCACGATTGATGGCTTCTTCTCTTCTTTCTTTCCCCTCTTCTTAATGCTCGGTATCTCACGTGGTATCAGCTCTGAGATTGCTTTCCAGTAATTCTGGTCTGCGTTGGCATAGAACTTCTCCTGATCCGCCACGAATAGCTGGGTGACAAATAAGCAACAAGTTGGTCCCTGTACAACGGCTGGGTTTACAAACGAATAGAGCAAGCAATATTACCTTCTCCCTTTCTCTATTTTGGATCTTGTTTGTCTCACGGTTCAATTTCCTTTTCTCGTTGAATGCTAGCTTGTATTCCTCAGCTTCCGCTGTAATTTGATTCCGATGCTCCTTTTCCTTCCTTTCTTTCTCCTCAAGAAGGATAGCGTTTTGACTGCATGTGTGGCTCAAGTCAAGCCAATACATTTTCTTTCAACAAACTATAAAGATAATAGTATGCCACAGCAGTAGCTAAAATGTGCATAAGTCTCTTAAACCTTTTAACTCGGCACTGCACTGATGTGTTCAGATCTGAAAGGTAGGATCCCTTGTGAATCAAGTTTCAACAGCACAAATGACTTTGGCAAACAAAATGTTTACTTCCTTTATCTGAAACTCAAAACATCTCTGGATGCAAAACTCAATAGATAATTACCAACTTTTCCATCTAATCGAAAAGACTATCTTCCCCTTAGTGAGATCAAGAGGCTAAGCGCCCGCCTTAGCACCCAAGCATGGCGGGCGAAGGCTCAAGCACCTCAATTTGGAGTTCGGGCAGGCACCTTTAATTGAGTGTCACTTAGGCGTGCACTTGGGCACCTAGCCCAAATTGATCTAAAGTAGCTTGAGTTGAACTCAAACTTGGTTCAACCACGCCATTAAACACCACCCCCTCGGTGTACTTCCCTCTCCTTAACCTAATCCAATGCTTACTTAGTGCGTGTGCAAGGCGACTGGATCTCAAATTCTCAACACATGTAGAAACCAGCGGCTGTCATTCGTGCATAAGGCAAGCGACCCTCTGGCAATGCCTCCCCTCTCAGAAATGGAGGTACCTTCCTCTCTTTCCTCTTTCTCTCCATCCTTTTCCCCCTCCTAGTTGTGCTAGCATTCGCACTCTTCACCGTGTTGTCCCCCCTCCACTCTCGTGACAGAACCTTTCTCTCCCGGTGGCTCTTCACGATTGATGGTACAACCACCTTCCTCCCACTGATCATAGTTTCATAAATTTGGACTATGCAATCTAGGAGTTTGATATTGCTCGTCTTTAGAATCCTTGTACTACATCACATCCGTAGGCCCTGAACCAAACCATGACATATGCTATCATAACAGCCTTGGATCCTTTCATCAGAAAGACCAGTTCATAAAATCAAATCTAAACCGATCTATTATAATTCAAGCTAGATTTGAATCAGAATACAGTTGCAACTCTATTTACACTTTAGAAGTATGAAGAACTGCAATTGTTCCTCTAAACAGTATCCAATTTACACTGCACAAACATATCTATGGAAAAAGCCTGTATATTCTATTCTAGTATTGCTCGTTTCAGCTTGCAAAGGTTACGATCAAGTAGTACTGCTAATCTGCTACCGATTCTATCACACCCTAATCCGTGACACGCAAAGACCAAAGAATCAAAATAAAGACTAATTGAAAGCGCCAATTTCCCTGAACAATCATAAACATCAGCTTCGATTCGTTGCAGCAAAGATCAACTTCCAAATGCTAGCAACTAAACCTAATTCGGGACCATAAAGATCACCAAGAGGAGCATCTCCCAACTCTAAAGTACACCCAACAAAACCAAGAAAAATACACAAGAAATTGTAGCATCGAACAAGAGGGTCAAGCAAAGGAGGACTCACCGGCGCCATTCCCGCAGAATAAATCCTTCCTCCAGCTGCATCTCGCTCGGTGGCGGCAGAATCGGCCCGTCCGAAGTGAACGCCCCGTCATGATCCACCTCCCCGTAGGCCATCCCGTTAGGTTCGGGCACCGAGGAGAAGTCGGAAGGGTGCGGGTCCGCGAGGAACCCGTAACCCTCGGGCAACGGGGGGGAGCTGCCGCCGTCGCCAGAGACGTGGAGGACGGGTACATCGTGGAACCCCCCGTATCCACCTGATGGGTCGTCGGCGACCGGGTCCTCGGCGTCGACGTCGTCGGGAGCGGCGGCGGGCGAGAAGGAGGAGGAGACGGCGTCAAAGCGCTGGGAGGGGAGGCGGGGGTCGTAGCCGACGTAGCCGTCGTCGTCGTCGAAGGGGCCGACGGAAGCCCTGACCGCCACCTCTTCGTCGTCGAGGTCGAAGACATCGTCGAAAGAAGACGACATCGCTTCTCTTTCCCTCCGTCTGAAACCCTCGACACCTTTTGGCGTCGGGTGAAGCAGAACGCCGCGGAGCGATATAAAGCAGCAGCGAAGCGAAAAGAAAGAGGCGGTTCGAATGATCGCGTTTATTTTCTTTTGTTACCCCTTTTACCTTTTTATCCTAAACAAGTTTCAAATATCGTAATTGCCCTTTCAAATTTAAAAATAATTTTAAATCTAGAAATAAATAAAATTAAAAAAATATATCTTTATTATTCTTATAATCATAATAATATTTAGCTAATAACAGTTAATGAATTCATAATAATAATCAAGATTTTAAATATTATATTATACTAGTATATCAATAGTATGGTACGTACTAAACTGTTTCGAATTGTATCGAACGTATCGACACATAATACACAAAAGTATACTAATATATCATCCTACCGGTTCTCTATTGAATCAGTACATATCACTCGTATCAGATAGTATGATATAATATTGTAAATCATGATAATAATATACATAGACCTAACGACGAATGATAAATCTTTAGGATCATGAAGGTGGGTTATGTTATATTTTGGTGCAATGAATCAAGTATAATAGATGATGAGATAATCTCGATAGATAAGTTTTTAAGCTATCTGTCTTAAAAGGAGTAGATTGATTTGAAGAAAAATATATCCTCTACGTTTTGCTTTGTGATATTTTACATAAGAACATTGACCCATCGTGGATCATACTGACTCACAATCCCTAACATCCGTGCTTTTTGACCCAACTGAGCTCTCACATAATTTATTATACTGCATTGAATATAAGTAAGCAACCAATTGGGTTGCATAGGCTTGTAATAGATCGTCTTTCTTTTCGTGGGAGGATACTTTCCCTCCTAAATTATCTTATGTTGTTGACGACGAAGTCTAAGGGAAAGGAAAGGAAAAGTGAAGAAATGAGACATAGATTTGCTTTTTGAAAATAAAAATTATATCTATAATCCAATTTGTATATAATGTATAATTGGAATTGGTGTGTGTAGCTTTATATTGGCATTTGCATATCACTCCTTCAATTTAATGAACCATAATTTGGATTTTTATTTTTTGATGAAATAATAGATGCATAAATAAATTTATATTTTATATATAATAAATAAACCTGCATAGTCTAGACTCATGTAGTAGATTGTGATTTCTCAATATAGATTTAGTGTTAGTCTCACACATTTTAATTTTGCAAATTTATACTAGAGGTTAGTAGTGTTAAATTTAATTATTAATATTAAGCATCGAAATTGACTTGACTCGACCAAAGGTATCGATTAGTAAAAATTTTGATAGTTTATCGTAAGATCCTAAACTTGAATTCTGTCTTTGTAATTTATCTTTTTCATATATTGTCATGCTTTGAAATCATAATTATTTGTTTCTAGTCTGGAGACCTTCTTGATTTAGTAGCAAACATTGCTGGCTTACTTTTATTTTCTAGTCAACTGTACCTGTCAAAATATAATTGATCAAAATTATTTACCATATCAGAAGGAAAGCAGGATAACATTTATAATGATAGCAAGATCATATAGTTTCCTGGGTAGGTAAGTATCCCAAGCCAGAGACAAAGGAATGCCACATATTGTAGTGACATGACATAGATACATACATGGGAGATTTTTAATTCCTGCAAGGATATGTCAAGCTTGAACATTCCAAATAATAGTACTGTAAAGAGGACAAAAAAAATCACATAATGGGTCATTAGATCTTTTGACAAAACAACATACTTGATTCTACTGTAGCCTCTTTATTAGATATGAAACAATATGATGCCTTAATCAGTGTGCAGGTTATATATATATATATATATATATATATAGAAAAGAATTAAAACTGTCAGATAAAATATCTATGGTTTCTGGAATCATACATGTGTTGACCAGCTTCTGTGCTTTTGTGAACTCAAAAGAAAACTGTGCAAGTGGAGATCATATATTGCTTCCTATGAAATTTAATCCAACATTCTCTGAGTTCATACCAAAACCAACCCATTTCAATCACATAATTAATCCAAGTTTGCTACTTCCCTCCAATTAAACATGTGTTAGTGCTTTCAAATCCCCATCAAGAAAATAATCCCAAAGGCTCAAACCATGATGCATTGTTTACATTTAGCAAGCCAAGAATTAGGACTTTGACCACCAAAAAATAATCTCGAGGAAAATGAATATCATATCACAATATCTTTACTACTTTTCTAGGTCACACAAATCTTGATGAGTTTGGCAGTATAGATGAGGGATATTAGCACTGTCAGTTTTTTTTCTGAGAAAGAGTTACACACTGTTACAACATTCTCCCCACCTTTGGAGCATGACAGTCCCATTTTGATCAATCCTTCGGATTGCAAAGCCTGCTGGATATCTTGCAGTGACCAGAAAGTTGGAAGATATATAATGATAAGAAAACTGACTAAGATCACAAAGAATCATTGAACCAGTTAAAACTTTTTTGCAATAATGATGATGACATCGAGTGAGATACTGCTGCAGTGATGCTGGTCAGATCATTCCTTTTGCACCAGAACTTCCATGTCACCAAGTTCCACCTCAATTCTTTGCCATTCCCTTCCGCTATCAAATAACAACTCGATCTGCTCTAGAGATTTGCCTTTGGTTTCAGGAACATACATATACATAAAAACCACCGAGATTGCTGAAATTGCCGAAAAAATGAAGAAGGTTCCAGCCACAGAAAGGGCACGACACATCGACAGGAAGGACATTGCAACCACACCACTGCTCACTCTATTCCCTACAGTTCCTAATGCAGCTGCCTGAGCACGCAGCCTTAAAGGGAAGATTTCAGAGCTCATTACCCAACAAATGGGACCTAATCCCACTGAAAAGAATGCCACATTTCCGCATACAGCCAATATCGCGACCAAAATTCCTACTCTAGGCGAAACCAGTTCGTGTCCAAGCAATGAAAGAGCTAGACCCAAACAAAACAGGGAAACGGTCATACCAACAGTGCTAACATATAGCAAAGGCTTTCTACCAACTCTGTCAATTAGGAGGATCGCAACCAAGATGAATGTAGTTTTAGTAAAACCAACAGCAACAGTCGCAGCAAGAAGTTTGCTGTCAGAACTGATTCCTGCATCCCTAAATATGGTTGGGCTGTAATACACAGTTGCGTCAATACCACTGATTTGCTGGAAGCACTGTATGCCAAACCCGGTGATCAGCATCCTACGAAGTGCAGGGGAGGGCCTCAGGAACTCCAACCACACAGCTTTTTCCTCACACTTCTCTCCCTTCACACCACCAGCAGCTTCCTCTATTTCAGCTAATTTGCACTCAACTTCTTCCTCGCTCTCGCTGATCCTCATTAGCACTGATCTTGCTTCTTCTACCTTTTTTTGCATGACCAACCATCTAGGAGATTCGGGGATTACAAACAATGCGAATCCAATGAAAACGGATGGGACAATTCCGATACCAAGCATTATCCTCCAGCTTATATGTTCTGAAAGACCAGAGAAGGCATAGTTTGAAATGTAACCAAGAAGGATTCCAAGATTTATAAAAATCTCAGGGAAAGAGGTGAATGATCCTCGAGAGACAGTAGGAGATATCTCTGCAATATAAACCGGTGCAACCATGACCCCACATCCTATTCCGACTCCAGCCAGAAGCCTGCCTATGATCAGCACTCGGAAAGATGGCGCAAAAGCCATTATAGCAGCACCAGTTTGAAAAATAATTGCAGCTAAACAAATGGTCCATTTCCGGCCAATAGCATCCGAGGTTCTTCCAGCTGCTAAACTACCTACAAGGGAAATAATGCTCAAACACCCAACTAGAACTTCTTGCTGAACTTCTGTTATGTGCAAATCCTTTTGGATGAAAAGAATGCATCCACTCATAACACCCACATCTGCAGAAGAAGGCCATGACTGGAAGAGGTAAGTTTGGTGCATTGTATATGTCTAGAATAATCAAACATAAGCATGTCTACTGCATTCCCTTCCAAGATATCAAAAGATTACAGTTATGATTTCAGCTATCACCAGAACTTTAAAACATTTATGATATAACTTTACTATTAAATCAACTGTTCTCTATACAATGAGTCGACAATTAAACTGCAATGCAGTCCAGCAGTGAATGGCAACTTTTGTGCTCAGTAAGAAAAAAAAATTATCAAGTTTCTGACAAAGTTGGCAATATTAACTAACATTTTTTGGTATTAGGGAGAAAGAGGTGGTGCAACTTGATCAGAATTAAACAAGTTAAACATAATTGTATAAAAAATATACTAGCCAAAGGTATTGGATAAGCATCAAAAGATATAAACCATCATAGACTAGTCAAGCATGAGCCTAAGGAAATATATAACAGTTTCTTTTACTGAAAGAGAGCAAAAACCATTTAAACATGGTAAAAGATGAACCAAATCACAAGGTCACCTTGCCAGTATGAGATCTGGTGAAGGTCAACAGTAGCCCTACCCCTGCAAGCAGTGAGGCTGTTTTCACTAGCAATCTTATTATGATTTCAAATCTCATCCTTTATCATTTGAGCTTGGTATTTCCTAGTGTTCTGTAAGAATGGTTAATTTTTTAAATTGAACATTGCATCACCAAGACCTTGTATTGCTCTTCGCCAATAATAAATACTTAGAATTTTAAAAGAATTAAAAAGTTTTTAGAATTTTAGAAGTTCTAAATAAATAAAAAATCGAATCGCTTCAATTGTTCATATTGAAATGAATCGAGATTGATAAGGAGTTAGTCAATGATGTTCGAGCATGTACTTTTTTTGAGTGTTTATTTATTTTCTATCGGTCTCTATGGATTGATCACAAGTCGAAACATGGTTAGAGCACTTGAAGAGCACCTTTGGCCACAGAATCAAATGAAAAACAACCAAATCAATCAAGGACATTTCAGCTGCGAAGATGAGAAATAAAGAGATTTTGGCTGGCATAACAGAACCAATTGGTGCCGCTCATGCCGGAATCTGACAATTACAAAGCTATTATATGATAAAAAACACTCAATTTGAAGAAAACCAGCTGCTAATTCTACTTGTCAGTTAGTATTTCCCTTAATATACACGATCATCTAAAGAACAGATCTCAGAGACCCACATCTGGATCTCCGCTCGTCATTCCAAAAGCATCGAAAGCCAAAAAAAAACACAAACTTTAGCAGATTGGGATGGTAAAAATAAAAGAGGTTTTCCTCACCGTAACCGAGAAGTACAGAATTCAGAGAAGCAAAAACAGCACAGACGAAGACATATCTCTTGCTTTCGCTTCCCCGTGTCGGCCGATCGTTGGCGAGTTCGGCCTCGATCCTTTCGTACTTCCCTTTGCTTCCGATTCCAGGCAGGATGGAGCTCCCGTTCCCGGTCCCGGATTCGTTGCCGAACGCCGCGTCATCGCCCGACGCCATCATCCCAACCCCTCTCTCTCTCTCTCTATGAATTAGGATCGAGAAATAGACAGGGGCTTTCCGGGATCTGGGGAGGGTTTTAGCTTCGATCCGAGGGGAAGAACCTTGCAGTGCGACTTCGACTTCGACTTCGCACCCACAGGAGAGGACGACCAGCGCCGACTGAGATGAGGAAGCTTTGACTTCACACTCTGTTTTTACTAGGACCTTTTCGTGAATCTATTTTCCGTAATTGGCGCTCACTTCTCTACCCTTATAGCTATTGGGCAATAAGTGCGGGACCCGCATGCGGTTGTCCGTTCCTCTACTGCCGGTTCCGTAGGTGTCTCTTCCAAGAATCTTGTATTAAGTGCAGATCTTTGGGGCGCCCGTACAGAAACCCAAGAACGTACCCGTCGATGTGAAACGCAGGATGAACATTGTTGCGAGATTGACGGTGTGGATTATGTGGTTGGCTTCTGTATGCGTCTTTCTCGGTGGTACTATACGTGAATAATTAAATATAATTTATAAAAATATTTTTTTTAAATATAAGAGGAAAATTAATTATGATTAGATTATATGATTGGCTTCTTTATGTCTCTTTGTTGATGATATAACCTATAAATTAAGAAAAAAAAAGGGTTAACATGATGTTGGATAAGGTAAATTAATTATGATTAGATTTGAGACTAATACAAAAATTACCTTCTTTGTTGAGTTCTTGATAAGAACAAATATTGAATGAAGCTTTATTGTATAAATGAAATAGCTTTAGCTTGAATCTATTAATAAGTTCTTCTCTTATTTATAGGAATTAGGAGGGAGGATTTCCCTAACAGAATAGAGGATTTTCCTCAACAGAATGAGAAATTTCCTCATATAGTTAGGAAAATCTTATTTTCTATCATGCCCCCACAAGATGGTGCTCCTGATAAGGATACCAATCTTGAATCGATGCAAAGAATTGTTTACAAGCGATAGGCTTCATGAGTAAGATAAGTGTAGATCGCTACTGCTGCTGCTGCGATTGCTGTTGTTGTGATGGCACAGGCGTTCCCTTCATTCTCCTTAAGTCTGCCGAATGTTGACAGATTAGCGAAGACTACCGCGGTGAGGAAGATGAGGATTGACCACGGAGCCTCTTAGGAATGCAACGGCATTGGTCGCTAGCCGAAGGGTGAAGCTTCACTTTTCTTAGCGACGTTGGTCACTGGCCGAAGGCAAGAGTGAAGCTTCGCTTTTCTCAACGACGTTGGTCGTGGTCGGCTGTAACGGTAGAGAAGAAATCTACAGCAAAAGAGGAAACTGCAACAGAGGAGGAAGCTGTAGCAGAAGAGGAAGGAAAATAGCTACAACGAGGAAGAAAGGTGGGGCAGTGCTGATGAGCAGCACTAGAGATGCCGTAGCGGAAGGGAACGGACGTTGGCGCAGAGTGGCAACACCAATGATGAATTGGCAATGAGAAGAGAGCTTGCTCTAGGCAAGCGGCTCTGATACCATGATAGAAATAATAGAAGATAAGAACAAATATTGAATGAAGCTTTATTGTATAAATGAAATAGCTTTAGCTTGAATCTATTAACATGTTCCTTCTCCTATTTATAGGAATTAGGAGGGAGGATTTCCCTAACAGAATAGAGGATTTTCCTTGAGAAATTTCCTCATATAGTTAGGAAAATCTTATCTTCTATCAGTTCTCACATTGTCTAAAAGAATTTTGAAGGTTGAATATAAACAGATTGTAAAATTATAAGTTGATACAAATAGTAAAAAATAAATAAAGAATATATATAATTATTAGGACTGTAATAACATAATATACATTGGATAGAAATAGAAAGTGGACTGGAAGGTAGAATCAGCCATATCCTATTAATTTGAAGGTTAATTGGTTGATGATTAATTTTGTTTGATTGTGAAAGTAATCTATAACTTGAGAACTAATTGATAGGAGGATTTACCTCTCTTTGCATTTTGATCTTCAGGATAAAAGATTGCATTAGTTTTTAAAAATAATAATAATTATTATTTATTTTAAGAAATATTATTGATCAGTGCAAACATAAGGAAACAAAAAGAATCGGAGGCTAGCATTCATTCCATTGATAGCCTTATGCACATTGTCTAACTCTATTTAGAATAGGTTTGTTTTCATGGTTTAAGCTTTCTCAATCGTCTAAATCTACCTTCAATATTTACTTACATGTATGTTGAAGGGACCTTTTTTTTCTTTTTAGGTGACCTTGAAGTCTTATACTCCCTTATACTCACCGTCGGATTTGCTAAATTAGGTCTGGAATTCGTATCTCAAGATTCATTATATTGATTCCAAAAGTTATTTAAGAATGAAAATAAAGGATTGCACATAGTTCTTTAAAGACTAATTACATAGTTATCTTATAGTTATCATAACATCATCGGTTTTACTAATGAAAAAACGAAAATAAAAGATAAATAGATAATTTTAATGTTTTAGTTGGTGATGACAGATACGATGTCGCTAGGGCTACGAGTGGCCGTTATGGATGAGGAGAGTTTGCTCGGCAACTATGTCAACGATGGATATGATAACATACTCAGCATCGAATTCCAGGACCCATATTTTGTTGTTGGATGTTTCCGTTGGGAGCTCAACTCCTCCTTCAACTAGCCCCCCCGCATCTCCCCTTTTTCATGCTTATGCAATAATTGATGTGGTAGTAGGGGGAGCAATAGGAGCTCCGATGACCCTAGCTTCGGGTTGAGCGATCTGCTCAATGGGTCAGTGATGATCGGCCACCATCTTCATTATAGATGTTGTGACGACCACCACCATCTACGTCATCACTAATATAATTATTGAGCGGCGCCACTATGTAGCTATGTCAATGCTAATACATATATCGAGCATTCCTTTCACCACTCGACAACTACATTAGCGTCGACGTAGATTACGTCACCGGAGCTCTTGTTGCTCCCCTTGTTACCGCATGGATACGAAAAAGAGGAAATGAGGGGCTCGTTGGAGGAGTTTTATTCACTACGATTGTTATCAACTAAGAAGGGAAGCTTTGGAAGGCAGGTAAGCAAGTGGTTATCAAACTCTTGACGGACGTATTCGGCGACGTTAGAAAAATATAAGTCTTGGAATTCGATGTTGAGTACATCATCATACCCATCATCGATACAATTATCGAGCAACCCTTATCTCTTATCGTTACTCTTTTCATCTACAATAGTCACCGTCACCCGTGGCTCCAACGGTATCGTCATCTATTATCACCAATTAAAATATTAAATTTATCTTTTAAATTTATGTTTTTGTGTGTTCTACTAAATCGATGGTATTAGTGCAAATAGGCATAAATGTTTCTGTTTTATAATTATAAAAATATTAATATAATTTTTAAAATATAAAAATTAAAATACTAAAGATAATTAACTATATTAAATAATCTTTAATTAGCCCACTGAACAACACGTACTACATGCCACGCTCAATAAGGGTGAGGCTGGGCAGGGATTCTAATTGGAACGTGTGTCGGAACTCTTTCCTGTGGTCGTCGTTTTCTCGAGTCCTCCACTGTTGCATTGCTGTAGAAGAACAAAGACCAGGCCGACGTTGCGTCGAGCTCCAGCGACGCACCGGCTCGGCTCCCCCATCTTCTTCCTCGCGGGGCCCCCGACAGCGCCCACCGTTCCATTCGTCGCCACCGACCAAATGCTGGTGTGCGTCGTATCTGTCGGCCACTCGCCGTTGGGGGAAACGCCACGGCCCCCCGATCGCCATCTTCCTCGGTCCATTCACCAGCCCGGAATTAGACGGGGAAGTCTGTCACCGCAGCATCACCAACCGAGTCCACCTCGTCAACGAGCAGTGCTCCTGCCGTCAAACTGATGACTCACCAACACCTCACTCTGAGTTGGCGTGCAATCGATGGAATCTCTGAGCTTCCTTTCCTGCATAAACTACTATGAAAATACTACATATTTCAGGATTATATATACATAGAGATGAACTCTGAAAAGTAAATTCTTCTCATCTAAAGATTGATAGTTTCTTTTGTAGATCAAATCGCTCCTCATACAGACGTGATTTCTTGTACTTATGCTGAGGTATATTACAGATATATGATCGCACGAAAGCTATTATTGGCGGTAGCTGTCATTGCCAGTTTCTAATGCCGACTGAAATCTCAGCCCGACACTGACGTGCTCTTCTCTGTAACAATAGGCTTGCTTGAGAAGTAAGCAATGCCTCTTCCTCTCCCACTCCTCTTCTGCTTCTTTACCTCTCCTTCCCTTTATATTACGTGCCGCATGCATTAACTTCTGGAGTTTGTGGCTTCCAGTCCTGCAGACGACGACAACACACACTACATTGATCACTTTCCTCTTCCACATTTAATACACAGGTATTAACGTCAGCAGCAGCAGCAGCAGCGATTCCAATCTCCGTCGGCCAACTTCTTATTCTATCCCAAATCCGACATGCTCTCAGCTTCTATTCGCTGCCAGCAACTGCTTCCTCTCGTCCCAAATCGCTCGTCCTGCCGTTTCCACCGTAGCCATGGGAGAGAGCTTGAAGTGCTCACAGGTGTTTGATCGTGGTTGTGAGGAAGGTCGATGACTGTTGGTGTGTGCTATGTATGATTCTTTTGTTTGGGTTTATCTTGAAGGACGCAGATCTGGTCGGTGGAAGAGCACAGCAGCGGGAGAGGCAGACGCGGAATGCGGCGGTGGCGGCGCTGAGATGCCCGCGGTGCGAGTCCACCAACACCAAGTTCTGCTACTACAACAACTACAGCAAGTTGCAGCCGCGGCACTACTGCCGGGCCTGTCGCAGGCACTGGACCGAGGGCGGCGCGCTCCGCAACGTGCCTGTGGGTGGCAGCCGCAAGAACAAGCGCCCCCGGGGCGCTCAAACCACACCCGCTGATGCATCAGATGGTCATGGAAACGGAAGAAGCATCGACGACGGCAGCAGCAGCGTTTTCTCTGACGCTTCCAATCTGCCGATCATCCGTCAGCCAACACCGCCGGAGCATTTTGGCGCCGGATCTGAAGAACCGCTCGTCTTGAGCTCTTATCATGAAAGCCCTCATCCTTTCTCTTCATTACCGTTCTATGATTGCACAGGGCAAGACTCCTTCACTGTCGATGATCGTCTCTTTGCAATGGAGACCTCGATGCTGCACCTGCCGGCGAGCAACTTGAGTCACTGGGACGACATCATCGACCTCGTCAACCTCGAACTCAAGCCGCCGGCGCCCGACCGAGTGGATCACACTCTGACTTACTGAAGCATCGACTGCCTTCTGCTCTTGGTTGCTGGATTTTGTTCTACGATGTGGATGGAGACTGAAGAGGAAACCGATGGGAATTTGTTCTCCGGATATCAAACTCCACTGTTTGGTTATATTCTGTAGGCAAATCAATTAACACATCTGAACATTCTCAGTGAAATCTCTGAGATTTTGATGTTTCAGTTTGCTGATGCACACAGATCCATTCCAATATTCCAAAGCCAAATTACTTGGAACATTCACCAACCAGTAATTTAGCTTTTTTTAAATCAAATATTTTCACAAAGGGCTTTGAAACAATATGGGAACACCTGAAATGTTTAGTATTACATACATATCAATCTGCAGATGTGTGGTTTTTTGGCTTAGATCCATCTCCCAGAAACTTTTCAGGTGAAACAGATGAAAGAAAGCTTATGAACCAAGCTGTGGAAGATAGAATTCACACCATATACCCTATCTATACACAGAACAACTGCACTTTGGGAGTAACATGCAACTCGCACTTCACGCACCATCAACTTTCGGTGCAATGCATGCTTTCATACCCGAAATGGGAAGCCGAAATTTTGATATATTCTTATTGCACCTCCTCGTCCAGCAGTGACGATTACCATTCCCCATGCTGACCTGCTTTGCACCTGCAGAGCCCCTTTGTAAAGCTCACCGCTGGTTTGAGGGCTAAGATTGTTCCGTTGCGGCTTCTCTTCAGGCCAAGCCACAGAATCCAGATCGGTGGAGTAGTTGGCGTTCGAAAAGATGCGACTGTGAAGAGGGCTTTCGGAGTAGATAGGCGACGATGAACTCTCATGCCCATTGCTCTGAGCATGCACCTCCAATTCACACTTGGATGCTAGGTCAAGGCCATTCTGTCTGTTGCTATGGCCCACAACCAACCCTGAAGCAGTGGTGCTTGGCCATGCAACCGCCACCGTCACATCCTGGCAGTGGAAGTGCTCATAAGATTGAGTGGAGTTGATGACACCCTTAGTCCTACTTGGTTGAGAATCAGCATCATATCTCCACATATAAACATGGGAATCCTCGCTAGCACAGATCACATACTTCCCATTTGGGGCCAAGGAGGCTGAGATTTGGCTGCTTGTGTTGCGAAAGCCTGAAAAAAAGATGGAACAGCATCAGACCAATCAACCTTGATAACAAAATTCGATACACACGGTCCTCGCAAGTCGCAACCATGAATACAGAATACAACATAGTCATTGGAGAAAGAAGTGCCGACATACTATAATGAAACTTCAAATGTGTTTCATCAAAGATATCGATGCTTTAAATTGCAACATATAAATAAAAATTTATATATTTTATTTAGTGGTATGAAACCGAGGGCCGAGTGAGCTGCCTATGACTCCTTAGCAAAAAAGTGACCAACATCCTTGAGTTAAAATTTGCTGAAAGGACATTAGTGCATCTATGAGATTCTTTCAGAAAAGCCAATGACACAACAAAGATCCCTTCTGATTGTGACCATCTGGTGCTGTGATCCTCCATTACAGATTGTTCCCAAGATAATCTGCAACACTGAGGACCATTAAGTAATCTATGCAAGTCCTCCACAATGGAAATTTTAAAAATGTCACCAAGGTCCAACGCAGAACAAGTTGCTCGTGATTTGGAAGATCATATAATTCATGGAAAAAACTGCTTATTCTTCTTTTCCCTTCTAAGGGTGTTCTTTAAACAGGTCCTATACTCAAAAACTGTCTACATAAGGTAAGATTTCTTTGGTGAGAGCACAGCCACAATGAACACCAGGCCGTACCACGAAGATCTGTGCAAGATAGTCACTCGATAATGCGTTGGCAGTGGCCATACAGCATGAATTCATATTGAACATTGATTTAGATGATTGCTTTCTCCAGGATTATTCGACAGATGATGAATTAGTGTGTAGATCATCATACGAACAGGCTCAAAGCATTTTCATATGCCAGATGACAGGAAGTTGCTTTTCACCTCTTTGAAATTCAAAAACAAAATCATAAAGATTGGTGAAGTCCAGATCAAGATCTTTTCATATTACTGTCCAGGAAAAAACATAACAAAATCTCCTACCAAGGCAATTACTAACAAAACAACTATTCGGTGAATGTACAATCACAAGTTGATGCAAGTTAAGTGCACAGAGCAATAACCTTTATGGATGTGAAAAATAGATGCATTGATAATCAAGAATCTGTATTACTTCTTTGATATAAGGGTTAAAAAATAGATTTGGGTGAAATTTTTTGGCAGATTCATATTATTTGGTTCTATCTTAGCTACAGAATTCTAAGATTAATAGAAGGAACAAAGTATAAAACAAAGCATAGCCATAAATGTTGATAATATAATATCCAAAGTCATCATTTTTTATCACAAGAACAAAAAGTTACATCACCACCAGAAAATATCTGGATCATGTTGATTAAGAAAGGTGCCTGCATAACACCACATATACACTGGACCACAAATCTACATAAATATATATTTCCAGCTGTTCAAGTAGGAATCTTTTTTTTTAATTTAAGAAAAGAACTTGGAGCTTTTTCTGAATTTCCTGATCCTTTACATGATAGAAATTCAAATACATAGGTTCTTAAGTCTCTAAAAAAAAAGGAATATGAAAGATTGAACTCCTAATTCAGATGACCATCAGATACAAAACTTTGGTTATCTCGTGTCACATTATTAAAGCATCCTAAAGTTCAAACTACAAGATCCTACTACATTCTGAATGTGATGTCTTGCTGAGTTTGACCTCATGATAGTGGAGAATAACTAGCATTTGTCACCCCATTGTTGAAAGTCTACCTTCTTAAAAATTGCTTAAAAAATTCAGAGTAAAACTCTCAAAGTTTCGCCATTTAAAGTCTTCATCTCAGATTACTCTCCATCTCATATCTTATGTTATTCTGACCTGAGGAGGACTCCACTAAACACATTTATGCCATCTCTCCGTTCTGTAAGACTTATCTTGATGAATACATCTACTACAACAGGGCACCTTACATCAGGGATGAACCAGAGCAGGACTTTTCTGCTCAACTTGGTACCTCACTTCAAGTCACCTTTGTACACCCTAGCTCAACCCATGCAGGCAATAGTGTGCCTTGTCATCTACTTCAGAAAAGAAGGCCTGAGTCAGCCTTTGCAGCCTTAGTCCATAAGGGGCCAAAAATTGACCACATCACTTCTCATTTGTTGTCATTGTTTATGTCAATGTTTATTTTTCCTTCTTTTTATCATTGTATTGTCATGAAATTGGATGTTGTTCAGTCACTCTAATATAGTTCATTTTATCCCTTTGTTTTAGTGGATCTTTACCTTAACAGGGTACAATATAAATTTAAGATAGAAAATCCATAAGCCATCACTGCCAAGATTTACCTTTAAATTTGTGAACTAGTTCAATGCCATTGACAACACGAATTCTTGAGTCTGCTGATGTGATAAGAACTTCAGAGGAACTTCCTGGAACAAACTGTTTAATGAACTATTCAGTTCAATGCCACGTAATAAATGAAAATTTCTAAAAAATCCAAAAAAGTATAAAGCATGAAAAAAAATTTACATTCACCTATTTGGTGAATTTAATATATTTCTAGATACCTGAAAGCCAGTAATTTTCTTGTGGCTGGACTTCTTTTTCTTCGTTTGTAAGTAAACCTGGTTCTTGATGTGTAGCTTATTATCTAAAGGAAATTACAACAGTCTAACATAAGGAAAAGAAAATGCAAAGATCATTGAATAATGAAGTTAAAAATATCCCAATAGAACAAGGAGACAAATACAAAAATAGATTGGAGAAATGATCTTTATTATGGCACATACCAGATGTGTCGAACAGGTGGCAACTGCCCTTGTGCGTACCCACTAGAGCAGCCTGCAAGTCCCAACAGCTGAATCATATCATCCATATGGACTTACTTTGGGATTTCAAAGCTTACTCAATGTGGAATCAAATTTATCATTTGTCAAGCATTTGCTACCTGTCCATTAGGGGTAAAGCAGGCAGCAGTAACCATTTCATGAAGATCATTCCAATCAACAATTTGTCGGTCTGGAATACTCCATATGCGGACTTTCTCATCTAGGGATCCACTGATGAAGTATATGTCATCTACAGGATTGAATTGGATGCAGGTCACTGGATCAAAGTAGGTACAAAATTGTCATTCTCTAATAAAACATTACAACTTCAAAATACATGATCATTTAAGCAAAACAGGCAATGCAGAGCAAATTTTTGCTTACCATAGTCACTGTGGGAAAATGTTTTCAAACAAGAACTGCTAGACATGTGCCACAGTCTGACTGTTTTGTCCATTGAAGATGATAGCAGATACTGCATTAAGAAGTAGATGCATATCATTTAGATAAGACTTTTAATCATAACATTATCAGTATCATATTATCTACCAGATGATCAAACATTAGTAAAAGCATTGAGCACCTTTGATTATGCCAAAGCATTATGTAAAAGAGAAAAAAAAAAGAAGAACTTTCCACTAAATCTAGGAAAGGCACAAGTATAAATTTTCTGCAGGTTCCGTGTAGTTTGTCTTAATCAAAGATGTATACAAATCATTAACAACATGATGTACCATCAAGATATCAAGCAAATCTTTCAAGTGGGAGTCTGAAGCTCAAAAATAGTACAGAGAGGGAAAAAAAACACACTCCAAAAGTGACAAGTTCTGAGCATATATTTATGACATCAATGTTGTAATAGATCTCTTTCCTTTGAAGGCCTATCACTAGCTCTCTGATAGGTAAGATCTAGGTTGTCTTCCAGATCTTCCTTGGCAGAAGCTGCCATACTAGCAGTGAAACCCTAAGCAAGTTACAACTTAGACAATAATAAAGATGTGCATCAGCAATCAAGGAATTATCTTACATTCGATTTACAAATCTGAGAAGAAGTTTCATAGAACAATCAGATGACTTGAAGAAAGAAAGTAGAAAAATAAAACCAAATATGCACTTGTGAAATGAAAAAGATAACATTCAGCATCTCTAGGTCATGAGCAGGCAAACTCAAGTAAATTTGGTATTCCAACTAGAAGTTGGACTTGGTAGATGAATAGGAAATATATTTAATATAGTTGTCTACAATGATGAATTAATAGCCAACGTATACACAAAATTGATGTAGTACGGTAGGATATGTAATTGAGATGACCATTAGAATATGGCAACGAATAATGACAATCAGATTTTGAAGCTAAAGTCCTCAAAATCGAAGCACAAAATATCAAATGTATTATACAGAAGAAAGCTAAAGATTCAACACGAATAATGATTCAAATAACTACAGATGTTTTTAGCATTGCTAAGGCCAGCTAAATACTTCACTATTAGATATTGTTTCTACAGCATGTATACATGGGAAGGCATAAAATGATGTTCCAACACCCATCTAGAAACCACTACTAATTTGCCTTCTACTTTTCAATTGATGATTCCTTTTCATACCAATTTCTTCTCCAGCTCATGCCTCTAAATTTTGATCCCATTTGCCACCTATATTCTTGCGTCTTAGACATCAGTTCAGATGGAACCTATTGTTGGAGAGGGTTCTTCTATCTAGTGAATCACTTCATATTAAGGGAAACAAGATTAGCTTTAGTGGTCATGAGTCATGAATCATTTTTAAGTGAAAATCCTTGAAAGGTATACCGTCTCTTTGACCCACCCCTGTTGCTTAAAGTCTATTGTTAAACCATGTCTAGTGTTTGGAAAGAAAGGTTACATTATTGAAGACATTCACAAATTCATCAAGGATAGTGTCAGAATGTTTTTCCAACTCTTGAAGAGGATCAGATTATAACATGTTAAGAATCTAGAAATCCTAATGATAGATGAGGAACATGGACTTTCTGCAAGAGCAGAAAAAAATGTCTAATTACTTACTCAATGCTCACTAAATGAAGCTCAACCTGCTCAGGAATGAGCTCATGAACATGAGCTATCCCATGTGTGAATATTGGCATCAAATATGGATCAAAGAATCACATAAATTAAACTTTTTTCTGATAAAGTTTGCAAGTTAACTAAAGTACTACTTTTTCCTGACCTCAACTTGTTTGGAATGATTAATCAAGCATTCGTTTGTATTTTTATGACATCATGTACATGGGTGTTGGTGACATA
Source organism: Musa acuminata AAA Group (assembly GCF_036884655.1). Classification (NCBI taxonomy): domain Eukaryota; kingdom Viridiplantae; phylum Streptophyta; class Magnoliopsida; order Zingiberales; family Musaceae; genus Musa; species Musa acuminata. Next base: position 7,179,851 of record NC_088349.1, read on the forward strand.
TGCTAACACCCAAAATAATCCACATATTAAAGGATTAATAACACAATCTGTAACAGTGATCAGTGAATGCAACAGTTGAAGTGGTTATTTGGGCTTAACCAATATAGCTGACAAGAGAAAATTGATGTGTAGAAAAATAAGATAATCTCAAAGAATAAACTAGCCTACTATATGCCATTTGTTGAAGCTGGTAATGCAATTGTATTTCAGAGAAAATTTCATTCATCCATTTGGTCAATGAGGAGATTAATGATAAATTACTGTGGTCAACCAGAAAACAGAATTGGGATGATCCAAAGGCGCTAACATATTTAGCAAAAAAGTAGAGTTGATAGGTGGCCTTAATATGGGATAATAATGTTAGATTACTGATAAGCTCCCTCTTTATCTTCGCTAGTGAATGGCAAATGCAGCAGCATTTACTTACTTAGTATATGCAGCACCAATGATCAGTCTTTCTTCTTATGAAGGCTCAATATACCGAAAAGCCAGACTTTAAGTTTGTAAAACCCTTTGACCCACATATGTCTTGAGAAACCTCAAACTTATCTATTGTGTTCAATCAACTAGCATTTGGCCTGCAAGTGATGCTTCGTCTCGAGTTCCTTAAGGATCAGAATTTCACAAATCAATGTTTTCCCTGGAATTAAATGGTGTTTCATCTAGAGTTAATTAGTGTTTCATCGATTACAAACAATACTAATGCTGATTTTGTTAAGACATTAGTAGGCATCATTAACAGGGAAGTTTTACCAAGTGTTGATTAATCAAACAACACTGTGTAGCTACAGAACAACTATTTAACTTTTGTGAAACAAACAAAGAAAGAAAAAATCACCTGCGATTTGGACCATGATAGATCAAGAACATCTTCTGTGTGGCCTCTGAAAGAGCAGATGGGCTTCTCTGATAAAGCGAAAAAATGGTCTGGCATCATTAAGTGGTCAGAACTCACAGACCTTCTGCTGTTAGGGACTTTTGCCTTTCTCTTCTTCTCCCAGTGGCTCCCCTCTACACAACTCATTGCCACTGCAGGTTCCGGTGAGCTGTTACCAATTGCAGCCAGAAAAGGATTACAATTCCCATTCTCCCCTATGGCTCCATCTGACAACTCCCCCTTCCTCTCCGACTCAACAACCTCCCATACATGGATAACACAGTCCTCGCCTCCACTCGCCAGATATCGCCCATCCGAGCTAAATTTGATGCTCCAGATTGCCCCATTGTGGGCCTGAATCTCCTGAGTGATGTAAAGACCAGTGAGCTCCTTATATGATTTACCATACTGCCGGACTCTGATCTTTTCAGGGCCGTGGTGGAGGGAGTGCGACCCATCCAGGCTATCATCCGTGGCTGAGCTCGACCTCCTCCCTCCCTTCTCAGACGATGTGTCTTTCTCATCACTGCTCCGCCTTTCCCGGTGATGGTGCCCACCAGAGACCACCGTGCCCGCCATGTTCTTGATGCTCTTGAACCAGCTACCTTTCTTCTTGAACCTCGCGCCCGCAGGATTCCCTGAGTTGGCCTTCAACCCGCCACCAGGGCCCTCGCAGGCGTAGCCGTTTCTCTTAGTGCCGCCGCTCCCAGACTCTTCGACGCTTTGCCGCCTCATGAGCTCCTGTACGATTGGGGACCGGCCGACGCAAATCTCGAACTCCTCCATCGTGAGCTGCCGCCCGGTCCCGACCTCCTTCAGCTTGTTCCACATCCCGTCCTCCCGTACCTCCTTCACCACGAACTCGCTCCCGTCGTCCAAATTCCTGATCGTACATTGCTGGTAACCGCCGCCACCGTCTCCGCCGCAGCTGCCGTCGGTCTCTTTGTACTTTCCCCCAGCCAGCGCCCAAGATCGCCCGACTAGGGGCGGCTTGTTGGTCGCCGTGGCAGATCCAAACGAAATAGCACGCCGCTGCGGCCGTTCCGCAATCACACGATTGGGATCGACGGAGCCATCTGATCTGGATCTGACGATTACAGACACGGCAGGCGGCGAGGAATCGAGGGACGGAACGGATGACCCAGCCTCTGCCTCCCAAGCCCTAGGCCCACCGGAGCCGGGGTCGACGTCGGGGGAAGGGGCAGTGGATTTAGCCCGGGCGAGAGCGGGGTCCCCGATAAGGCCCATCTGCTGGAGGAGGCGGCGGCGGCGCTCCTCGACGGAAGACGGCTCGGAGATCCATACGTCGTAGGAGCTGGCCACCGGCGGCGGGAAGTGGGCGGCGCGGCGCTGGTGGTGGCGGTGGCGATGGTCGGCGTCGTCGTCAGAGGCGGAGGTCGAAGAGCACGACGACGACAGGATCCGATCCAACGACTCGTAGAACTCCTCCTCGTCGCCCTCCTGCTGCTGCGGCTGCGCCACCGCCTCCCACTCCACCGCCGTCGCCGAGCTCCTCATATCCGCGTCCGCATTCCGTTCCCGAGGCTGCCGACCGACACGGCGACCCGATTCGGGGCTCCAATCGGACGTGGCGAGAAATAGTGAGGGGGACGGGGAACCAACACACAGGGGATCGAAGTCCTATGCGATGTCGTCACCGCCCCGCCCCACTCCGTAGATAAAAAAGCAGTGGCTGGCGTTAGGAACAGTTCTCTCTCACGAAGTACATCCACCCCTTCCCAAAGTCATCCCCTTAATTCCATCGTTAATATCGTCCCTCATAATAATTCACACACACATATATATATATATATATATATATATATAATAAAATACGAATATTTTTTATAAAAAAAATATTATTAGATATATTTTTAAACTGTATTCTTATATATTATAAATAAAAATTGATCGATAAGATTTCGAAACCTCGATCTTATTCATCTTAAAATAATAAAAGAGGGTTTAAGATAATAAAAATAGGAGTAAAAAATAAAGCGGAGTACAGAGGGGGAAAGCTGAAAAGGGAATAAATAAAGCACGTTGGATACTGCTGGCATTATTATGTGGGCTGAGAGAGCTCGGCACGTTCTTCTCTGTTCCACTGTAATAAGGTGGCAGCTGCCTTTTTACACACCACTTTCTCTGGATCTTCTATCACAAACTAGTTTAATCTTAGCAAATCATCCGTGCTCTCTCCCTCTCTCTCTCTCTCTCTCTCTCTCTCTCTCTCTCTCTCATAATAATGACTGTAGCTGCTTGATGCAAGGCATGCAAGGGTGTTCGCTATGATGGATGGCGCTTTGCTTGCAGTGTGTTCTAATCTCGCTTCCCCGAGAGGCAAACAGGGCATTGCAAATGACTTGCTGTGTGTGATGGCTGTCTTCCTTCTCTCCCTTTCTCGCTCTATCCTTCCTTTTATCTTTGTTTCTTTCCGCTTGTCTGAGCTAATCCGACAGGGCGGACCATTTCCCAAGCGGTTCATGGCGGTGGTCCTCCCAACGCGGTAGTCCTGTTAGGCCCGAAGGTCCCCCCATTCCCTTCACCAAAGGTACCCAACTATTAGCTGTTCCTCCCTTTGCTGGATCAGCCTAGGTAATGGCATCTTTGTTTTACCTACGTTAGGTGAACAAAATGGTCCTGCTCACTGACCGCAACAGCTTCACAGGCAAAGCTAAGGAGCTTCTAAGTAGTGCTGTTCCCGAACTCCACCATTTCTTTGTGAGCAGCAGCGATCGAGGGGTCGACGTCGATGAGAAGGGACCATGTCCTGCCCTGTTTGCGGCAAAAGAATCGTTTCAGAGGAACAGCCCCCACAAGCATGTTGCAGAGGGCAACGCCCGTAAGAGAAGAAACTAGGAATGGCTTGGGCTGATGGCAAAGAACGCTGTGGCGGACCAGATCACAAGAAAAGCACCATGAGAAGGTGTGTGGGTGTTCCTCCTGGGCTGTGGCTTACTGCTTGCATGGATAATATGCAGCCACTCCAATGATCCTGTCTCGGTAAAGACTTCTGATGGAGGTGAAATGCTGCTCTGTTCTCACATTGCCATGGGAAGAAACGACTGAGCTTAACAGTGACAATAATTGAAGTTGGATTCAGAATAAGAATGACTTGATGAGTACATCTCAAGGCTATATATATATATATACCATTGACTTAAGAACCATTTTTCATGAAAGAGAAGAAGAAGAAAGAATTAGAATCTTGAAGGGTTGACAATGCTGCACGATGAGGGGCTGAAGGAAGAATTAAACAAACATCACTGTCGTACTGAAATCAATCATGCAAGATTAGAATAAAAGCACGAATGATGTAGTTCATGGCCATGAACAGGGCCATTCCTACTACAGTGTTGAGAATGAGATAGCTTGGAGTCTGGTGAACGAGATTAACAGCCTGATTGGTGGTCGAGGAGGAGGAGGGAGAGGCAGAAGAGGAAGCAAAGGGCACATGCGGCGGATTTAGTAGTACAGACAGCGGGCATAAATCCACCACTCACCATCGATGCACTTCGCTGTCAACTCACGGAGACACCGCCAACCAACCAATGCATTCCCCCCACCCCCCCCTCCCTCTGCTGCCTTCTTCCCTCCTCTTTGCTGCAGGCTGCGGTTGCCGATGGCCCACGCGAGCACGTGATGTTCTTCCCCGAGCAATCTTGGAGTCGCCTGCTCGCCCTGGTGGATGGCTGATCACGAGATGAGAGAGGGGGATATCATCACGCTGGGCCCCTCCCAGGAGCATGTTCGCATCAGGATTTACCAGATAGAAGCCGAGTCTTCGTCCCACGAAGATGCGACGAACAAACTAGTTGATCAAATCTTTCACGAGTATGATTGATATCTATCACCTAAATACAGTCGAACAAGCCACACAAGGTTGAATTAGACCATCTCCTAAAGATAAAGATGAATCTTGATCCTGTTTTTGTCGATGAACAACGATCTGATTCATTATTTTGGAGCATCACACAAGAGGCAGAAAGGCATATCATAAATTCATTATTTTCCTTTCAACTTCAAAAGCATTATGCACTGGAAAAAAGGTAAAAGGAGAATTTATTACACTAATCAGACACCGCATTCAACCGATCAAAACACTCGCCGGAATAACTTTCAAGGGGCAATGTACATCACATCAACAAAAGCAAAAAATTGGCAAAACCATTACTGCAATTCTGCTAACCATAGTCCTGACCCTATTGATTTACAGAGCTAAAACCGGAGACCTTCCCGGCGTTAAGCTGCTGAGACGTCGGTAGAGGCTGTGGTTGTGGCGGTGGAAGTGGTACTTGCTGTGCCAAGACACCCTTACTATCACTATGAACGGCTGATACACCTTGGAGCTGTGATGGCTGACCAACTTGAGAATGATTCAGCAGCCATCCTCCTGAAATCTGACGACCATCACCTTGCATCGACTGAATTCTTCCCTGAGAATCCGTCACATTCATGTATCGCTCTGGAACCCCTTGAGCTCGCATGAAGTGTTGGTTCAAGGGTACAATCATCTGGCCAGAACCCCAAAGGCATAGTGCACTGCCTGGAAAACTTGGCATTCCTGCTGAAGCCGGAGAAGGCCCTAATACTGACCCCTCTGCTGGCCCACCTGTTGGCACCTGCTGTGTGTGTGGAATTTCGTAGGGAGCATTGTAATATTGTTCAGATCCTTTTGTAGAATGATGAGCATAACTAAATGCTGCATGAGGAACTACGGCCTGGTTGGAATTTATAGGTAACTGATAGTTTGGCAGTAAAGGGGGTTGCGATGGCGGGTAATTTGAGGATGAGGACTCGAAAGCATTCCCTTGTTTCTCGGAAAGCAGTTGATCAGAGACTTGTCGATTCTGAGAACCAGCCTGGCCCAAAAAACTTTGGGGCTGATTAACCCAGCTGTTGGGAGGTGGGTTATTGTCTGCCTGGATATCACCTGGCTGGCGCTGTTGGGGGCCATTGAATGGCATTGGCTTCAAATGAAGTGGCACCACCGAAAATGGATGATCATTAGACTGTTGGTGACGAGTTCTTTCATCACGATAGTGATTCTGAGGGTTTGTGCTCGGGGAGAAGCCTGACATTGGTGGTGCACCAGCAATGGATGTCTCTTGCAGTAATAATTGCTTACAAGCGTTGATAGATGACGCACTTGCCTCAGTCTCAGTGCCGCCCTCCTTGGTATTGGATTGAAGGTCAGCATGAGCCTCACGAATATGAGATTCAAAGTCTGATTGTTTGAGAAAGGACTTTAGACAGTTAGGAGCAGCACATATAAAGATGCCCTCCATCATTTTGATAGATTGGATCTTCTGAATACGTTCATTGCAGCTGCAAAAAAAGGAAATAACAACAGTCATATCCAGTAAAATCGGTAATAATAAAATCCAAGAATAATGGAACATAATTTTGCAGTGGAATCAATATAAATAGGACCCTTGTTATACATTTTGTGTAAAAGTTTTCTAATAGTTGGTGCTGCAATATTTCTCTCTCAAACAAATGTACCAATCAAACAACCAAGAATATCCATTGCACAGAGAGTATTGTGGCCACACTTCCTAATTTGGAAGCTCATGTCTATCTTCAACCACCAGAATGTATCGTCCAAGTAAGAATAAAGATGATTTGATGCATAAAAACTTCAATATTAATTGATAAGATGAATTGGGAACAGAAAGAAGTCTCTCCAACGGCAATGCTCTATAAAAGAGTCCATCAATTGTCTATGCTCATTAAAATAGGCTGGACGTATATTGGGAATAAATGGTGACTATGATAATGAGATGATTGGAAATTAGTAACAACAAAAATACTGTGGTTGATGAATGTTAATACCGTTTAAACATGTTGACCACTAAATTACAATGGTAAACTTGATTGTCAAAGGTAGACCAACAGAAAACACTTGGTTAAAGTTACTGTCAAGTGGTAAGAATCAAACAGTTAATAACTCCATTTTACAATGCATGAAAGAACAAACTATTCCAAAATTTGGATCTTGAATACTATAAGAGACGCCAAAAAAACAAAACCCAAGTCCAATGCAGATCGAATAGCCGATTCATAAATAAATAAATAGATAAGCTCAGGTAAAAAGATCTTACAGGCAGCAGCTAGCATCACTTCTTGCACATGTCAAACAGAAAGCATGTTCACATGGTACCTGCAAATATTTTAGGTTATAGTAACAGCACACAGACCATAACCAACTAAAGTTCAACACTATGTTACCCATTTTATTGTGCATGCAAATCATAGTCATCAACAGAAAACAAAAAACAAATGAAATCTTCAGCCATACAAGCCACCTTCAAATTTAAACCTGTCTAGCATTCCAGATAAAATTATGAGGACTAATTTATCCAGCAAAATGATGACTTCCCAACACTTATATATAATGGATGACGAGTAGTATAAAATTAAAAATTTGGAAGTAGAAAATATCAAGGTCTTAATTAGCTTATCTAATTTTATTGGGAATGGTTGCAAGATAGGTGTGTCATCCTCCAAAATGCTCAATTTATTGTTGTTAGAATAAAGAAGCTACAGTGACTGTCAATTACCAAAGCCACCATAGGGGAACAAAATTTTGATCAATTAGATAAGCATCTTGTCAACCATGCAAACACGGTAAAATCGGCAACACAACTGAAAAGAAAAAAAAAGGCATAAAAAAGTGTGCATTCTCCAAATCTAGGAGTTGTTTTTTTAAGCTTCTATCGACATTTTTTTTCTTCAATAAAATAGACTGTAAAGGAGCGGGAGTTTTGCCATATTCTTGAAATACATAAAATGCAGATGTTTCATTCCTTGTTTTATTTTTTTTCTTTTTCTGGTTTCTCATCCTGAAGTCTCATTTAATTTTTCATTTAAGAAGGAAACCAGTGTACAAGATGCCTTCTATTACTAAAAAATTCCAATATTTAGATCAAGTAAAACAGCATTTCTCTCACAATCAAAAGCAAAAATCTCATTGTCCAGCTCAAGGGGGTTAATAGTTTGATGTTTCTTGTAAGTTGCATTCAGTATTTGGATTGAGAAAGGTATCCACGTCATTACGTCAATATGTTAAAATCCTCTGCATGATTATACCATGTCAACTGCTATACGCACCAAGACTAAGCCCTAAGATACATAGTACGATAAATTATAAGGACTAAAAACTTCATAAACCAGTCATGATAAAAGTTTCTGAAGTTCATAAAGTTTGTCACATCTTTTATTTCAGGATAAGGCCTCAGAATACATGTCAATTAACTGATTCCAGTGTAGCATTAAGTAGTTCTTACATTAATCATTATAATTCTTATGACTAAGTCCATCACAAATTCAATCTCTAAAAGGAATCTCTAGAAACATCTTCTTCCCCTGGCCAACCAACAAATGTCTAGCCCTATCTTGCAAACAGTCTTCAATGACAGTAATTGCAACATGTGCCTTCATTCCAGCATTTTCTAAATCTGAATCAGAAGTCTATGATATATTCTATAAATGAAAAATCTTGCATAACATGTACAACTCACAGTTCTTTTTTCCATCAAAAACAAAATTCACATTGGAAAGAAGCATCAAGTTCAGCATGCTAACTGAATTATCATAAAACCGGATAGTTAAATTTAGTCAAAGAGGTTAATCATCAACTTATTTCTACAAAGATCCACACAGCTCTATGGGTCCATCAGCATTTTCAGAATCCATAGTGAAATGAATAAGAGTCTATGAGAACAACTTTAGAAATCTGTAAAAAATGACAGCTAATATGTAATAAAGTTTTGAAAATAGGAACATCTCATGATGCAATGTCAAAAAGAACAATGCAATGTCCATATTTATGAAAAGAGAGACTACATCTTCCTAGTTCCAATCTGCATTCTGATATTTAATTCCAGCATCGACACAAGAGAATAAATCTTCCCACTATTCCTCCTCAATGACTATATTACCCGAAGTGGTAAACCTATTCCTTAATAATCCCAGCATCAACTATTGCAATGTCAAAACGAACAATTCAATAACCTATCTTCTGAAATTTATTGTGACCACCGCGACACAGGACAATAGTCTTCTCATTGATTCCCAATATTCTAGATTTGTTCCTCCCCAATAGGAAACCTTCTGTGCGGTACTTCTCAGGACTTGACTCTCCCAGGCCAAACCACGGCTCGTTCTCAACAAAACATATTACCAGAAGGAAGAAACGCGAAGAGAGACTAATAGTAGACAACGGAGATAGAGAAGACCTAATCGAACGGTAAAGACGAGAAGGCGAACAATACCAGGCGGCCGTACATGGCGATAGGGAAATCGCAACGCACGCAGAAGTGAACCCGCTCGCCGAGGTTGCGCCGGGAGCGGCGGCCGACGGTTCGGACGGCTGCGGAGGAGGTGACGGCGCCGAGGCTCTTGGCCACCGGGAGGCCGGCGATGTTGAGGTGGTCGGGGCACGCCACCGTCACCGTGTTCGCCAGCGGGTGAGGCTTCACCGACGCTCCGCCGCCGTCCCCCGCCGATACCTTCCGCAGTCGAATCTGCAGCATCGTCCTCTGCCGCTCTCCTCCCTCGCGATTACGAGTTCGATTGATTCCGGTATGGGTGATTGATGATTCAGGTTTAGTTTCATCTATATAACGTGAGAAAGAACTTTGCACGTGAAATGCACGTGACTGAGAGTTACTATTGGATTCGGATTTGGACGATTAGGATATGTTCGGATTCGACTCGGATTTGGTCGGATTCGATCTAGCCGATGACCACCAATTCGTGCCGGCGTGACCGACCCAATCCACTGGAGCTAACCACGTGGCAGCATTCGAGCGGACCTCGCAGGGGTGTGCCTTCCGTCGCATCCCCTCCACACGCCCTCTTCTTCCTCTTCTTCTTCTTATTCCCCAGACTGGCCTCTCTTCGCGCATCGGCTGTTTCCTCTCTCCTCAATGGCTTCCTCCACCACCTCATCATCCTCCACGTCCCTCTTCTCCCCCCTCTCCCCTCTCCAAACCCCACCCCGATACAAACATACAAATCCCTCGGATCTACGCCTAGGGTTTCGTCGCATCAGCTTCTTCCCCAATTCAAGAACCCTAATCCCAGTCCCACCCCCCCAAAGGAGTCCTCGCTCGGATCCGATACGTGCCGTGCAAACCGACCGCAAACCCAGCCGCTCCCCCAACGACGGTGGCGGCAAGGAGGACGGCGACCCCATCGAGCGGTTCTTGAAGCGGGACTACTCACAGTGGGGCTTTGTTTCTGACATCGAGTCTGTCTCGATCCCCAAGGGCCTTGATGAGGGCACCGTACGCCTAATCTCCGCCAAGAAGGGCGAGCCTGACTGGATGCTCCAGTTCCGCCTCCGCGCCTTCCGCCGCTTCCAGGCCATGCGCGAGCCGCAGTGGTCGGACAACCGCTACCCACCCATCGACCTCCAGTCCATCTGCTACTACTCCGAGCCCAAGCGGAAGCCCAAGCTTGGTAGTCTCGACGAGGTCGACCCGAAGCTCCTCGAGACCTTTGACCGCCTCGGCATCCCCCTCAACGAGCAGAAGCGCCTCGCCAACGTCGCAGTTGACGCCGTCATCGACTCCACCTCCATCGCCACCACACACCGTGCCGCCCTCGCTGAGAAAGGCGTCATATTTTGCTCCATCTCTGAGGCAATCAGGGAGTACCCAGACCTCGTCCGTCGTTACCTGGGCGAGGTCGTCCCCCCGGGGGATAACTACTATGCCGCCCTCAATTCTGCTGTCTTCAGTGACGGTTCCTTCTGCTACATCCCCAAGGACACTGTGAGCCCCATGGAAATTTCCACCTACTTCCGTATTAACGACCGGGAGACTGGACAGTTCGAGAGGACTCTGATCATCGCTGATGAACGGAGCTATGTGAGCTACTTGGAAGGCTGCACGGCGCCTTCCTATGATAAGAACCAGCTACATGCTGCGGTGGTGGAGCTTTACTGTCATGAGGGGGCCGAGATCAAGTACTCTACTGTGCAGAACTGGTATGCTGGGGATGAGCAAGGCATCGGTGGGATCTACAATTTTGTGACAAAGAGGGGGCTTTGTCAAGGTAAAGGGTCTAAAATTTCTTGGACACAGGTGGAAACTGGGTCCGCAATAACATGGAAGTACCCCAGCGTAATTCTGAGGGGGGACGACACAGTAGGTGAGTTTTACTCGGTAGCACTGACAAAGGATTTTCAGCAAGCAGATACAGGAACAAAGATGATTCATCAGGGGAAGAATACTAGGAGTCGAATAGTTTCCAAGGGCATATCTGCTGGGAAGTCGAGGAATTGTTACCGGGGGCTTGTTAAGGTCCAGCCTGATGCAGAAAATGCTCGTAACTTTTCACAATGTGATTCTATGCTTATTGGTGACACAGCTGGTGCAAACACATATCCCTACATAGAGGTAAGCTGCCCATTTATCGTTATAGATTGGCTTATCATGTCTTGTTTATATTTATTGTGACCTGTAATTTTTCTCCTTAATGTGAGATGCTGGATCAAGTTTCCTATTTTTCTGCAAGGCCAAGCAATTTTGGTCCCTTCAAAGAATTGGAGTTACTAATCTCTTTCTTTGAACTTCCATAAGAATTAGGTGATACCTTTAAACTCTGCAGACATGCATGCGATAGACTTTAAATGGATCTATCTGGTTGATGTTTAATGCAGTTATGGTTATGCATTTATGATTTGCATCTACATGAGAGTTGTGAGTCTACTTGCAAGTCGACAATTTAGAAATTTTGCTTTAATAGTGGAGCCTGGCCTATATTTTCCAAATTGTTCTGATTAAAGTGACTTGCTTAACGTGGTCAATGACAATAACTTATGGTGCATAGACAAATATATGCAACCAGAAAAAGGAAATTGGATATGGTTGTTTAGTAAACAAGAACTGATTTTTTTTATAAATTTTTTGTACACATTTTGACACAAAACTTAAAGAAGACAATTGGTTAAGGTTATTGAAATTATTCATGCTAGTAGCTGATGAGAACATCTGTATGTCTTACTTAGGTTATTTCTAAGTAAAAATGTTTAATGGTGGTAGTGCTTCTAGTGTGATGCATTTTTATTATTTTCTTTTATTGAGCATTATGTAAGCACTTAATTACATGCAGACATCAAAATATACATATGTATTCTATGTGTTTAATTCTCACATCTTCATTGATTTGGTTAGTTTGCAGGAGCAAAATGTGTGTATCATGAACATAGTTCATAAGATTAGGCTTATATCAGTTAGGGACAATATTTTGAGGTTGGTCGGATCAGATCAGCATGATTAAGATTGACCTAAAAATAATTTTAAAAAATAAAATATGATAAAAATAAGAAATATTATATGCTGAAAGATTTTAACTGCATAGTTAATAAGATATCTAACTTAAGAATTACAAAATTAAAAATATCAAAGATAATATATATATAATAGGATGAAAAGTAATGATCAAAATGCAACTTTGTCAGAAGATAATATTAATTGTATTGTATAAAGACATCATCATAGTAATTAACCAGTTACACAAAAAGATGTCACGTATGTATGCGATACAAAGATGGAGAAAAAGACACTCGTGTATACGACTTGAAATAGATGCCATTATTGTGTTCGCTGCCAATTACAACAGGAAAGGAGATAGCAAGAGAGGTGGTGAATAGAATCTGATGCTCTACTAACTATGTTTTTATTTGCTTCTCAAGAGACTTGTCCTTTAGACCTTTTGGTGGTCAGTATGGTCAATAGAATTGGTTGAATGCTAAATTATGAATTTGTGATCAGCCAAAGCAACATAGTCAGATGTTAATTGGTTAGAGATTGAGATTACATGTTTTTATAGACTTGTTGTCTTCATTATTTTATGGGGTTTTATTAGGTTTGGTTTTTACCACACAAAATATCTTCTGAACCTGCTAAATTCTTATTTATGCTTGTGCCACCATTGTTTTGGATATTTTTTCCTTAGATATATCTGCTGTCTTAGCAGTTGTAGAACATGTGTTTGTTAGCAAATCCTTTGGAAGTATTACCCAGTTCTTTTTTAATTTCAAATACTCCACAGAGATCTGTATTCTTTAATTAACGGTCCCAATAAGGTGGTTGTGTTCTATGCATTTTTATGAGGCTGTTGTCTTTATATATATATATATATATATATATGGCTGTTCCTCATAGTAACAGTGAAGAGTTTCAATTCTGTTACTTTACAGTTAAGTTTTATATATCCATGTGCATTTATGCTTTTTATCCTTAGCATTTCTGGTGATGAGTAAATATGGATTGCACTTGATCCTTGAGGACAATAGCTAATGACTACTTGCTATTTCTCTTAAGCCAATTGATTAGATTGAGTAAGCAATGTTTGTCACCTTTACAATTAAGCTCTACATATCCATTGGCATTTATGTATATAACTTTAGCATTTATGTTAAAGAGCAAATGTTGATTGCACTTGATCTTTGAGGAAAAAAAGACAATAGATAACGGCTTCTATTTATAGATCGATTTGGCATCAGTTTGATCAATCTTGATTGTGAATCGACCTTCTTATTTGTACCTACTCTTGCTAGATTATTTGTACCAATTGGCATCTGTTTAATAGTTCTTGATTGTGTGATTAACTTCCATCTTTGTATATACAGTTTCCAGATTATATGCATCATTAAACAACATACTTTCCAATTTCCATGTCTGTAAATTTAGTCAATTGCTTATATTGATAAGTTGACTGTGCATCGACCAGGTAAAGAACCCTACAGCCCGTGTTGAGCATGAAGCAAGCACTTCGAAGATAGGCGAAGATCAGCTCTTCTATTTTCAGCAGAGGGGGATTGATCACGAAAAGGCTGTAGCTGCAATGATAGGTGGATTCTGCAGGGATGTTTTCGACAAGCTCCCCCTCGAGTTTGCCTCTGAGGTGAATGCACTCATGAACTTGAAATTAGAGGGGTCTGTTGGGTAAATATCCTCGTCTCTCAGCAGAACAAAAGGTCGGGACTTTTGTATACTGTATAGCTTGATAAAAAAGCAGGGTGACTTATAGCACAGAAGTCAATATCGAATGCCCTCTTTATTTTGTTCTTCATACGAGATGACCACGTCGATGATAAATCCAAGCTCAATGTACCTTCTGTTTGGAGATGAGAATGTTGCTCACAAGATTCTACCTGTTTTCCCAGTAAAGATCAGAGCTTTCAGTATCCTCTCAGCTCAAGGGAGATCTGGATCTTAGCCTTTTGTTTTCAGGTATGGATTCTCATCAAGTCTGTTCATCAGCAAGTGATTCATGCACGGTGAAAGTAAGAGGAATTTAGGCCTTGGATGCCTTAAATGATGCTTCAAATATTCAATTGTTGTGTTTGACTACTGTTGCGTTTAATGCGAGCCTAATAAAACCTCTGTGGATTGATCCCTTCACAATTATGCTTCTCTTCTTACATGGTGATGGCTCTTCTTCTTCTGCTAAGAAGCACACACGGGGGAAGTCCAGCTACGAGAAAGCGTGAGAACATACATGGGAGGTGGAATGACTGAGGCTGAACTGGGAACACGTGGAGATATCTTCAAAGCCGTGGAAAAAGATTAGATTAATCCATGTGTTCTTGAGTCAACTAACTGGTAGGATTAATTGCCTCCTTCGATTTGCTTAATGGTATTGGCGTGGAGTAAGAGACGGTGTGCAAGATTCGTGACAATAACTGTGATACCATTGTGCACGCCACTTCCACTTCGAGGTTGTCGACAGATGTAGATGTCGGGACGATCCGAAGGGTAATTTTTGGGTCAACAAACGACTTCCAGTCCTCATCTTTTTATCATCGTTTCTTTTTTTTTCATCTACAATAGTTTTGGGTCATCTTTTTATCATCATTAATTAAAATATTAAAATTATAATTTTTTATTTATTATTTTCGTAAGATAAAATCAATGATATTAGAATAAATTAAGTTAGATTTTTCACCTTCATAATTATAGGGATTCATAACTATAAAAATTTTAATATAAATTTTTAAATCTAAAGATCGAAATATTAAGATCTAACTACTGCGGTAATCTATAATTAACCCCCACTCTCACTTGATGTCTAAAGATATGAAAGGCAATTTTTTTGGGAAAGCTTAAGCTTATGATTTTTTTTATAACATCTCTTATTTCCAAAATATTAGAAGAGAGGTTTTACTTTTTTACACGGTGAAAATATCCTCACTGCGAGGAGGTAGTTTTAGCTTTTGAGTTTTCTGTCGAAATTTAAATAGACCGAACCAATAAAACCAATTGTAGTGTTTTTGAATAGGGTTATATCGTTTTGTTATTACTAAATTCAAAATACTTTAGTCCTATTTAAGATCATTTCCGTTTTTAAGTAATTCAATTTTTTACAAACATAAACTATTTTATCTGAGAGTTTTTAAGTGCTGTTGAGTGAAAATTAAGAATATTTTTATATATTTCAAAATAAAGGATGACAACTCTAACTCTATTCAAAAAAAAAAGATCTGCAGAAACTAAATTTTGGCAGGGAACCCTTTCTTAAGGGTGTTTTGATTTTTTTCTTAAAGAAAATATAGAAAAAAAAATATCATAATATGAAGGAAAAAAGAAAACTAAAACCTCGGAGCTTTTCCTAAGAAGTAGGCCAGTGTAGAAACTACAGATGCTAAACGTTAGATGTTTCTTCTGCAAGAAAGCATCACCAGATGCACAATCAAATGCCACTTACATTGTCAAGGAGGGTTTTGCGGGGGGCAACTGTTTAAGCCGTGGCCTCGGGGCCATCGCGGCTTGGTTCGGGTCCGGAAGTGGGGGATCTCGGGCGGCGTCCCTCGGGGTCTCCCGGCGGCCGAGCACGGGGGTTCGGGCCGGGAGGAAGCTCCGCCGCAACGTCGAGAAGGGGCGATCCCGTCCTTCGCACCTGCACACGGGTCGGGCCGAGCTCGAGGAAGCTCCGCCGCAACGTCGAGAAGGGGCGATCCCGTCCTTCGCACCTGCACACGGGTCGGGCCGGGAGCTCGGCCCGACCCCTCCGACGATCAAGTCAGCGATGTGGAGGGGATTTCAAGAGAAGAAATGTTCTGGAGTGTGTCCCCGTAGGGGTTGTGCGTATCCCCCCCTCTCTCCTTTAGCATGTAAGGGTATTTATAGGGAAGTTTACTGTGCTTGAGCTACCCGCTTGCAGGGGGTAGGCTGGTACTCCTGATAGTAGCAATGGCGTAGCGTGTTGGACTTGGCTTTTGCAGGATATTAATGTGCCTCGGTCAGCGTTCTGATCAATTTCGAGGTGCGTGACGTCATCTGGAGCAACTGACATTGTCCTGAGACTGATTACCATTTTTACCCTTATCATATTCCCCCCCCTCCCCCGAAAGGAGCTATGCGTCGGTTGTCACGCAAGGGGAGTCCGATGCATAGCTTCTGTCTTCAGGTGGGCTGGCCGTACGGACGCAGTTTCGGGGAGAATGGAGCCGAGGGGCCAAGGAGCACGACGCAGGCGGGCTAGCCGCGCAGGTGTGTCCTGGGTGGCGTAAAGCCGAAGAGCCGAGGAGCACGACGCAGGCGGGTAGGCCGCGCAGGTGTGGTCTCGGGTGGCGTAAAGCCGAAGAGCCGAGGAGCACGACGCAGGCGGGCTGGCGGCGTTGGTGTGTCTCGGGAACATGGAGCCAAGGAGCACGACGCAGGCAGGCTGGCGGCGCTGGTGTGTCTCGGGAACATGGAGCCAAGGAGCACGACGCAGGCGGGCTGGCGGCGCAGGTGTGGTCTCGGGCATTACGCAACCGAGGATCACGACGCAGGTGGGCAGACCGCGCAGGCGTGGTCGTGAGGGCCATGCGGCCGAGTAGCACGACGCAGGCGGACAGACCGCGCAGGCGTGATCGCGAGGGTCATGCGGCCGAGTAGCACGACGCAGGTGGGCTGGCGGCGCTGGTATGTCTCAGGAACATGGAGCCAAGGAGCACGACGCAGGCGGGCTGGCGGTATTGGTGTGTCTCAGGAACATGGAGCCAAGGAGCACGACGCAGGCGGGCTGGCGGCGCAGGTGTGGTCTCGGGCATTACGCGACCGAGGATCACGACGCAGGCGGGCAGACCGCGCAAGCGTGGTCGCGAGGGCCATGCGGCCGAGTAGCACGACGCAGGTGGACAGACCGCGCAGGCGTGATCGCGAGGGTCATGCGGCCGAGTAGCACGATGCAGGCGGTCAGACTGTGAATGGGGCCGAGGCAGCGTGTTGGCTGCGCACGGGGCCGAGGCGCGCGGGCTGGCCGCGCGCGTGGGACCGAGGCAGTAGGCTGCGCTGTCAGCCGAGCAACTGAGGCGGGCGGCCGCACATGGGGCCGAGGCAGCAAGCTGCTTGCTGCGCATGGGGCCGAGGGGCCGAGGCAGCGTGTTGGCTGCGCACGGGGCCGAGGGCCGAGGCAGCGTGTTGGCTGCGCACGGGGCCGAGGGGCCGAGGCGCACGGGCTGGCCGCGCGCGTGGGACCGAGGGGTCGAGGCGCGCGGGCTGGTCGCGTGCGTGGGGCCGACGTGGGCGGGCTGGCCGTGCGCGTGGGACCGAGGGGTCGAGGCGCGCGGGCTGGCCGCGCGCGTGGGGCCGAGTCGCGCGAGTGGGGCCGAGTGGTCGAGGCGCGTGGGGCCGAGGAGCCGAGACCAGCCCCAGAAGTCGCTGTTGCTGGTGCAGGTCGGCTGCAGTGGAGCAACCAAGGAGAAGGCTAATGTACCGTCATTCCGGGCCCTTCCTCTAGCGCCAAAATATTGTGGGAAACAACTGTATGCCATGGCCTCGGGGCCGACACGGCTTGGTTCGGGTCCGAATGTGCGGGGATCCGGCGCGGCGGTCCTCGGTTCAGCCAGTGTGGCCTGTCGCGGTAGTCCGGATGGGAGGGCGGCACGGGGATGAAGTCAGACCGCTTCTTCGAGTAGGTGCGACCCTGCCTTCGTTCCTGCACACAGGTCGGGTCGGAAGCTCGGCCCGACCCCTCCGACGATCAAGTTAGCGAAAAATGTGGAGGGGGTTTCAAGAGAAGAAGTGTTTTAGAGTGTGTCCCCGTAGGGGTTGTGTATCCCCCCCTCTCTCCTTTAGCATGCAAGGTATTTATAGGGAAGCTTAATGTGCTTGAGCTGCCTGCTTGCAGGGGCAGGTTGGTACTTCTGACAGTAGTAATGACGTAGCGTATTGGACTTGACTTTTGCATGATATTAATGTGCCTCGGTCAACGTTCTGATCAATTCTGTGTGATGTCATATGAAACAGTTGACGTTGTCGTGAGACTGATTGTCATTTTTACCCTTATCAAAGGGTTTCTTGATGGCTTCAGAAGCTGTCAACCTTACCCTGTCCCTAATGCCTACAGGTCAACTCAATCCATCCACATACAGCAGTGAAGAATGATTCCTTTGGTACTGATTGCTCTGATACCGATCTACCGTAGGATGCTGCAGAGTTACTAACAAGGCAATGGTGGGGTAAAAGACCATTCTGATCACCACTGAATGGAGAAGAGAATTAGACACTACCACTCGATGCAGAAGCAAAATCAATCTATTCTGACAACACACATAGCCAGCTAGCCATGAGCAATGGTAAAAATTCATGGAAGGTTTTTGACTTCATTGAAGGGAATAAACAAAGTCAAGCTGTAGAACGGAGGGAGGGTGAGATCCCCAGATCAGTCCAGTGCTTCGTGATGGAGAGAGAATGAATAGAAAACTGAGGCCAATGTGTGAGCTCTTCCCCCCAACTTCCTCTGCACTGGAATCCAAAGCATTGTCTGCTCCCACGAGGCATCAGCTAACACAGCAGCTATTTTCTATCTCAGTCCCTGAAGCTTCCCCAGATTTCCATATAACATCGAAGACTTTGAAGCCAGCATTAATATAAGCTCATCATAAGCTTTCTGAGTAGGAAATGCCCTTCAAGAATTATCATGGGACATCAACTCGACAGAGAGAAACTTTCAGTTCTTGCTGATGCCTAGTCCACCACCAGTCCTTCCTGAGTTGATCAAAGAGGAGAAGAAATTGCAGCTGATGCAGCCAATCCTGAGCTTAAATCTGTATGCACCATGTGCTTCATTGCATCAGTAACCTCACTGTGCTCAGGTCACTCTGCAGTAAGATTCCAAGTAGGCCAAGTAAGTTCTCTGAAGAGTGACTCTAAATGGTGGCAGATTCGAGGGGTGGAATTTAATTGCTGCACTAACGACAGTAGAGCTGACCTTTATCACGAGCATCCCATCCGGTGCATGTGAGATCATTAAGTGCACTCGAATCACTATGATTAGAGGTAGAAAGATATCCCCAGCACTAATCACCAAGCACCGACTGCAATTAACTCCATTGACTTCCGAGTTCTCTTCACCCGCCCACTTGCTATAAAGGGAGGCGATACCTGAACGAGTTACTCCTCAGCCCCTCTCTGCAAGTGGCGTGTGCAGCTCTGCACGAGACCATGAGCAGCTCAATGGCTCCTCTCCTCCTCGCTCTGCTGTTGGCTTTCGTGGCTAGAGGCCACGCCGACCTATACGGCAACCCCACGCCGCCGGCTCAACCGCCGTCGAGAGTGGCCGGAAAGAAGTTCCCCCCGGACGAGTTCATCTGCAACAGCCCCAACAGCGACTGCTTCGGCGCCAACATCACCTGCCCCGATCAGTGCCCGTCCTTCCGGCCGGCCAACCCCAATGAGAAGGCTTGCTTCATCGACTGCAACAATCCCACCTGCGAGGCTGTCTGTGGAAGTAAGCGCATTAGCACCGCATGCATAGTTGTACCACTTTGCATGCTGACCTGATCTCCTCTTGTTGGGTATGCAGCCAGGAAGCCGGACTGCAACCTGCCTGGTTCAGGGTGCAAGGACCCGAGGTTCGTCGGCGGCGATGGCATCGTGTTCTACTTCCGCGGCAAGGCGAACCAGCACTTCACGCTCGTCTCCGACGCCGGCTTCCAAATCAATGCCCGCTTCATCGGCCTCCGCCCCGCTGGCCGCCGACACGACTACACGTGGATCCAGTCCCTCGGCATCCTCTTCGGCAAGCACACCGTCACCGTCTCCGCCACCCCCGCTGCCGCCTGGGACCGCAGCGCCGACCACCTCTCCTTCACCTTCGACGGCGAGCCCTTCGACCTCGGCATCGGCCACCTCTCCTCCTGGTCCTCGCCTGCCGCAGGCGACCTCCTCGTGGAGCGCACCGCCTCCGTCAACAGCCTGATCGTGGTCCTCCCCGGGTCGTTCGAGATCAGGGCGACGGTCGTCCCCGTGACAAAAGAGGACGACAGGATCCACAAGTACAACGTTCCCGCCGACGACTGCTTCGCCCACTTGGACGTGCAGTTCAAGTTCTTTGGGCTGTCGGAGCGGGTGGAGGGCGTGCTGGGGCAGACTTACCAGCCCAACTTCCAGAATCCGGTGAAGAGGGGGGTGCCGATGCCGATCATGGGCGGCGAGGACCGCTACTTCACCTCCTCTCTGCTGGCCACCGACTGCAAGCGCTGCATCTTCTCGCCGGAGGTGCCGGTGGCGCCTGAGGTGGTCGACGCTTCTGCTGGCTCCTTCGACTGCACCAGCAAGATGAGCCATGGATATGGGATAGTCTGCAGGAGGTGAGAGCGTGAGATCATACGAGGAAGAAGAGAGGAGGAGACACTGAAGGACGGAGAAGGGGGTTTAGTATGAATAAGGTGGCATGGTGTTGCTGTTGAGAGCAGTAGCAGCAGCAGCAGCTCATGCAGCATAGAATCTTAGTCTACATAAAAAGATTGATCAGTATTATGTGATGATACCAAGTGTGTAAGCATTATATATTATGTTTGAGAATTGTGAGGTATGATGTGGAGCAACTGCTCCTGTACTTTGCTATTGATTAATAAAGTGTTTAAGGACCTAATTACACATTATAAGTTCATTAATATATGATTTATATCAACACAAGATACACAAAATTTAAAACCTTGCATTAATTTAACACCACAACTCTCAGCACTCTTGTTTTTCTGAAACTTAAAAATAAAAAAAATATTTTGTTCTGGTTTTTTTTTTGGAGAAAAAAAGAAACTTGCAAAGATCTGATTAAGGCCATGATCAGTGATCCAAGCACATAGTAATAATCAACTGGCAATTGTTGGTAACTTCTTGGCAAAACTATTCAGCAAAGAAAAAAAATTGTTTCCTACTGCATTGTTGTTTCAAGTAAGAACTAGTTGTTGATCAAGGATTTAGAATGCATGAGTCATGTGCAGCCTCTCAAAACCAATTACTAGACAAAGAGGTTAATATGAAGTACTCTGGAAAAAAGAAAAAGTTTAGTGATGATCACATCCTGTTATAAAAATTTCCACAGAGATCAGAGCATAAAATAGGTAACAGTTCTGTAGGGACAGTATCAACACAGATGCTTCCATACCCCCCCCTCCCCCCCCACTCCTCTCTTGTGGTTCCCCATTTACCTTGCCAATTGATGCAGAATTGAACTCCTCGTAGCTATGCTGAAAAATATATGACATAAAACTCTCAAGACAGATAAAGTAGCCAATTCAAGCATGTTTTGTTCCTGTATTTTTAATTCTATTCTAGGATTTTAATTAATCATACAATTATGATGGAGTGTAATTTAACAAATACAATGGTTCAGACAGCAAGGAGAAAGATACAAATATGACAAAACTTTGTACTGACTGAAATCGGTGGATAGCCCTAAAAGTATCTGGGATTAGCTACAATGATTATAGGTTTAAAAGTCATGCCAACTATTGATTTGGAATCCAAGTGAACTTTGCTCCAAAGTTTAAAGACAAATTGTAGTTTATCCGCAATGCCCCATGTATGTATCCTGTTTATGCTGCTAACATTGTGCTTTGTATTCGGCTTATGGGTCCACATACAATTATTCCGACTACTATTTCACTCACAATGGGGGTATTGAACAAGTTTTTCATAATGCTAGGGCTAATAGTTACACTGGACCTTTAAGGCATGAAAACAAATATGCAATCTCAAATGACATTCACAATGGTCTCCTAATTGTTTTCAGATAAACTGAAAAATGGAACTACAAAGTAAATAAACTTGCACAAGAAAGAAAACAGGATAAATGAAGTTCAGTATACTTTGGTCCAGGTAGCTGGGACCATAAACATCCTTATACCACAAGTCAGGTCTCTTATTCCTCATGAGCACAATGTGTGAGCCTAATGCAAACAGTAATACATAGGAAAATGGAGATAATAATAATAATAATAATAAGTAGAGCACAGTCAATGTGAAAATTCAACAAGATTCAATTCAAAGAAGCAAACAAGTATCATAAGAAGAAAGTACATCCATGCAACCAAGACATTCAAGGAAATTACATCACAATTTTGGTCATACTACACTTTGACAAATCCCTATGGAATGGCATGTTGATTGTGTATATTATTGTCTTTTTCTTTCTTTTTTTCTTTGTACATCTGGCAAACTTTCTTTTAGCCGAAATAACATATTTTACCTTTTCAACTTGGCCTCATGATGCCTGAAAGGGATGCCCTCATCTTCAATACCTAGCATATGTCTAGGTTGATCAAAATGTCCAATAGGTTACAATGCATAATGAGATAAAATTCAATTGCTACCATTTCACATAAGCTTTATACACAGGACGATCATCTGCATGTTATCAAATATTTAAAAAATATATATAATATATAGCACACCAAATGGATAGCATATTATTTCAATGTCCTCGAGTATTCATGGTTTGAGTACTCAAGACGCCAAACGTTGGAAACTTTGACTCACCCAAGTTGAGTGAACATTCAACTTGATCGACTGTCAGTCCATGGGGTAACTTTTCAGGTTCCCCTGTTTTAATAGTTGTTGTGAACCTGAAATCTATAGACTCAAAGGGAAACAGAAATGTGGTCCGGAGACAATACAAAATGTTAATAATTAAAAAAGAATATGTACCTCTATATTTTGGCATCTGTTTGTTCAGCATATTGAAGCATCATTCCCAATATGAAGACTTTTGTCACTTTGCCAAATAATATCACCAGATCATATAATTGAAATGAACAGTGTGTTTTTTCATCAAAATGGACTTGACATATTCATAGTATCATTCTGAGAGTTTAGCTTGGCTTCTTGCATCAATTTGTAGACATTCCTAGCAATCAGACCTCTCTCAATGGCATGGCTCCAGAGTAAATCTAGAATGCCACTATCATTTGCAAGTGAAGCACAGAGTGACTTGTAAATTTTAGCTGTTATCATCAATTGCTTCTTAACCATTTCATTTAGTATCTCACAAGCTGCGATCCGCTTTCCTGTGCTCAAGTAAGCATATGCAAGACTAGCATACACAAGACTATCACCTAATAAACCTTTTTCTAGCATTTTGTTGAATGCCTTCTGTGCAAAATCAACTAAACCTCGTTTGCATAGCCTTCTTATTAGAGCTCTATATAACGACTTATCCACAGAAAGACCTCTATGTGCTATCTCATCTGGGATGCTTAGCACGGCCTCCACATTGTTCAGGCTGCAGTAACTATCTACAAGCCATGAGTAAGTACTGTAGTTTGGTGCAAAACCTGCATGTAGTGGATCAGCAAGCAAATTATCATAGAGGATTAAACAAGGGATGCTAGCACCAATGTAAATTTTCTTCAAAGGGTGAAAAGCACTGAAATAGTAAATGTGAATGCAGATGAAAGTTAAAAAATATCAGACTGCTACACAAGAAGCACAATTACATTACCAAAAGGAGATATTGACAGTCTAGCAAGTCAAGCTATTAACTCACAAACCAGCTATTGGCCTAGTGGTTAATACACCTCTTACTCACGAAGTGGTGCTGTGCTAACTCTAGGAAAGTGGTTCATCTAAAATATGATTTAGATAAAATCTAATTTAATTTGCCAAGATGCATCTAAAAACAAACCCCCTAATACAAGAGATGCACCGTGTCATACTTACCAGGCATCTGCTAAGGAAAAATATGAAAAGTATAACTGATGCTACTGATTATATATAAAAAGTGTATCCGGTATAAACATCAAATATCATATGTGCATCACAAAAACCAAATACAATATAGACATCAAAAACATCAAATATCATACATACATCACTTGTTCAATCTTACTTGGATTCTTACTAACATCAAATATTATACAGCAAGTCTTGTTCCATTAAGTAAGCACTGCTGGAGTTGCAAACAATTTGAACCTTATCTGGTTGAGTTTACAAAACAAACATATTTTACCACTCATGTTATTCTTACTTTTCTTTTTCCTCCTGCCAATTAGTAATCAGTTTATGAGTTAAATAGATCACAATTGATAATGTACAATAGAGTCTGATATACCTGCATCCAGCATGTCTAGGAGGACTTCCTTAGCCTCGTCTAGTTCCTGAACCTTGCAGAATCCATGTATTAGGGCCTTGTATGTAAACTGGTCTAGCACTTGCCCTGATTCCAACATCTTGTTCCTAAGCTTCCATGCAAAATCCATATTTCCTCTCTTGCAATATGCATTAATCAAGGTGTTGCACGTGACATTATCAGGTTGAACCCTTCGATCATCCATCTCATTCAGCAGATCATTAACAGCCCTCATTTTGCCTTCTTCACATAGCTTACGGATGATTGCATTATATGTAGCCACCCCAGGATACATTCCTTTTGCCTCCATCTCTTCACGCAATCTAAGCCCTTCGTCGAGGTCATTAACTCTGCAGTAGCCATCAATAAGAGTAGTGTAGGTCACTTGGTTTGGAGCTGCACCTTTGATTTCCTTAAAAAGCCTCGAGGCTTCCCTCATTCTACCGTCTTTACAGAATCCATAGATAAGAGAATTATAAGTTACAATATCGGGATGAATTCCTTCCTTCTCCATTCTCTCCTGAACAGCCAAAGCCTCATAGTGCATGCCCTTCTTGCAATATAATGAGATCAAGGTGTTATAGGTGAACAAATCAGGACGTACCACCTTCCCATCCATCTCACTGACCAACTTCTCAGCCTTCTCAGTGTCACCCGACTTGAAACAAACATGGATCATGACATTGAGAATGTGGACATTGGCAACAACCCCCATGCGGAGGATGTCGTCGTATACATTCCAAGCTGTGGCTGTCAGTCTTGCCTTGGCTAGCGCGCTCAAGAGGGCACTGCAAGCATGTGGATCAAGCCTCAGTCCACGAGATTTCATCAGCTCAAGTATCTGGATTGCATCATGCGTCTCGTTCGACCGGGAGTAGATGAACACCAGCCAACTCAGGATCTGCGAATTCGAGTCTTGATCGCCATGATCGCTCAGCAACGCACTCAACACCGTCGGCGACGAGAGGAACCCCTTAAACGCGAACTTCTGGAGCAAGTTCCGCGCTTCTTGGAATCGCCTGCTCTTGGTGAGGAGGTGTACCATGGTGAAGTTGGTTGGGAGGGAATGGTGGTAGTGGGGAAGAGACTGCGCCCACTTGAAGAAATTCCAGGAGAGGGCGGTGTCGGCGGACAGCTGAAGCAGGATCTGGTGCACATTGGAGGTGGTGAAGCGATCGCTGACATGGGGGATCCACAGGGTACACCAATTCCCCTTTGAGACAATTGCGCAAACACCTTGAATGAATGCCGCCTCGTTCCTTCCGTTCGAAATGCCGCCCATCTCAAGACGACCGGCCAAAGAAATCGCTTCAATTCCACTGGCGACGAGGTCCCGTTAAGCGCCACCGCATCTCTGCCTTTCGATTTGCACAGGTGACGCTGTGGAGGTCGCCAACTTTCCGACGCACTCTCCCACCCGCGACCAGCCTGCCTTGTCGCGTGCATGTGCGCATGCCAAATCCTAATCTATACATATGAATATGATGTTCGCATTGATGTGGCATATATGCGATAGCTAATAATTACAAGATCATATTATTATTATTATTACGATCTCTATACTGAAAATTTCTATAATTCTGAAAGTAAAATAAATAATCTTATTTAGTTATATTAATAAAAATATAATACCTGACACTTGGATCAGTACGGAAGTGATAGACAAAAAAATAATTTCAATATTCATTTCAGGATGTTAAAATTAATTTTTTTATCGATAAAATCATTACAAATGAAAGATATATTAAAATTATCTTTTTATCTATTACTTTTTTACCGATCTAATATATTGTGTCATACGTTGTGTTTCAGCTGATGACATTAAAACAAATGAGGTTACTTATTTCATTTTCAAAATTATAAAAATCTCAATGTAAATTTTTAAAGTATAAAGATCACATTATTAATAGAGTATGAGATAAACTATAATTAGCCACCTAATATCTCACATAATTAGGATATATTATTTTATGATATTTATATATTTATTTATAATTTTAAATAATATTTTTTCCTATACTAATTATCTCATTTCTCTAAGCTTAAGTATCTATAAATCTTCTTAGCAGTCCTCTATTATGTCACCATTTTTTTTATTTTGTAACTCAATGTATCCACCATCATATACTTATACTGGAAATACTAAATACATTTATTTAATAGTCTAATATAAATTCATAAAGGGTTGAAAATTCAAGGTATTAACTTACTTGATTGGTAAATATTTTGTCAAGATCTAATAGTTATTGGATACTTATATTTCATGAAAGCATCCTTGTTTTAACAATCATCCCACATTTTAGTCTGTGAATAATACGTATATGTCGAGAAAAATTGATTTGTCAAAAAAAAAAACACCCTAAATTATCAAGCAACGAATGAGTAAAAATTTCAACAGAAATTTCCACGCATGAACAAGAAAAATTATCAGAGAAACTTCGAAGGAAGACCAAATGCTATCTGCAACACAAGTTTGTCACGTAATCCATAGTAATATATCCTCGTAAAGATTTCCTTTCTTCTGGATGCAACTCAGGTCTCATCGTCAGACCAGTCGAAAACGAGGACGAGAAGCCTCCAAAGGAAACGATAACGAAGTCTTATATTGCATATGAATGAAGCGAAGTCAAGCTTGGAAACCCACGAAGCTTTTAGCCGCCAAACAAGCTTACATAACCCCTCCTCATTGCATGCCGTCGACTTCATCCTTGGCCTTGAGATGGCTGAGCCCCACAGAATCCACCCGGCTGCGGTGGACGTCGAATCTCCACTTCCGTCGCCGTCGCAAGCCGCAAAGAGCGGTGAGAACGACCAACAGCAGCCAAAGAGTTCGAGGAGGAGGAGGAGCCGCTGCTGCAGGTGCCTGTGCTGCACGGTCCTCACCCTTGTCGTCCTCATCATAGCCATTGGCGCCACTGTCGGCATCCTGTACCTCGTCTTCCGCCCCAAGATCCCCAAGTACTCCGTCGACCGTCTCACCCTCTCCAACTTCACCGTCGACGACGACACGACCATCAGCGCCACCTTCAACTTGACGGTCACCGCGAGGAACCCCAACAGGCGGATCGGCATCTACTACGGGCACGGCAGCCACCTGAGTGCGTGGTACAACGGCACCAGGCTGTGTACCGGAGCCTTCCCCGTGTTCTACCAGGGCCACCGGAACACGACGGTGGTGAGCCTGTTGCTCGCGGGGGAGACGCAGCTGGGCAGCGGGCTGCTGCAAGAGCTGCAGCAGCAGCAGCAGCAGACGGGGACGGTACTGCTGGACTTCAGGGGAAGTGTGCCGGTGAGGGTGAAGCTAGGGAGGCTGAAGCTTCCGAAGGTGAGCTTCAAGGTGAGGTGCAACATCGTGGTGAACAGCTTGAGTAGCAGCAACAGCATCAGCCTCAGATCAAGCCACTGCAAGTTCAAGTTGAAGCTCTGATTCCTTTCCTTCTCACATCTCGACTTCTCTCTTTGTATCATCTACCAATTTATGTCATTTGTATCAGAAGATGTTGCATGCAGACATGTTAAAGCATATGCATGCACAGTCTGAACATGCCTAGCCATTAGCTCAGTTTATTTGCATTTGATCATTGATAGTATATTCCAATGTATCTTAAAATTATCATTGGAGTTGGATGAGAATTTTAAGATTATAAAAGAGAGAAGGAAAGAAGATTGTTACTTGAAACAAAGTTGGGTCATGCATGCAGTCTAAATCCAACAAAGCCTAAGGAATGCTTTGGTCAACACATGAAACTTCATGCGTTGACCTCCTTAGATATCATGTGAATATCCTTCAAAGTTCTCATTGATATATTATTTTAATTTTTTGTTTTAAATTGGTAGATAAGACATAATATTTTGATTTATGTGTTTAATATGTTAAATATTTTTCATCAATCAAAACCTGTCAAAGTCAATCTAAGTTGTATCAAAATAAACTGACAGCATACTAAATCTTAGCTACAATATTTTCTAAATCAAATATGGTGTAATGAATCTTTCCTAATTGCATACGATTATGGCCACAACACTAAAATAGAGGTCAACTCAAATAGGATATTAGTACTCTCTTTATTATGCACTTAATATTATTCTTCCACCTCGCATAACTATTAATGTCTAGTTTTATAGAAATCTCGTATGTCAAATCATTAAGAGTTTAAAATTTAAAGAAAATTTTTCTTAAGAAAATCGAGTTAGGTCAAGTCAATCTCAAGTACATAGTGTTGATGATCAAATTTAATATTGTTAATTTTTTACGATATCTATGTAATAATTATGATGATATATGATTATATATATAGTGATTTTTTAAAAAAAGTTATTTTTGTTCCCAAAAGTGATTTTTACTTTTGTTCCCAAAAAATTAAAATAGAAAATCAATGATATATGCTCATAAGTGTCCTATTCAAAGCTTTCGTGAAAAATTTTAAATCATTTTGAATAGTTCATGATGCACTATTTTTTAATTTTTTAAAAAAATAATACATCAATTATTAGGAAAATTTTTTAGACCAATTTTTTTACATATATTATTGACCTATTTAGAAACTCAAATGTAAAAAAGTATTATATGGATATATTATAATTTTTTTTAGAAATATAAAAATAAGGGAAAAAATAACACATTGTTTAGATGATCAAAAATCAAGAAACATACTAAAAAAATTCTCTAAAATGAAAAACCACATATATCCATAAGTGTCGTAATTAAAACTTTCTAACAATTTTAAATCATTTTAAACAGCGTATCACCTATTAGAATTTTTTTTCTAGAGATAAGTTTCTACACATATTGTTGACCTATTTAGAAACTCAAATGTGAAAAAATATTGTATGGATGCATTATAATTTATTAGAAGTATAAAATGAGAAAATAAAAAATAACACATAGATGATAAAAAAAAATTCATAAAAATATCAAAAAAATTCTCTAAACTATAAAAATTTAATGACATATGTCTATAATTCTCTTATGCATTATAATAAGAGTTTGATGACATGATTATTTTCTATTTAAAGCCAAATGGGATTAGAGTTAACAATTTAATGATAAATTATCCAACTAGAAATAACATGGAGAAAATAAAAAATGACACATGGTTCAAATGCTTAAAAAAATCATAAAAATATCAAAAAATTATAAAATAAAAAATCAGTCACATATGTCCATAAGTATCCTATTCAAAGCTTTCCTTAAAATTTCAGATCATTTTGAATAGTGCATCTATGTGATGCACTATTTCATATTTTCTCAAAAATAATACATCACTTATAAGGAAATTTATTTTCTAAACCAAATTTTTTACATATATTATTGACCTATTTAGAACCTCAAATGTGAAAAATTATTATATTAATATATTTCTAATTTATTAAAAATATAAAAAAAAACAATAAAAAAAAAATAAAACATTGATTACATGA
Source organism: Musa acuminata AAA Group (assembly GCF_036884655.1). Lineage (NCBI taxonomy): Eukaryota > Viridiplantae > Streptophyta > Magnoliopsida > Zingiberales > Musaceae > Musa > Musa acuminata. The sequence goes on from NC_088349.1 coordinate 7,209,507, forward strand.
TCAAATATCAATAAATAAACTAAAATAATACTCTAACATGAAAGTCCATATATATCCATAAGAGTCTTGAAATTTTTTCTAAAAATTTCATATCATTTTGAATAGTATATCACCTATTAGAATTTTTTTGTCTAGTGTAAATTTTCTACACATATTGCTGATCTATTTAGAAGTTCAAATATAAAAAAGTATTACATAGATGCATTATAATTTATTAGAAATATAAAAAAAATAAAACACAAATGATCATAAATCCATAAAAATATCAAAAAATCTCTAAAATAGGAAAATAATATCATATGTCCATAAGTGTCCTATTCAAAGTTTTCCTAAAAACTTTCAATCATTTTGACAATGCATCCATGTGATCATTGTTTTTTTTTTCCCCTCAAAAACAAGGCATTTAAACCAAATTTTCTACATATAATGTTAACCTATTTAGAAACTCAAATATGAAAAAATATTGTATAGATGCATTATAATTTATTTAAAATATATAAAATAAGGATAAAAATGACACACCATTAAGTATCAAAAAAATATTTAAAATATAAAACCAGTGACATATGTCCTTAAGTATCCTATTCAAAGTTTTCTTAAAAATTTAAGATTATTTTGAACAATGCATATATGTGATGCACTATTTTTAAATTTTCCTCAATAACAGTGCATCACCTATTAGAAAAAAATTTTCCTAGATAAAATTTTCTACATATATTGTTGACCTATTTAAAAGCTCAAATATGAAAAATATTGCATTGATACCTTATATTTTTTTTAAATAGAAAAAAAGTGAAAATAATACAAAATAATACCAAAAACTCTCTGAAATAGAAAATCGATAACATATGTCCATAAGTATCCTATTCAAAGCTTTCTTAAAAATTTGAGATCATTTTAAATTGTGCATCTATTTGATACATTGTTTTTAATTATTTCTCAATAAAATTACATCATTTATTAGATATTTTTTTCTCTGAACCAAAATTTTTACATATATTATGGACCTCTTTAGAGGCTCAAATGTAAAAAAAAAAATATTACAGTTGATGAATTATAATTATTGAAAATTAAATAAATAAGGTGAAAAATAATATATTATTCTACACATAGACTTTATTTTTATACGGAATGCTCAAAATATTGATAGTAAAACAACAAGTTTTCATAACACTGTTTAGAATATTAAATATCAATGTGACCCTACAACTCTTGCTACACAATAATTTAAAAGTTCAGATTTTTCTAGCAAATATTTTTTTAGAAATGGAGAGATACCTTAAAAAACCTTCTAAGCTTTGTCGCAAACAATGTGACAACAATAGAATATTAAACATCAATACAACTCTAAACCCCTAACTATACAATAAACCAAAAGTTCATATGTTTCAACAAATATTTTTATAAAAATAAAAAATATACAGAACAATACGACAACAATGGAATAGAAGCTTAAAGAAATTAGTATCGCCAGTGATAAAACTCGACTTTAAATACAATAACACAGTTAAAGATGCTTAAAAGATGTAGAGTACAATGAAACAACGACGATGGAATAAAGGTGAAATAATAATATATATTATACTATAAAATCACTGATTTAAGTTAAATTAATTTTTTATCCGAGTTAATCATTTGTGAATTCAAGTGATTTTTAATACTAATATTTTTAAATTAATTCAAGTGATTTTTCTAAAAAATATTAGTGCCTGTTTTGTTTTTTTGAAGTTGAGGTGTTCTCAGACCAAAAGAAAAGGTCAGGAGTTTTTTTTTCGAAAATTCGTCTATTATTTTTTAGTTGGTAAATATTATATATATATATATACATATACATATATATATACATATACATATATATATATATATATATATATATATATATATACGTATACATATATATATATATAATATTTACCAACTAAAAAATAATAGACGAATTTTCGAAAAAAATTCGATATATATATATATATATATATATATATATATATATATATATATATATATATATCTGACGGTAAAATAGTAATCAAAGCTTTGTAGTCCGCCGCAGGGTTTAGAGGAGGTTCTCGGTGTTCGGATCTCACACGTCTCCTCGGATCCTTCTCCTTCCAGTTTCTTCGATTTCTCCCGTGCAGCTGCTCCTCTTCCCGTGAACTCCATACACGTGGTTTCGATTCGACTGTGAAGTCGTAAATGTAAGTTTTGGCCGGCGATTTTACGCCCGGTCACCATGTTTATCCGCTCGAGAAGCGATAGAAAAGTCAGCAGTGCCGTTTTGGATTCCAGCGAACGTGATGTGAGACATCTTGTACTCATTCATATGGTTTCTTCAATCCGTTTGTTGCAGACATAATCGATGGGAATTGGGCTTGAGCGATTGGTATGATGTTGTGCGAGTGCGGCTTCTGGATCGATCAGTAGAAACAAAAAGGTGGGTGCCTTTCTGGTGTTCTTGGTTGGGATGGTGAGTAAAAACCTGATTTTTACTGCGTAATCAAACGTGAAAGCATAGTTTATGAGATTTTCACTTTCAGTGTGTTTGGATTTGCTTGATCAGGTCTCTTTCGATTGCCCAATCCCGAAACCCCAACTGCATTCTTGTTGCCTTTTTAGTCAGGTGTTGGCTTCCCTATCTCTTCTAGGTAATTTCAGGATCCCCCATTTTATGTCGGGTAGTGAACCTGGATGTAATCTCATCTTCTCTTCGCCTTTCCAATTGAGGGTCATTGGGTGCATTTATCTCAGCTTATTGTTGCATTGATTGGTTATCCTTCCTTGCAATGCTTCCCCTTGACACTTATGTGTTTTCCTTCTGCATGCTTGAAATGTTTCTGTAGAATTATTTTGGGCATGATTTCCAGCTACAATTATCTAGTTAGTAACTGTTGTTGCTGAGATTTGGCATCCAAGAGCTACTTGAGTGAACTCAGTGAAGGTTCCTGTCTTGCACTTGTGAGTCACTTGACTGGTTTTGGGGAGTTTTGGGAAACCTCTTTTGCTTGCTTCAATCCTTTTCTTCGGTGAAGAACAAGTTTGATCTGCTGCTAAATTGGGGGGATGGTGATGGAAGAAGCAAGCTGCAGTCCATCGTGGACTAGGGAGCAGGATAAGGCATTTGAATATGCTCTGGCCACTCACCATGAGGATTGCGACAACCGGTGGGAGAAAATTGCTGTGGATGTGCCTGGGAAAACCATTGAGGACATCAAGCACCATTACGAACTTCTTGTGGAGGATGTCAATGGCATCGAGTCCGGCCGGGTGCCCTTGCCTTGCTACCCATCTTCCTCGGAAGGTGGTGACCTGGCCAATGAAGGTGGCGGCAGCAGCAAAAAGGGATGCCACTCTCATGGTGATTCTGCCCATGGTGGGAAAGCATCGAGATCTGATCAAGAACGCAGAAAGGGGATAGCATGGACCGAGGATGAGCACAGGTTGAACCACCATACTCATCTTTTTTCTTGGGTTTTATAGGTATCATGTTGGACTATTTTGGTTTTTTAGATTCATGAATGTGATCGTGTTGATGCAGAAAATCCTCTTGAATAGCATTTTTAGGTACTGATGGATCAGTGCTATTTAAGAAAGTCACAGGTTTAGCATAAAAATTTATACATACACTTAAAGAATATAAATATTGATGAACTTTAGGAAAACTGTCTTGGAAATTTATTATAATGGGTTGTTTATATGGTCTTCGTCTATGTATTTTTATGCTTCTGATGTGGTGAACATCATTTTCTTTTTGGTCTTGTTCAAAAGACTAGAGTGGAATAACCTAGTTGTTTCTCCAATATGTGATGAAGAAGAATATTCCTATTAGTATCCCAGGTTTAATCCCTGTAGTCATTAGAACTATATTACCATTAGTTTCCCAGATTTAATCCCTGTAGTCATTAGAACTATATTGATTTAGTACTTGTTAAAATGGTGATACATCTTTTACCTTACAAAGGGTGTGTGGTTTGGCAGTATGTTTCTAGTCTTTATCATCTATGAATCAGAAGCCAGTGGTGATGATCGAGTAACAAATAATTGAAGACTCATGGCATTGGATGTGTCCTTTCTCTATTGATGTTGTTTTTGTCCTGTTTTCTTTTGAGGAATTTCTCTATGCATGTTCTGGGTCTGGACTATATGTTTTTCATTATTAGTTGATTTATGATATCTTATATAGCATCGAAAAATTTTGCATCATTTCTAATGATAAATCACAATCTGTGGTAAATCATTTAGCAAAAGATAGCTTACACTGTCATTCGAAGTTTACTTATTTTACCTGAACTTCAAATCAATCAAGTGCATTGCCATTTCATCTTCTGACATCGATACAGCAAGAGCCAGATTGTCTTAAGTTATCTGCTCTACCTTACCATAATAACCTTTTTTTGTTCAAACATGATCAAGATTTTTATTGAAATTATTTGTTCTTTATACCTGCTTGTCCTCTTACCTCCAGAAGTAAATCTTTGTCCATTTTTTGTTCAAGATGTCAGACTGATTGGTATTAAAAAATGTGAACTTTCATCTCAAATTGGTTAATATCACATTGTACAACCTTTCCAGGAGGATATAGGTCATATACTTAAAAATGCCGCTGCATCTAAGAGGAAAAAAAAAAGAATTACCGTCTCTTTCCAAAGATTTCTCTTAATTAGCACTGTTTTACAATTTTGTTGTTTCCATTATATAGGTAACACTATTTAGGCTTGTTCTTTAGTTCACGCAGGGTTCTCAATTTCGATGTGTAATGCCCTGTATGAGCAGTACATATAGGTCTGAGAGGATATTGATATGCGGACCATCCTCTATCAGGCAATACTTGTGTTTTGATCCCGTATCGGGCGATACGGGGTCTATACCAAGCGCTAATGGTCAAAATTAAACCGTTATCGAGGCATACCGATTGGTACGTCTCAAATTTCGATCTTTACCGATGTGTACCGGTCAGTACGCCCCGGATTTCGACCATTACCATGGTATACCGGTTGGTACGCCCCAGTATTTTTGGACTATTATCTCTAGGTATTTTTGAAGATTTTTTAGCTCTTTTTGGGCGTAATATCGGTACACCCTGGCATACTGTCGGTATGCCTCGATACGTACCATACTGAGTAGGGCTCAGTACACTAGTACGGATTGAAATTGAGAACCTTGGGTTTAGGTACCTTGAAACAATTGTTTCATAAACCTTTACATGCTTCTTTAACAAAAGTTTGACTAAGTTTTCATGAGTTGTTGAAATTGATTTCTTTATATAAAAAACAAGGGATATGTTTTCCCTTATACAACAAGAGAATGGGCAAAACAAATGAGACTAGCTTCCTTAAAACTAATTGTTCTTATCTAACTTTTCTTCTTTTTCCCTTTTCTTGGGTGATTCTGACATTTTTTCTTGAGTTGTTGAGATTTATATTTTGAAGAACAAAGAAGGGACATCAATGGACCTTCCTATATATTGTTCTCAGAGGTGCCAGCAAACTAAATATGCATATGTCCTCTCTAAACTTAGGAATTTGCAAGATATTGTCATAGAGATGTGTATTCTTTTTAAGACTTAAGTAGGGACAGACAATAATAAATATAGAAGTTAAACAATAGGTTTTTTTCTGCTTCTCAAATCATCTTGCCCTGTTGAATTTCTTCACATTCTTTGTGGCTCACTCTCTATCTTGATCATATAATCTTGTTTCATGGAAACACGTTTTAGATGATGAATAAAAGAATAGTAGGAGATGATCATTCCATATTAATTAGCTATCCCAGCGGTAGGCAGATTGTTCAAGACTCAGAACTAACATCTTAAGTAGATTAGATGACAAATGATGCAATGTTAGTATGAAGGCTATCATCCTCTCTGCACTTTAGATGTCATCTTCTTTCAGTCCTTGAAGCCATAATGTTAAATGGGAAGTAAAAATTGTCACTTACTCTATGATCCCAAGTGTTAATGATTGAAAGATTTAGACAATTTGGAATGTGGAAATATGAATCTGAAGAGAGAAATAACATTTTTCTGTTTCCTTTCTTCTCATGGAGAAAGACATAGGTTGGGTTTAAATTTCCACCAGTCAGGTTATTATATTGCTTCATTAACATCAGTTATTATATCACTGTTGACTTTACCTCTTTTAAAAAATATATGTATGCATAGTTCAAGTTTTTGCCTGATATACCAAGAAATATGTTAGTTGCTTTTGGTGGATCATCTGCAACTGTTGAACCAGGCCTTGGTCTTGCAGTTAGTTCTTTTCTTCATCTTAAAGATATTGTTCAGATCATTGTGATTATGGTGGCTAGAGTACTTGACTAAGATAACATAAGAACCATAGGCGGAAGAATGTATGAGAGACAAATAAGATATTCTCGGTATGAAGACCATCTGTCTCCTTGCTCTTCCAAATGATCTTAAGATCCTAAAAGCAAAAGGTTGTCACTTGTAGTTAGCCACATATCTCTTACAGCAAAATTCACTCTAATCTAGAACATTATTTTATCAATTAGTCCCCTGAGGAGTGAACTCTTGTTGTTTCCTGCTAAAATCTTATATCAAATATAACAAATTGTTTTTGTCCAGCTTCTTTGTTGCTTCTCTCTTCACCTCTAGGGTTGCCTATTAATCTGCAAATATTTTTGTAAACATTCTCTCAGAGTGATTCTTGTCATCAAGATCATACTGCAACTGCTTATAAAAATTAGCATTCTTGCCTGATTTTTAACTTGCCTGATTGTTAACAGATTATTTCTTCTTGGACTTGAGAAGTACGGAAAAGGTGATTGGAGGAGCATATCTCGGAACTTTGTGATCTCAAGAACACCTACACAAGTTGCAAGTCATGCACAGAAGTACTTTATTCGGTTGAACTCGATGAACAAAGATCGGAGAAGAACAAGCATCCATGACATAACCACTGTGACCAACGGAGACACACCGACTCCTCAAGGGCCAATCACTGGTCAAATAAATGCATCTGTGGCAACTGCAGGGAAGTCTGCCAAACATTCTCTTCAATCAGCTGCCGACCCAGCTGCAGTTGGTATCTTTGGAACTACCATCGGACAGCCGGTGGTCGGTGGTCCTCTTATGCCTGCAGTAGGCACTCCGGTAAATCTTCCTGTTCCTGCTGGATCCCATATTGGCTATCCGGTGCGAACCCCAGCTAGCATCTCATCGACTACCTATCAGATGCCTCCCACATCATCTGGTAGCTGAGTACAAGGGAATCTTGAAGTAGAAGAGAATGCCACAGCTCCTCCTTGCATCTACTTCTCATTAATGTCAAGTAAGCTAAGAGATGCAAGCGCATTTATGGATGACTGTGTTCTGGTATTTGTACAACTACTTGATTACTGACTGGATCATGTCAAAATAAGCTATTAAAGGAAACTATTGATTCAGGAATGCAACATGTGAAAGTTGTGGCAATCAAAATAGACAAGGGCAGTTCTTTCTGTGTTCAGTACTCAGTTGGCTTCTATGGTAACTTGTTTGATCTGTTTGTGTGAAGGTAAATGGGGCTCGAACGTTCTATGTTGGTTGAGGTGATCTAGGAATAGAAGAATCAACGCTTTCTAAATGTTAGTCACCCTTTAAACTCAAAAACCCTTTTTAGGTAAATAAATATGCAATCGTTCTCATATAGTTTTAGGCCAATGATGTGTTAATTTTAGCTGCCAAAAAAAGTATGTTTTTCTCCACAAGATAATCTCCATTTCTAATCTTAAAATTGATAAGAAAGCGTTTAAACAATAATAATTATGATGATGAGGAGGAGGCGGAGGAAGAGGGGGCTAATTACATATTATCTCTTTAGCATCTCGATCCTTACGTTTCAAAAATTTATATTGGAATCCCTATAATTATGAAAGTAAAGTATTTAATCTTATTTATCCTAATATCTCGATTTTATAGTTGAAAGATATAACACGTGATAGCACGTGCACGAATGACATGAAAACGATGGATAAAAATGTAACTTTAATATACTAGTTATATTTTCTTTTGTTATAGTCTAATTAAAACTTCTTAATCGATTGTTATGGTGGTGGCAGACGATAGCGCCATCGCGCCACGAGCGGTGTAGCCCGCTCTTGACGACGACAAGGGTTGAGCTCCGAGGTCCTCAAGACATTCCCCACGCTAGTGTACTATGTGGTTAAGGGGCGGATGGTCGAGAAAGCGGTGCTCGAGTGTGAGGTGTGCCTTAACAAATTCGAGGATAATGAGGAGCTCCATCTCCTCCCTTGTTGCAGCCCACGTCTTCTACTTGGATTGCATTGATGCTTGGCTCGCCTCCCATGTAATTTACCCCATCTGCCATGCCAACTTCGTTGAGCAAGCTATCAATGACAACCTCAACATTGTACCTGTAGCCACCCCTACTATAGACACAACGAGTCTTCAACCTGAAACCACTACCCCGCTGTAAGATCATGTTGCCATCATTGTGGACCTATAGTGGTGGCAGTGAAAGAAGAGGAGCACAAGGAGGCAGCCACAAAATTGGCGCGGTTGGAAGCCAGAGGCGATCGACCAGTTGTAATTCAAGCGGTAGCAGGCGAAGCTCCTATGGTCTCATTCAATCGAACATTTCGAGGTTCGACGGATGGAGGACGTCAACCGGTACACATTCTGCTTGTTGCTCTCCCTCCTCTTCCTTCTCTGGCATCGCTTTGCATTTGTATCAACGGGAGGTGAGACATCTGTGTCAGCATCGCGCTACTCTGCATCTGTGTCGACGAAACATAAGGCCTTTGCCTCACTTCCTGTAGACGCAAATGCAGAATGGTGCCGACACAATTACAATATGATGTAGAATGACCATCGTCCTCAATCCCTTCGTTCTCCCTTTGTCTCACCTCCGGTCATCGCTCTCTCTCCTCTTCCTTCTTCTCCTCTCACAAAAAGTCGTAGAAGTCCCTCAAGCTCCACCGTTGCAGTCGTCACCCCCAGCTCAATCATCGATGCTTAAATCAACATTTGCAAGGGTGACCATTAAATTGTTCTCACCGACCACCACAATAGCCATATGTCGATGACATCATCGTTCGCCACTATCGTAACAATTGACTAAGAAATTTTAATTAGGATATAACAAATGAAAACATAACTAAGACGTTAAAATTATATTTTTATCTATAGTTTTCATGTCGTACTATCACATGTTATATATTCTATATGTAAAGTTAACGATATTAGGATAAATGAGATTAACCGGCATTGGCCATTAGAGATGAGTAAAGATAACGATAATGATCTAACTACAGGTAATATAATTAACCCGAGGAAGAGGAGAAAAAACTGATAACTACAGGTAATATAATTAACCCGATAAAGATAACGATTAACCGGCATTGGCCATTGGACATGTTATATATTCTATATGTAAAGATAACGATCTAACTACAGGTAATATAATTAACCCGAGGAAGAGGAGAAAAAAATGATTGGGACTGAGCTATTAGAGATGAGTATAATCCGGCATTGGCCATTCCCATCCGCCTCTGAAGACGCATCTGCTCGTAGTTCATCTTTATGAATTCGTCGACTCGCCGATTCAAGTCATCACGGCCAATCACTACCGTCTCCAGCAGCACTTGTTCTTGTTCGGCCTTCTTCACCCCACATCGGCAGGACTTCTCCATGATCGCCTTCCATGTCTCCTCCATCGAATCGTTCCCGGCCGTGCTCTTCACTGCTTCTGCTGCCAACTCAAGCTCCTTCGACCCTGTCAATGCCTCAGGAAGTCTCAGGCGACGGCTTCCTAGGCTCCAAAGCTGCCATCTTCACAGCATCAACAGCTTCCAGCGGATCCGAGTGCCACTGTTTCTGGTCGGAGAGCTTAGCCGATGAGATGGGCGAGGACGAAGGAGGCCCAGCAGCGAGGAAGGATGGACGCGAGAACGCCAGCGGCCGGTGGGACGGGCGGGCTCCGCCGTGACGCCAATGGAAAGGATTCCGAGAAGGAAAAGTCTCTGCGAAATACCTACATTCCAACAACCATCCTGCTATGGCAATCTTTGGACATTCTATACTCTCGCAGCAGATTGCAATGAACCATATAGTTTATCTTGCTAAAGCCAGAAACAGAACTAACAGGTTTTGTTTCATATATGACTACTGCCTAATCGGAAAAGATCTCGATGAATCATATTAGTATATTTGTGATCATAGAAACACATTCCAGTAAGTATGAGGAGCGGCCAACAAAATGGCCTATGGTCTGGGGAGTCATACATTGTGCAAATACAGACATGCAGAGCCACCACCAAACTCCACTGACGCATCCATCAATTAGCTCTGGAAGCGCAGCACAATCACCCGGTGCCAATGAATAAATGCATTTGTTCTCACTGAACTGTTCGTCTAGGCATATCGCTGCTAGATATAGTTGCTAAGGAGGGCTCTGCAAATAGCCATCTGTTCTCCAACTCATGGTTTTACATAGCCCAATCTTCATCGCTATCATCCTGACAATGTAGTGGGAGAAATTGAAGCAACATGTCTGGGAAAATAATGTTAAAAACAACGCAAAAAAAAAAAAAACACAATAAGGATAGTAAGAAAGAGAGTATGACCATTATCTTTGGAAGTAGTGACGCTCCAAATCTTCTTAAGGCATGAATTGCAAAATATTAATCGATTCCCATCGTTCCTTTTAGAGCATTCAATCTTGATAATGGATGTGAGGTATCGATGACTAAGAAGAAGGATCCAAAATTTAAGTAAATCTTGGATGCTAATTTCGAAATCCCAACCAAAATAGGTTTAGTTAGGAACACAAACATAGCCAATAAGTCGCTCAATGAGAAGTAAATAAATACTCTCATCAACTGTAAGTATCACACGAAGTGTTAGGATACCTCTATGTGATGACTAGTCCATTATCTTTCAAGATCCAAGACATGGCTATAGTTCAGCTCTCGGAAAGAAATAAAACAACTAATTTATCTAGACACAAGGATGTCAACTGTCATGGGGAAAAAGAAGGATGAACACCACGGAAAGCAAATAAACTGCATGTGTATACAACTTCTATACCAAAAGCAACTATATTGAGAACATCATCTCCTTGTGTTTGGTTGTAAATAACACAATAAAGTTTATATACTAGCTCGATGATTCTTAAAAAAAGGTCCAGAAAAATAAAAACAGTTACATCTTGTTAGGCGGAACTTTGCATGTCAAGAAGAGAGCAGATGCAACTAACAATTGGAGCTCAACTTGCAACTCAGATAGGTAAGACAATCACCATAATGATTTTTAACTGGAACGATTAAATTTCTGTCTAGCAACAAATTATATATTTTAATGTATAAGTAATAAGACGTATATGCTCAAGAAAGAATTAGAATGTGTCTAATAGGTAACTCCAAATGCTATAAAACTACATTTAGATTTTAGAACCACATATTACCAAAAGTACCAGGACTAAGCGACCTATACATTTCAAGTAAAAGAGATGGCAATAAATTAAACAAAAACCCTCTGATGCAGTTCACTCTGGGTAGAACTGTAGTAAACAATCCCGTCATGATGCTTTTATAAATATCAAGAAAAGAATGGTGCTACATACAAATTTTGCCTATATGGTTCAGTGCAGATTAAGGGAACAGGTTCTTTATGTTGGTTATCAAGATTAAAGATTTTCATAGTGAACATCAAATCTTTATCGGCAAACCTTTCTATTGCGGAGATTTCAATTACGGAGTCTTTTCATAGTAAACTAATCTTAAATTGTTCTCGCATATCAAAAGTACATTAGGGACTGCAATCAGACAGAAAAAGTTTTAAGCTTTAACAAGCTAAAGTCAGGTAATGTATTGCACTGAGCCTCTGATGAGGGTAAAAATTACTGTAATATTCCTTACACTATGATGTCAAAACTAACTTGGGCAGATACATAGGCAAATCCAATTCAGGATATGAGGACTCTAATTTCTTGATCATGTAAATCAGAGTATTCAAAAGATATGCAGGTGATAATCAATCTAATGATCCCATTCATAGCTCAGCAAAAGAAAAGATAGCACATGCAACTATCAATAAAAAAGTGATAACTGGTTTATGTACCTGAGGTTCACTAGAAGTTTCATCTGTCTCGTCTGACACCTATTGAACGCTTAACAATGTTAGGTACAAACAAAACAGAAAATTGTCTGACAAAAAATGAAGACCTATTGATTAAGAGTTATACTGTTGAAGCCACAACTTCACCAATACAAACTTCAATACTGCTTTAGCAATTTGAACCACGAACTAGTAAAAGAAAAAATTCATATGATATGATCATTATCGATTTTAAATAATTATATATCATAGTTATTTTTTAATGTTTTATACATGTCTTCATTTATGTTTCAGTTCCAGTTATTTCAAAAGTTTAATATCTTACAAAATATGAGGTTAAAAGAACCTTTAGCAAACAATATTTGTGTTTCATCAGAATCTTTTCTATATTTTTCTTTTGTAATTTTACATTTTCTATTTATCAAATTATTCTTTCAATTGATAACTATCTCAATCCTGATGATCTAATCTAACCATCCTCCTGATCCAACCCCAATCTTGCAGAAATCTAGTCTGAATACCCAATTTCTAAAGGTATCCTGGCATTGGAATTGGTCGGTACCCAATTTACAAGCTTATTCCATTGGATAACCAGACAATTCCGACCAATTTCAGTCCAATTTTGTAGATCCAAATCCCAAAACCTAGAGTGGTTCCAGAGACCTGATTCTGATCTCAGGAACTTCAGTACCAAAACATCATGCAAAAATCACAAAAACCAAGAGAAGAAAATAGTAATAGTTCACAATCAGTAGTTAACACCAGCTTAGATCTGCATCGGATCAACAATAAATAATCATAGTTCTAGATACAATCAACAACATTTTCATTCCCCAGGGAGTAAATGGTCCACAACTGTACCTCAGATGGCTGCAATGTCACATGCTGTTTCCCTGCATTTAAAATAGTCTAGGTGTTATGCAACCGAAAATGCAAAAACTACTAGAATTTAGTTTCTTGGAATACAACAAAGATTCTTGCAAAAATTGGAGAAACAATACTTTGTTTTATACTTGCCAAAATAAGGAAAAGAACAAAACTGTATCACAATAGTTTCCCAAATCAGTATGTGCATTTGATTCTAAAATGAATGTGAAGCAAATGGATCACAATTCAAATTGCATATTGTAAAACTGTTAATAAACAGGCAAAAAGTAGACATAAGACAAGATACTGACCACCCTTTTTCCTGCTAGATTTGGGCTCTTCTTTGTTAGACCCGTTCACCTACAACACAAACAAAGTTCCATTTTGTGCACTGTTTAAAAAATCATTAACAATTTTATTTGTTTAAGAACTTCCTCAGTATCAACAATAATAAATTTAATTCAGAAGCATACTTCCACTTGTTCAGATGATTTCCTTGAGGCTGCCCTTTTTCTCTTACTAGCAGGACCTGGATGTTAAGTTTCCATCACAAGGGAAATAAGTCAGTGATAAAACACGCATTAATTACAAGGTAACCATGTCCTTCCAACAATATAGAATGAAGAGAAGAAATCAAGAGAAAAAACCTTTTGTTCCAGGAGAAGTATTCACGCCACGCTTAGATTTCTGAAATATGAAAGCTGAGGAATCAGGCAAAATATGAACGTGGTAATGGCATAGTAACACATTTTAATAAGAATTAACAATGGATTCAAGCATAATGAAAGTGAATGATATCCATTCCCATGCTCAGGTGACTTACCATAAACGACACCAATTTTTTGTCATAGCAAACATACAAAAAAGCTAAGCATGGAATATTTGTTAGCATCTTCATGTTAGTGAACAAATCAACCAATATATTTGAATGTAATAAAGGAGTTCCAGAAAATAAAATTGAACAAAAGGCTTGAATATTGAGCAGAAAATATTGGGCCACCGACCCAACAAAGATGCATGTTGTTGACAAATAACATTGAACACTTAGTGGTTAGTATTGCACATGAAATGTGTGCATGAGGAAGTTTAAGCATGTAAGATAATAGGATGAATTTCATATGTACACTTCATAATATATAAAATTTCATATACAACCTCGTGTTCCAGGTCATATAGGAGCCCTTATGGTTTCAAAAATCTTTTTTACATCACCTGTACTCTCTTTTGTGCCTAAGCTATTTGTTATTTGGATGACATTCGTGAAAGTCTGTAAACTTCCAAAAGGTATCAATAATATTTCAAGGACATTTATAGAAGTTTGTTACGTTAGAAGGATAGTTGTAATATTTGCAAGTTTACGAGAGTTTCTGTGGAATTACGAGTGAGCATAGGGGCACATGAATTTTTCTCAAGATAATAATATTATGTTTAACACAACTCATACATATACCAACCAACCGAAGGCTTATATCTGCCCAATATGTTGGAATAATTATTGGCCGCTATGCTGAAGCATGAAAAGTAGATAAGATAACACCACTAACCTTATCCACTACTTTCTCAAACAACGTAGATAAATTAGCCTGAACCAGCGTGCCTTTTCCATTGGAAAGATTCCCTTTGGACCGTTCAGATGATGAAGTTTGCTTCAGTTTCTCCCTTGAACAGGTTTTTCTGTCAACAAGCTCACTTGTTGAAGCAACTACACTAGAAGGTACTGGACAGGAATCCACAATCTGTCCTACAAATTAAGGATATAAAGTTCATAGTAGAGAAACATGGATATTTCAAACATGCAATTGTGCTTAATTATGCAATCAAGAACTATAAATATACTAAAAAATATTGGACATATAAATGTACAATTGGTGCCAATAATGGAGTGACATAAGCAAAAACACGATTAATAATAAAACTCTTAGTTGTGATCCTAATTCTGAATTTACCTTCTCATCACCCTTATGAATTAGCTCAAGTGAAGTGACCCCAGGGGAGGTGGCAGGTTGCTCAGCATCACAGCTAGAATTAGAATCATCTCCAGAAGATTCTGCATAACTAAAGGAAAAAAGAGATAAGAAAGAAACTCCTGAGCCTAATAAATAAAGAAAGGTGGAAACTATCAGAAAATTTTGTAACATTTGCATATGGTAAATTTATTTTGTTGATCATGTATTGTGGAAAATAGGTAAATAGTTGTATTGCAGGCCAATAATAACTTATCCAGTAGTCAGCATCCTGCATTGGAGTAATTGCAAACACCAGCTAACAAGGAAAAAGTTTTGGATGGACAAAAGGCAAATCCTATTCCAATAAATTAATCAACCAATATCAATACTAGATGCAGTAAGCCCTCCGCAACATTTATTTGAGTGTCAGAACTTTGAACAAACAAGTGTAAACTAAGGTCTTAGTTTCTAAATTAAAATGTCACTAGTAAAATATAGGGATAAGTAGCCTAACAGTCCTGAATTCTTTTCAAGGAAAAATTTGCATGGAACAACCAATTGTAAGGAGAAGAATCAACCAAACTTTAGATAATTGGGCTCAAAGTAATTCAGTGATATAAAAACAATAACCGGCTCCTTCTAAGCTGACAATTTAGTGACAATGTCTTTCAAACATTCAAAATATCAGTTGAATCCAATTTAGTCAACATATGGCATTACGAGCTGAGCATTTTAATAACATCCAACTATAATAATATCAAAGAGCAGTGTCATGATAAGGTTGTTTCTTTGCAAACCTGGGCCCCATGGTTCAAGTCATGGAAGCAGTCTCTCGTGCAAGGCTGCATATAATAATTCTCCTCAAACCCATTAATGGGGAGAGCCTCACACCCGATATCCATTCTTTTGGTCATAACATAATCAGCACAATACTAGTAACAGATAAAAAACATAAATAATTGACTTATAAAAATGTTAATGCTATACGCACTTCACTTGACTGCCTTTTTATCATCAACAGCTACATTAAGAACCATCTGTGGCACATAATTGCAAAGCCATATAACTTGAACAAATACCTTAGCTTTTTCCCTGCAGTTCTCGCCGACTGGCGAACAGGTGTTGCCATGTTAATCGTTCCTGGTTCCACTTTATTGCCAGAATCATCAGGCAAGCTATCCTCAAATTCAGTTTCAGGAGAAAGTGGTTCTCTCTTGTTAACAGGTTTATTTCCAGCTGATTGTTCCCCAACTGTGGCACCAGCACCTCCTTTGAAGTCATAGTCTATTGCATCTTTTCCCTGCTACTCAAAATATTAAATGCAACAATGAAATCCAGAACCATCAAAATGCAAAAGGAAAACAAAATAAATGTGAAACTATTGTATGAAATCACCTCACTTAGATACTTAGGAAACTCAAGTTGGAGTTCTTGTGGATTCTCCTCCTTTTGTCCAATCCACCATGCATCAGCAAACACAATCTGCTAAAACACAAGCCAATCAAACAAAAGCATTAATAATGGAGAAAAGATAATGTTATCATCACAGAAGACATGGTTTATGCAGTTATGGCAAAGTGGGAATTTGCAATAAGATGACCTTGTAAAGAGACAAAAACCATTCTCCATATCATATTCCCAGACTAAGAGGTTTTCCACCCTAAAGGTTGCAGTTGTATGTTTAGGATACAGCTTGTAGTGATCACACCAATCACAAGACTAGCTAAAAATAAATTAAGTGTGCAGATCTTATAAAGGCATTCTCAACATTCAATAATTGTGATTTATAAAATCCTGAAGTGAATACTGAAAGAAACTGAACTAAAATGTGAACATGCATGATGGCGACAGATAGTGACTGATGCTGACCCTTTTACTCTTCTGGGGAAGATGGAGTTCTAACCATCACTAAAGACAGAAGGCAAATGTGAACGCAAGATCCTACTCCCATATACAAAATCAGGAAAACAAGGTGAACTACTGTCATCCTAGAACTTTAATTTAATCAGGTAAGAATACCAAAACCCATTTATAAGCATAGCATAAGCACTAGTCAACAAAAGTGGTAAGTTACCTAATGCTCACCAAGTGGAATGAGGGATGCTAAATGTTTAATTTGCTTGAACTCACGACATTCTAAAACAATAAGGTATGTGGCAAGAAAGAGTAGTAAACAATACTCCATGTTTGTATTAAGCATATACATCATGCCAATAAGGTCATAGAACTTAGTTCATAATACTTCATGATTGAAAGACCTCGGCCCGATTTGATGATGACAATCACTTTGATTTTTCAAGGACTTAAAAGCATCTTCGTATCAGGATTGATTTACTACTAATGAGCTCCAATCAAATTTAGTAACTTGGAGGACGTGAATGTAGAAGGGCCAACTTGAAAATACAATGCTTCTCGTAGTTTACCATTCCTCATTAAAGCTTTAGGTATAAGTGCAATTTGACATCACTAACGTAGTAGAACAGTGAACAGTTAGAAGGGTGCACTGGTATCAGCAGGTACCAATCTATATTGACCAAATGAATTGATCCAAGAGAGTCAATGCTTATTTTAAAGGATAATTATTTTTAAAAATAATTTGTTGTTATCTATTTTTCTCCTTTTTTTAATGTTTTTCAGCTAATTTTCAGTAAAAATATTTACTATAATAACAATTAAGTAGTTCAGTTCAACTTGCCCATCAATTAATGACTGTGCATAATCTACTTGAGAAAAACTGAAAACTAATGATGTTTAAATAAGATAACAAAATGCAGCTTAGCAACAACAATGTGATGTCACTCAATACAAAGAATCAAAGCACATGGAAAAGAACTCAAAGTTTGCAATAAAATGGTCATGATTTAGGAGTCCTTTATCACACCAAGCCTACAAACTTAACTATCGTTTCTTTCCTGCATAGAAAATGCTTCAAATATGTACTTACATATTGAATAACCAAAATCATCAAAACGGCAAAAAGCAACTTGAGAGAAAAAGGAGTGGCATCGGAAGCAAACCATGCTCTCAAAGATATCTTCGCACGTAACACCCTTGAACGATTTCGTGAGTTGCAGCGTCAAGTACTTGTTCTTAGGGTACACGTGCGTACCAAATAGCTTCATTCTTCCCTACCAAAGGAATCAAGATGATCACAAAAACCCACCAGTTAGAACATCTTCTAGATAAAGCCTAGAGATCGGGCATCAGAGACCGATACCTCGGGGAACTCGAGGTATAGGACGGGGTTCTTGGTGCCGAGGTCGGCGAGCTCGCCGATCCGCCCCGCAGAGAGGGGGGCGAGGAGACCAGGGAAGGAGAAGAGGTAGCGGCTCTTCCTCTGGCCACGTTTGACGAGGTCGCGGCCCTGGAGGCGGACGACGGCCTTGGAGGGCTCGAGGGGCGCGGAGGGCAGCGAGGGGGCGCGGCGGAGGAGCTTCCTCGAGAAAGCTAGGGATCTCAGCCGCCGCTTCTCCTCCGTCTCCGGGTCGACCGGACGGGCCTCCTCGTCTTCGCTCTCCTTCTTCCTCTTCGCCATGGCGGAAGCGCGCTCGAGTTCCGGTCGGACCCCCCGGTCCACGAATGGCGCAAACACCGTAAGGGGGAGGACTGCATCCGGGCCAGTTAGTAGGGCCGTTAAGTTAGATGGGCCTTCCTTCTTATATAGACGGCCCATAGTAGTGCGCAATCCGCACTTATCATATTAAATATGATAAGAATTATATATTTCCTTGTAGTTATTTATTTTCTTAAAAGGACTAATTGTAAATTACTTAGTCACCTTTAATTTTTCGATCCCTATATTTTAAAAAGTTATATCAGTATTTCTATAGTTACGAAAGTGAAACATCTATGTTCATTTACCCTGAGGATATAAGTTTTATCAACGAAAATATGAAAATAAATGGTAAAAATTTAAATTTTACATTCAAGTGGATGAGTGGTCGTGACGGCTCTAGTCATCGCATCCTCTCCCTCTCATACTCACCCCTCCTGCTGTTATCATTGTCACCATCAACGAGAGCCCTTATGGTCGTATTCTCCCCGTCCACCTCATTGACATCCCCCACTCGCCTTTGTCTCTAGCGCTCTTTATCAGGTTCAACAATGATGACAATGGGATGAGCACGATGTTACGGGCTTAGCTAGTTTTATCTAAGTCATGCGATACTCTTGAGTATCCGTCCGCAAAGGTCAGCCTCCCTGAAACCTCTTAGGGTCTCTTAGGACCTACAAAAGAGAAAACAAGTTAGAGAAAACCCCTCACTCGGGATCCATAAGCAATCATATCAGGAAATACTTCATAACCAATGCTTGAAATGGATAATCTACTCTCGATAGCATTGATCACTATTAGTGAGTATTGACAATTATTGCCTTCCATTTGGTTTCTTCGAAAGGTCTTTGAAAATATGCAGAGTTCCTCTACTGGATAGATAAGAGAATTAGGGTACTCGGTTTCACCCATTCTCTTAAGAGTTAAGAAGGCAAAGGTTACTTGACTTTGCCCGCCTCCTCTAGAGTTGTACTTCATGCATCGAGCTGATTACTAGTCTTCACTTGCTATTTGCTCACACTTCTGGAGCACTTGAAGTGTTTGCACTCCTTGTGTTGAGTTAGTTACTGTGATTCATCTTCTCAATGCCATCGAACTTCTGGAATACAAAAAAATTTTACCCCAACTTAGAGTAAGTCTATAATAGTTTTGGTCGCCTCTGGGATTATACCGTCTTCTCCATCAATCCTACCGCCTACTCCACTGAGTAGCAAAGGTACAACACCGCATACTTTCGACTATCTTAATGAGAAGCTCGTTGACACCGGTCTTATGAAGTTTCTTGGCCTTTGCCTTTCATCCTTATCTTAGTACTTAGAGTTTGCCTCTACATTCTCCACCTCCTCGTCCCTCTTTCACGACCAAGCGCTCTCCCCCCCATGAGAGCAAGAGATCGATGACTCCACAGAAGTCCCGCCTCTACGGTACCATGGTGCTGTCATGCCCATGGCCCTACCATCCGTCACCTCACATCTATGTCCCTTTCTTTATGATCAGTAGATATGCCTCTATGGCATGTGGCACTCCTCCGAGTCTACCTTCATTCTAATTGATACTTGGTTTTTGGGTAGCTAAGTCCCTCTGGACTCATCGTTGCTTCCTCACCCCTTTCGACCCTCTGCTTCAATACCCCTGTGCTATCTAAGTAGTTCCCCTAGGTTGATGGAAAGACAGATTACAACTCTCATACATGGTATCTACCATCATGTTGTAGAGTTCACACCGATTCTGTTCTCCTTACCTTCCTTGGTAGCAACATTCGCTTACTTGGCCTTATCCTCTGACTTGCTAGGCTTCCTTAAGCGAATATGAGCTTTGGAGCAGTCCAACTCTTCAACCAGTCCGATCATACATCTGCATGATCAAGTCCCTCCCATAGGACTCACTGGTACTTGTATTCGAAATTTTCCCTCGGTAGTACATTGCCGTCATATGCTGATGACCAAGGTTTTCATCCGATGCAAAATTCGATCCACGAACGGAAGACCTGCCTCTACGGTACTATGGCTTTCACTCCTTGAATTCATAGCCCTTCTTGCCGCCGTGTTGTTCACCGAATTGGAGCTCCTAGTAGCTCTCGATGATATAGTCCCTCACGAGACAATATCCGTGTGTATCGCATTGCCATGAACTATTCCACCACGATCTACTGTACCATGTCGCCTCTTGGTGACATCTCCATCGCATTCTGATCCTTGTGGGACGAACTTGGATTGTGATCCCTTCATATGTGGCCTCTACCAACACATCGCAATGTCTCTTTCACTTTCGATTATGTTCTCTCCTTTAGCAATCGACCTTTGTTCGCCCGCTCTTAAGTTACACCTAGATAAATTACCGCTCTAAGATAGTCCATCGCCTAGTAGCTTCTGAAGTCCACCGACTTCACTGAAATTGGTGCACCATTATTTGGATCCTAGACCTCTACCCCTACCAGCACAATCTTTGCTGCGCACCGCTCTCTTCAGAGTTCATGTCCTTGACTTCTATCTAACGAAAGCTCTATACCTCCACTCTGTTCCATTTTCTATGCAAGCTCCCTTCATGCGGCTTGTATACTTCACCAAGTTACGCCTAAGTTGCTCCGCTCCTCATTTTGCATTGAGTTGATAGTGGCCCTCGGGTGCACCATTCCACGGGTTAGCCCTTCGTTGAGTTTGATCTTTATATCGACTCTAAGTGTGTCTTCATTTATGTTGCCTTGGATCGCTCCCCCACTTGATCTCGCAATGCATTCCCCAATGTATTATCGCAAGAGAGATCATGCGACGACTCCTCGCCACTCGCTCGGTCTATTGAGCTTTGTGAAGTTATTTTGAGGTACTCCTCCTCAACATGTGCGGTCCATTGCATATGGTTCTTCTTCTAGAGAGCCGAGACTTATCCCTCATAGATATCTGTCCCGTTTGAGCAACTTTTCTCTTCGCTTTAAAAATTTCAAAGATCACCATCTCCTTGGACTACTTCGCCTTGTTGAACAAACTATGTTTTGTTCTACCTCCCACAAACGTATTTGTTAGATTGCAACTCCACACTAATACAGTCCCCACTGCATCCCTCATGGCCTAGTAACATGCTGAACTTGCTGCACACTTCAGCCTCCTATGGACGTATCCTTCACATGCTGAAGAGAAAGTTTCAACGCTCCATGACACCGAGTTTCGGTCTCCTTAGGATGGCCGCGAACACTCTATCGTTCGCATACAAGCCTTTGTATGAGTACCAAATTCTTCGAGTTAGCAATTCCCCTCACCTTTGTGAGCTTTGCATAACTCTTTTGATCGATGAACAACCTATTTCACGTTACATGGTCTCATCCTTTGCTAAGCACCTCGCTTGCCTTGAGCACCATCAAGTATGATTACCAACGTTGACCTATAGCTCAAACTCAGCCATCCCAACCTTTGTGCGTTATACATTCTTCCCAGCTTACTTTGTCCTCGTTGTGCCTCTTGCGTGAATAGTTGGTCATTCCTTTGAATGTCAATCTCAGATGCTCGCTCCTACTCTTTTTCCCTATATCTTCATGCCCGCTTTCCCCCAAATGGTCGCGTATGCTGGCTGTTCTCAATGCAACCTCGCCAAGTCCCCCACGTTTGCATGCCAAGTGTTTCTATGAGCGCTTGTCCCGCTCTGATATCATCTGTCACAGACTTAGCTGGTTTTGCCTAAGTCGTGCGGCATCCTTGCGTGTCCGTCCGCAAAGGTCGATCTCCCTAAAACCTCCTAGGGTCCTTTAGGACTTACAAAAGAGAAAATAAGTTAGAGAAAATTCCTCACTCGGGATCCATAAGTAATCATATTAAGAAACACTTCATAACCAATGAAAATTACAAACAGATTTTACAAATTCTGAACGATCGCACAACAAAGGATCCAAAATAATCCACTACAAACCGGAAGAAAATAGGACTGTTAAGCCTACTACCAACCTTTACATGTTGTGCAAAGTATGAACAAACCAAAAGACACGAACATACATAAGCATTACGTTGAACATCTCATTTATAATTTTGTCCGTGACAGTGAGAAAAAAGAGTAAGGTGAAAGTACTACCGGAAAGGGTTGAGCGATGTGTTGAGTGACGACGGAGGGAGAGGAGGCAAAGGGCGACTACGAGGGTATCAAGGGGGAAAGAGCTGCTCGTCTGTCAACTACAACCCTCGTGGTCGCCTTCGTCCCGTCCACCTTCTTCACGTTCCCCACTGTTATAAATGATTGCAGTGACATGCCCAGATACAAGAGGGAAGAGGAGACGCAGGGCAATGATAAGAGCATTGAGGGGAAAGAGTTGTTCGGTAACTATTTCGAGTTAGTTCGAGTAGAGTAGCCCGTAACATCATATATATATATATATATATATATATATATATATATATATATATATATATATATATATATATATATGAGCTGGCGCTCCCGTGGTTAAAGGAGTCCACCGCTGGCATTCATGTCCTTGGGTGGTTGATGGTAATCTGTCAAACACACAGTGGACAGTGCTTAGGATTTTATTGAAGCCGGCGGCAAGGATCATATGCAATAGTCGCTGCAGTATTCATGTCCGCCGCTCTGATCACTAAGATCTACCAGAACGGCTTGGTCGTCCAAATCTGAGGACCGTATATACCAAGCGTTCCATCATAACGAAGTGCAAGGATGTAGAGATAGGAAGTGGATCTCGCGCCGGACTGCCACAGGACCTCGCGGCGGTTGTGCTTGACGAAGAATTCGCCGTCGGCGTCGAGCGTGACGAAGCAGTCGTGCAGCGTGCTGCTGGTGCCGGTCTGCCACCTGATCTCGCCGGTGGCCGTGTCCTCTAGCACCAGGTTGCAGTCGTCTCGCAGGACCATCTTGTAGTTCTTGTACTCGAGGATCTTGCCGATGGGCAAGATCGAGTAGGAGTAGAAGACGTAGTCGGTGGTGACGTTGGGGTGCTCGTTGCCGGCGTTGTGCAGTGATGGCGGGTTGGAGCTGGACCAGATGGCGGGCCCGTAAATGCCGAGCCCGCCGTTCCACTGCAGAAGGAAGGCGTAGCTCCCCTGGACGGACTTCTTGCCGCTGCTCCACAGCGGGTAGTTCATGTCATGCTTAACGGCGGCTTCGCCGTTGGAGTCAACGGTGAGGTAGCAGTCGGTGCCGAGGCCGGTGGTGTTGGTGGCCCAGGTCTTCTGGTTGTGGAAGCGGAGGACGAGGTCGCAGTCGTGGTTCATGGAGAGGGAGGCGGGGCCGTAGGGGATGCCCTGGGGAGTGAGGTCGTACTGGAAGCTTTGGCCCGGGAGGAGGGCGGTGGGTGGGTCGGAGTAGATGACGAAGTCGGTGCTGGCCATACCAAGCGGAGCGAGGAGGCCGACGAAGGTGGCGAAACGCACGATGAGAAGAGCCATCGGAGTCGGGTGAATGGCGCTCATCACGGAGTTGAGATTGGCTTGTCATGAACAACGATATAAAAGACAAAGGAGGCGTGCTCGTGACGGCACTGTCGGTGCGTTTCCTCGAGGATCTCGCGAACACGAGATCCACATGCACCCTTGGTTCAAGAGATCCACGTGCACCCTTGTTTATTATTGGTGTTTACGTGGCTCCAATTGGACTCTTAGATACGTCGGGATGCTCTCGCGACAAGGAACAACTTGAACAGAGAGATCAGAGATTCGGACACGTGGAGGGAGAAGATATATACTATGAAGAACCAATGAGAGCATTTCCTTTGTCTGAGGCAGAACGGTACCTAACACTTACATGAACGTTGGGTGATGGTAAGTGATCGAGGTGGAAAGTCGATTATAAGATCTTGCTGACAACAAGAGCTAACACTTTGGTTTGTATTTTAAATGTGCAAATTGCTGGAGCGGTACGCTTGCTGCATTGGATCACGGAAGTGTTTGGTGGCGATCCAAAAGGAAAGTAAATAAGCATTATTAAGATACAAGCAAATGGATAAGGTTCAGGCACCCCCCACCACGCGGTCCCCGCCCAATAGACTTGGGCCAGTGGGGTCCTCAGTCATCTGGTCTTGTCTGTCACGCCGACGCTGACGTCACCGTCTCACCCGATCAGAAGCCTAAGAACCGCATTGATGGATGCAACGTGCGCGCCCCGACAAAGAAATTGAAGAAGGAGAACCCCCACATCTTTTACTTAAGAGAGTCAACGAAGCAAATCCAGTCCATGTAAAACATGCAATATGGAATCGAAAGATCTGTGTCCAATACATATATGTCCGGACTTTTGGAGTTTCCACTTACTGTAGGAAGCCTTAAGCAGTTTATAGATTAAAGTGGCACACAGCGAGCACATGGACTTTTCTATTACATTGCTCACAGCCGTAGCAGAGGATAAATTAAGCCTTCTGTGGCCAGGTTCTATGGTGGGATGATCAATCTAGAGCAGCTTTGCTTCTCCAAACACTGATCTGTTTCGATAGACCATAGAAAATTGGCCTTGTAACAATATCAGGCTTCGAAGTCCATTTAGAAGAAGAGGTCCATACAGAGTCATTTTCTGATTCCTGCAAACTCGGGGTGCTTGATGACTTCCTTACTGCGAGGAACCCATTGGCTACAAGAGACTCCTCCAATGAACTTGTGCTTTGGCGTGCCGACTCAGTATCGTTGTAACTCACTAGCAACTGCTTTGGGGTTAACCCTCTCACCATCCTTCCTAGGAGGCTTTGGCTCTCATCCTTGACAACTGCCTCGGAGATGCCGAAAGGATCAACATCGGCTCTCTGACGCCGCCTGACAGGCTTATCGGTCTTGGAATTCTCACCATCACTGGAATCCCCCGATCTACTGACTAGTAATTCTTGCATAAGGTCACCTTCTTCCGAAAGGAAGCTGTTGATGAAACCTCTTGACCTCCGAGGCTGTGAGTTAGAAGCCGGTGACACTTTAGGAAGTGGTTCATCTTTGGAGTTCAGTGCACCACCTGTTTTGTATAAGGTCATTTCAGTGCCTTCAGCTGTAGGACTCCTTTCATGTTGTGGAAGATCATAGTATCTTCGCAAGCTACACATGGCAGACGAGATTTCACGATGTTGTTGGGATTTCGACTTCAATGGCTGGGGAGAATCTAAGACATCTCTCTGAGGATGACAGATAGGAGTCCGATCCCTGTGAGTACAGATACTTAAAACTCCATAATATTTTACATTACAACGGCTAAGCAAAAACAGAAGCTTTTACCATATAAATTTCTTAAAAGAGAAAAAATAAGGCTTATCATGTGCATAAAAACACAGGCCTCTTATCAAGGAAAAAGCTCTATATGAAACCGGCATGTCGACCACTACATAAAACAGCTTGATATCGATTAATCCCATCTACAAAAATCCAAACCAGCTATTTGTATCATTAAATGTACTTAGATGTTACCCGATTATTTTATCGTGATTACAAAAAGCCACCAGAACAATTCACTCCACCGTATGCTCAGCTCCTGATGTTTGTTTTGACATTTGCATTCTTTCGATTTGACTGTGTTTTGCCCCTTCCGGAAGATATTATGCAGAAAATGCAACTAATATACCACTAAGTAAGAATTTGCATATTCATATAAGCTGCAAGTCTTCCTCGTTCATGTCTTGATCATGCATGTTTAGAATTTAAATTTGCCTATGTTCCACTGGTTGAAAAATGCAAACAAATTTAAGATGTAGCATCTTAAAGGATTAAGGCGCATGCAAGGGACCTTCCATGCATATCAAATTCTTGAGGAGGAAACTTTACCAAGAATTAACTCAGCAACTCATTGTAGCTCTCTTAGGCTCCTGAATGCAACAATTGCAAGATATGAACTTAAGCAGATCCTTTAACAAGTCAAATAAATAGGCAGATTAATGTTTGGACTTAAATGACAAGTCATCAAGGAATGGTTACAACAACATGACCAGGTCTTCGATTGCTGACAGAGGTCAGAAGCAACACGGTAAGGAATATGACATGTGAAAGATAATGCAAGTATCAGCAGTTGTCATATTCCTTCAGAGACCTAATATATTTAGTAGAAGAAAGATAAAGAGATAATGCACAGCTGCAGCAGCAACATAAATAGCATCATGATCAGCTTGCAATGTAATTTCCTCTAAAATAAATATATTTCAAGTTTTGATAGTGTTTAGTTGGATCAATAACAACTTAACAAAGAAAATAGAATATGTTTCAGCAATAGAAAAACATCTAAAAAATTAGAAAAATATCATATTATTTCTCCCAATTATAATAATAGTGATTATTACGAAAAACATATCCCTTCACATGAAAGAAAATAGAAACAGAGGGGGCAATAGAGCATGTGTTTTGCTTAGAAAGATTTCCAATCAAGTAAATACTTCCTTGAAGTCAACCATGGAGAGTTAGGAACTACAAAACTGAGAGAGTTATCCCTTCCCTATTTCTCAAACAAATATATTCAATGCATATCAACTTATCACCATACTATTAGAAGATGATTGACCATCTAATAGCATAGGATAAATGCTTGGATCTCAGTGAGGATCTAAAGGTTTATTTAGATTTTGTAGTGTCTTAAGATCAACACAGTTATTTGTCCTATGAAGATAGTAGCACTCATATAAGTTGCAGGCAGTATGTGAGAAATACCTGTTATCAACAAAACCATTAGATCGAATAGGAGGAGATGAGGGATGCCTTCCAGGAAGAGGAATAAGCAATGATTTGTGAGCAAACATCTGAAGATCCATCACTAGACCATTAATCCGTTTGATATCTGCAACCTTTTGGTAATCAACAAAGAACAATCTCGTCACTTAATCAAACCATTAAACCATTCATCCTTGCTACATGAGAACGTTGCTGATAGTTTTTCAAGCATTAGTTAGACCATATACAATAAAATGCAATTGTTCACAGTGAAAACAGTTCATTAATCTACGCGAAAGAGTTCTCCGATGAAGGATAAAGTGCATTATGCCGAGAGTATACTTACCAACAACCAATAAATTCCTTACATTACATACACAGATTCAAACTTGCGACTGCAACTTACCAACAACCAATAGTGTACTAACCACTCGAATATCTCAACAGTGATGCAATACAAAAGTACAGATGCTTGAAGGCCATGCATGACTTATGTATATCTAGTTGCCATAGGAAGGCATAGCTGGCTGTTATCACATCAGCTTTGACATTTTCCTTTCTTTTTTTTTTTCTCTTTTCCAAGAAGGTCGAACTAATGAAATTGGATCCTCGCTAAGCTTTCTCTGGATAAGGACACTGGTTAGCTATGAAATTCAATTCAATTCAATTCTAAATTAAAGAATTGTTATGGCAAAATTGCGGTTCAATCCAAGAATCTTGCTATCATCAGTCAAGATTTTTAACCAACTAAGCTACGTGACGTGCATAGCTAGCTTTATCGTTTATTACACTCCTCAAGCTACGTTTATTACACACCCAACGATTAAGCATGAAAAGAAGAAAGTAAAAGGGGCCATTATTTCTTACGCAATATTGATCAAACAAGAACAGTTTTCCTTGTTCTCAAGTAACAAACCAATCTCATCAGGTAATCCATCCAGCTCATGCAAAAGCCACAAAAATCTACAACATATTTAGCAAAAGAAGAATCCCAATTACCTCGACGCCGTATTTTATGGCGATGCCAGCAAGCGTGTCCAACTTGGACACATTATGCTCGATGTACTTCGCACCCGAAGAATTGGACGAACAAAGGGAGGGAGAGGGAGAGGGAGAGGGAGAGGAAGAAATCGACGACGGGAAGGAAGCACCGGTATCGCTCTTCCTCTCATGGGAAAGAGATCCCATCTAAGCCCCTTGAATGAAGAAAGGCCAAACAGAATTCAATTGGAAAAGAACACCTAAAATTCCGTGTTCGATCGGCAATGCCAGAAACACTGAAAAGAACCCTAAATCGATAGATCTCGAGCTAGGGATCAAGATCTCATCCGATTTCACGACGGGATTCGGCTCGGAACCGGTGGAATGTAGCGAATCCAAGCGCTCCGCTGCCCCAAGAATGGAGTGGGCATCTGGCGAGGAAGAGAGTGGGAGAAGACTTCCTTTTTATTTTGAAGCTCACACGAGGCTTATTACTGCGGCTCGACGCGGTACGAGGGGTCCGGTGGTACGTGTCAAGACGCCGGGGGACGTCTAAGAATTCTTTTGTGCAAGTTCAAGTTGGGTTGTCGCTGTCTGACAGAGGAGAGGTGTGGGTGGGTGTATTATTAGGCTCTTTCCCTCCTCGCCGCTAGTTTCGCATTATTAGGATTCTTTCCACCGACGCTTCTAATTAGAGAACGGCGGAATCTGATTGGATAAGGAATTCCATATCACAATTAATTAATTGGTAGAGGAACGGTAATAGTGTGATTGACTCATTATTTTAGGCTTTCAAAATTTCATAAGATCTCGACTCAATGATAAATTCTTGAACCATTAGCAGATGGAATTAATCATTTGGATAATGCATAAAAATTTATTACACTTGATCAGAATGAATTCCTATTGATCGAATGAACAAAATAAACAATATTAAGCAGTAGCATAGTATCAATCGTGTAAATGAAAACATACTATTTTTCAACAATTCATGGGACAAATATGTACCGATATACCAACCTGTATATCATGATATCAATCAAAAACATAGAGAAAAAAAAAATAAAGTTGGTATCGACTGTCCATACCGATTGGTATTTGAAACCTTAATTAGACACCAGCCATCAATCCGATATAGCAGGTCCACTAGATTTGTATAGAAAACCATCGTTTGAATTCCACATAATGATTTCTCTGAGTAAAAGTAGATGATGGTATCCCATGGCCAAATCTTTTGTACTTCAATGCTCATTTGAGAGTAAAGTTGAACTCAGTAAGAAAATAAAATTGAACTGGACAAGTTATTGACAGAGAAATGAAACAGTATGTACAACCCCAAAAAATATCGTGGAAGGAGAGGAAATATACTTTCACCAAGTAAATTTGGCTGCTAAGAGGCATTTACAAATTTAGGCAATACACGATAAAGCTGCAGAAGGATCACACTGAATCAGTAACCTATTGATTCTCTTGTATCGATCATCTTCTGCCACTTTCTTGGGCATGCAGAAGGCTGCTTCAGATATTAGCCTGTCATATACAGAGATATGTTACGGCTAAAGAGAAGAAATTACAGGACAAGAAAAGGTTTTTGTACCATGAGAACAGATGTTCTTCTCTAATCTCCCAGAAGTTGTATTTCCATTCAGGACATGCTTTCTCCCTGCAATGCAAGCCACAAATCATGCTCTTGTGAACATGGTCAATCCTTCCTCTAAATAAAAACTATCGCTCAGGCATGTCGCTTTGTTGATGGGAATAAAGCATTTGGTCCTCGGTTTCCATGCTTCAAACATTGTATGCCTCAAGCACCTTAAAATCATCCTAAGATGGACCTCAATCACATTTCATGGTCTAAAAATCTTCATAGTTCTGGAAACCTGGGTACGACAGAATGGGCAGCGAGAAACAGCAGCAGAGCATCTTAGACATAAAACATGTCCACAGGGAACAATCGTGATGTTCACCTCAGCACTAAGACACACTCGACATGACCATGCTGTCTTAGCTGCATCAGCTTCTCTCACTGCTGCATCGACCTTTTCCTGCAAATATTTTGATGGACATTAAATGCAAACTTCCTGCTGATTTGTATACTCTTACTGACTACCACGACAACATACAGATCAAAGGCAAAAGACAAAAAAAGGTCACAAATAAATGAGTACTAGTGAGAGTCTACAAGATAGCTATTTTTGGTGTTGGCATAAGAGATCAAGCTTTACAACCAATATCATAGCTCCAAAGTACAACAATATGATATTAGGTTTGTTTTTATTAAGATACTATTAAAGGTGACATGAAATCTCAATCCATTTTTGGCAGTCAGTTAATCACTTAAATAAATCTGGTTGTCCGAGTATGAATGAAACAGATCTCTGCAATAACACATTTTCTCTTCTGAGCTGCCTAATTATTATGTGGAGTGTCAGGATATATAATTTGTCATCAGATCTCATGTCCATTTGGGCAGCACTTCTAAAGCAAATTCTCCTTCATTATCAAATAAACCAGATCTACTATGCTCTCAGAGTCAGCCTTCTCCATCACCAACAAAATAAGTGGAAGTTTATCCTAAATCTATGCTAATTTAGCTTCGAGGACTGTTTCCTAACCAGTTACTAAGAAAAATCTTGAGTATCCATGTTTTCATGGATAACCATTTAGCAACCGAAGTAACAGATACTTCAGTTCCAAAAATGAAAAAAAAGGACCCTTTCTTTTTGAGATCATCGGAAGGCTGAATCCCTATGTTTTCATATCACAATTTCCGGTTACCAGTTATTTTTACCTGGAGCACCACACTTTCATGTGAGCCACCATGGATAGACATTAGGGAAAAGAAACCCTCTCTGTTGAAGAAACCAATCAGCAATGATTTTTTTTTCACTTCCATTGGTTACTTGGGAATGATTTAGTTGCTTCTACAAAATATTAAAAAACTTAATTGAGGTTTGAACTAAAATAGCTCACTATGGCGATCAAGAAAAATCCTTTTTTTTTTAGGTTTACTTAGTTCATTAAAATTGTTTCAAACTCCAATATTTTTTCTAGAAATTTTTGGATAGACTCGTTGTCTTAATGTACAAAACAATATGTTTTTTCCTTTTTTTACTTTCCTCCACTTTGTCTAGGTGTCTGTAGAGAGTCTGGGAGAGGTCTGGCCACAAAGACCAAATAAGAGGGGTTCCCAACCTATTTACCCAAAGTGTCCAAAAAATATACTGGTGCTAATATGGGTTTCAAGGTCATAAAATTGATGTGACTAGTTTCTTGTCGTAGAGATATGACTTCTCTGGTTATGCAACTGACATCATAGCTCATATTTAATTTGTCCTTTAGAATAGAGGTTTAGGAATCCAATTTTTGGATGTCCGCCCTTCAATAGATCATAATTTGGCCATTCTCAGTGTCGACTAGTTGGGAGACTTAAATTCTATGTGTGTGTGAGAAAGGTTCTCATTTTCAATTCCAACTTGAGATAAAATTAATTACTAGCAAATAACCTCACTACACAAAAGAATTGTTACCTTTGTGGTTCATACTTCCATGCTATTCATTAAAAAGTTTGTTTAATCATTTTGAAACATCTTCACTCCATTTTATCAAATTACACAAAAGGATAAAAATGACTTTCTTGTATGATATGTGTATGAAAGATCTTATTTTGTACATCATTGACATCCCTATAGACTACCACAAGAAACAAAAGAAACTTTCATGAAGACAACAGATATTAATTGCATCTATATTTGACCACTATGTTATTGGTAATTTTTTATATTCAATCTGACATGTTCAGCAACATTTAACTATATCAGAAATTTTGGTTTGTGAAACAAGAAATGCAGGAACCTAGGAAGAAACAAACCTGCTCGACCAAAAGAGCAACCTGAGATTCTTTCAGCTGTTCTTGCAGAGTTAACGTTGTTTGGAGAAGTGTTTGCTTCTCAGCATCCATATTAATTCCAGCAGCCCAAAGCATGTCATGGACTGCTTGCACCAATTCTTGCGCAGATACTTTTCCATATTGGAGTTCTTTTGAAGTCTGCCATAAAGAAAACCTTTAGCATTTAATGAGCTAAGCCCAACTAAAAAATAATTATGAGCCCTTAGCAGTCTAACCTGGCTTTTCATCTTCTCATTTCCAGAATCCTTGGATGTCTGGCCATGAAGCATTCGATTTCTGTTTATGCCTTCATTGTCCTCTCTTAAGGATGGCATGCAAGCCACATTGGACATAGAAACACTTTTGAAAGAGAAAACCTGTGAAGAAAGTAGTACTTGGGTTTCTCCAGGAGCAATCTCCACAGGAAATCTGTACAGTGCTTGACCAGCTGATGGCTTTACATCTTCTGGAACTCTACCATACCTAAGTTTCTCCCCTTCTCTTCCTGTCTTCCATGCAACTATTTCTCCTGAGTAAAATGGTCGTACTGGAAGGAACTGCACCTGAAGAGCATCTTGAGATAATAATTCTTTTCCCACTAAAGAATTGTTTTTACTTTCACGTTTTATGGTTCCATGTTCAGACCCTAATTTTAGTGCTCTGAGAACTGCTTTTTCTGAACCATCTTGGCAGGCAAAAAGTGGCCCAAATGGTAAAGTCACTGGTGCCCCCAAAACCTGGCTTGTGACAGTGGCAACTACATCATACACTGTCATAAAACTTGGAGGCTCTGCAATCAAAATGTGATCCTTCGATTTGTCTATGAAGTAAACAGTTCGATGTTTAACACTGTCGTCCCATTCAACAATGGTGGAATGCTTGGTTATCCGTGTAATATCCAGGAGCTTTGGAAGTAAAAGAAATCGAGTGTGGAGCCATTGAACAAATTGCAAATTTTCTGCAATATGTTCCAGTAGATGCCTTATCTGCGATAAACCAAGGTCTTCAAGTGATGGATAGTGATTAGAAATGTTACCCAATAACATTAACACTGCCTCTTGCAATGATTTGCTAAAAAGCTTTTCTTTTACTCTACTAAGAGACACAGACCCAATCTGGCTAACAACCTGTAATTTTGGTCCATCCAATTCCTGCACAAAATAAGGAAAAAGAAACAATTTACGGTCAACATTATGTTCATTTCAGAGAAACCTACACCGTGCGAAAAGGTTGTACCCGCACCTCAATGACAATGTCAGAAAGTTTCTTGACACCAAAGGCCATAAATATACTTTCCGAAAGTTCTGGATGAGCAAATCTTAACCTGGAGGTGTCTATATTACTAAGAAATTGTGACCCATAGTAATCAACATATACACATGATCTTGCCAGAACAAGCCTGCAGCCATCATCTGGGATTATTGCATCAGATAACCAATCTAGTTCAGATGATGTTGAAAGAACAACCTCAGAACACATAAAATTCAGAATCATGATTACCGCACGAAGTTCATTAGGATTAAGGCGTTGATACCCACATGATTTTTGTATGTTTAAAAGAAGTTCTCTAGCATAGGAAACAGTAAGAACCTCCTGCATCCCTATTTCCTTGAGGATTTTCACGAATGGGAGATATAAACTAGGGAGTTCAAAAGCAAATGGTGAAAGGTTAACCATCAGACGAACAAAAAGAGAATTCACGGTAACCAAGCGAGTTCCATTTGCTACCGGCACAAAGGCCACTTTCTGCAATTCTAGAATATCTGCCAGAAGAAGGTTATATATAGAAGAATAAATGACCTCATAAATGAATTGTAACTTCATAACTTGTAAATAATTAATAAAGCCATTTGAATTTAAAGAATTGAAGGATGACTATATCCACAAGTAACATTTGATTTAAATTAGAAAGGTAAAATAATTTGAGTTTTGAATATCCACAAATAATTTGACATCAATAAATGAAGTGTTTTTTGCATTTCTTGGTCCTGTCAATGACCATAATGCCTTGTCCTAACCAAATTTCACAATGATTCAAGGATAAATAACCAAATATCAGCATAACAATATACTGCCAATCTCAAACATTTTTTACTATATTTGTTTTTTTCTGGAAGTAACCACTTTCATATGGTAAAAGAAAGATCAAACCTAAGAGTGCTAGCATTACCAATAAACAACATGTCATGTCCTATCAGCTTGGTATCTTCTGGTGTCATTACACTCATTGGTCTCAGAGCATTTATCATGCAACAAGTCTGCATTATGAAGGCCTTAGGAAGCGGGAATTGTAAAAAGATTTGCCTTCTTAGGCACATCACCTAAGCATATACCAGCACAAAAATAGGACAGCATGTTCCTTGTCGTATCTGTGATATAGATCTATTTTGATCATCTACAGGTGCAGGAAGAAGATGTCTTTTACATTGGAGACCTTACTGGTAGCTTTGGATGCTTACCAAAATCCACCTTTCTTAGAAATGTTTCCTCATTCCAGATTAATCATCCAAAGCATAATCTTCAGGATCAAGACTAATCAAGCATGCACATTATTTTAAAAATCCAAGTCATGACAAAGGCATTTCAATTTAAATGTTGTTTCATATGTGCAACAATTTATACGTAACCGAGAATTGCTGATGGGTTAGTTGTACTACTACCAAAGAATACTGATAGGGTATTTTGTACTATCATCTATAGTATTTAAGGAACTAAATTCATAAATATTAAAACAAACATAGCCATCATGTGTGATCACCTCAAGCTTTGGGACCTGAAGTCTTAACCTTGAAGACTAACTTAAATATTATGACTTTGGTTCTCCTTTTGGAACTTTTAAATCTGATTCATGCTGTGACCATCAGACAATTGTTCTCATGTGATCCAAAGCTATGCTTATACACAATAAGCCGGGTAAGTGAAACCTATTCCATAAATAATAAGACTAACCATAGTTGCAGAAGCCACAAATGGTCTATTTGCATAACACATGATATAGACAAATATGATGATAAGATACCTTAACTGAATTTAGGAAAATTTTCAATGAGAAGAATAAAATCCATTATTCCATTAAACATCCATCTGTTTCCACAATATCTACTTGACTGAGATTCAGCTTTGAGAATAAGGTATTCAGAGATTGTGTACTTCTACTGTTTTGGTGTCGATTCACATTTAATCCTGATAAAGCATAAATACTTTCAGATTTAGCAGTGTCTTAGGGACATTTTTAAATATATTTGATGCATTTTCTCTTTATTTCCATAGGAATTGCTCTGAGCAGCATAAAAATTACAAGTGCTAGCAATAGTCTACCGTATGTTCTCATTGACCCAAAGGCAAATGTAGATTTTCCTACTCTGCAACCACCTCCAGAGTTCCGAGCTTGTTGTCTTAAATATTCAGTTTCCACACTAAGAATAGTCCATTAAAACATGCTGCTATAAAACCTAGAGATTATATAATCTTGAATTTGACAACCACATCTGGCTAATTACAGTTTAGTAATGATGCAAATCTACCATATCATCATTGCAGATGCATTAACCATAATAGAGCATTCTGTATCCTAAGCAATAGTTTATTCAAACATGCTGCTATAGAACCTATAGATTTTATAATCCTGGATTTGACAACCACATCTGGCTATTTACAGATTATTCGAGATGCAAATCTAACATTATCAACATTGCATATGCATTAGCTTGGTTTCAGATAATCCAATTTAACCATCTTCAGACGTGACAATGAAATTTAAGATATATGCAGAAAATTTTCTTGCACATCTCATATTGTTATTAGCAACCACCCAGTATCACTAAAAACAATTAAAAAAACCAACCAGTAGTGAGCTATATGATGTGATATTAGTCATTGATCAGGCCAGTAAATATGGCCTAAATTGATCAAACCAGTAAATATCGGTTGGTATGAACAAGTCCAACAGGTATTTGAAACCTTATTTATTAGCACCATCCAAAACAAAAACCCAAGTGCTATAAATTTAATCTATCTGGTACAATATCACAAAGCCTAGGGATTAGTGGAGAGCAACAATAATTGTATGGCCTAAAATGTATATAGATATGCATGTATGTAAATATGCAAACCTGATGAAGAGAGTGTTCCCCATATCTTATCTAGGTACTTCAAAATATCTAGAAAGGCATCTTCTACCGTCATCATGCCTGTTGATGTAGGCCAGTGTGCAAGGGTATCTTCACCATTAGCTCTTCCAACAACCTAAGACCATTTTTCTCAGAAGTCAAAAACTGTAAACATGTAAATGTAAACATAAAATTTCATTTTGTCACCTAACGATGTGTTCATTCACCTGCAAATGCTTCAAGACTGTAGAAAAAAGCGGAGGACTTCTCAAGCGAAATGCTCCACAGGAATATTCAGGAGGAACAACATTTTGCTTGACAAGAATTGGAGCAATGGTCCAAGCCAATGGCCAATCTTTTAACAAGACAGCATCACTATATGAAGTAAGTACCCTCTTCCCACCCTTCTTACCACTAATACTAGGGAAACCTTTCTCAGCAGGTATAAATGAAATCTTCCCAAGATTCTCACAGAAAGAGTTGTCATACAGAGAGGCAAAGTTTGCAAGTATTGTTTCTACCAAAGAGACAGCTAAATTCCATACTTCAAAAGAAACATCATTTTGGTTACCTGAGAAATCTGCCTCAAAATCATCTGCATCCTGCCTGTCACCAATACGTTCATTTCCTAGCTTCTCTATTTTCCTTGCACATTCAATTATGGTGTCAGCTTGCAAAAATGTTCGAAGCCCTGTTTTCTTTAAAATCTGTAGCCAACCATCTGTAATGAACCTCTCCCCAGGAAACTTGTTGTGTTCCCCAGAGAAGATTGATGTCAGCAAACAATCATGAGGATCAAGCAGGTCCCGTGGTTTGAATAGCTCTGAACAAAGTTCATTTGCATTACGTACAAAGCTAGTCTCTTTCAAGGAGTTCACTACAGTAGAATCTAATTGTAGGTCTTTCCAGTTCAAGTAGATGTACAACAAAATATCTTCCTGTTCTCCTGAAGTTTTCCTCTCAAAATCAGGCAAGGCAAATCTCACTAAAACATCCTGATCTCTTAGCTCATTTATTCCAAGAGCATGGAATAAAGCATTTGCATCCATGGTATTAGAAAGACACCGCTCATCTCTAGGACGAAAGAATGTAGACGGAGAAAGAATACATTGATCAGGGCTGAATAACCTTGTATACGTACCAAGAACAGTTCTAAATATGGGAAGTTCTCTCAACAAATCTAGCTCTTCTCTTTTATATGGACACCCATTGAATGACTTAACATCCAAAGCAAATAGGGCAAATAGTTTGTCACAGTCTTCATTTGATAAATCAACTGGCACAGAAAAATAGCCAGCAACTTTGGCAGCAAGTAATTTTGATACAACTACCTGACAAAGAGTTTCGGAATGTGCTGGGAGAATATTATTGGGTACCCCATACTCCAGGAAGGAGACATCATATACAGGTACATTAAATTGATTAAGAAGACAAAACAACCATGGATATTTTGACTTTGTTAATTCAAAAGCAGAATAATACAACTTGTTTAGTTCAAGGTTTGGAATATTATCCACAGAAGAATCCAGTAATCCAACCTCTTCACTATTGGTTCCTGAAGTTCCATTCACAAGATTTAAGTCTGAAATTGGTGGTACAAATACTAGGTGAAGCTCTTTAACACGACACAAAACTGGCCCATTCAGAAAGGCAGCAATTAAAGGCCAATCAGCTACAAGTGATAGCTCACCCTTTAAGGCTGTAAAGGTTTTCCAGAAAAGTTGGATCCATTCACGAGTGGGTCCATCACCTGGTGGGTCAGTATTGGTGTTCCATGAAACCCATGGAGCCCTATTACTGCTCATTACCTGACTCACCCATTGCTCATTAAAAAGAAACTTCAAATTGCTTGACAATAAGTGAGCAGAGAAACCTCTCAATTTTAAATACCTTTGGATGTTTTTGTCAGAAAGGAGGGCAGTCAAAATATGCTTTTCTAGACATAGTGGATGGACAAAGCCATCTGTCAAAGGATGCATAAAAGATTGCTGCTCCTTGCTCCCAATCCAAAGCTCAGTCACTCCGAGCCTCACAAGGTGCTTTGTTGCAGTTGGAAACGGTATGCCTTTGAGTTCAGCAACTACAGATGGCACTAACCGATCACCATATGGACCAGTACCTGCAGTAGCAGGTATGTAGGACAGAGTATTACCTGTCCTGCCAATATCCTCAACAACACCACGACCAAAATCATATAAAGCCTTGCCAAAATATGTAACAATTTCAAGTGCATCACCACCTGAATTACTGGAGTTCTGGGCAGCATTTTGATGAGATCTGAGTACATTTGTGTTTGAAGGTATGATGCTTTCAATCTGCAAACTACTCCCTTCCCCAGATCCATCAGTTCTTAACAGACCGAATGACTGCTGCAGCTGAATGTCAGAGAAGCAATATTCCAAGACATCTATATAGGTCTCAATAGATCTAACTAAAACAGATGAGGAGGATTTGAGGAGGTCGCGAACCATCTTAGGCTTAATTTCTTTCGTCTTAATTCCAACAGCCTGAATTTCCCTGACCAATTCCCATGGTACAGAAAACACAGGATAATGTTCTTTTATGAAACTGCAAACATTGGTTGGTGGCAAGTTGCTGTCATCTCCATTTCCTGATTGAGATAAAAACATGCCTTCATCAGCTTTGACAGCATTTCCACCATAAAGTTGCCAGACAGGAAGGTCAACAAGGCGCGTATAGAAAGGTCTTATCACTTGCTCAATTAATGACTGCCAATCTGCTTCAATTTTTTTAGATGAACTTGAACCACTGGCAGCAACATCAAGCTCACTAGAGATGACAAATTGTTGTTTAGACCTTGGCCAGAAAGAGTAAATTTTATCACCATAAGCCTGCAAAATAGAGCACACGGAACGTGCCAAATTTGGCTCAATCGTAGAACTGATGGGTTCCTTCCTAAGCCTTTGAAATTCCAAAATCAATTCAACATATGCATCACGAACACACAACATCAATTCTCTGTTCCAAGCTTCAATTATATGATTTCTAGTTTCAAGTTGTAGCTCTGGAAAAGTTGTTTCATGAGGACGGCTAAAAAGATACCGCCCACCATCATGGCATACAAGAAAACATCCAAGAGCAGTGACAGGCATACTTAAGGCTCCAGACAGGGGAAGAGGAGACAATACACAGCTGGATGTATGAGCATTTATAGGATGACTATTCTTAGATATCTGAGCTGCAACTCCAGCAATGGGTGTTAAATCATAAGCAAGATACCTCCTGAAAAGAAGCTTAATTATTCAATTGAATGCAATGAGAAAGTAGCAATCCTAAAGTTACAAGTAATCATTCTCCAAGACACATTTCACTTGGTCTTGCCATAGGTTTATGTATATATAAAGGATATCACAACTTCAACAACTGACAGATATATGTTTGTCGATTATTTTGGCTACATGTTATGTCTCTTATCAACATTAAGATGTGTCACATGCTTCACACATCTTTATTGGATTTTGAATACAACTTTTTAACATATGATGAAACAAAAGCAGGCCTTCAAAAAGAGGTCAGTTCTTTATTATTTTCTCATGATATGATGAACCATTTAAGTATTTTTTTCCTTTGAACAGTGAAAGATGCAACAAATATTGACTAGGATATCATGTCAAAGATAAGAGCCATATCAATTATTATTTATAAAATAACTAAAATTCACCAGTCCAATACTACCAGATAGTTATCACAATTCAAAATGGAAAAAAAAACCAGGTGAAGCACAAAGACTTCATAATGCAGATAGGTTAATCTACAGTCATCACAAGTGCATTTCTTATGCATTGGCCTGAAATATCCAACTGATGAAGTTATGAACAAAAAATTTACGTCTTTCAGAGCAATAATTGTCGTACCACCCAAAACGATACGAAATAAGTGGTACACACTATTCCGAGTGTGGACCGATATACAGCCCACCTCCATTTTCGGCTGTTCAATCCAACTGAGGGAAAAAAATGAAAGAAACCTAAAACAGCATTGGGCCCAGGCCAATTCAGTAATTGAAAAAAAAAACTCCTCTTCCTCTTCTTTCTTCTTCATCCTCCACCTCCACCGCTTCCTCTTCTTCTTCTTCCTCCTCTACCTCCATCGCCTCCCCTTCTTCCCCCTCTTCCTCCACCGCCCCTTCCTCTTCTTCTTTTGTCTTCCTCTCCAAAACACCAGGACAGTCCAACCCAATCACTGAAATGGGATTGGTACTTGAAACGGTGATCCATGTAGCAAAGGCATAATATCAACCAAGGTTTGTCGTACCGGACTGTACCACCCAGTACGGGCGGTACATACCGGTCCGACAGGCCAGCGTTACGCGGACCGCCCCGTACCGTACCGAGTACTGTGGCAGTGTACAGTATCACTGTAGCAGTGTACAGTGCTCGGTACACCTGAGTGTACCGAGCGGTATACCGTACCATACCGGTACTGAGTCCGAATCGAAACGCCGGTACGGTACGGTATGACGAACCATGATATCAACCCCTCAACTATTTAGGATAAGAACCAAATGATACAAGTTTATCTCCTATATCATTTGATTATTTGCTTATTAACCAATATCCTTGTGTAACCTAAATAAAGTCCTCAGATCCATGATATTTTTAATTAAATCACATCTTAAAAATTCATTTTGAAAAGCATACCTATCAAGGGCCATGTTTCGAGTTTGTCCAGATCCCAAAGAAAGTACTACAAGCCATTTATCAACAGATATACTCCCACCATTAATCACCTGAACATCTATCACATTTATCTTTGTGGCTGCACCGGAACCACTAAACAATCTTGATATATGAAACTTTCTCCATTTTTTTTCTGAAAATGGGTTCCTTGAAATTGCAAATGATGGGTCCACTGATATGGAGTAATTTAATGATGGGTGCAAACTTCCCTCATCCCACGTTGATAAAGACACCTGAAATCGAAGAAGAATTTAGTGGTATATGCCAAATATGAAAGAAAGCTGCAATTTGTAGTAAATGAACGAAAAAAACCCAAATAGTGCCTTCTTATTTAAATAAATGTATTATTCGGGGAAAGAAAGAAAACAAGTAGTCTCCACATGTCAGATTTTACTAGCACGACATATCAAATAAAGAGAACTAAGGATTTTGGAGTTCCTTCCAGAAATGAAACTAAGAATGCTTTGACCCCAAAAAAAGACATTATCAACTATATGGAAGTGAAAAACTAACAAAGGAGATACATTTTGTCAAGTAGTATATCAATTAACAACATATAAGAAAATGCATCAGCTGACTTATGTCAAAAGCTAAATTTCAATCCTCAGCTGTATCTTGTCATGCTAGTAAACTAACTTGTCAAAGTCTGGATTGCAAAATTCAGAAAACTACATTTAGAAAAGATAAACCCAACCTCAATTTCTGATTATGCAACTGCAGCTTACTATGCCAATTTGTTAAAACACAAACAAGTAAAAGAAAAAGGTAATATTAGATATTTTTTCAAAATTCATTTCATTTTATTTGGCACATTGACATAATATTATGTTGTAACAAAACAATTGATGGTGACGATCACAAATAATGACAAAAAGAAGAGAACTGCTTCAGTTCTCAAGTCCCACCTGCAACAACTAATTGGAGATTAAGCAAAGTAGTCAAATAATTCTAACTCTACATTTGTGGCTATTTTTATAGATGCAGATCAATCATCAGCACAATGTTTTTAAAAAGAACGCCATAGAATTTTTTTAGAGCGATTACAAAGATTATAAAAAGAAAATCCAGGTTAAGAAATAAGTAACTGGACATATGTGCTAACATGCTAGCAAGCAAAAGCTGCAAAACTATGTACAACCTTTTGACTTTTGAGTATAAACTGTAGAATCAAATGACAACAATAAGACAGTCAAGGAGGTCAAAATGAAGGAATCAATATACAGAATCAAAAAAAATGTTTATCTTGGATATTTATTACCTGCAGAACTGACTTTAAGAATAGAAGTGATGATGAAGCATGATGCATAAATCGGTCAAAAATATGCTTCACTCTTAAACAATCAGATTCTTCTTCTTTCCTGCATTTTGAAGATAAAGGCATGCGTATAACCATGGAATTAGATGAGGACACTGAAGTCTCCTTATTAATTAGCATTGGACTGAATTGATCGTTGAATCTCTTAGCCAAGTCAGTATCTGTAAAATAAATAAGCCACACAAGAAATATAGACGATGAGTTAGTAAAGAGCATATGAAACAGAAGGATCTGATATCCTGAGCAAGCTTCATTTAACTTTGGAAACACTAAAATAGGCACTAAATGGTCACAAATGTTTCTTGTTCTTTATTATCTTAATGCATGCTAACCTTTTTGTTTTGGATATATTTAGATGGCATAACCTCTAAAAGAACACGAACAATATGGACAGATAAAGAACCTATATGTTGGTTAAACTGAATACACTGACAGAAAATAAAATAGAGCCAACATCACAACAACACCAATTAAGAATGTGAACATGATACTACTCCCGAAGTTATTTTAGGGAACTCTACTACCAACCTTATAGAGGAAACTTTGGCATCAATAAAAGATTGAATTTTCACAAGAACAAGAAACATCTAGCAAAAGGATAGCAGCAGCAATTAAGATGTACCAGAGTGTCAAACCTTCCAAGATCTTGTCTAACAAATAAAATAATTTTACTTGATCCAACAAAATTTATAGAAAACAATAATATGCTTCTCACAAAATGTGTGCTTGCTAAGTTGACTTTTTGACGGGACAGAAGCATTACACTCAATAGTAGTAAAAGGACATGTACGTAAATAATGCAGAGGTAACATGATCAAACGTGATAATTAATCTATGGAACCATGGTTTGCCTTATCGGTCCATACCGGTGTACCGACTAACCATCGGTATGGAATGTATCGATCTATACTGACATATCGACATATGGTACGACAGGGTGTACTAATAGAACAGTATATACCACTCATATCGGTCCCCTAGTGGACCAGTACATACCCCCCATACCGGGTGGTACACTATGGTATGACGAACCTTGCATGGATGACAGAACAACTGCTTGCATGATGGAATTCGATCAATATTCACACTCAACTAAACTTTATAAGCCCATGACGCAAATACAATTGGACCTACTGAAAAACATAAAAATTTAGATCTGATTTTGCAGTAATCAGGCTCAAATCAAAGAAAGACAGCATCATGGACTATCGTAATGTAGTAATAATGACTTCATCTATTACTCCGGACAAACTTGATTACAGATTTATCAAAGATTTACAGAAAATGTATACCAGCCAAGTAATATAATCATCCTGTGATTTCAAATCTAGAGAAATAGTGTTCCATGAACATGACACAGGTACCAGTCAACATATTTAGATAGTAAAAGACATGAAGATATAAAAATTTTAGGTTTACAGTTCGATGTACCACCAGAATCAACACAGCTAATGATTTAGATCATCAATTTTCTAAATTTGTGATAATTTGAAGTCAGCAACCTAAACATGAAAAAGTCCATAAATTTCTAAATTAACCGTGGGATTGATCTAAAATAAGTTAACCAGTAGGTATGCATCATCTTTTCTAGCCATGAGGCCCATGACAACTGTAATAAAACATCATCTGAAGAATTGCACTAATGAACATGTCAAACATGTGAGACAACGAATTTGTATAGTAAATAGAATAAGCAACACCAGACCTATCAGGGAGAACAATCTTGCAGAGGGGCCACCATTTGAATGTGCAGCAAGAGCCAAGCCAAGAGGATCGAAAATGTAAAAGTAACCAGAGGAAACAATGGTCATGAGGTCACAGATGAAGTAACCACTTATCAAGCCTAACCCATAGTGAAGAGCACTGCCTTGAACCTTCCATGGAGGAGACAGGTGAAGATTACATATTTCGTCCATGCTCAAAGTTGCTCCTTCCAACACAATTGTTAAAGAAGCAGACTGAAAGTCACCTGTAAAACAACAAAAATAAAGATCAAAATCAATTATAAGTAGAAATCATGATGTACCTAGTTTAAAGGCTGCCATCTAAAAAAGCTGTTTTATGATCATTGCAATATGAAACCCCAAGTCCAGATGACCTCAAACAGCCATAAAGAGACCATACTAACCTAGATTCTGTTGGAGCAATGATTGTCGAGGATGTTCTCGTTTATCATAT
Organism: Musa acuminata AAA Group; assembly: GCF_036884655.1. Classification (NCBI taxonomy): domain Eukaryota; kingdom Viridiplantae; phylum Streptophyta; class Magnoliopsida; order Zingiberales; family Musaceae; genus Musa; species Musa acuminata. The sequence goes on from NC_088349.1 coordinate 7,253,715, forward strand.
ATCAGGTGCACTTTCTTTGCCTTGCACTTGTCAGCCAACTCTACAAGGTCAAACAGCAGAAACTCACTGTCTCCATACAAGGCAAGCAGCTCACATATTGTAGCATAATCCATACAAGGCAAGTCCCTCATCATCTCCTCATCAACTAATGACAAGCTACGAAGTGATTGTACCCCTAGAGTTCTAGCCAGTTCGTCGTTAATGCTTGGGTGAACAAGATGCTTCTCACCAGGAGAATTGTTCTTCATCCATGGCGCATCATTGTAGACAAGACTCAAGGTAGGCATCAGAATGCCTGAAGAATCAGGAATCAGAAGTGAATTTAGTAATGCATCAGGTATTCGCTTCTCAATATAACAGTCAGCAAAAGCTTCCAAGACACGACGAACAAAACTCAACTGCTCAGCTGATAATGGTTCTTCACTAACATCACGATTTAAGCATTGCAATACATGCACATAATCAATAGCTTCAAAGGTTAATTTGACACCTAATTCAGAAAGCAAAACTCTAAATTCTGATAACTCAGAGGGAACAACATAAAGATATGGATGGTACTTCACGGGTGAGTCAAATGCGAGCAACCTGGGAAACACAAAATTGTCACCTATGAACACCCAAGGAACACCATCAAGATATTCTTTAAGAACTTTGAATCTATCAGTGCCAACAAATTCCTGTAAGTACAAATAGATTGAGGGGATTTCTCTTGTCAAGACTGTATCGACAGATGGTTCCTCCTCTGACTGTGTTTTTAGTTTATCATAGGACCTTGAGAGCTCAATTAGTTGAGAACACAAGACTTCTATATTTGGTTTATCCTTCCAACCAAGTTTCTGCTGAAGGCACAATGAGCAGCAATCACCATCAAGAATTCGCATTTTGGATGACACAATCCACATCTGAGATTTTGGCCTTGTAGCATTTGGAGATGCCACACAATTTTCTGAAATGAACCATGGAAGTCCATTAACTGGTGGCGCAACATAAACAGGACACCAAGCAATGGTTGCCAACTCTGTCCAGAATTCATCTTCTGATTGATCATGAACAAAGTTGGAAAAAATGTCAAATTCACCCTGATTAGATCTGCAGAGTCCATCTAAAGGGGCTTCCACTTGTGAATCTCCAAAAGCAAAACTATCACTCTTGGACAGTATCAAGGAATCACATCTATCACCTTTTTCATTGACGCTAGACTGTGAGAGCTGAAACCCAAGAAAGTTTAAGAATTCAAGAAGCCTTCTACCGTAAGCAAGTGCATCGCCATTGCCCGAGTCATGCAAAATTGAAACTGTCCTAGCACCATCAATTAAACTTGTAAAACTCATAGATCTTTTTAGGCCAAGGCTTACAAGAGAATCAAGCATTTCAGCTTTGATAAGCTTGTCACAAGGAAAGAACACTTCTTTATGAAGCATATTCTGCAAGCCAGGAACACGAGGATCATAAAGCCTGGAGAAAAAAAGTTAGTTCAGATAGTTAAAAGAAATAATATTAATCCTTGATAAGAATGCATGCTTGTTGAAAACATGTAACAGAAGGTATCATGCATGCAACTTAGATGAAGAATTTTTTTAAGAATAAGACTTCAGGATCCATTTGGTAATGAAGAAACTGGAAAGGGGATGAGGATGAGAATCATTTATATTCAATGTAAATGTTTTACTTACAGCAATATCATTCTCATTCCAAAGAAGATCCAAATTACCTTTGAAACTAAAACTGACATTTTCAATGTTAATTTGATTTCCACCTCCCCTTAGGAATAAATTCCAAGTCACAGTTTCACATTAATAACCTTTCTATCACTTGCTTCTTTCCAAAATAAAAATAATATATATTTTAATTAATGTAAAGTTAAAATGATATGACCAAAATATAGAAGTAAAAAAATTATGTAACATGATATAAATACTTATAATTAATAAAAAATAAATTTAAAAAACCCAAAAATTAAAAAAAAAATTAAATACAAATGTAACATAGTACAAAAACTAAACAATAAAACATAAAACTATAAACATATATGAAAATATAGATTAAAAGTAATATTAAAATATATATACTATATATAATATAAAAAATCATAATTAAAATTTAAAAATTATACAATATATATGTGAAATTAAATTAGTTATTATAATTTATATTAATGTTGATTTTTATTCTGAGATCCATAAACCAAACATGTAAAAGGACTTGGTCATCCCAAATCCGATTCAACTTGATTCCAATCCACTAGATTTTCAATTTTAATATCAATTCCAGTATCAACAATGAACTAAACACCACCATGTAATGTAAGATTGGGTTTGGACCTAGATTTCTCAAAGCTTGACTCAGATATGCTGGTAAAAGCAACTTGAGTTTAATCAAACTGGGACAGTTTGCAATGGTACTGCTTAACCGGTCAAATTTTGAATGATTTTGACCATTTTTTTTACAAATTCCAGTCAGAAGTCCTATATAATTAATTGGTTGTAGTCACCATAAAAGAATGTTCAAATTTTACAACCTCAAAACAGGTTCAATAATAAAGCAATAACTGCCATTTCAGAACCATATAAGTTATAATCAATCAAACTCAATTAACAACTTTCAAAAGATTACCCTCCTTGGCAGCTGCAACTAAAAAAGAGAAGGAAAAGGAGAAAAGGGAGAATAAAAGGAAGAACTTAGAGCCTGGGAAGGAAGAATGAATACTTGAGGAAGGCAATATTCCTATTTTTTCAGCTTGGTTTCTGTTTTCCCCTTTTTCGGTCAGTAAAAACAGCATACCTAGGGTACCTTCCATACTGATTCAATTAGCAAGAAAATGATTCTGCTGCTGAAACCCATCAGGTGATCATAAAAATCAAAGCAGACCCTGTAGTCAAAGAAGATCTCACTAGAATAGAAAGTAGGGCTTTTGTAATGTCCACTAGAAAATAAAGTAGATCTCACTAGAATAGACAGCAAAGTAATGCCTGAATTCATGTAGAAACCTTGTATTACACTGCAGCCTGATTACTGTTGCAGAGGCATTATACCAAGTCAACAAATTTTATATGATTTCATCAGATGGCTGGTTTTAATTGCAGAGATAATTCCAGCAAAAATATTTAAATGAAGAGGAGATGAAGAAAGGTAGACTGATAGATGATTAAAAAGTCAGTAAGATGTGAAGAAAGAGAAAATAAAAGGAAACAAAAGCCCAACAGAAAGAGCAGGCCAGCAGGTGAGGACAACAAGTGCTTGATCTTTCAATTCAATTTCTAAGAAAACTGCTTACAAGGTATGTCAGAATTCTATCTATCACGTCAAAATTCTTGGACCTTGGGCTATCTTAAGCTCTTAACACTTCAATGGGAAAAAAGTATCAAACAAAATTTGATCTATTCTGAACCTGAGATAGATTCAAACCTAGGATAGTAACTGTCCTAAATTTAACAAATCCAGCTTCTCATTTCATTCTAAAAAAAGGAAGAAGATAGCACCAAAATTCCTAAAGGAAAGAATTGATATTTGACCATTGTTTTATCTGGACCGAAGGGGGTCGTTGGACTGGAAAACTGAGAATGGACCATTGACCAAGCCGAGAACAGATGATTGACCGCTCTGATTCACTTATTAAATCAGTTATGTTAAGAAATCGGAATGAACAGATTGACTTAATCAGTTTTTGGATGACCCATCTGAACCAACTGGGTTGAATAAACTCAATCCGTTTTTGTAGATATGGCCATAATTACATAAATACCCTTAACATAGATATTTTTTATTATTTGTTTAAGAGGATAGTTGCATCAATTTTGAAATTTGGGTTAATGTGAAAAAGAAAGTGGCCTCTCTCATGCAATCACTTCGCTCTTTTGATCGCCCTCTCTTCCTCTGACCACCTATTCTCCCTCTAGTCACCAAACTGAACATGAGGAAAATGAACCAAACATTGTAACAAATAAAAAATGAATTTGAAAATTCATGACATGATACTAAATAGGCTCCTTGGTGTAGAACTAATGAATGACATTATAATAATTAAAAGATATTTAATATTTAATAAATTCATATGCATCTGCTATTTAAGTCATGACAACTATGTTCGATGCTACCTGTACGAAACAAACGGTATACAACTGTTAAAAAAAGTTTAAAAAATTCTTCATCAATTAGGGATGGAGAATGCAAGCCCTCTTCTTAGTGCAGATGGAGAGCAGAATCGCTGCTATCGTCTAACACCACATATCTCCCCACCATTACCATTCAACATCGCCTATCTCGCCCACCAAAGTGTGCTACTGACTGCAGGTATACTTCATCGCTTCCTCTTCTTCCTTCTTCCTTCTCTTCCTCCATTGCCTCTTCTTCCTTCTCCTCCTTCCTCCCCATTTGTTCCTCTTCTCCTTTTTCTTCCTCTTTTAAACACTGGTACATACGAATCTGGTAGGGACCAATACAGATCTAGTACATACTGGTCCGACCAGGGACCAGTATAGTCTTGAATTTGATTAATGTAATTACTTTCTAGAAATTGTCACGTGTTATTAATCTGGGTATGAGTTTATGTTTATAATGTTGGTTGATCTTATCATTTTTATCGTATTCTATATGACTAAAATTTTGTTTTCATTTGTTTAAGATTTTATTATTTTATTTTTATATTTTATAAATTTTTAATATATAATCTTAATTTATTTATATACTTTAAAATATTTTTAATTAAACATTGAATCAAACCAATTAACCAATCAACAGGGATTCAGTGACCCAAGGCTTGACCATATCCTTTTTGGTTTGGTTCTGGTAACTATGCTTTTAACTTGGACTCAGATGCATGTGAATAACATCATAAAGCTAAACATGACCAGCTTCAGGTACATTGACATTCTCCTCCTTGATCTCAAATATGGCTTCCTTTACCTCCAAGTTGAATCATTATAATCCTGTTAATACATTACCTTTCCACATATAATTGTGAAGTCTTCTCTTGTCAAACCAAAGCTCCAGGCTCCTAGCTGGAGCAGAGATGGACTAGCTCTTGGCCAATCTATTTGTCTTATTTTTAGATGGAACCCAGAAGTTTAGGTCTCAGAATATATTTTGACCACAAACCATAGGCCAACCTACAGGTTTCCCATATTTGTAATTTGATTAACAAATTTCACTGTAAATTGAAAAATTAAAGGGAACCATGATTCTCAGACTGACACAAAATACCAAACTAAAAAGCAAGACTAAGTTGTCCTAGTTTAATAAACTAAAAAGGGTCTCATTGTGATTATTCCACATTAGTAATTGTTTTTCCTAAGAGTAGGAGAAAAAAAGGAGACCACACTTTTATAGCATATAAAGTGTGGAAGCCTCTGAATCAGATATAATAGCAAAATGAAATAATAAACAAGGAAAGATTAAAAACGACAGTCTAACGGACAAGGTAATTATGGTAGGAAAGCCATATTGTAGAGACTGACGGTAAATAAATGATATGTTTGGTGTTATAATAATTTAAAGTTTTTAAACCAAGGGACAGTTTTAGGTTTCTTTAAATACTCTCTCATTTAGGAGAGAGAAAATAAAAGAACAGATAAATATAAACTAAAAACAAACTTGAATTTCTACAAAGACTTCTTAAATTAATTTAACTGTAAACTGTAGTAAAAATAAAATAGAAAATTATACAAGAAATTGCTGATAAAACAAATGAGCCTATAATTGGTCATGATGACTTACAGTTAGTAGTAGTGAAGATGAGTCATGAAATCAAGCAGTTGTAAAAGAATGAAAAGGGTAACAGTGTGGAAAAAAATGACCAGTAGTTAGTAGGATTAGAAAGGATTTGATTGCCAATAAGGGTACGAATTGTTCTTGTATATTGTGAAACCACATGAACTTTTATTTGAACATACGTCTGTCAATCAGTGATAATCACAAGCTTTAATAAGTGCAATTTATTTCATCTACCCACACAAGATTGGTTTGGAATAAGTGAAAATATCTTCTTACTCCAAAACATGCACAGACAAGCATGGCATAAAGGAAAATATGGATAGAGTTACTACTCCCTATGTGTTTTGTTAGCCACATTACTGTCCTACACATGTAAAACTTGTACATTATATGGGAGTTTATTGTAAAACCATAACACTACATTTTTATTAAGAATGGAGCAATACATGGTATCAGAGAATATGATATATATTTACAAGTAAGCACCTACTTAGAAGATGTTGCAAATGGAAAAAATAATTAAATGTTAAATCAGAGATCAATAATCATCCAGTGTGAGCATCATTATCAGAAAACATAAGGTACCTGGAAGGATGTTGCCAGGACCCATCGGCAGCTAAAACAAATGGAATGTCAGATAGTGCAGCTTTTATGGTAATGTCTTCTTCTACCAAAAGTTTCACATCAAGAAGAATTGAAGAAAGAATACTTGGCTGAGAAAGGAAGTCAGGTATACGGTTGAGCACATGATCCTTGTAAAATTCAAACTTGGTAGGTTCCCTAATGCGTAGATAGCTTCTTAAAATGCTCCTCTCTTTCTCAGATTCAGTTCTGATGAAATTTGCATCCAAAAGGTCCTCATGTACACCTTCGGGTTTCAACCATTTGACAGGACTAACCAAACTGGTAAGTTCTCTACTCCTGTAGCACTCAAATACAGGGAGAAGCTTTATGGTGTCAATGTTCCTAGTACATAGGTGGTTGCCAGAAAACCACTTAGATTGGAAGATAAAACTTCGAAATTCATGCTTCTCTCCCACTGAAGCACTGTCAAACAAATCACTCAAATTCTGCCGCTGGCAAGAAATTGCCTGCAAAGCATTGAGAATACCATTTGCTGTTGCATCCTGAACATAGTTCTTTAACTGTGGATGATCTATTGGCAGATCAGATCTCAAAAAGGAACATCCTAGTTTCTGCAACAAGGAATACATGTTCTCACTCCACCCTTTATCTTTAATAACATTTGAATTCTCAATAAGTTGCAAGAGACATCCATTTCCAACTGGTAATATAGGCCACTTGGCAAATATCGAAAGATCTGAGCAGGATTCCCTCAAATAACTCCATAGCAACCCCATCCACTGTAGACTTGGCTGACCTTGAAAGCCTGGAGTCCAAGAAACCTGCTTGGAAAGTTGCCATTCAGTGGGCAGGATCCTAGGAAATAGTTCAACGAGGGAAAAGCATGTCAAGATATGGATGTTTGATTGCCCAGAATTTGCCATACTGTATAACGTTTTAAAAGCTTCATCCGGAATTGTGCAGTCCACAAGAAGATGTGGAATTGAATCTTTAAGAAGATCATATTCATGTTGGTAAGTGATAAATATCCTTTCACCCTCCCCACGCCTGTTAATTGTTGTGAATGATCCATTTGCTAAAGGAACCAAGGGCAATCCCAGCAACTTATTATAGAATGTAGATCCTGTCATGTCGCTTAAGCAATATTCTAGAGTCATGATCACTGTCTCTTTGTTTTTAAAGCCACGCTTCCGTCGAATCAGTAAGGTTCTCAGTAAGTGAGGATTCAAAAAATGCAATGAGGGGCATACCTCCACAAAGTTCTCCACAATTGACTTGGAGAACGATATAATAGGCAAACCGGCTTCAGATAATGCTTCTGCAAGTTCGACTGCCTTTGGAAAATCAAAATCAGGAAAAATAGCTTGTTTTGCTGAGATCCATTGTCCTCCTCTAGCCTTTGTGTAGAGGACAGTTAGTCCAAGATCAGCAATAGATGCATATACTTTTCGCACCACTGAAGACCATGGTTCAACCCCTACAGCAGTGGGCCAATGTGTAAAGAAGAGATCACACGGACCAATCTCTTGTGCAAGGACATCAAGCAAGCGACCGAGAGAAGGAGCAATAACATCTTCGAGGAGACATATATTCCACTCAGATCGTGCTTTTCCACCTCCAGCCATGTCATTGCCAAACCATATATCCCTTCGGTTTGAAGATAGTTCAAAATATGCATTCACATGCACTGGGAGACCAGTAGTAACAGGTAGAGGCAGAAAGCAGAATGCTCGGCCCTCAAACTTTTTCCTATCTTGTATTACTCCAGAAACAGGCTGATTTAGAACCTTATTTAGTTCCTTTACATCCTTTAAGTCAATGGAGCACATATAGGCAGCAACAGAAGCCCAGGGGATCAACTTATGAGATCTACTATCCAGAGATAAACATTTCTTCCTAGCACGTCCACCACCTATAGTCTCACTGATGAACCAAAAATGCAATACATGACCCACAGAATTTTGTTCCACAACTGCAATTTTTTGACAGTACCATGGCAAATCTTTATCTTCTGTCTTGCTTAGTTTTTTCAAGAATTGATCCATATCCATTCCACTTCTGAGATCTCCATGAATGAAATTTAGCATGGAATGAAGTTGATGTGGTTGTTTTACAAGCCCACTAACTTTGTGTCTAGTAACACTGTAGATTAATTGCATCTGTTGATCAGTTCCATCCTTCACGAATATGGTGATCTTTTCAATGTTGCGAAGAAAAACCAATGCTTGAGATACAGTTTCAGAAAAGGACAGGAACAGTTTCTCAACATCCTCAGGTGCATATTTTTCTTTCTTTATTTGGCTTCTAGAAGCAGCACTTTCACTTCTTAGAGGAAACCGAAAAAGTGTACCTGGAAATGGTTCCTGCAAATTACAACCGAAGTGCAAAAATGGACTGAATTGATCAGGAAACTGTTCTAATATCCTCCTTCCCATATATCTTATCCGGAGACCTGGGTGAGAAGGAGAAATTCCAGGCAGATAACTGGCATGAGGATCAAAAATTACAATATTCTCCCCAGAAACAAAACTAGGGATATCGGTAAAGTGATACACACAATTAAAGCCAAGGCCAAATCTTCCAATAGCAAATGGCTTTTCGAGTTTGCTATCTTGACCAATGCGTGAGATTGCATAAAGGTCTTTTGAGCTGAAAACAGAGTTGTTAAAACAGTAAAGTGCAGGACCCTGCCATTCAGCCATTTCAGGAGAAAGAATGGATGAAGTCCCATACTGAGTCTTATCCAAAAGAAAAAATACCTCAGAAGCATGTGCGTCTTCAGCATTTTGCACAAGTTCAAAAAGAATCCCTGGTCCATCTGCATACATTTCAACAATGTGTTTAAGCCTTGTTGTTAAGGCTTCATGCTGTCCAAAGGCCTCAGCAACCCCAGATAAACTTAAATTCATGGAATCAGAACTCTCAGCAAGCAACAATCTACGAAGAGAACGAACACCAAGCTTTTCTGCGAGGTCATTCGAGATGTTACCATGGACAAAGTTATATACTTCTCTTTTTGCATCAAAAGCTAAAGTAGATGTATCTCCAAATGAACTCTCACTGGAAACAAGCAACCATGGAGCATCATTAAAAACTAGATCAGTTGAAGGAAGTAGCCTACATGAAGCATCTGGCAAATAAACTTGAACCTTCAAATCCTGAGATTGAACTTCAACCAAATGTTGGACAAGCAACACCGCTGTTCTGAGTTCTTGTCCATCCAGTGGAGAGCACTTCTTCCTTGCAGCCATTCGGAAGAGAATATTAGCATAATCTACCGGCTTCAAAAGCTCCTTGACACCAAGATCCAAAAACAATTCTCTAAAAACTGCTAGATCAACAGGAATAACACGTATATAAGGAGCTAAATGAAGGTGGCCATCAAGAACTACTTCATCTGCAGTTGCAAAACCATCCCCTACCCAGATCCACTGACAACCCTCCAAAATAGCTTTAACAATATCAATCTCATCTGAACCAATTAAATTTGTCAACAAAGAATATATCTTTGGCATTGTTAGTGCCAATTCTTGTCGAAGCAGTTGATCTGTCACAATTTCATTATTTTTTCCAAGCTCGAGCAATTGAGCAGCAATTACGCTACCACTAGGTGGCGAAGACCAACCTAAGTTAGATGACAAGGCAGAAGACGAACATTCACCATCTAATATGCGTGTGCTAGCAGATGCCAGCCACATATCTCCCTGCAATCTGACTACCTTTGGGGGGGCAACCATAGATGTGACAGAAGGCCATGGTAGAGATGGATGGGGTGCCGTGATAAGGACAGGACACCAACATATCATTCTCATGTCATTCCAAAATTTTTCAAGATCATCTTCCAAAGTCACATCATGATGCCTGAGAGCCAAAGAAACTTTCGAGAACACCATATTTACCTTTCTAAAATTGTGATTTGGTACATTATACAACCATTTTGCTGCATGGACCTCGAGGTACGAAAGCAGCACTTTACCCCGCATGTGAGCCCTTGGTTGATCCTTGTGCATCAGGGATTCAATTTGATGAGCACTCTGTAAAATTGCATCAGTAGATACAGATGTTCTAAGCCCCAAAAGAAGCAACATGTCCAGAACACTTGATTCACTATATGGGCCACAAGGAAAGCAATCAGATTCTTCCAGAAGTGCAAACAGTTCCCCCACTCGAGGATCATAAAGGGATTGTGGACTCTTTAAGCTCCCATTGATGGTAACTACAAATTTAAGCTTCTTCAATGACTCCCTAAACAATGAATCTTCTAAGCATAACTGAGGCAGATCCTGCAGAACTGATAGCATGACCATATCACGAACATCTGGTTGTAATTCGTCGATTCTGTTAAAAACATTCTGCTTGTAGTATACTGTCTTCTTCATCTGCTCAATACCATAAAATCTCAATAAAATATCTTCATCATATTCAGAGATACAGAAAATGAACTCGCCATCCAATAAGCACTTAGGAATGCCCTTGGGTGGTAAGTACTTTTTCGAACTCTCTAAATCAGAAAATTGTATGGTGGTCTGATCTCTGGAATAAACTTGAAAAATAGGCAACTTTTTGCAATTCTTTATGTGTAGGTCAGACAGAGAACCTGCATAGTACCATTTAGGGTCAAGAAGAAACTGGCAGAGTTCATTTTTCTCATGAAAAGAAAAGCCTTCAAAAAGCATCTGCAATTGGTAATTGTTCGAAGAAAGTACTTCAAAAATTGAATTCAGAATACCAGCAGCACTACCATCATTAACGTAAAGAGATAATTCTTGATGCTCAATGCCATACTTGGTATCCAATAACTTACAACCAATCTTGGCAAGGAGCTCTTTCATTCTATCAGATAACAACTCTGCATTCACCAGCTTAGAGAATTTCAAAGCACGATAGAGGTATCCTGAAGTAGATGGCAATATGGGCCACTCACTTAATAAAGACAAGCTATAAGGTTGATCTCGCAGGTACTGCCAGAAAAGTACAAACCAATCTTCTGTAGGAAATGTAGTACCCAACTCTGGATTCCACGAAACTCTGTTTTTGTATTTCCAACCTGCAGGGAATAACCTTGGAAAGAACTCCAAGAGACTCTGGTCATCAAGAAACCTAATATTTGTCTTAGAACTATTAGCAATTTTGGAAAGTCTTCTATATAAGTCAGGAGCAATGCTTTTATCAATTATTTTATCTGGAGCTAAGGTCAACACCTTGTACTCCAAATCGTTGCAAACAAAATATGAAGCCCCTTTGGAGGCCTCATGGATAACTCCAAATTCTCCATTTGCCAAGGGCAGCAATGCAAGACCATTTGCATATTTACCAACATCAGCATCATCTAAATCACTAATACAGTACTCTAATAAAATTAACCTATAAGTTCTGCTTAACATAGCCAATGTTACACATTTCTTAAGAAAATGCCTTACTGTCACAGGACTCACAATTCTGTCCTGAAAACTGTGGTAAAACTGAAACAATTTATGCACTAGTACATCAGGAAGATGGACAACAGGCATACCCAACAAGACAAGAGCCTCGCCAAGCTCTTTACTCTTAAAGAACTTTTCATCATGAGCAAATGCTTCACCCAATGATATCCACCTTCCTCCTTCAAATTCTGAATAAAACACTGGAGACGAACAAAGAATTTTGTAGATATGTTCAACTAAAATATTCCAAGGCTCCTCATATGAACCAGATGGCCACAAAGAAAAATATACTTTAGTTGGACCAACAAGCTTCCGCAAACAAAGCAGTAACTCATTAAAAACAGGGGCCACCACATCTTCTAATAAAAATCTGTTCCAATCAGAGCGAAGTTTTCCACCCTTATCCATGTCTGATCCATACCATATGCTGCGTCGATTTGAAGAAACTTCAAAGAAACCATTCACTTGCACAGACAATCCCGTAGACACTGGCAGTGGAAGAGAACAAAATGCTTGTCCTTGTCTAAGAAGACTATTCTGTAAATTACGATTCAGAACAAAGTAAGATATGTGATCTATTAACTCATATTGGGAATTCTTAACATATAAAGCAAGGTTTTAAATATAAAACAAAGTTTTAAATACCGGCCTGATATCAGTCTTGACAACCCGCCGGATTGACATGACACTGAGAAACTCAGCGGTACACTGACCTGTACCACACAGTATCACTCTAAAAATAGTTTAAAAGGTGGTATACCACACACCAATTATTAAACACCAGGTCAGAGAGGTATTCTGAACCATGGTATAAAGTAAACATTACCATAAATTCCAATGAACATGCTTGTATACTCAAGCAATGTAAGTACCAGCTAACAATGCAGATTATGCAGTAACTTATAGTTATGGTCATTCAACTCAACAACACGAGATCCTGACCAAAAATATAGTTTCACAGACAGATTCCACGGCAGAAAATTTCTTGCAGTAAGCAGGTAGGTACAGTCTTATGATGTAGACTAATGATGTTAGGGACAGCTTTTATGCAGAGAAAACCATAAGTTTGAAACCACTTAAACCAAGAAAAGCTGCTTACTACCACTGAGAATATGAAACCGAAAACCCTCTCAGAACTAATGATATCTTATTTACTCAAGTACACATTTATGATGGTACAAATCTTGTGAACATAAGATCCCCAACTAATAAGACCACATAGCATCAGAAAAAAATTCCTATAGTACTTTTGTGACAGAGAAGATATTTAGAAGAGCATACAACCTACCTCAGGCGAGTCATCAGATATACAAGCTGCAACAGACGCCCAAGGCAACAGGTGCAGATCATATTCTTTCGCAGCAGCAGTTGCAAAAGTTCCGATTCTGCTTGATGGTGATGCCATTGCCTGTACGATGAAAAAGGTAGCACTCTTCTTTTCTGAATATGTACCAGAAAATGACTCACTAAGAAAATCCAATGAAAATGAATCTATCTGCATATTAGAAGAATCAGCACATCTGGAAAATCTAACAAGCGCCTTGCGATGCCAAGATATAGTTTCATCTGGTGAACTGAGAGAGCAAGAGTGCAATTTTCGTGGTTCATCTAGACCGGCTTCCCATTCGTACATTTCAATTGCAATGATGTTTTTGAGAAAAAGAAGAGAGAAAACAGCTTCCTTGTAAAGTTGCAAGAACATGACAGAAATATCATCTTCCAAGTATGTTTGCCGAGAGAGCCTACTAGAAGCTACCTGGTCTGCATTCCTCAAAGGGAAGCGAAATAGAGTTCCAGGAAAAGGCTTTTTCATGTCACATCCAAATGCACAATAGGGCAAAAACTGATCTTTATACAGTGATATGGCTGAAGTACTAACATAATCAAGACGCTTTCCAGGATTTGCTGCTGAAACATTCGGAAGATATTCACCTTGTGGATCAAATAAGACAACATATTTGTCACTCACGAAAGATGGCAAGTCAGTCAGATGGTACACCGAGTTAAAACCCACCCTAAATTAAACAACACAAAAAGATTCAGAACATGGTAGCTAGAGCCCCAAATCAGCGAGGACAGGGATTTACTTATAAATGCATCAACTATAAGTACTTTCCTTCATATGTAATGTAATAAAGACTCCATTTAAAATTAGCAATGACTACAAGGAAATTAGGTAGCATTGCCTGATCAGATGATATTAAAAGCATAAGAAATATGGATTTTGCTAATAAAATCAAGAGGAAAGGAACCGAAAAAGCTACAGATGTAGGAAATTGCTAATGTTTGCTCCACCTATAAGAGAGAATTCGCAGCAACCTCTAATTGCCAATGTTTTGCATATTATCAGGCTACCACTTCAGCAATGAAATTGATGGATTAGATGCACCTTCATAATCATTTTAGAAGGTTAGAAGATCTCCTCCATTCTAGTTTATTCAAGTGGTGCTTGTCTCCAATAATCGTAGTCCAGGCAATATCCAAACACATTACCCACAACTTTCCATAGTTAAAACTTATAAAACTATTAACTACCACTGCAGTGCACTTCTGGTTTCGTATGCCTCTACCAGATATCTATTGAACGTCAAGCTGCATTTTTTTTTTTTTTTATCATTTGGTTGCAAATCCTCATCAAATTATGATTTTAAAGACGTGTATAATCAAAATTCAAGAAAGATGATAACATCCTGTAAAAGATGTGATTCATCAGTGAGGTCCAAAAGAAACTTCCAAGGAACTCACAATCCCTACAATATAATAACTGGACTATAAAAAGAAAACAAAGAAGTGGATGACTCGCCCAAAGCGGCCGGTCTTCCAGGTCTGAGATTGCTTCTTGCTGTCGCCGATCCTGGAGATGGAGATGAAGTCATCCTCCGTGAAGACGGCGTCGTTGTAGGCAAGGAGCGCGGGCCCCTGCCACTGCGCAAGATTGGGGGAGAGGAGGGACTCGGCGCCGTGGGATCGGCGGTCGAGGCAGAAGCAGATCCTGGTGGCCCCAGCGTCGTCCGCGTTCTGGATGAGCTCCTTCAGCACGGTAGTACCCTCGGGGTAGTTGATCAAGATCTCGCGGATGCGCCTGGTGAGGTCGACCCGCTGCCCGAAATCCTCGAGCAGGTGGAGGTCGGGATGGACGGAGGGCTCCATCCGTCCCCTCTCCCCCGATCGAGAAGGGAGAAGACGTTAGGGTTTCGTTTAGGATCGACAGAAGGAGGAGGAGGAGCGAGCCGGCATCGCGGGAAGAAGAAACCCTACAACAGGGAGGAGGAGGAGGAGGACGACGACGACGACGGATCGAAGGGACGTCGTCGAGGTGGGCGAGCGATTTCTTTCGGCCTTTCCTTGGGGTAGAAGAAGAAGTAGAAGAAGAAGAAGAAGACGAAGGAGGAGGCGGGACCAATGCAAAGAGAGCGGCCTGAGCTATTTACGATGTCGTTGGCGGTGGGGCCGACGGGGGTGGAGATGCGGGTACGTGTGCATGCGACGTCTGCGTCGGCGACGAGCGAAATAATAAGGGAGAAATATTTTGCTTTTGGCATCCAAAAAAACCCATAAAATAACTCAGATACGATCTGGACGGTCCATTAATTGATTTGGAATAAATAACAATTATTTTATTTCATTAGAGCACACTGATATTAATTCATACCTTCAAATTTTGGTAGGATAATTTAGTTTATACTGATATCTATGGAGAGAGATATATATGCTGATGGTTAGAAGAAGGTTGTATACATAACATAGCATATATTATCTATGGCAAAACTCGTATGACATAACAGTTTTCCTTTATGGTGGATCGACCCGATTCCCGACATGTCGATAGGTTGAACTGGTTTTTCTTTATTATTATTATTTTAATATATTTTATATTATTTTTTATACCTACTTGTCTATTTTTTATTTTTTAATCAATAAAGATACCTATTTTAATTTTCTATATGAGTTCATTTGGATATCAATTATCGATACACATACCCACTCTACTTAGTATGGTTCATCGTATAAAAGAACAATAGAAAACCCTATATCTTATTTCTCACTCGATCAATGTTACAAGCCTATGATTTCCTACCACCACGACCTCTGTTTATCATGATTGATGTTACACACCACCACATAATTGATACTTTAATTGACACTTCAACACTTATCATGATATTTCATTTGTGTCTCTTCACTCGTTCCTTTCTCTTCTTGATAGAAAGAATAGAAGATAACAAGCTTCATTGAAAAAGTAAAGAAGCTTCATTGACCGTGAAGCTTCTTAGAAATTTGATCGAACGTAAGCTTCGCTTTTCTTACTACTCTGATACCACGATAATAATAATAATAATAATAATAAATAAAAATAATTATTGAAGAAACTTTATTGAAGAAATAAAGAAGTTTAGATACATTAATATATCCCTCTCCTATTTATACAAGAAGAAAGATTTTTCTCAACAAAATAGAGAGATTTCGTTGTATAGTTGGAAAAATCTTATCTTCTATTACTTCTTTCTTACTTTACAAACATCCATACTTTTTCTCATTCCTCCATTACTGTGGATGACTGTAGTCGAATCACAATGTGTAGGGCTTTAAATCGCATGATGTGTTTACGCGGATTATGACACTGAAAGCAATTAGCTTAACATGACATTTACACATCAATTGAAGATAACTCCATGATTAATATATTGAAATTGTAAATTATCTTTGTTGGTGGATAAATGTTAAGTTTTTTTTTTTCTATAAAGACGAGTCTATCCAATCAATCAAATACAATAAAACACGAAGAAGAATGAGTTTAGTGTAGTACATCTTCACCCATCGCTAAGAAACCTTTGGTGCAAAACTTGTTAGAGATTTCATTTTAAAATGAAAACCTCAAGATTTATTTTATTTATTTACTTGTTTTCTTCCTTTGTCTTTGTTATTTTTCTTTTATTTATTTATACTTTAATTAGATTTATTAGGTATTACAATGCATAGTCGTTTGGATTATTATCGCTACTAGTAATTATCGTATCAATAATTTTATATAAATAAAGATATATTGTTTAGTTAAAAAAAATCTTTATGTCCTCTGAGATTCTTTTTTCGATTCTTATATGATGTTGGTATCGTCGTTATGCTCGCATGTATGATGTTATCGTTGGAAAAAGTTGATGAAATCATTCCTCGGATATAAATTCTATTTTTTTATTTATTTTGGATCAGAACTAATTTTTATCATTGATTTTTTTTATCCCAACAAAACTAGCAAGAGATTTAGTCACAAAAAAAAATAATTCAACGTATTGAATATATCGAGGGGTTTAATTAAATATAAAAATTATAATCCAACCTAAATGATAGCAAGAGTTTTTCTTGCATTCTATATAATTGAATATGGAAAAAGAAAAGGATGACACGTTAGAAATAGTTATTCTTTTCTAAAAGTCGGGGAAGAAATAGTTTGTCAAACAAGACTTGTTCTGAATTGTATTTGGAGTTGGAAGTCAACGAAGACCACTTTTCTTGGGATGATTCCGTAGTGCAGAGTGCTGCTGTTCTTATCGTGACAATGAAAAAGGTGAGTGATCGTCGCTATCCAATGCGTCCTAATAATAAATATGGACTCGAAACCCTTTAATCGATTGAATGTATGTATGGAAGTGAAATATTTATCGTATGGATGGATCACTTTAAACATTTTTATCGTTATTCAATATATTTGATTTATAATAATATTTAAATCTTTGTATACAGCAACAATGACAACAGCGCGTGGGCTCCACCCCGACTTAAGCCACGAATAATTGTGTGTAACAGCGACACGATGAAGAGAGCACATGTTCTCGTTTGCTAGTCAACAGCAAATTAAGATTCGTTTGTCTACTTTGCCAATTGGGTGTCGAGTGGACGTTTTGTTTTTAATATGATTTTGGTTAACAGACAAATCTGATATCTTGAGAAGATAAATAATATTTTTTTAAATAATTATTGAAAATAAAAATAAAAATAATTTTCGTGAAATAATTATTAAAATAAAAGTAATTTTTTTAATCAACCAATAAAAAAATCAAAATTATGTAGATAAACAATTACATGATATTTGGATGATTAAAACGAAGCGACGTAATTAAAAGATCATAAATTCAAATTCTCCTTACTTAATATTTGCAAAAAAAAAATATTCTGATGTACATGTTATGTAATACAATTATTTTTTGCTTGTCGTTAATGGCCGATTTATTGAATTAGTAAATTTTCAAACCCTTATTTTTCCCATACCGATCCGCACGTGCGACG
Source organism: Musa acuminata AAA Group (assembly GCF_036884655.1). Classification (NCBI taxonomy): domain Eukaryota; kingdom Viridiplantae; phylum Streptophyta; class Magnoliopsida; order Zingiberales; family Musaceae; genus Musa; species Musa acuminata. The sequence continues at coordinate 7,271,714 of NC_088349.1, forward strand.
TCTGACGGGCAGGCGAAAGCCGTTTCGTTTCCGATTCAACGACGACTTACAACCAGACACCTATAAGAGAGTTTTGCCTGCTCATGTACCGTCCAAGGCTCCTCGGAGCTCCGCTCTGGCGTATTCGACCCGCATCCGCTAGCGAGATCGTCCGCACAGAAAGACCTCATTCATTGACCGCGCTTCGTTTTACCTCGATGGAGCCTCGGAACTCCGCCCTGGCGAACATGATCCGCATCCGCTAGCGGATCGTCCGATCAGAAGGCCTCATGGGCCGCACAGGATCGCGGGAGTCGGGGCGATTTCACCGAGGACGACGGCGACTTGTTTTACGTCAATGGCATCATAGAAGAATCTTCTTTCTCCCCAACTGTACCCCTGCGGCTCCCAGTGGGACCCCAATGGCTTGTCGAATTAGGATGCAGGTGGTTTAAAGGGGTACGTTGAACTCGCTTTTCCCTGTCGCTGCAGCTATTCGTGATATCTTCTCCACCTAACCCCTGTCTCTTCATCGACTCCTTGGCGTCGGAGTTCGCGTTCACCAGATAACAAGCGAGCGAGAAAAGAGCTTGCCGTTTGCCGCCTCGATCCGTCTCTCGATCGTGGAACCAAACATCGGAAGCGCATCGAAGGAGGAGGAGGAGGAAGAAGGAAACCGTGCGAGGCGCGGCTCTCGGTGGGAGAGTCGCGGTTGTTGGGTTCGATCGCAGGTCTTCCCCTCTCTTCCTCCTCTGTCTCCGGTTATTTTGGTTCCCGGGCCGAAGATTCCGGCGTCCCCCAGCGTTAATTTTAGCAAATGCTTTTCCTATGTACGGTGCGATGACTCCGATTGTTACTGTTCTCGCACAGGCCCGATCGGGCTGTGTCCTCCTCTTCCCCTGTTGCCTTACAGTTCTTCTTCGATCGGAAACTGTTTGTGCTTGCCGCTCTGCTTTGCTTGGCGCGAGTACGCTTGCCGGCGTTTCGTACATGATCGTCTCAACCTTTTAATCTGTTTCTCGCTCTATTAATTGATCGATATATGAATATTGGGTTCTGATCGTATTTTTTTGGGCAGCGTTGTGATTGAAACCGGAAGTTCTACTCTGATGTTTCATTCGATCTGTACGCATCTACTAATCGAATTGAGGGTTTCTCAAAAGATGAGATTTTGCTTCACCTTCCGGTCTTGTCCTAATGCAAGATTAGTCTGCCGTGCACGTGGGAAATATTTATTTGTTCTTTTTTTATTACATTCTATATTCTTGCCTCTATATCACTTAAGTCTAATGTATTCTACATTCCTTGTATACTTAGAGCATCTCAGTTGATGGCTACTCTTCAGTAATATCTGGCTATAGCACATCTTGGAAACTTCCAGTTAGGGATTTGATTGATTTTTTCTTGGTGGTGGAATGCTTGTATATGGGAACTATAGGATTTTTTTTACATACTTACAACTTGTTAAATTATAAACAAAGTGCAGAAGGAACATAAATTTTATATAACACTACTGATGAATAAAAAAGCCCTTTTCTGTGCTTTAGAACCTTTAGTGCTGTCCTGCCAATTTTTTTTTATGAAGCTCATCAATCTGTCTCAACCAAATCTAAAAACGAGTGAATATATGTGCATCCACAAAAAGTGCTAAGCATACAAGTACAGCTGCATGAGGAAGCATAATTAACAGTACGAAATTATTTTCATTTAATATGTATGTGCTTCTAAAACATTTGTTTTCTTTGTTTATTTAGTTATTTGTTTTATTCATAGACAGGTACGACTGACAATGCCGTATGGACATCGGTGGGCAAAGAGTAACTTTGAGAAGTTAGCAAATGGAAGAAACCACAGTATCTGTAGGAGATCAGGAGATAAGAGCAATCAGAAGTTTTTTCTTAGGGTTAGTAATTTTGTTGCATGGCTTCCCAATTCTCCTGCATTTGAAAGCCTTTCTTAATGTGATAAGTTTCTGATGATGTATACACATAATTTTATCCAGGAACCTAAATTACTTGAACTTGCCTCAAGGGATTCTGAACAGAGGTATCTTTTCTTCACTGTCTTGTATTGGAGGTGTATAGACACTAGGCACCGAGGTTGCTCAAACACCTAAAACATTAGTCTGTGTGAAAGGCTGAAAACGGTGCCATATTTGTTCTCATTGTTCTCTTCCGAGCCCGCTTTAAGATGTTCAAAGTTCAAACATTATCTAGGGATTTGGTTTGTTGGTTGCAGTTGATGCCTTCCTTTGTACCTGTGCTAATACTGTTGCTAACAGATTGGCCTTTGTTATTTTTGACTGAACTTGGTTATCTATCCCTCTCTACTAAATTTGCATTTTTCTCCTATTTCACATTGACACTGTCCTAATTTTTTGTCAGGTTTCCTTTATTCGCAATAATTTTTGTTGATACTCATGCATCCTGGAAGTTGTCACCTTTATGTTCACCCTTGCCAGAAGTTGTTCAGAGAAATAATCTTGAATCTTTGTCTCCCTCTAACATGAATGGTAGCGAGCCAACATCTTCACTACTGTTCATGGTTGGTTTACATGCTGCAAATGCAGATTCTGCAAGGTTAAATTCATCTTGCATTTCTAGTGAGACAGGTAGTTCAGACCAGTCTGAAAGCAGTAACAAATTGTCCGATCCTCCAGTCAGTTTATCAAGTACACTTCCTGACTGCTTAACATCAGGTAATTCTTCTGGTTCAGTTTGTGATAACCCAAGTGTAGTTGGTTCAGATTTCTTGGTTAATAACTACCCAAAGGTGGACAGAAGAGTTGAAAGAAATCCCAGAAAAAAGGGGAAAAAGAAGGGAAAGCAATATAAACGAAATGCACCTAGAAAGGTTTTGACTGAATCAAATGTTCAACATGATGAGATCAGTTGCAATTCTCTTTCTTCTTCAGGTAGGCATCTAGATAATAACTTGTCAGATGAGGCAGCAACCTCTGGCTCTTTCATTACTGATACTAGTGTAGAAAAGGATGATAGCACACATAATACTAATTTTGTAGACTGTTCAACATCGTTGTTGTCGTGTACATCTTACAGCGATGAGATGGATGGTTTTGAAACAGTAACTTCACCTCAGAGATTAGCTGGTGATGAATTAGGCAGTAACACTACCGGATCATGTGCAATTAAAGATGCAGAAATGGTTCCATTCAAATTAGATCGGAGATCCAAAAAGGACCATTTTAGAGAGAACAACATTTGTCATGATAATTTCTCATGCATTTCCATGTGTAATAATAATAATCCAGCAGTAGATTCATCATTGGATGGTTGTAACAGTGACATTGGTGAGAACTCTAGTGATGACACTGCAATGCGGTTAGTAATTAAGGATGAAAGTGGACCTAGTTCTTCGGAAGGTGAAATTATTTCACCTTCTGAAGAGCTTATGCAATGCGACACCTCATCTCATGCAACTGCAGATTTATGCAATTTGGGGACTCACGTATCAAAGGATAATTCCAGCAGTGATGCTTATCTGTCAAATGATGTCCTCGATGCTTGCAGCAGTACTGAAAGAGTTGATTGCAGTAGTCAGGCTGGCAGCAGCAATGACTTCCATCCTGTTATATATGAAAGGCGAGGTAGAAGGTCTAGAAGAATGATTGGTCATGGGAATTTAAATGGAGCAAACGGATCTATTACTGCAAAGATACATAGTCACACCGGGGAAGACATTAATTACTCCAAATGGCAGAAGGTTAAAAAAAATGAAAAAAATGAGTGTGTTTCTAAAGCTAACAATGTCAGCGTTTTGTATGCTCAGCATGATGTTTCATCAAAGGATACCAAGATGAAAATGAAGCCTGACAAATTTATTGGGCAAAAGCAAAAGCAGAGTGGAATAACCTGCAAATACCCTAAAGCAGAGCCAAGCCAAGTGTCCTCCAGAGGGGCTAAGACAAGTCCTACTCTATCTAAAGCCACATTTGGAAGTGCAAAAAACAAATCTAGTTCAGTCATCAAACATGCAAATCAAAATCATTTGAGTGGATCTTACATTGGTAAGGGTGACATGCCCAATTCTCCAAAGCATCATTTTCAGCAGAAAGAATGCCGGCATAATTCACCATTTGAGGGTCTTAACAAACATAGCAGTACAGGATTCGGATCACATGGCAACAGCTCTTCCCAAAGATGTTTGTCTAAGCTGACTGACAGTATTGACTGTTGTCTGGGACACTCAGAGAAGGAAATAAGTGTTCTTATGGGGGCAGCACCACAAGGAATTGTTTGTGATGGGATCCGTCATTTAGATGTGGCAGCTGCATTTAGTGAAATTGACCACATGGCAACTACATCAAATCAGTTTGGTCAGAGGCAGATTGATGCTAATTGTGAGAATGGCACCACTAAGCACTCCAAGGATATTCAGGAAGATCTTTCCAGTGTAGGTATTGAAGACTATGAATGCACAAAACCGAATATTGAAAGTCACAGAGAAGCTAACAGCTCGAGCAGTAATGGATCTCCAATACAGAAGTGGGTCCCAGTAGGGAGGAAAGATTCGATAGCTTCTGATATGGGCTATTTAGACTGCTTAAAGGTTTCTGTCATGGATGAAGCAGTTCTTGATCATTCATATCCAAAGACTGCTGAAGTAGAGGATGTGAATAAAGATGGAGATATCTCAAATTCTGAAGCTAATAAGTTGACTAACAAGTTGAGCACCTACCCTAATTCAACTGAAGTTCTCGATATACATGCTGTGATCAACTGCCAAACACACAAGATAGAAGACAAGGAATTTATTGGTTTTGAGACTGATTTAGACAAGATAATAGGAGCTGTTAAGAATGCCTATGAATTGCAAACTGCGGTAGAAAGTGTTCAACTGGTAACTGGCAGTCCAGTTGCTGACTTTGAAAATTTTCTTTTTTCTGCTGCTCCAGTTATTGGACAAACACAGTATAGCAGAAGCTGCAACAGTTGTTCTCATGAACGACTCAAAGATAGCTCTCTGTGCTGGCACGAGATTCCCAACATCTCCTTGAAAAGCATTTGGCAATGGTATGAAGAGCTTGGTTGCTTTGGGTTGGAAGTGAAGGCACATGATTTTTATAATTCTAGAAGGCTGCGGAGTGGTTGTCATGAATTCACTGCATACTTTGTGCCGTATCTTTCTGCTGTGCAATTATTTGGAATATCCAGGAGTACCAAGTATTGCAATCTGAATGGACAGTCAGCCAGAGCTTCTGAGGGGAACAAGACAGCAAAATCTTTGGGTTCTCTCCCAATCTTCTCAATGTTACTGCCCCAACCTACTAAGGACAAAGGTGCATGCTTCTCAGATTCATCGTCTTCTGCTAAAGTTGGGTTCTTTGATAAAGGCATCGACATGGATCATGAGGAGATTATATTTGAATATTTTGAATCTGAACAACCTCCTTGGCGGCATCCATTATATGAGAAGTTAGTAGTTGTTTCATTATTTTTGTGTCTTTTTATCTGCTAATTGATATATCTTGTTAGTTGTTATATAATATGTGATTTTTGCTAAGCTTCCTTAGAACTCTTTCTTCTATCATCAGAATGCTTAACACTATGCTTCCTCTGACTTCCTCAGCATCAACTTATGAACTCAATAATATTATTATCGCTTCCTGCTGGAAAATTTTCCAGCGAAGCCTTTTTTAACTAGGTGAGATTGGTCGTATCGTGTGGCATTCTGAGCAATGTAGTGCATCAACTAATCAACTCAATAGTATTATTATCGTGAAATGATGTTGAGTGCTTTAATGACTTTAGTTTGGTTGTTTTCTAAAAAATGTTGAATATCAATGGGGCATTGCCAGTTTATTTTTGCTGGACTCTTATGTGGATATGGCTCATTAATATCTGTTCCAGGATACCTGATTCACTATGGATGTGGATTTTGTTATCCTTAAAGGCTGACTGAGAAAAGTCAAATGGTTAGTTCATTGATAAAATTACTACTGCAAGAAATGTCTAAACAATCATATGACTTCTTTTACCTGAAACCTTTTAGATAGTATCACAATGTGGTTGTGCCTGGTCATATGTGATGTGAACAAAGATAGAAGCAGACTATTGCTTCTTGTTTTCTTAGCTATAATTTTTGTGATCTCTAAAGTCGTTCTTAAGATCAGACAGCCAAGTCGTAGGTAGGCTACAGCTCATACAAGTGAGGTGCTTAACCTTTTTTGTGTCATTGTCTTTCTTTAATCTAATGCAGGATCAAGGAGCTGGTAGCCAGTGGTTCATCATCTGATAGCCGCATGTTTGGTGATCCATCGAAGCTGGAATCTGTTAAACTGCATGACCTTCATCCTGCATCTTGGTATGTTCCGTAATTAATACTCTTATGTGAACTTTATTGAATAGATTTATGGGAGTTTGCTTCTCATGTTATATGCTTATTGCATATACAGTTGTGATTCTCTTTTTTTTGTTTTCAGGTACTGCATCGCGTGGTACCCTATATATCGTATACCTGATGGTAGTTTTCATGCTGCTTTTTTAACATATCACTCTCTCGGTCATTTTGTTCATCGAAGTTCCCCAGAAAGTGGCCATGGTCTTTCAGAAGATGTAGTTTCTCCAGTTGTAGGTCTGCAGACATACAATCATAAGGTACATCTGTTCCAAGTTTTTTCATAATTGTCACATTGTTCCTCTGACATTTCCAGTATCTGCATTGTAGCAGTGGGGTGCATTAATAACAGGAAGCTGATAAACCATAAGTTACCAGGTTTGAAATCCTTGGATCAGAAAGATACTGATAATAGCATAAGCATAGCATCAGAAAGATACTTATATCTCCATCTGATCTTGAAGATAAGTAAAAAAAGTGGTAGATGCTTCCAAAAAGCTGGGAGCTTGACAGCTAGATATAGACAATGCAGTTGGCGAAGGCTAGATTTTATGTTGTGAATGACTTTCCTCAATCTCCTCTACTTCTTTTGGAGGATTTATGAAATATCAGATATTCCCTGTCCTAGCTAGTAATTGTGTCCTGGTCATGTCAAGATTCTTCTCTTCAGTATCCTCTGTTGGCATAGATCTCTTGTCGGTAGGTATCTTAAGTTCTACTAACTTATCATATGCTTCTGTGACTGCCACTTGCCCCATATACCTTGCATTTGACAATGGTAAGATAGACTGGTGACTTCGACACTATAATGAACATAACTTGAGGCATCAAAACTCTACGGTAGTGTTGCATGGTTGTAATCATTGGCATGGTCACTGTAAAGGCGTCTATAGTTTTGCTTATGTTGCTGCTAAAAAAAATTGTTCTCAGCTGGAGATACATGGTCTGAGTGCAGGGAGAGTCTTGGTTTCAACCAAGACACATGAATTCAAAGGTCGCCCAGTCTGAAGATGTCAGTAATTCAGATACCTCGGAATTAATAAAGGAGAGGTTGAGGACGCTCAGGCAAACTGCATCTGTGATGGCCAGGGCAGTTGTTTCCAAGGGCAATCAGAGATACGTGAACCGGCATCCAGACTACAACTTCTTTGTATCACGGAGTGGGTAGAGGGTCCTTGATTAGAAGATCATCATCACCGCTTCCAGTAATTTTGTGACAATGCTGATGCTAATTGTTATAGCTAACACATAAATTTCCTTTTTCTAGTATTTCCAACCTAGTCAGGATACCAAGTAAACCAGGCAAAAAGCAAGTTCTTGACTTGCTTCTTTGGTTTGTGTGTGTGTTATCTTCCAGGATCTAAATGTCACCCCTCTGTAATTTACTTATGGCATCGATTCTGTTTGGTTCTTTGTTTGAATGGTTTGTGAAACTGTCTCAGGATTCTGTCCTAATGTATGTCGGCAGTTACAAGGTGAATTATTCAGAGGAAATGAGATCTCAGAATTTCAATCTGTTTATATGTTTCTTTTAGATTCTACAACATGAAATTAAGGGTGATCTTGCAAAGTGAATGTACATGCAGCAAGGAGTCATGCACGGAAGGTAGTATCGACTGTCAAGGTCGATGTCACCTCTCAAAAGCCCGATGAAGCCCCACGCCACCAGCTATGCGAGAGAGCAACTCGATCCCGACTACTTAAATTCTACACTTCATACTGCAAGAATAGTTATCGAGCTTTTACAGAATAATCACCTGTAGACAGGGCACACTTCAAGAGTCAGTCGACCTGATTTGAAATAATAATAATAATAATGTGTCCCTGGGTATCAACACTTGCAGGTATGGTGGTCACAGCTATCAATGAGGTCACAACATGTGCATCCTGAATTATTCTTGTCAACGCATTAAGATTCGGAAAATCTCTTAAAAGAGGTATTTTAGTTTAGGCAAAGTGTTGTTGTATAAACATCAAACATGCTTGCCATGTAATATTTGAATGAAAAGAAGACTTGGAAGGAGGAAAGAGCATAAGAAATACCATCATTGAAGCCGGAAAACTGATTTCGCCAACTAAAAGAAAGTGAAATATTAAGATCTACTACGTTCCTTGGATAAGATTTAGGAAGGGCAATAAACCAGCCAGAATTATCTGAAATATGATCCACACCATGTCTCGTCAGAAATATGATCCATCTCTTTGGCAACGAGTAGCATCATTCTTTCTTTTCTAATTTGACAGCTAAACAGAAAGCGAACAATTTGCATCTCTTTTAGAATGAATACTAGGTGAAAAATTATTACCAGGGCTCCTACATACCGATATATTTGCGTCATCAGTGAGACACGAGTACAAACCCTAACTTTGCACCTTATTCCATGCCCGATCCTCCAATCCTAGAAGCACACAAGGAAGGAGGTACGTATCAATCATCCAGGAACCACGATGACCACATGAAAGTTGAAAGAGAACAGCGAATGGAGGTGTAGATAGCTTCGCATACCATATATCCTCGGCCACGATCTTCTCAGGTGAGGTTGAGGCCGATGTCAAGTGGGATGACCAAACGAGGGAAGAGAAAGGAAATCAAGACGCGGATGCCGTTATTCGAGCGATTCGCCCATCGACCCGGCGCAAGTAGGGTGGATCTTTTTACCGATTCGTCCCGGCTTTGGACCATCGGATCACCATTACAATCCCCGTTCACGAGATTCCGCTATATATATGGGATTCTCGAATCGAATCCATTAATTTGATCATATGTCATTGATCCAAAACAATTAATCTCTCTTCGTCCTCCTCCTGGAGCCAAAATGTAAACCTGCTGTTAGTGAGCAATGGATCTTTGTTCGAGTTAGAAGCTAAGTATGAGTCAGGAAAGACGAACAGATAATGCATGTATATGTATGTTCAGGTTTTCAGCTATGGAAATGTGCCATCTTGCTGTATCTTGTCTCTTGGTGCCACAGTATCCCCACCATGTCCTCCCACGATTGAGATGGCACTCCTTACTGTCCTGCATTTTCATCTCTGAGCTGGAATGGTCGCTGGTCCTCTGTCTCACAAAAACAAAAAACTTGCACTTTGCACCATAAGCATTGAGTCCACAATAAATTGATCCATCTGCCTTGTGTTCTGTCTATTCTTCTTCAAAGCCATCAAAGACACTGCCATCCCGTGGATTTAATTACAATCCCCGTTCACGAGATTCCGCTATACATGGCGTTCTCGAATCGAATCCACAATCCATTAATTTTATCATATGTCATTGATCCAAAATAATTAATCTCTCTTCTTCCTCCTCCTGGAGCCAAAAATGTAAACCTGCTGTTAGTGAGCAATGGATCTTTGTTCGAGTTAGAAGCCAAGTTTTTGTCACGAAAGACGAACAGATAATGGTATATGTATGTTGAGGTTTTCAGCTATGAAATTGTGCCGTCTTGCTGTATCTTGTCTCTTGGTGCCACAGTATCCCCACCAAGTCCTCCCACAACTGAGATGGCACTCCTTACTGTCCTGCCTTTTCATCTCTGAGCTGGAATGGTCGCTGGTCCTTTGTCTCAAAATAAAAACTAGCATTTTGCACCATAAGCATTGAGTCCACAATAAATTGATCCATCTGCCTTGTGTTCCGGCTATTCTTCTTCAAAGCCATCAAAGACACTGCCATTGCCTGGATTTAATTTCTTGTTTCATGGAACATGTCAATAGTTGGAGTGGAGCAGCATGAGGCTTGGTTTGACTTCTGGCAACCTTTTAGTGCACACTGATCAAGGCAAGCAGCATTGTACATCAGATAAAGGCTAAAAAAAGAACATGAATCAGTAAAAACAAGTATAATCTGAATATTCAATTACCATACCCCCACAACATTTTCTGAAGGATCAAACTGGAGAAAGAGAGAGAGAGAGGGAGAGATCCGAAAGGCCTCATGCAGCAAAACAAAGGACAAAAGGGCACCGCAAACAATGTGATATGTTACTGCAGTGTCAAATACTGAACAAATTCCTTTTGATAAACTGAAAAGGTTTGGTGTTAAACATAAGGAAGGAGGAAAAAGATGAGACTAAAAGTAAGATCTAAGGCCAAGCATGACCAAATTTAGCACTAGGGGCTCCACAAAGCAGGTTCAACGAACCCTCTAAGCTTTTATCTGTGCCAGTGAACTGTAGTTGTCCTCTTCACAAAGGACTCACATGATTGTCATCCCCTTTCCCCATATTCTTCCTTTTCTTCATCTTTCAGTTCCACTCCAAAGCTATAATGTTGACTTTAATATTGGATGAGCTAACCACAGGTCCCAATCAACATTTAGTAATATGTCTCTCAACTTCCTTTTCATATAACCACTGCTACTCATCGACTTTAATGCTTCCTTCTCAAGCATGTATCCTCACAGTTTCACTCGATACTATGTTATTGCACAGACCTTTCAAATAGCAGGGCCAAGGGACAACGATATTTTACTCCTAACCAGTTAGAAATACAGGATACCAAGCAAATTTCTACGAAGCCAATTTGTTGCCTTGAAATGCTTAATTCATTACCTACTTCATGATCCGACGACAACTGACCCTCAAATTCACATGCCTTTAATAATAAAAAAGTAATTCGTAAAATTAAAGGATAAATTGCTAGGTTTTTGATGAACAATTACCATCATCTCAGCCTTGCTGAATCCTACAATGCTTCTGGGGCTTTTAGCTCCGTATTCTCCAATTCTGCAACAAAAACAAGACCAGTTGCTTATCAAAGAAGGCAAGATCTCAAAAGAAAGCATCTTCCAGATGAGGAAAAGAACTACTTAAATCAGAATTCAATCGATTCATAACAGGCAATCGCACAATTGGGATATGTGAAACATGTAATCAGTTGTTCCAGTACGATTCCCACCCAATCAACACAGAACACACTAATTCAGCGAGCGGAAGAAATCATACAAAACCTACAACCAAGACTCGGAAAGATCTGTCACGGTTTCCACGGGCTTTCTTGAACTATCAACGGCGGTCACCATCCCCTCCTCCTCCTCCTACTCCTCCTCTTCTTCTTCCTTGGAGTTCTTCCTCGGGAAGAAAGGATCAAGGAAGCGAAAAAGGACCACGGAGAGTTCACAGTTCAAGAAAGCCTGTGGAAAGCATGTCCACGATCTTGCTATCGTCTATGCCATCATGAAATCTAAGGAATCACCACAAGAGAGTTCGGCTGCGGAGAAAGATGGAGGAGGAAGATGAGGAGGCGGAGAGGTGAGAGGAGAAGCCGGCTCACGGCCGGCTTAAATAGAGGGAAAGAAGGTAACTAACCGGCCGAGAACCACGGCCGGGCCGGTTACGTAACCGATCCAGATCCCGCACGTGCGGGGCGCAGCTTCTAATTCCTTCCGCACGAGCGCCGGACGAATCGCCGCGCGACGCGCGTCCGATCGCGGTTACCGAGGCGGTGGGTCGTTAGCCGGGCGGGGGGGGATTGCCGGCTCGCTGCCGCGTGGGGCCCGGGCGGCCGGTGCCCAATAATTTGACGTGAAGCGCATGGGCCCCACCACCAGTTTATGGGAGGCACGTCTCGGACCCCATCTTTTACCCTTCCCTAATCATAAAGAGAAACCGCGAGCTCCGCTTGCTTTGAGAAAAGACAGCAGACATGCAAATTTCGTGAGCACTCGCTGACTAATTAATTGCGGTAAGATGTGATGTGCGATCGAAGGCGATCCTCGTCGAGTCACAAGCCACACGATGAGCCCATCAGTCAAACTTGTGCGCGTGAATCTTAAAGGCATCAATCAAGATCATGGAACCTCAAAGCCTGCTAATAGCAGCAATTTAGCAGTCTTTAAATTTGTGTTTATGACCTATGGTAATAGGTTTCTTAGGTCTTTTATCTCCTTCTTTCGTCAAAATTTTCAATGAGTAGTAATTCTGAGTAAGTCTAATTTAATAATAATAATAATAATTCGAGTCTTGATTGTTTGGATATTTTCCATGTTCTAAGGAGAAACAAGTCTGAATGAGCATGCAAAAAATCATGAATAAATTCAGTGAAAAATTATGGTATCTATTGAATGTGATATCGTATCAATTCATACATAGGATGGATGCTTAAACCCTGCTATTAGGAACAGTAAGGTGTATGTGGGCTTGCTTGTGTTGTCATCACAAGTTAAAAGATGTTGATGAGGCCATATTATGAGTACAAAGATGGAAAGATTTGATAAGACAGCACTGAATCATTCGGAAACCGTAATCAGAATAGTTCAATGAAACAGTTTGGGCTGTCCGAAGATTAGATCATCAACACCATCACAAGGCCATGGAATTCACCTTCTGGCTTCTCTGATGCATTGGTGTAAACAGTCATTCCAAAGAAATGACCGAACGCCTGAACTCCAGCATCCCTTGGCAGGTCCAATTGGCTGATTGATTACCAGCTCTCATTGAGACAGCTACTGAGTTGAGTTGTTATCACTGTGTAAAGGATGCCAGTGATCTCAATTCATGTTGCGTAACATAAAGCTTTAAACCTCTAAGGCCACAGTTTGCATGTGCTTGCATTGCAGCGTGCTGCAGCAGCCCACTGGCGGTAAAGAAGCACTGAAAACACTGCAAAAGGATCCATCAAACATATCTTTTTTCCTCACATCTTCCACAGAGAAAAGCTTTCACGACTCGTTCGCGAATGGCTGGAATCAAATACCATCTGCCGGCCTTGTGTACGAACATATCGTTGCTTAATGGCCAGTTCTGGGTCGGTTTATGCGACAAAGTGAATGAATACCCACCGATTTCTAGTCACTTGAGCCATCTTCTTTGGAGTCATATGACACACAGTGTAATCATGCGTTGTAAAGTCCAGATCACTTTCTTCTTTTCCCCACATTGAAACTACATGTACTTGGCACTTTCTGACATCTCCTTTGATTCAGTGATTGCAGCTATCAGAGTGGCCCAAAGCCAACCAGTTCCAACATTGCAGAAGAATAATGCAAAGAGACAGCAATCACCAGAGTCTTCTCTTTGATTGTTTCTGCACCGAATAAAAAAGAACAAAGGAAAAGATGGATCAAGGTAGTGAAATCACACTGACATCATGAAGTGGAAGTAATCTTACCACTTCAAATTTCGGAACATCGAAAACAGTGAGTGCCATGAATAAATTGTAGAATTAGAAGGCTATGGAAGAAGGAAAAAAGGAACAGGGAAAAAGAGGCAAACATAAAAGTATTTCCAACAGAATAAGCTGCATTTTTCAACAATTAAAATGAGAAAAAGATTATTGTTGTTCTAATTTTCAGAATCTACAGCGAAGCTGAAATAGTAGGAAGGATGAGTTCCTTCCAAAAAAAAGATGTGAGAATCCTGCACTGGATCATGCAATAATAAGCACCTCGAGTGAAAAGGAACAGTGAGTTCAAAGAACAACAGAGTCTGAGGAGGAGACAATGCACACGTTACGACTTACCGGTCTGCTGCCTGATGTTGTGAAGAATGGAACTGTCTAAAAGATCTGTCATGTTTTCCCACATCTTTCTTGAACTTTGCGCTGGATGTGTCTTCCTCGTCGCACAGTGATCTCTCGAGGAGCAACGAGGAAAGGGTGGAAGCAACACCAGCTCACAGTTCAAGAAAGCCGTGGAAGAACATGATCATGAACTTGTTGGCATCTCCTGCAAGCAGCTCTTGAAGGCATCCTGGAGCTAAAAACATTAGAAAAGGAGGACACAGATTTCGCAGAAAGATTGAAGCAAATGAAGTGGAAATTTCCATCAGGAAGGTCTAATGAGATCTGATGTAACTACAGTGGAAAAAGAAGAGATCGTATCATAGGAAGGCAGACACAGTCAAGGAGATGGGATCATGGGAATACGGGATCGTTGCAAAGGTCAAAGGGAAAAAGCTAGGTTTGGTTTATTGTACCAAGAAACCAAGTGACCGCCAGAAAGATAACCTAAACAAAGTGGATCGAGCAAAGAAAACACCAAACACATCTCTCTCTCTCTCTCTCTCTCTCTCTCTGTGGGCACAGCTGAGACCATGTCATTCTTAAAGCAAAGGTTGGTTTTTGTACCAGGAAACTAGGTGGCCACAAGATAGCATAATAGAGTAGGTTGCAACTGAGACAACATCACGCTTTGGAGAAGAAAGGAAGAAAGAATGCAGCACTGAGATGGGAAACAGAAGAAGACGCAGGGATGAAAGAAGAGAGACCTGATGTGAGAGAGAGAGAGAGAGGGGTTGTGAGGGTTTCGGAAGGAACATGGAAGCGTGCCCCCGTGGGGCGGACCCTAAAGAACGCCGATGGGAGGGCCGGATTATGACGCACGTGCGAGCTCCGAGCGGCTTGATCGACGCGTGTCCTCCGGCTCGCGCCCCGATGCGAGGCGCTTGGAACCGTCCGCACCGGGTCAAGGGGGCGGTCCAACCGAACCGTCGGTCATCGCTGGCACCCGTCCATCAGGCATTGGACGGCCGACACGCCGTTTCCGGGTTGTCCTCGACCCCCCCGGCTTGTGTGCCGGTCGCGCTTCCAACTGCCTCCGCGTGTGCAAGCTCGACTTAATGGCACCGATCGATCTTCCGTTCGAGCCCTGGCAAGGAAAACAAAAAAAAAACAGGGAAAAAGAGTAGATGTTACTTGCAATTTAGTTACCATCAGTTGCACAAATCGGTATGTTTTTTTTTTTTTTTCTACTTTAGACTAAGATAACGACCAATGTGGAACAAATTAAAACAGGTTATGACCAAATTAAATTAGTTAAAATAAGTCCTTGAGATCAAAGGATTATTTTACATCAAATTTGCTGAACACGGTTGTAATAGGGAAACATCTCACTATGGTTCCCAACTGGTATATAACTCACTTGCAACAAGAAGATACTCAAACAAACGGCTATGGAGCCTCTTCGGCATTCTCACCCACTTGCCCTGCTACATATATTGGATCAGCGGCTCAGTTTGCACTCTGTAACATATTGGAGTTCCCCTCGATTGTTTCTGACCACGTCCTGATCATCTTGATCAAACAAGCGAAGGATGAGGGATTTCCGTCACCTGAATTAATCATATTTCTGGCTCTTTGGAAGAAGCATCAGAAACTTTGTGAAATGCAATTCTTGATCCGCAGAGATTTAGGCAGAATTCTAGTCAAGCTCTTGAATTTGCTGATAAGAAAATCGATACAGAATGATGCATCAATTCATGGCGAACATATTTTATTATAGCTTGAAGGATGCTTAAGGGTCCAAAATTACAAGTAAAATGGTGTAAAAGGATCAGTTGTATACAAAGGAGAAAAAATTCACGGAAAGGAAATGGCCGTGGATGCATTCCTCCTCTAGCAAGAATTTACATAAAGAAGAAGAAATTGATCAAAATGTTTAGAGTTCACTTTCTACTCTTATCTTGGAGCGTAGACGTATGTTGGAGCCTGCAAATAGAACACTATTGAGTCATTCTACTTATGAAGCAAGGACTGTAAAAGCTTTCATAAAAATTAACTGAAGTGGATTTGCAAATCATACTCGAGCAAATACATTATGGCAGAAGAATCAGATAATAATCATCTGTCAATCAACCGTCAATTGGGAGTATGATTATTGTAAAGGAAAAGACATAAATTCAAGAGTTTTAAAATAAGATGCAAAAGCATGCAAGAAGAAGTAGAATACATCGAATGGCTTCTATATCTACACGAGCTAATAACCTCGAGCTGCTAACAAATCATAATTTTACAAATCACTGGCATGAAGATTTCTCTACACTAACTCAGTTGTAAATAACGTCATACATGTAATGCTTTAAGAGATTACAGTAAACAATTTGGATAAGATAGTCTTATCTTAAGCAGTAAAATTTACAAAAATTAAAACAACACTAGTCCTTCCCAAATGTGATCATACTGCACCCGTGACTAAAAGCAGCTGAATAATGAAAAGAAAGTTAGAGCCAAATGCTTATCAAAATGACCAAAATTCAATAAGAAGAAATTGCCAGTAAGCAGATCAGACCATCTATTCGTTTGATGATCCTGAAGGTTCACACCAGAAGTCAGTGAACCACACTGTCAAAAGCCCTGTAATGACATGCAGGTCCAATCATTTCACTTAAAATGGACTAGGATCTCTACTAAAATAGTGGCTATGACAGAATAAATCATTGACTTAACAGTGAGAAACTATGGTGAGCACCAAGAGACCAACAATGATGCCCCATATGGAGAGTCTGAAGATTGAACAAGGTCTGCATTTGCGATGTTCATGCACATAAAAATGTATATTTGTTCATCTTTTCAAGAGACCAACAATGATGCCAGACATGGACAATCTGAAGATTGACCAAGGTATGCATTTGTGATATCTATATACACAAAGAAGTATATTTGTTCATCTTTTCCTCCCAGTGGCACGTGTGCCACCACCCTATCATGTCACACTGTACTGATAAACCTTGCTGGTGTGTCTGTCAGCCAGCACTGACGGGACATGAGAACTAAATCTTTGACATGTACTATAGAGGGAAAAAAAGAAACAAAAAAGTTAGGTAATTGAAACACTGAGATAAGTTATTGAAACATGGAACTCAAGGAATGCAGTGATACCATATAGACATCACAGTGAAAAACTATTGTGTGGAGTTATTGAGAAACATGCTTAGGATGTCACAAGTACCTCATTTATATCAAGGGTTGAAGAAGCCTGAACTGCCCACGTTAATGGCAATCAGCACAGCTATACTCGTTATGATAGCAAGCCAAACTAGAGGCGAATCTGCAAAAAGCAGAACTTCTAGTTGGATTAATGAAAATTATGAAACCAACTAAAATCAGGAAAGGAAGCAGGAGTACCTCTGGAACCACCTGAAGCACTATCAGCATCAAAAACGGATATTTCTGCATCACGACCAAATGTTTTTGATACTGAAGATTCTGGATAAGCAGATTGCTCAGAAACTTTGGAACTTCCTGTCTCAGATGACACTATACCCAGAAATTCCTCACTGACAAGCAAAGCTGCTAGGACGTCCATAAAGGACTCCCTTTCTCCTCCAATGGGGTAATCACGAAAACTCTGTTCATACGATTCATCTGCCTGTTCATATTCTGTGCTTTCATCATCAGATGCATCACTATCTACAAGCTCCTTTTCTGTCCCATCTTCTTCATCTTCAACATAAGCTTTATACGTGAGGCGGAGCAACAATTCTCCAGACAATTGCTTCCCAAACAAACTCCACCCACCTTGCAAAGCTACAATTTTGTCCGTCGGTACTGTATCTTGAAGCAAACCGAGCTCAACCTAGTTATCAATGAACATCATATTTCTTAGATAACATAGATAAGTTAACCAACAGAATAACTAGCTACATAAAACTTTAAAAGAATTTAAAAAATCAGCTAACTTCACTTAACATCCAATGCAGATTCGCTTCAGTAAGATAAAGTGACGATATTGTACAGTATAGAATACGAGATTCCCTTCCTTTTGCAGCTAACTCTGCATTTTATTGGTTGATACTGATCAACTGCTGGCACGGATTGGCTGTTCACTGCCAATCTCCAGGAAACTGCCATTAGTTCCCAATTTTTCAACAGAATAGGGACCAGTGATCCAGATTGGAATGGGATCAACCAATCAAAAGAGAATCACCATATTTTCAAAGCATGTAAATCAATTGACTTAACGATTACACATACATGCTAAAGGGTAAAGATTATATCAGGGACTCCTGGATTGCAAAGTGCAGTAGAAAAAATAAATAAGACAGTAGAAAAATAAATAAGGAAGATTGAGGTTTGGTGAATTACAACAAAACATGATATAAATCATATAATATTTTTGGCATCACAAGATCAATTATATAATCAAGCTGATACTTAAGCTGCATGTTTTGCAACATGATGAATATAAGAACTGTATCAAAGAACATCTAAAGCAGGAGTCATGATTTATCTATTTCGTTAACAGAAAATAACATTAAGAAGTTGATGAACAGCGTGCCATAATCAGAATAAATACTCCTTATAAGAAGCATGAAAGATAAACAGAAAATAAACTTATCCTCATATTAACAATGAGAAATTTGCTATGCATCATGTAGATATGCTAATAAGAACTTCACCTCTCCTGTGCCAATGGTAATATCTGCGAAACCAAAAGAGTCCTTTACTTGGATATACAATTTCTGCTTTCTAGGATTTGCAACAAGAAGATGAAAATCCTGTTGACATACCAATATATTCATCACATGAATAAGTTAATAATTGCGGCATGTTACATTTTATTAATAAAAAGAATCAGTAGAAAAATAACCATCATTTACCTGATTCCAGATTGGCTCTCCAGGAGGACCAATAACTGTTGTCTGGCTATTTTTCTTACTTCGAATTGCTTGATCACCAAGGCTTAAAACAACATATGGATCTGTCTTTCCTGTCCATGCAAAACAGGTTTTACAATGTGTAAGATCAAAAGCACTTGTTGTAAGAAATGCTTCTACAAAACCATAATCATAGCATATCAATATGTAACTGCAGGCAAGACTTGTAAGAAAAATGTGAAAATCAAATGACAATGAAATGTTTTGAATCAAAATCATGAACAGAAAACCAACTCAAATTAATATAACTAGCTAAAAGATGTTGGATATAAATTTTATCTTAAACAGCCAATTAAAATGAAAGGTTTATTTACAACCACATTGAACTTTCAATTTACTTAATATAGTATAAGACTATAAGATAAATTAAAAGAATCTAAGACATTAAAAGTTCAATACCAAATATAACATAAGTAAGTTTACGGGCATCGACTAAGGTCACTGATAACTCCCCAACAAAATCTTTATTTCCTTCCTGAATGTCTTCAGTTTTAAAATAATCTGGAACAGGACCAAGTGCTTTCCCCTTCTGGAAATCAAGAACAATCTTTTTTGGACGCACAAAGAGACGAGGCAGATCTTCAGTTAGAAGTTTTGTAAGGAACCTAATCAGAAAAGGAAACCATTCTAAAGCTTGTAGAGGCATAATATATGCAATGAGCACAAGCAGAAAGTAAACAAATATAAAACTTGTAAGCCATCATGAAAGAAGAGTTTAAACTAAGGTACTTATTTTTAATGGTGTGACACTGAATGCACATAAAACAACACTAATGTAGACGGGAAAAGAAAGGATATGAACAACATAAGGGAAACAATAATACATACAGTGAAATTTGAAAAATGCACATTAAACAGCATGAAGTGTACAAAATGGGAAAAGATACCAAAAGCACAACATGGAAGACATATAACTTGAGAGAAAGAGATCTATTAACTAAATTATCATAATATTATTTCATTTTGTAGAAAAATTTTACTTCAGAGACAATCTTGTTTTTTGACAAATTTAACTCAAAGGAATTATATCCGACCAATCAAACATGATAAGCACAATCCAAAAACTAGTACCTCATCAGCACAATTTGAAAAAGGAGTACCAAAGTTTTAATATATCTGAAGAAGTGTTTCAGCTAGAGAACACCACTGGAGGTTCTTGCAGCAGGTGCAAGCAGCCAAGATCTAGCTTTTTTATAGAAGTAATTGCCCTTAATTTGCAAGCATACACACGTGAACATCCCTAGATACTGTTTTTTCTCTGTTCGGAGAGCTCATTATCAGCTAACAACACAAACATAAGTTATAAACCAGTATGCCTGAGACTAACCAGAGCCCCCAAATCCAACTCATATGGCCCAGCCAATTAGTTCACTGCATATACCATTTATCATCTTAATCCAGATAGCTTATTTTGATGGATCAACTTCTCAAGGATATTTTTCTTTCTTAATGCTATTAGCAAATAAGCTAGAAACAAGAGTTTCCGATAACTTTAATAAGAGAGGGAAGATGAAGGGTGGCAGAGAAGAAAGTTGAGAAGAATGAAAAAGAATTAACCTCTTAAGCCACACTAATCTCTGTGCTAGATATATGCTGTTCTGCCACCTTCCATTGTGCTAGCTATGACCCACGTTCCATAGTAGTGGCACATGCAGAAGGGAGAAAAGAAGGCGGAGGGGTTCCTCTCCCCTACCTGATCTACTCAGAGAAAGTAGCATTCTCAAGTATTTTTAGTAACTAATTTATATTTGGATTATATATATGATTTTCAAGCAATGAATTTAAGTTATTTTTCTTTCTTTTAATTAAATGAACAATTATTTTTATAGTTTATTAGTTTTATGTGCCAATCCCATACCCAATCCTGCAGCCACTGGTATATAGATAATATATAATGATTTAACATGAAAGCAATACTCTACATGCATGCCATGAATTCCATCTCTATATGCACAGAAAAAGAAATCCTGCATTTCTACAGTTGCATTATCTACACAAACAGGATAAATTGGGCAAATACTCTTCGAGTAAGGTCAAGTGGTACTTGTACATCTTGGATAATATCATCCCATTCTGAAAAAGCTTTTCCTAACTTACAAAATTGAATCGACTTATTCTGCAATTTTTTAATCTAGCAGCAGAGTAAAATTGCAGTACCCTACAAATGGCGACAGTAACACCCTCAACAAACCTAATGATAATAAGGATCCTTGTGGCCAACCCCAAGTTTAGCTGAGACATATGTCAATTTGTGTCGTGTGTTTAACAACATCCTTTGGCACCCTTTTCACATGGAACAAATGTATCTTTGTTGGTATTAGGATAGGTTTGTTATCAATATTGAGATTACGTTTTACTAAATTCCCAGATTAGAACAAAAAGAGCATTAAAATGTGGCATATGTAACTCAAACTGATTCGACAAGGTAATGAGGATAAGACTGTTAAAACCAAATGCATATAATTTTGACATGGAACGGCTGTATTTGGAACAGGATCCCAAGATGTTTACTCGTGAAAAATGTTCACAAAATAGCTATACTTCCATACAGTAATAATAATAAGTTGTGGAATAAAAATAAAAGGAAGTTCAAATACATAAATATTAGCATTCAAAATGACATGAATATCAATTAAAGGATGAAGATACTCACAACGAAAGAACAGGAATTGCTGATGGGGAATTGATGGAAACATGCAAAAAAAGACATTCAACTATATTAGTATTTAGTAAAGCAAAATTCAGCTACTAATTATTTTTATAATTCATAGACAACTCAACTAAATTTAGATAAACATGAAAAACACAATGAAAATGTGCAATAAATTCAGATGAAGTTCTAAGATTAAACGCTTTTTCCGAAGGCAGCACATGAAAAATAGTTTGGCATATCAATCTAACTACAGGACAAGAATAACTAATCATACCATCATTGCATGAATGTATTTGAAGGATTGAATATACCATGTGATATGGATCTCAAATTTACTGATTGGGGATTATTTTTGTCCCAATTAAAAGATTGGTGATATTATAAAAGAAATATCACCTTTCAGATGCATGTAAATTGAATTCAATGCTTATTTGGAAACAATAGGAGGTATCTAAAAATGACTGGCATTGACAAACTTTAACAAGTATTTCAAGAACAATGGTACTTCAGTGTAAGGATTTAAATCTTGATCCAACATTGGTTTCGGTAGTTTACTGGACCTTTCAGATGTATGTAAATTGAATTCAATGCTTATTTGGAAACAATAGGAGGTATCTAAAAATGACTGGTATTGACAAACTTTAACAAGTATTTCAAGAACAATGGTACTTCAGTGTAAGGATTTAAATCTTGATCCAACATTGGTTTCGGTAGTTTACTGGACCAGTATGGTACTGGTATATGCTTAACGGTATACACAAACTGTATCATCCAAAAAATAAAAAGAAAACACCGACCAGGAT
This sequence comes from Musa acuminata AAA Group, assembly GCF_036884655.1. Lineage (NCBI taxonomy): Eukaryota > Viridiplantae > Streptophyta > Magnoliopsida > Zingiberales > Musaceae > Musa > Musa acuminata. The sequence continues at coordinate 7,293,877 of NC_088349.1, forward strand.
CAAGCCATTGACACATGTCTCACTAACTGGTATCTGAAACCATGCTTCAGAGCAACACAATCTTGCAAAATCCATGACTACAAATTTGAAGAACAAAAGGGACATACTAGAAAGCCCTTCAAACAATATATTCTAGACAAGCAGCAATATTATAAGATCAAACAAGAATTCCACTTCTTTAAATTATTTGGAATTTCTATGTATTATAAACATGCTTTTCATGGCAATGCAGCTTTTATCCATATATATTTTTCCTTCAACTAAGTGCATAATTTTCATTCTCTCACTTTTCTGACATCAGCAGATTCTTTGTATTCAGGGAACTCTATTATCAAATCAAGTTAATTGATCAAAAATCATTCAAACAACCAAACCTATCTTTATCGTCGGGTCTCTGGGTGTTGTTTACATGGATCCTTGTTGAACAGGTCAACTATACAAACATAATGTATTTATCTCTGATTAGATACTCTATGCATGAAGACAAAAAGATGAAGAGACCTTGCAGTAAAATTCCTTGTTTTATGCATGTGAAGAATGGAAAGTGAAAACGAAAAGAACAGCAGCTGGCCAGATAAAAGTGAAAGCAAATTAGGACAAGAAAAAGAAAACAAACCCATAAGATTAAATAAACGAAATGGGGCGAGCTCAAACTTAATCTTTGGTAGGGAAACAAAAGCCCATGATACGGCTCCTATCCAAGGTTCAGTTGGTATTAACCGTAACTTAACCCAAAGCTCTCCATCAATATCAAAATCACGAATGCCAACAGGTACAACAATTGGGACAATCCCAAACTTCAAAGACAACGATAACAACATCCTTGCGCCACCTGTATAACGAAGTCCAATCTGATACCTGAAATTGGAAAACATATACATTCTTAGAGAAAACAAAATTTATTTTTGAGATATTGGTCCATGCAATATGAAGTAAGGATATCATGTTCAAATAACAGATACAAACGTTGTGATTGACCTGGAACATAATGAAAACTTTATAAAGTCCACTATTCGTAATCTAGTAAGATGACATAAACCACAGCATGCAGTGCCATGGGGCAGCATGCAAACATGAATAACAGCAAGAGTTGGTCAAACCACAGTAATCATTACCTCGAATGGTAAATGCAAGATAAAACAACTGCAACTCTATATTCGACGATTAAACAATTGGAAGAAAATTAACTTCGTGTAATCAATTAATAATTAACGTGCAAGATATCAGTGAATATATCAAATTGGAACTTTCAAATTTCAATAACTTTCTAAAACTATGTGTGTGTGTGTGTTACTTAAAACAATCCACTTTGTAAAATTACTAGCATAATTTTTTTCAAAAATAAGAAGTAAAAACTTACTGCAAGTCGTTAACACAGCGGGAGGTTCTCCTCTCGACGTTCCTGACTGATAGTGGTTCATCACCTAGTGAGAACTGCTTAATTTCAACTCTTTGCACATAACTAGGTTTCTTAAGGTTATCTATTACTGGCTGTAGCAATCCAATAATCCAGTTCTCAATCCCAGACCTATACACTTTCCATAACTTACCCAAAACCATGTTCACCCATTCCACCGACTCTTTCCTCTGAAGATCCTTCTCAAAGAATATAGAGAAGCTACTCGGCACCTGAGGCCATGTGTCATTCTTAACATTCCGTTCTGACTTGTTCCTCTTCCTCGTGGTCCAAACCTTGTCGAAAGCAACTCCGACAAAGAAAAAGAACACGAAGAAGCCAACGATGTTCCTATTGATCGGCGGAGAAGGGATGGGGTGAATCACCCCCAGTTGCGTCCTTAACTTGTCCACCAAAGGGTCTTCTTGGTAGTTTGTGAAGCTGGACGACAACCGCATCGTCTGGGATTCCGAATCCTCATTTGGCAGCTCCTCTGCCAGACGCCCTGAAACCAATATTTTCTGAGCTTCGGCGGTTCTCTTAGCGGAGCTCAAGCTAGGGTTGTTGTTTCCGGCCGAGGGTATGGACGCGCCGCATCTCCACCTCCTTGTTCGATCCGAAACGACCCCAACATACAATCTTTTGGTCCGCCAATTACTCCACCTAGGCCGACATCGGCCTCGGCCAGCATACCCTATCCTCCAAGGGCAGACGAACCGACCTCCGAAACAAACCTGCGGAAGAACCAACCCGAGAGAATCCTGCGGCGCCGACATCACACGCGCCGGACCCAATCCGATAAGGCGCAGCGCGATTCACATCATAGGCGGAGCTAGACATGGATCCCGCCACGGGACGCCAACCGAACCCCCAGCATGAACCATCCAAGACGCGAGGACACAGAGGATCTCGGTTACGGAGGTCGCTAGCTGGATCCGCAGTCCCAATCGAGGGACGCGGACGACTCCACCGCGACCAACTCGAGAAGCGGAGAAGGGACCGCTGCAGAGATGGTAGGGTTTGGAAGAGACCGGGAGGCGACGAGAGGCAGCGAACGGTAGAACAGGAGAAGAACGGATGTGGCGAAGGCGAGAGCGAGCGGAACGGGCGGCTGGGACTTGTTCGTGGATTCGGTTCGGGGCCTGATTTGGGATTTTGCTTGTTGAGTTGATTAGCCGGAGTCAGTTCGAGTTCCAAGTCGCTGACGTGGCATGACAACCGAACCCAATCTGGGATTTTGCTTGTCGAGTGGATTAGCCCAAGCCGATTTGAGTTTCGGATCGCTGCCATGGCATGACAACCGAACCCAACTTGAAATTTTGCTTGTTGAGTTGATTAGCCTGAGTTGATTACGTACGAGAAGTAAAAAAGAGGAATCTGATTCAAATTAATGCTCCTATTTATTGTCGATATGAGTTGGTGTCTCGTGCACGCAATGTATCGATAACAGATCAGGAGCTTCCGATCCTACCTCAGGTGGCTATGCGCCGATCAATCCGATACTATGGATGTAGTGGTCTCCTAGTCCCTCTTCTTTCTTTTAGTCATTTTTGTCCCCTTTGCTTCCTACTTCATTCTCTCTTGTGCCCTCACCTGTAGTGCCTATAACGTGGTGGTCTAGCTCTCCCTCACTTCTACCTTCGGCCTCTCCTATCTCTACCTCTCCACCTTCATTCGTCACTATGACCTCCATCTCTTCTTCTTCCTCGACAAGATAAATCTTAACTATTTTTCAAACTTAAATTACACATGTCATTATATTAATAATTTATTATGAGTTAGCATACCACATAAATAAACTCTAACGTTTGTTAATTCGGACTTGATAGGAGGGGCTTATATACTACGTTTTTTAAAATGTATGAGTTATTTTAGACACGAGTAATCCAAGAGGCTTTAGTATTTGGATGGAGATCTAATTCCCCACAAGGTATGATTCATTATGGTTAAGTTGACATGGTCCTCTATAAATAAGAGAGAACAAAAAGGGTATAAGATATATTCTTTTTAGTTGCTACCTTATATTTTCCTCCTCCCTCTCCTCCTCGGCCAACAGCCCATATTTGAGGTGTATGGACAACAAGAAGAGGACAATTTACCTTCATCCACTCTTGTAGATCTAAGGTTTTACAATGATATACAATCTCCCTAGGTAAAAAATATGTCCTGACGCACACAGTTTTCGGTTTTACGTTTTGTTTCATGCACTAATGTTCGTATAACGATTAAACCTTTTTTTTTTAAGTCTGAAATTTTATTTTTTTTGTTCTTCCATTGTGTATATGATGCTCTATCCAGGTTTCCAAACAGATAGGGTAAGGTGACAAGGCGCGATGGCACACACAAAGGGCCACAAGGTTGGGTGTGGTGACATGATAGGGTCAAGCGACCTAGAACGGTGGTACATGAAGGGCCATAGGACTGGGTGTGAGACACAATAGGATCAAACAATCATAAGTGGTGGCGCATTAAGGGCCACAAGGCCAAGTGCGATGGCGCATGAAGGGCCACAAGGCCATGTGCAATGGCGCATGTTAGCAATGCCACTATCGTATGACGGTGGGAGGGTTCAGTCGATGCACTTGCAGGGTACGCCACCCCATCAGTGAGTGGGAGAATCTGAGCGAATCCAGATATAGCTGCATATGTTATACCCACCGATAAAGAGAGGTCATGGCAAAATGACTTTTGATGCATGGCCATTGCGTAGATTGTGGTAGATTCTGTTATAATCATGAGGATGTTCCATTTGATCAATGGGGCCTCAAGATATTATCGTGTGCCTTGGGCCGTGCTGATGGTGTCATATGTCCTACTTTACTCGAAGCATTCGGGAGTTGAAGAGATGACCGAGCAAGCGAAATATCATCTTCCCCTCCTATAAATACCCATAAGTTGCTTCAGGGATTTGTTACCTACCCTCGTAATAAAAAACTTTGCAAACGAACTCTCATGACCTCCCGACAGCCCAACTTAAAGTTTGCGATATCTTCCTCAGCTTCCTCCTCCAACACTTTAAACTTAGACAAGACATCATCCTCGTCAACCTTGAAAGGAGCCAAGTCAGTTACTCCAATAGAGGTTGCCCTCCCAGCACAAGCGAATCCATTGTGTGGTGTAGCTCCTCCACCTAGTGCAAAGTCTTTCAACTCGGACTCTGATGCTTTAGTGGGCCGAGACGCCTAGCTTTGAGGGCATCGCAACAACAACAACCACAACCCCTCATCGCCCGTCACTCCGATGCTTTAGGGGCAAGAACGTCAGCTACCCCACATGGCTCGCTACCTTTAGCGACGGTAGAGATTCTTCCGGTCAAGATCCTATCACTATGAATCAACAACAGGATGGTTGACAGGTGATGGGGAGATCTGCTTCCCAAGCTAGAACCCGAATAGTTCCAACCAACCATGGGAGGAGTTTCAAGTGAGGCCGTCACTTGGAATCAGTGCTTCTTTGGCAGAGGGCCAATAATACTTGAGACCCACCGAGGATCTCTTGTCTGATGCCCACAAATATTTTACCATGGTAAGTATCTACCTATTTCATTTATGCAGCTGTTATCTTTGAGCTTTTTGACATGTCAATTTTTTTGGGTGATAGAATCAACATCTTAGGATCATAATTTTGGGACCACGTCCAGGACTCCTTCAGCAAGAACCACCTACATATCCTCTTAATTATATAAGAAATTTCAAAATTGAGTGAATCATATAACAAATATCAATCAAATCATGTCACACGTCAATACCATGGTCATCACAATCCTTGGGCTATATATTCTCCCAAGATTAAGGCTCAAAAATTTGGGTTCACAAATTCTGTTGCTTATGATGGTGAATTGATGTTCGATATATATATATATATATATATATATATATATATATATATATATATATATATATATATATATATATATATATATATATATATATATATATATATATATATATATATATATATATATATATATACAAGATAACGAGAGGGAATAGAAGGGATCAGAACGCGGAAGTAGAAAGCCTTACACATTTAATCACGGTTTTGATTCTGCCATCGAACCACGGCAACCATGTGGATAAACCCTTTTGCCTGTCCAAATCAAAACCAATGTAACTGTGGTAGTATGCAATCGATGACATGTAATAGGCCGAAACACAACAGATATTATTCAGAAGAGAGAAGGTAAATGTTTGATTAACTTATCCCGACACAAGATTCTCTAGCACTATGCTTCCATGTGTCAGTAATTCCAATCGCTCAATCTCCTTTTGTTTCTTTGGCAACAAAATAAAAAATATACCTTATTGTTTTTGTGAAAGTTTTTCGGGAGATGCACCTGGTGCACTGAATCAATTGTCGAGAATTCTTGGAACATGTTCGTCCAACAGTCATGGATCAAGCAGAGGCAGGTACTGGTAGCAGGCCATTGTGTCTAAGCAGCGGTTCTGGTGAAGGTTCACGGCCTCGGAACTCAACAAAGACCTAGCATTGATATCACCAAGAATTTAGGGTATATGTCCATATTATGATAGACTCTCCAACATATTCTTTCTACTGCAAGATAATCAAAGAATAAAAAAAAAAGGGGCGACCCAAACTGTCAATAAAATATAATCCAAGAGGATTTCTACTCCTAAGAGGTCTCAATTTCAACTAAAAAAAGGAAAGGTTAGGAGTTGTGTAGCTGCTCGACAGAACTGTTTATAGAAATCAAGAGCACAAAACAGGAGGCAGGAAGGATCGGTGGATGCCCGATCAATCTCAAGTAACCAGTTGAATGGTTTTTAGGGCCTTATGAAGTAGAGAGAGAAAAATAAACCACAATTAGTAAATATTTGACCACAAAGAAAGAACATTAGACAAGTTTCCTGCTCATTTATCAGTTCAGTTATATGACCAGTAATATCAATTTGACAAACCTCAAGTGGAGATCTTCCACCTCCAAGTGCAAGAATGGTTTCCCGAAACTTGTGACCAGTTTCCCTGATGGTCTGAAAGGAAGAAAGTGATGTATCAAATAATCAACTTGCATTGTACAAAAGTTCCACAAGAAATTTTATCAACCGGAAGAGGTTATCACATCCAAGGGATAATCACATATCCTTATCTTAGAGATAAATATCAAATAAAGAAGAGACACAAGAAGAATGCTAACATGGATATAAATAACAAATGAATAAGTATACAGTTAGATTTTTCATGAACTGTGCTATGAGATGTCTTATGCCCAAGACACTCATTAAATCTCAAAAATCACATGCAGCTGTTACTCCAGTGGTACATGAATCAACTAATCAAAGTGTCAATGAACTCAATCTTCAGAAGCCAATATTATTTTTACCCCTATAAATCCCCAGAAAAACAGAAATTATTGTCATGCATATATGCTAATTCGCAGCAAACAAGTGATGCTAAAATATGAGATCCAACAAATTAAATTGATCCATCTGCAGGGTGCACAAACGGGTTAGACTTCGGCAGATTTAGATCCTAAGATCCACATGATTTGATTTAAAACACTAGAAACAATGGTCTGATGGACCAATTACATTTGAGTTATAAAGATGTTCATTTCGACTGCATCTTGAATTATAAAAGAAAAGGTTGTACTAGGGATATATTGGTTATGACTAGTAAAATTGATGCATGCATACACAAGAATTTTTACAAATAAGTTAATCAGTTGAAAATAAGTAGAGCAGAGAGTCATGCGGGTGGCCCACAAAAGTATACCTTTGTAGAAATAAAACTGCTAACATACCTTATCACTGTCTAATCCAGCATCCTCAAAAGCTGAAAAAGCATCTGCTGACAACACCTCAGCCCACTGTACAGTAGATACGTTTGGAGATAAATCCTTGAGAAAAATACAAAGAAATCTATTGTTTGTATTACATGACAAAAAATAATCAGTGTCATATAGTTTTAAATGGTCAATTTTTCTAGTGAGGAAGCCTTTATTGTAATGTCATTAACACACTACAGCAGGTATACAAGAAAAGCAGCATAACAAGCAAAGAAATCAAGTAGTATTTTAGCTTATGTAACACATTATCAACTTAGCAAGTATACAGTCAGAAGGAAAGAACCAAAAACTACAGCCATAGAAAGATACAACTCTCTATGACAGTAGTGTAGTGTTAAGAGATTACAAAATGTTATATACCTTGTAACTGTAGTATCCAGCTGCATATCCACCTATTAGAACACAACATCAATTAGTGGGTAACAGGACTACAATATCTAGGACCAGAAGACACAGTTGATAACATGAATGGGTGTGATACAAACCTGCAAATATATGACTAAAACTGCAAAGAAACCTATCCTCTGGAAGGACAGGGATAACTTGTGTCATTCTTCCAACTCTTTGATCGATATCAAAGATAGATTCAGGTCCATTGGGAATATATTTGGTATGTAGTTCCAGATCTACACTGGAAAATCTTATCTGCAAATCAAAGATGAAGACAACACTAATTTTTGAGCAGTTATTTTAATAATTATTTGTGAAGAAGAAAAAACCAATTATTATCCATTTCTTGAATGCTCAGAAAGAGGCATTTAACAGAAGGAATAGGACCATCGAAAGGGATGTGGCAGCTAAAAACCCCTAAAATGTTAAACTGCAGAAATTACTCCAGGTTGGTTCATCCAGATGAACCAAGTTGACACTTCAAAATAAATAAAATCTTAACCTCAGGCATTTTGACCTGCTTAAGGCACAATCCATGTTGGTTTTGAACTTCAAGACCAAGGAGAAGTTCAAAACTATTCAAAATGCCATGTAATTTGAAGTGGTTAAATATGCATAAACAATCAAAAGTAGGGAAGCTGCTGGCTTCCACTTATCTAGAAGAAACGCAAAAAAAGTGAGTTCCATTAAAAACAAGTAAAAGCAAACAAGACTTTCTATTTTGGTTGGAATAAATCAGAAAATGACAAGCACACATCTTGTATGTATGATAACAAAATCATGAAAATAAAGTATAATAACAGAATACCAACCTGGCGAAGACTCAGAGAGCCAGCACGAAATGTTTTAGCAGCAACAAGCCTCTGATACACTTCTTCTGGAAGAGGTTCACCAGTTTCATAATGCTTTGCAATGCTCATAAGAGTATTCCTGCCAAACATAAATTTACTTAATGTTAGAATTATAAAAAAAAATTCATTCAGAATATTTTCCTAATCTCAAACCAACCAACCCAGGAACACCTAACTTTAGAAAAAGAACGATTTCCATCCAATATGCATGCATATGCTAAGGTGATATGTACAAGGGCAAAAGATCAGCTGCATCATTGAAAGAAGATCCTGTTTAGATCAACCCAGATAGTTTCCTCCTTACAATTTCAAGGTATGGTTTCATGCCAAACTTGTCATAAAACAAACAAAAAAGTACTTTTCTTCCATATCCAAATCAAACAACTTGGTGAGTGAAAAAAAAAATGGATTGATGAATGCAATAAGAACTTAAAAGAAGGAAAAATAGCAAGATACTAGTTTACATGCCTCATCATTATCAAAATACAATGATGAACGACAGCGTTTTCCTGCTCAAAAATCAACCAAATCCAAAAGAATGACAGATGTCCAAGGAATTGAAACAGGCACCATCAAGAGAAATTAATCTTTCAAGAAGGCTAAGAATTTTTATCAAAAACCAACCAGTGCAACAGCAGGCATGAAATTAACAGTAAGTCCATGGTTTAATTTCAAAAGAAAAAACAAATGACAGGAATGGTGGAAAATGACCCCTTTTTTCCTTGGTAATTAGTTTCACATATAGACTACATCTTCAAAGATGTGAAAGAAATATAATCCTGACAAATTATCTATTAAAATGCCACAACTTCCAAAAGTCGACAGCAGAAAAGCATGGCAGATACAAGCAGCACTAAATGTTAACAGCATCTTATAAATCAATATCAAATTTAAAATTCACAAAAGATTTATACAAATTTATATATTCAACAATAAGTTATCTTTTAACATTAAGTGTTACGGCCAGATTATTCCCAAATACAATGCAAAAGATTTGTAATTTCATAATAATGAAGTACCTATGATAGCACCAGTTTTCCATGAACTGTGATGGAAGCTCAACTGCATCCCATTCTATGCCCCGAATACCCGCAACTAGCCCTTCATCTTGTTTAGTAAGCATATGCTGAAGTGCATGACCAAATTCATGGAACACAGTCTCAACCTACAACAGAAAGAAAGAACTATGGAATAATTAATATCTCAACAACTAGGATCTAACAAAAGAGATAACTACCATGAAGTTCAACTCATAATCAGATATTCAATTCAGTTTCTCGAGAAAAAAATAAACCCAGCACAATATAGAAGTGTTCTTGCAATATTGCATATGCCATTATAAGCGTAACTTATAGTTATTTCCTTGGTCCATTTAAAAGTGGATGAAGATGAAAATTACCTCACGGAATGTCATTAGACTAGGTTTGTCACCAACAGGTGGTGTTTGATTGCACACCATATGTGCAATAGGCAACCTAACAGGAGCACCATCACGTGCAAGTACATAACTACGAGCAAACACCTCATCCATCCAAGCTCCACCACGCTTTTCAGAAGGCCGTGAATAAGGATCAAAGTAGAAGTAGGCAATTGGATTGTTTGAAGAATCTTTGACAGAGTAAAATTTAACATCATTATTCCAAACCTGGCCAAACATAAAAGAGATGATGACAAGATATGCCAAGTAATCTTATGCATCACCAAAACCTAATACAGGAATGGTCTTACCGGTGCTAGCCCATCTGCTGTTTCAATATTAATATCAAAAAGCTTCTTAGCAAGGCCAAAAAGACCATCCATAACCTTTGGCAGTGAGAAATATGGCCGCAGTTCCTCCTGTAAGAGAGAAAAATAATCCGATCTCAGCAAGTAATTTCAATCCCTTTAGTACAAAAATCAATTTCAACCTATTGAAAATCATATGCTAATGTTAAAGAAGAGTCTCCAGTACATCAAATAATATGGTAATTTATTCTCATTATGTCATGACCTCGAGAAGAAAATGCTACAGATTAATAAGATCGCAGCAAGATATTGTTGTAACTTGTACAAATAGAGGGAAGAGAGGTAGACAAGCAATGAACAAGGGGCACCATAGGCAGACCTCATTTATGTCATACTTTGACTCCCGTAACCTTTCACTCCAGAACGTAATATCCCAATGGGTCAATTGATTAGCTTCGGCAGCACCAGCATTTCCAGCAAAAGTCTTAAGGTCTTCCATATCTGCATGCATCAAAAGAACAACCTAGCCATCATACTGTTTCCATAAACTTTGCCACTGACAATATATTGGAAAAGAATCTGAGGAAAATGAACACCCAGAATTACAGTCCTCCAGCTAACTGGTGCAATACCACAAGTTTCATTCTACTAATAAAAGATTAAAAGTTGGCCTTTCTCTATTAACTTTAACACATATAGTCAGTTTTGCAAATGTCAAACTGGAGTGTAGGGGAAGCAAACTTACGGACACATTTGCATTGCTTCTACTTTTGTAAATGCTCTTTCAAAGCACTCAGCAAGGAGTTCTTGAACAATCATTGCATATCTTTATGCTTGTTGTTTGTTAAAACTAATAATAATATGGTAGAACCCCTCTCTGAATTTATAACTTTTGTAAATGCTCTTTCAAAGCACTCAGCAAGGAGTTCTTGAACAAGCATTACTTATCTTTTATGTTTGTTGTTTGTTAAAACTAATAATAATGGTAGAACCCCTCTCTGAATTTAGAACACGATCATGAATCAAGAAGATCTACCATATTTTTCAATTTCCCAAGCACAAACCAGAGCTAATATTTCTAGCCTCTCCAGAAAGCTACCTTCTTGATATGCTCACAAGCAAGGCACTGCAAATAGAAGTCACCAAGTAACTAATTTGTCTAAGAGTTAGTTTAATTAGGAGATACAAAAGAAATTTCTCAGGCAATATCAAAAGAACCATAAGACGTTCCATGGAAGCCAAGGAGGGACAAAAAAGCAGCAATCAGTGGATTTGACAAGACAGTCTCCTTATGACATTCGATGAGCTGATCTAAAGCCCAATAAAATTTCAATATGCACACTAAAAATGTGAGTTTCAACGAACAGATGAGTTACTCCTGAGAAAGTTTCAAGATTCAGAGATAGGATTGTGACACACAATTACAAAAGACCGAGTACTGCCATGCTGGTCGCGTCAATCCATGTAGAAACCTTGTGCCAACACGAAGCCAAAGACAAGGGTATTTATCACATGATAGGAGTCAGAACTATTTCTCCTTTTCAATTTCAGATTGAAATCCGTATCATCTTTTAATTCTTTTCCTTTTTTGGCAATATTGCCAAGAAAAGGGTAAAGCTTTTCTTTTAATAACTTCCCACCAATGGTTGAAACCACACTATCTGTCATCCTGCTTCAGCACAGGCACTTGCAACTGTGGCATTGAATGTTCAGGATGAAAAATAAATCTTTTACTTAAACGCTTCAAGGAAAATTTCCTTGAGAAAAGATCTGTAAGCAGATGTGTATTGCACATATACACAAGATTTTTTTAATAACATAAATGCACTATTCTATTGATTTCTATCTTCTACACTAATTATACTTTTCTCAATAATACTAGCTTAACATGAATCAATAGCACTTAATACCTTGAACAGCAGGATCCCAAGAAGCACTACGCAATTTCTCGAGAAGCTCTGCTGCACGATCAACCGTGGCCATTTTCATTGCCATGCTGACCTACATCAAAAAGAAAAAGAAAAACAGGAAAATCAAATGCTGCATAAATAAAAGACATCACTTGAAATAATCTGTCATCATACCTCAGCATAGTTCTTGTATCCAAGAATTTTAGCCTTTTCCAGCCTCAATTTGAGAATTTGACCAATAATAGGAGTGTTATCAAGATCTCCGCTAGATGCCCGCATGACGTAAGCACGATAAACTTCTTCCCGCAAAGAGCGGTTCTTTGCATGTTGCATGACAGGAATATAACTTGGAGCATCTAAAGTAATCATCCATGGCCCATTTTCAGCAGAAGCATTTTCATGACCCTGACCATAAAAGAGTATTTAATGAATTAATGTATTATAAGCACAACTTGTTGCTCTTTCAAATAGAAAATATTTCTGGTTATAAAGATGGATCCAAAGTCAATCATGAACAAATTGTGTAAATTTAATGCTGGACCGTCTGAGTAAAGCCATTGGGCTAGCGATTGGTGTCAAAATCCAGTTGAGGTCATTGGTGCAGCAACCACAGTATGGTAGATGGCAAGATAGAGTGTAAAGTTAAGAAAATTAAATATAAAGAAATAGATGGATTGAGATAGAATGACAAATAGTTGGAAGAGTAGCAGGAATGAATACAAGGTAACATTGGCGGAAAACAAAAAGGAGAGAAATAAAATATGGAATCAACCCAGCCTCAAAGCTATTATCATAACTCTGAAAAATTAGCCAGAGAACTTTGTTTTATAGAAATGACAACTAAACTTCCTATTACACAAGACCCAAAAGTAGCAAATTAAACAGTTACAGCATTGTCCTATTTGATTACTTGGCTTAATGACATAACCACATTATCAATCATAACTAGTAACCAGTAAAGTAATCCCTACATTTCATAGCCCTCAAATAAGAAATCATATCTCACTGAAATTCTTTACAATTAAAGATATGGCCAACATATAATCTGATCAAACACACAAAACACAAAGAAAATTTAGAACCAAAAGGAATCAATATAGAAATAAAGACAAAAAAAATCTGAAACTTAGCAGTAGAGGCATACATGCACTTGCCACCTATTTTAAAAATTGTGAACTACCTTTAGCGCAGCGGTCTGTGCTGCCAGACCAAGTGCAGTAGCTGGCAATCCTTCGATTTCCTTCTTATCAGTAATTAATTTCTCGAATTTTTTTGTAGCATCCAAAACATTTTCACTAAACTTTTGAGATAGTTTTTCAAGCTCCTGCAAAAAAGTTCATTTGACATATGAATAAGGGATTCATTTCATGGATCCTTAGAGGTTGGACTTACCAATCATCAAAATCTTGTTGCTTTAACAGCAACATATATTCCTTATCATTTTAGGAAGCAACAAAAGGAAAGAAAAATATCAGTTACAAGGAACTAACTTATTTGAAATAATCATCCACAAACACAGCACACATGGTTTTTCTTCAAATCAGACATACAATATTGTTGTCATTATGATACTCATTTCGACATTGCATTTACTAGTGACAATCAAAGATCATATTTTGCTAACTTTACAAATGCATATTCAATGCCCTATACTCGAATATATGAACATTCCAACAGGAACTCCTCAAGCAATCATGTCCAAGAGTAAGTTCACCGACTCAGTCATGTCACATCACATTAGCACAAGAAAAGAGGCCTTAGTCCAATTATTAACATCAGCATGTCAAGAACTTTACCAAACACATCAAGGTTTATTTGTGTTAAATCAGGGCATGTACTTTTTTAGTAACTTATTAGCATTACTTGAAAGAAAGTCTAACAAACCAAAATGATTCAGATTATCTGCCTAGTTAACTCACAAGGGTTCTGGACTTCCAATACATGATATATAAACAAGGCCCAAATATTTGACAGGTCAGCCTGCAAACTACTTGTTGACATTTGAGCAAAACTGCCAAAATTTGAATGAAATCATCAAAGTAATCATCCTCCACATAAGTCAAGATATTAGAGAAATAGGTGTCAAGGTACTCAGTTTACTTGTTCAATTTCATTAAACTTCTTTCTCTGTTCATCTTCAAGGGCAACACCACTAAGAACAGCTTCCTTGATCTGAGCTGCAAAAGGAAAGGGAATTTAAGAAAATAAGAAAAGCAATCTGTTGGAAACTACATTAGTCTAATTTGTAAATTCTTGTACTGATACAAATAAATGAATGATGATAAGACTTAACTGGAAAGAATAGGTAATTAATGTATATGTGCACCTATATAACAAACAACAAAACACTCAACTCATTGAAATGTGATAGACCAAGGTCTTGCCTCACATTTAAGTCAGACCAAATATACGAGAACTAAAGACAGTTTCCTAATTTTTGTTTCCCAACCGAGGATGTAACATCTGAGTTTTTTTTTTCCTAAATGTTAACCCCCATAACAAGGAATAATGCTCCCAACTTATTTCACTAAATAACCAATAAAAATAATTATTCCAATTTTTTATGTGCATACATAAAATATATCGATTTTTTATGTGTATTTCAATGATTTGAAATATGAGAAGAAAAAAAGACTTGCCTGTATTGATTGAATAATAAAAGAGAAACTGTGATAATAATCATTCCTTTAGATAGTGTTTATATTTGTTCAATCTGCTCTCATGCTCAATGCTCACAATCTAGCTATGTTTTTGGTAATATGCTGTTAAAAACCTCCAGTTTGCTATTGTCTAAGAATGTTCTCCTACTTTCTATAGAAACAATGTGAAAGACATGGATTTTGTTACTCATAATTCTAGCTAGGTTTTTTGCAATGTGCTATTAAACAAAAGTTCTACTTGCCATAGAAACATTGCAAAGGATATGGACTTTATTCCTCTTTCAAGGGCCAGATACCTTCCTCAACTTTTTGACTGTCGGAATTGGTTGGAACAACCTTCAATTTTTAGATTTTAAGTTCTTCAATACCCTAGAAATGCTGTCCAAAATCATCTATCTTTATATCAAAAGGTATAAAAGTTCAGATCAGATGAGAACATTCTTTTTCCCAATTAAGAGGATCAATGTTAGTCTCAGAAGAAAAGATAACGACAAAATTGCTTTATGAGTCCAGATAAGTCATGCATGAAAGATGAAGAAGAAATTACTCTAGAACGCAAAACCGTTCAACCTAATAAAAAGTCCATTATGAAATATGGCATATTACCTTCCACTATACGTTTACGGGCATCGCTTAGGGTTGACCATGATGAAGAATTTTGAATCGCCTTAAATGCATCATATATAGGCTTACTTTGTCCCAGTCTCAGCTGAAACTTCACTTTCTCTGGCTGTTCAAACATGATTTGCAATATCAATCTCAGAGATAAACGAGATAAGTAGCAAACACAATAAACTAGAAAGCAAAATCTATAAGAGAATCTCGCAAAAGAAATTCTCGAGATAGAATGGAGCATTATATTCATAGTTTCAATTGGTTAAATGCCTAGTACCAACACAAAACAGAGAGTGATAAAAAATGTAGCAACTTTCCTGGACATGTAAACAAAGACGAAATACACGGCACAGGGAAATATGCCTAACATAAAATGCCATTGATCGATGGCCCAAGATTCAACATTTGCATCGAAATACACTATAAGTGGGATCGATCAACCAAAGAGGATACAAGCCACATAAGTAAAGACGAGATCCCGTCAAAGAAATAAACGAATCGAACCTGGACTTCCTCGATAGCAGATCGGAGCTCCGGCGAATCCTTGACGGACTTCAGATGGTTCACGATTCCCCAGACCACCTGAAGTCGATCCAAGATCTTCTCCAGCGGCACCACCAGCCTCGGCCATGTCGGCTCCACCGTCCTCTCCAGCTTCTCCAGATCGCTCTCCTGCAACGCTCCAGACCCAACAAGTTCATCACTTGAAACCCTAAATATCTATCGACCAATGCAAGGGGGGAGGGAGAAGAGGACCGTACGAGTTTCCTCAAGAGCTCGCGGATCCCGGGGCGGACGTGTTTCGGCTCGACCACATCGAAGGGGGGGAAGGCGAAGTCGTGGAGGAGGGGGTTCGAATCAAGGCTGTCGGCAGCGAAGGCCATGGAAGAGGGCGGGGGGGCGGCAGAGGAGGTGGTGGATTTCGGGCGGCGGTCGAGGCAGAAGGAGAAGGAGGCGGACCAAAGAGGGCAAGGAAAGGATTTGTTCTGGACGGGTTTGGGGGAGGCGGCGGCGAGGAGGCAGAGATGGCGAGGGGCGTAAGAGAGCCGGGTGGGGAGGGAGCGAGTGACGGAGACGCACGACGCGATGAGCATGTTGGCGGCTATGAGGAGGAGGAGCCGACTCGATCCCTCGGCGTTCCGGTTTGGGAATGCCCGAGCCATGGACGTGGGTAAGACGGTGACTCGAGTGGTCGCCTCAAAGCGTGCCAGCTTCGCCATTCGAGTCTATTTTCCCTTTATAATGGCCGTTCGATGTAACGCGCGCGATTAGGGTTGGGGGTGATACCGGTCGGGTAATGTTCGGCCGAGTCTGGACCCGGTTCGGGTTGACTCAACCCTCCAATTTTTGATCCGGGTTTCCAGCTCGGTTCGATCCGGCGATAAGGGTTTGATCCAGGCGATCGGGTAATGTCAGAGTTGAACCGGACCCCATAGTAACTTGGCAATGTATTTTGCTTACGTGCATGAAGAGAATTATAAATGATAAGGGATCTGACAACAATCCGATCTTAATCGTCGATAGTAAGAATATTAGGAAATTGTATATGATTAAAAAATCAAATAATGTAATATAATACACATTCAAAGCATCATATCGAGAGCATAATAATAGCATTTATTAAATAAGATTACGTGGGGTATTTGATCAGCCACAATCAAGGATAATTAAACTAAAATTTAGGTTTATTGGGCTATAAATGCTGGCCTCGCTGTACGACATGATGACGGACGAGCCTCCGGATCATGAAGACAGAAATCAAGCCCTCACATGAACCACAAAGAAAAAACACCGGGACCCACTGCCAGTTGTCGACCTGCTACATTGACACGTGAACTGCAGTGGTCAACGTGCCCTCGGATCAACGGGGGGTCGATCATCTGGAAACAGTCCGTTTGTTCCCACCTTCCTGAATCGACGATAGGCAGCACGTCTGGGCCCCGCATACGCGACAACCGCGAGTCCCGCGTCGCACCGAACCAATCCCTCCCTCCCTCCCCACCCAATTTAAAACATTGGATCTCCTTGTCGGCCGAATCTTTCCTCGTTGGCTGGCTCGGTGGGCCACGAGATCTTCCACCCTCGCTCAGGACAACACGTGGAGGACCGCTAAGGGTCTCAACCGTCCGTTTATCCTAACACCCCTCCCATCCCCGTGTTATCCCCGCTCCACAAAGCTCCGACCGAATCTTTGGGGGATCCCCAAGTCCGGCTGGATATGGCGGGCACAGCATAATCTCGATGGATGACTCGACGAGTCAGTCAACGCTCTGGACCGCATCACGGTCGAAGTTTCAAACTCTTGTGGCGTGGCACATCCGACAACCTCCTCCAATCCCAGGGATTCGTTGTAGCGTGTGGGCCCCCCTGTTTGGGTGGCAGGTTTTGCTTCGTGGCAAGAACCGGAAGATATGGTGCGAAGAGAGGGAGAGGGATGTTGTGGTACGTCGCCGCTGGTTTTGGGTGGAAGGAGTGGCGTGGGATTCTGGATTGATTTGGTGGGGATTTGCTGCTCTTTATTCTCTTCGCTTCCTTTTTCTCGTGTGAGTGGAGATACTACATACAGTGACCCAGCGGCGACCTCCTCCCTCTTCTTCTTCCCCAGCCTTCACTCTTCTTATTCTTCTTCTTCGCTATGTCGTCGTACGCTGCGGGCAAGGGAGAGCAGGAGATACACGTATTGGCGGTGGACGACAGCTCCGTCGACCGAGCGTTGATCGCTACGATCCTTCGCAGCTCCAAGTACAGAGGTATGGCATATGCTCTGCTTCTCTGTTTCAGAACGAAGAAGATGGTAACGGAGGAAGTTCTGTTCTTTTTGCAGTGACCACGGTAGACAGTGGGAAGAGAGCATTGGAGCTGTTAACACTGGTATGGTTATGCTCTTTTGCCACCAAAAAGATACGAAATTTCCATTGTATTGATAGAAATTTGAATTAACTTTATGTAGGAGCCGAACATTAGCATGATAATTACGGACTATTGGATGCCTGAGATGACAGGATATGAGCTTCTCAAGAGTGTCAAGGTCAGTCAACGCACTTCCTTACGAAAAGGTTCCTCGTTACCCTACTCGGTACTAACATCTTTACATGGCTGGTAATGGAACTCGATCTGCAACAGGAGTCCTCCAAACTGAGGGAGATCCCCGTGGTTGTGATGTCGTCGGAGAACGTCCCCAACAGGATCAACAGGTGATGACTGACCATTTCTAAGGTGCTGTTACGGAAGCTAAGCGTTTGACGCGGTGTTCTGGTGGTTTGGTTTCAGGTGTTTGGAGGAAGGAGCTGTAGATTTCCTGCTCAAGCCCGTTCGGCCGTCCGATGTGTCCCGGTTATGCAGCCGGATGCGATAGCAGCCGCCTGTTCACTGACGGAACCCATGTAGGATGGATGCCTGGTTTCACGTTTTCTTCTTGTTCGCGTAAGATGAGGAAGAAATGTCTTGGGAATAGCTAGAAGGGATAAGCTGTGTTGCCTGCCATGGTCAAACGGTGGTCCATGGAGGAGCGAGAAAGATGCGAGGATGGACAGGGAGCAAGTGGTGCGGCAGGATTTGATGATCACATCAAAGTAGATCTTCCGTAGAGGAGCAGCTCTCCAGATTGGACCATCACAAGAGTTCCCTCGGTACGGCATTGGCTTGACCTTTACCTGCCAAACTCACTCTGATAACAGACGCATATGTATATTCGAAACCAATTTAATAAGGGGAATCGTAAGTATAGCATGCCGTGGTGTATATGGAATATATGATAGATACGAGACATATATATACATATATATACGTTTCTGTACCTATTTTTGGCGGCATCACCTGGCTGTCATGGGGCCCACAAGAGCCCCATTCTGCTTCCGGCGAGGATACTGGTAAACGACCGGGGAAAAGTGGTCGCAGTTGAGATCAGTGGGGGGAAACGTACATGGTAGCTTTGCTCCGACTGCGTTCTGCGACTTCAGGGGATAGCTTCTTCTCCTGCACTTGATGTCTTATTCTTCTTCTTCATGGCCCGCCGTGGGTTGGGTTCGGCATCAGAGCCGGACTCCAACTTTGAAGCTGGAAGAACTGCAAACCCTCATTACTTCAAAAAGGAAAATATACTTCAAGAATTTACAAAGTAATGAATGGTTCGATTAATTATCTGTCTGATTCTGACAAATTATTATCTTTTCTTCGTTAAAGTCTCAGGTAATGCGATTGAGATCTTTGCAGCATAGTCCCCTTTTGATCCAACACTCAAGACTGCTAATGACAAGCACTGCACAAGGAAATCAAAACTTGAGGGTCACAAAGATAACAAAATGGATCGTAGATTCTGAGTATCTTTCCTAACATTATAAAAGAGAGATGTTCATTATTGCCGTAGTGTTGCTTCGTCTTGTTTTTTCGTCAGTGGAAACACGTTCTGACTTGATCGTCTGATGAGAACCTATCATTCCTTTTATTATTTGTAAGCTCCAACTTCGGTTCGCTCGTTTTATAGGATTACCGGTAGACACTTCCATTTATTCGACTCACGATATTTAGCATGTGAAAAACGAGTATTCAAACATTCATCTAAATCTACTCCCGTGTCTATCGTCGCCTCAATCCATGCTCTCACCTACAAGTCCCATCACCATGAGGAAGAAGAGAAAAAAGAGCACATGGAGGGAGATGGAGAAGACGACGACGGATAAAGATGACGAGGAAGGATTGACGACGAAGAAAGAAGCGATGACAAAAAAGGATAAAAGAATCTACATGATAACCAAAAGTAGGGGTCATCGATTGAAAAAAATCAAAATCGAAAAAGAGAATTTTTTTTTATTTGTAGGGAATTCGTCCTAATATAAAAACATGGAAGCTTTTTGTGTTAGCTATAAAGGCAGTTTTATTGGTGGCAGTTGAGATCCCCATCGCCAACATCGGGTTCTTTGGAACACCGAAACAACTTGAGATGAGACCAACAGCGACTGGTTTTTGTTTACATATCCATAGCATTTCGTTTCCGTTTGGTTTATGTTCCTTCGTTTAAAGTGGCAGTGGTTTAGATATTGATGGCATCCCTTCTAAAAGAAGAGTTGTTTGACACCTTTTCTATCACTTTATTGTGTTTATGTAACGCTACGATTTGGTGGTGGTGTCATCTCTGCTTCCAACTTGCTGACACTGTTAGAGTTTTTTGGTTTTGTGGTGCCTACTGCTTGTGCTTTTCTCCATCGAATCACGTCTTAATCCTGTCTCGTTTTGCTGACTAGAATTTCTCTGTTGGGGGTTGTGGCATCACATTTTTTCTTTTTATTGGATTCCTGATGATGATTTTGATCCTGCGAAGAGAATCAATGGATGTTTATCTCCAAGGAATAAATTCTGAGTTATGTTTGAATGTATAAAGGTGGTTTGCAAACTCATCCTCAAGAATATAAATTAACATTACGTCTAAATTTATTGATTTAAGCTTTTATGTTGGTAAACCCTTTTAGTATATGGGAATCAATGGCTCATAAGTTCATCAAATCTCTCTTATCTTCAAATGTGCCTTTCAGGGTTCATATGTTTCGAAAGGACAAAATCGTACAAGTACACATATTGTCCAAAGCAGATAATTTCTCGCGAGCCTACATGCCGCACCAATGACTGATCGATCAAATGGTCCTTTATTAGATTGGCGCTAGACGCTAAAAAGAGGGTCGAAGGCTTGCACGCAAGCGACAAAACCGTACGGGGACACCCATCACCAAAAGCGGATAATTCCTTATGAGTCTAAGGGTCGCACCAATGACCGATCGACCAAATGGTCCCTTATCATATGTGTAGCCCACGATCTAGACTCAGGGTTGTTTCTAAATTGATATCGTCAGTTGAATTAGAGAATTTATAGATGTTTTTATTTTACTTATGGATGATTATTTATAGTGAATATTTGTGTTTATGAACATGTTTCTTGAATTTTAGAATCTATCTAAAAGAGTCCAATGTCTTTAGATATTAAATATTAAATTAAGATGAACAAATATTTTATGAATAAATTTGTGTTCGAACAAAAATAACTAGAATTAGGTCTGATCAAATTAAAAAATATGTTAGCTTTTTTTCTTTTTTTTTGGACTATGACTGACCAATAATCTATGTGGCATTCCAATATTTTTTAGAATCTATCTCCTGTTGGTAGTAAATATTTGAAAAACATAAACCGTGTTATTTTTGGTTCGAAATAAAATAATTAAAATTAAATAATTTTTATTATAAAAAATTATATATAAAAAATTCATATATATATGTTATAGAAATGAAGGCTAAGAAATCATCAAAAAATTAATATCATAATTTTCCTTTAGCAATTCTAAAAACTTTTATCTGGTCACCGAAACTTAAATCACAGCAGTATCAGATACACCCAGAGTCCTGTGTGGTTTGGAAGAGAGAGAAAAAGGAACATTTTAAGGTGCAAGTACAACCTGGTGGGTCGTTGTCTTCTCGGTCTCTCTCCTCTCCTCTGCTTCCTCTTTTCTTTTATGGAACCCCCACTTGCGCTGCAATGGAATACCATGTCAGGTCCCCTTTGACTCTCGGCCCGTCCCTACCCTTTCTGCCGCCATCCCCAGCCACTGCGATATACCCACGTGTCACTCCTCCACTGGCCCCAGACGCTGTTTCCTCCCTCCATCGCTTGAACCGCTGCCCGCTCATCTCCGTCTCTCCGATCGGGTGTGCCTCCGCGGGATCACGTCCAAGGCCATCGACCACGTGCTCCGCTATTTCGAGCAGTTCCGTCCTTTCCTTTGCCGCCGCTCGCGCCGCTGGATTCTGGCGTCAAAGATTCCACGGACTAGAACCGTCGTCTCACCCTTCGGGGCACCCATCGCAGCGTTCCTCCCGTGTTGGGACCCTCGGCTTAGTCGTATTGCAAGGCCGGTAGACGGTAGAGTCGTCGAAAGTGTGGGTTGAGTTCCTTCCGAAGAATCTTAACAGTTCGGGACCCCAACTTTTTGATTTCTTTTGGACGGTGCGGTGATCACACCCAGATTCGTTCCGATCGCTGAAACCGTTACATTACCCAGCCTTTTAAGCACCGTCATCGAGGCTTAGCCGCCTCAACGGGGTCCACAGCCCCACGTTGGGACCCACTGCTGTTTCTAATCACAGTGCTGGTAGGTTGGGGCGAGTAACGATAAATTCTTTCTGGCGAATCTTAACAAAATTGCCCCTTTTTAGCGGTGCGGTGACCACAACCGGATTCGAGATTCCCTCGCGGTGCGAGGAACAGGGTCGATCCGGTGTTGGGCGATCTCAACCGCTGGATCGGCGGGCCATCATATTGCAAGGGGGCGTCTTACAATGGGGATGATCCGGCGGTGCTGATCACGCCATCTGTCTCGTTTAGAACTTGACACTTTGCCGCGAAATGGCAGGGACGTAATTAACCGAAAATTGACGGGCGATTGGCGTCCCTGTTCCCAGCCAAAGTAGTCGAGGGTGGAAGCGGAACGGGATGGGCACTTTTGCCAGTCGCCAGAAGCCTGATCTCGCGGAGGGGAGGAGGAAGAGGAGGTACGCGATCGATCGAACGGGAGGAATCCAAAGAACAAGCGAGATTCGAGGAATAGGGAAGGAAAAGAGAGAAGAACTGAGAAGAAAGAGGTGACAAAGAAAAAGGGCGGTGCGGGAGGGAAGAGAAGGCTTGGCATCTAATTCTGTTGTCGGGATTCCTCCCCTGCTTTGGAACTCCAAAGATCCGTTGCTGCCGATCTCCGCGCTTGGTGAAAAGGGCGGTCTTTTCTGCCCCTTGCCATTGGAGAGGGCGGAAAAGAGTATCGGTGCGGCAAAAGGAGTAAAAGGTTCGAATGGTAGATTTCCGTTGTCTGTGCCCCTCGAGGAGTAGGAGGAGCCGCTGGAATGTGACGGAGGAAGGTAAGCGTCCGAAGGTTGTCATTCTGTTCTGTTCTTGATCTATCCTTCTTCTTTGGAGATCTCTTTGCGTTGGTTTGGGATTCTTGGGGGGATTTGGGTTTCTTAGATGTGTTTCTTATACCCTGGTGTGTTGAGGTTAGGGTTTGATCAATGTCAATAGGATAAGAGATTCTTTACGGGTTTCTTGACTGGTTTGATATTATTCGGGAATGCAAATCTCAAGAAGTTCTTGGTGGTTTTAAAATCAAGATTTTTTATCTTTTGGGATTGTTTGTCGTTGTTTCGATTTATCCGTGATTCCTGATCGTGTTTTGGAAGTTGAGAATCGAGATTAAGTTTACTGACGCCATTCCGCAGAGTTCTTTTGCAGGAGAGGCTGCTACTGATGCGTCTATCCGGTATTAGAAATCGGTTTAAATTGTTGGCAATCAAGACATGAATCTACCCGGTATTAGAAATTGGTTTCATCGGTAGCACACTGATTCTTCAAAAAACAATCTTGACAGTGATATCTTGAGGGTTGGGCAGGTTGTGTGACCTGGAGTAGTTTTGGAGAGTGCGTGACAAATTGGCGACTTCAGTGGATGGCGTCTGATTCTAACAATGGTCTTCACCAAGACAGCATGAACCCTTTGTTTCATCATCCTCGCATGGTCTCTTTTCAGTTAGGTGCGATGAATAGCTCAACGGGGATGATTTCTAGTGACCTGTGCAGCTTGAATGAAAATGGCAGCATAGCCAGCATGTTTATGTCTGCTGACTCCAGCATGATCAATCATATGGATGCAACAACTCTAGCTCGGTACCCTGCAGGATCTGTTGTTGGTGAACCAATGCCGAGGTTCGTGCATGTGTCAGGGTCACCTGCATATTGGTCTCCAGAAGAAGTGGAATTATTAAACATAGGCCTCATCAAGTATGTGCTGATATCTATTTTCTGTTGGATCCTTAATCAAAAGTTTGTTTTAATCTAGTTTATTGTGGTCTTTACTGTGGAGGATGGTAGCTGGAATTCTAGATACACAATAAAAAATTCATAGGATGGTTGGAGACTACTAGGAACATGTTGAAAGAATTTTTTTTCTTGGAAGAAAAAGTCTTTCAAAATTTTGTTGCTTTTATGGGACCAGGTGGGTCCTTGCACACTGGGCTGCCGTTTTTTCTATATATATTTTTTCAAGTCAATTGGGTTATATGGATCTTTTTTCTCTAAAAGTTTCTGGACAGAATTTGCTTTTGTGTTTCATGCATGATGAATGGAAAAGTTCAAACTCAGATTTCTTGTTATATGTGCCTCTTTTTTTTTTTTGTATTCACATTTCTTTGCCATCATTGAGCAGTGACTATTAGCATAATCTCTGAACAAATTAATTACGCTTGCATGCTGATTTACCTTTTATGCTTGTATTCCAAACATATGACCATTGTATTTACTGCTATGCTTCGTTGTCTTTTCATTCCATTATTAAATTTGTTTGTGAAGGACAGATATGCGAATGAACCAAGTATACAAAAGTTCACTAAAATAGCTGCTTTGCTGCCTCGGAAGACTATAAGAGATGTTGCATTGAGGTGTCAGTGGATGATTGTAAGTCGTCGTATATTATAATCGATGCTTATTTGTTAAATTGATTAAATTTCTGATATGATGCTTACTGTGAGGCATTTTCATTTTCCTTTTTTTTTTTCTTAAGGAGTAACAAAAAATTATTGGAAGCCACTAATTCTATGTAGACATCATCTTCTTTAATATGTTGAAGGATCACTATTTAGGTTGATTTTTTTTAAAATTTTGTTAGAGATGCATCAGAAGCACTTGCATTGGTAGATATGATTATTCTGTTTGAGTCACCATGTGGAGTTTTCCTAATCAATGTTTCTCTTTGTCTAATATCCATTATATGACTTTTTAAGAAAATTTTATATAAAATAATGTGCACTGCCAATTATAGGTTTTTTCTATGTTCATGATTTATTAAAACATTCATGCATTCAACTGAGGAGGTACATATTAAAACATTTAATAAATACAAATATATCTCAGTGATAAATTTTTCTATGAGGATTGTTATTCTTTCTGATTTGTGACTATGAAAAGCTACTTAGATGTGAATAATTAAACCCAAGTGCAAGTTAATAGTGAAAACCAAATATGTGAATGAACCAAGCACTAGGTGAAATATTAGCTAAAAGGGGGCAAAGCCAGAATTCTAACTCATGAAGTGCCCTGTTACTATGCCAAAATGATGAAATGGCCAGCAATCATTTCTCCCACCAGCTAAATCTTTATAAAAAATAGCGTATAATTCTCAGTACACCTGATGATCAAAGTGTAAAATATTCTAAGTGCTTAAGTAACATGAAGCAATTTTCTGATTTATTTTACGCCTATATCAATACATTGTCCACTATCGCAAATCGCAGAACAAGGAAAATGGCAAACGGCGGAAGCTGGAAGAAAATTATGCAGCAAAAAAGGTGAAAGATATGAAGGTAATTTTTTTTTTTTATTTATTGAAGTGGTTTTTATGTTCTTATCATGTGCTTGATCTTCCTTCATCTTTTGATTATTTATCTGGTAACTTAGTTTAGGAATTCTTGTTTTACCTCGTTCAATTTTGTTTCGTAGTTCGTCGAACTTTCTGGAATATCTTTCTACATTTTTTCTATGACATATGATAAGATATCTATGAAGCAGAATATTGATTTATAGGCACTTCATTTCTCATTATTATCCCCTAAATTTTCTTTACTTTATTGATCTTGTATGATATCATAACATAGTGCTTTCAAGATTAAGTGAATGAAACTTATGCTTCCATTTCTGGAGGGATAGCTCGTAATTCCTTTAGCAAGATGCAGTCTTGATTCTCTTTTACTTATCATGCTTTAGGAGAAGATGATGGGTGCTCCATCAGCAGCAACTATTCATAGGTCTCCTATTTCACTTACGATGAATCATATGAACATCCATGATCAGCTTCCATCTGAAGGTTGGTGTAGAATACTGTATTATTTTGTAGTTTTTGCTTGTACACATTTTGACATAGAAATGTGTGAGAATCCTCCATTTGGATACTTCTCACTTTTCTCAATGGCTAGAATATATTGGCATTCACATCTTTCTTCTCTATGCTGCTATAGATAATATCCCTGGAGGTCCTTCGGGTTTACTGACTAAAACTCCCTTTTTCACTGAATTCATCCAGATTTTGCAGGGTGTGATGATGGGAGATCAGTTATAGAAATTCATTTGAAACTCTTGTACTATGTAATGTTTATCTCTAGCCTAATCATTTAAAAGACTAATCCAACCTACTTCATCATGATGACAAAATGGAACAGCAAATGTCTGTCCATATCATTCATAGCCGGACTAGATTACCCTTGAACTTATTATCTGTCTGATAATGAGTTTTATGCAGGCTAGTACACCGTCAATTGCTGTAAAAAGAAGTGTATGGAATTAGGCACCATTATACTGGGTGAAGTAAATCAATGCTCTGATAACTGATAATTAAATCAATTCTCTGTACATTGCAAAATACTTTATAGAGAGGAAGTAGGTCAAGTTCTATGCTTGTTCCACTGATAACTGAAATATTTAATTGTTGATTGAGATTTCTCATTTTACAAAATAATATTGGTTGCATGATGATGATATAATATCAAAGCATATTAACATTCTATCATAGTGGCATCAGATTTGTATTGACATTTATTTAACTTCCAAATTGACTTCCGAATTTCTTCCTAAAAATAATTTAGATAAGTGAAAATTGTGTTAATTTACGTACACAATCTTTAAAATAGAATATATTTCTGATTGTTCCTGGCCAATTTTTAGGGAAAGAGAATGTGCTTCCTTGTGATGTGATTTTTAAGGTTGATTAGATATGAGGACATTTAGTTCAAATGAAAGTGAATCTTCTTTTAGATGCATGAGTTCTTTCTGAAATTTAAAAAATGTTTGGCCGAGTGAAGGGTGTTGTTTGCTTATCTGGGATCTTACAGGTGAAGGGTGTTGTAGTGTGATTGAGTTGAGATTGATTTAGGAAATATGAGTAACTTTGAAGGTATTGATACTGCCAAAAGAAGTGTCTTACTCTATTTTGGAGTGGTATCGTGGGAAGAGAATATTGCTAAAAGGAGGATATTTGTGTGATTTCACTACTAAATGTTATGAATATTTCTTTCAGTCTAAAAAGTTACACTGGCATTTAGAGATTGAGAAATTCTACTGAATTTATGGACTAGAGCTGCAAGAAAGCACTCCATGATTATGTAAGCATGGTGCAATTACCGTGGGACATACCAATGGTTTGTTCCAAAACATTGTCATTTAGGGGATTTAACCATATAGGTGCCATTCAATACTGTGCTGTTTCACAATACAACCAACCTTAAGCATTAACCATGGCAAGCAATTTTTGAATTAAATGAGCTTTTTTGTCTGATTATTTGTCTCTTTATATCCATTGCCTTTATTATGCCTATGGATATATTTACTTATTCATTAAATTTTCCCTGCTTCCTTCTTGTCTCGTGTTTGTAAGTAGTGGTATCATGGTGTTTCTTCTGGTTTTTATTCATTAGTGTCATTATAAATGTTTAACATTTGTTTACCTTATAGTTCGTGCTCTGGATGCAGAAATATTACGTCTTTTGGATGAAAATGATGGATGCCTAAGAGAGATTGCAAGGAATCTTAATGGAGGCATGGTCTGTGTTTTTTTTTTTTTTTGCGTTTCTTTATGTTAATTTAATTCACACTTCACTTTTAAACAATACATAGAATGCATTGAACTATCATAAAATGCTTTTAAAAACAAGATATGAGTTCTTTTCTCTTGGACAGTTTGCTGATTTGTGCTATATGATTCAAAATAGATATCTGACAGGTTTGCAGTAGGTCTGATTTGAAATACGTCTCATCACTTTTTTTTCTGACATAAAATGTGAAACAGAATATTTTTTTGTGTACATTTAACCTAAATATTTCTAGTACTAATAATTAATTTAGGTAGTGTATCAGATGCATGACAGTGGAGAAGTTGCTCTTGGATTGATTGGGGGCTACAAAACTGGATTCTTTGCAAGAACAACAATATTATATATTGGGTTATCTAGGTAAAATATGAGAATTTTTTGTCAGAACCCCATGGCCAAGGCATCTTCGTTTCTAGCTTAGAATGTTGCACTAAAATATGGAGGTCTCACAAAGGACATTCAGAAGTTTGTGACATATACTTGGTTAGTTCCAGTACAGGTGCACATTTTCTATGATGAAACCAGTTAAGCGTGAGAAATCTTAATGAGAATGAGCATAAGAAAATTGCTTCTTCTATACTCAGTGTAATTCAACATTATGAGGTCTGCACTCTGCAGAAGATACCTTTATTTGCCTTAATTTTTTGCACATGGGTACCTTTCTGTTGAGTGATTTTTGTACTCGTAAACATGTGACATGCTCCTAGAGAGAACATGGTGGTGCCTTTTTTTAGATTAATCTCATGCAAAGACAATAACAGTTATATAATCTTGATGAATTTCAAAAGATAATTGCGATTAATATGAATATATAAGCTGTATGACTCCTGTGTTTCTTATAATAATTGGAAATAAAAAAATATTGCAAGTGTTTTTAGGTGGGAAACAGAAAATGAGTTGACTTGTCAATGGCTGGGTCAGGTTGAATTGAGATGGGGAAGGCTAGAAAGGCTACCCCAAATCCCATCTGATCAGCAGGGCCAGTCTTTCTTGCCCTTGGACGCAATTGATATACCTAACTGGTTGGTTTTGATTGGCTTACGAGGTTGAGAGTTTACTATATTTTCTTAGGAAACAAGTTCTTAGGTTAGGTTCAGTTGGGCACTATGGTTGTTCTGAGTTTGACCCACCTCACTAATGCCTCAAGAGTTATTGGAATAGAGCCAACCTGTACATCATTGAATCATCTTAAATGGGTCCTAGTCAGTGTCAAGGTTGATCCAATGGGTTTAGGTTGAGATTGATACCTTTGTTACACGCAAAAAAAAAAAAAGAAAAAAGAAACCAAAAGAATGATCATGATTCAAGATATGTCAATTTCTATTCATATGATAAAGTTTTGTGATATATATCTGTTCATATTTATGAAGTCATTTCCTTTTACATCAACTGATGTGTCTTTGCTTGCCAATCCCAAATAGTTGGGACGCTACAGCTTCTCATTGTTGTTGTTGATGATGGTAATGTAGCATTGGCTTTTTTCTTTAACGTTATATATAGGACATCCTAAATAATTATCAGCAAATTGCTTATTGCAAATGGTCAAAGTGTTGATGATTTCTGAAATTTTAACTTGGCTTCTGCTTAGATCACAAAAATATTATCTTCTTGTGTTTGTGTATGTATCTGTGTTTCCTTTGGTGGAGTAGGGTTTCAAAAGATTTATACACAAGTCATAGGAAGTCATGATATCCCTTCTATCTGAAATGATCTATATGGATCTTTTCCTGTCATTGAGTTTTGTTTAGGGGAATACCACTGGATGAGATAATGTCTATTAAATATTTATTCCAAAAAAGTTGAATAATATATTTTTTTGTTTTCAGATCTCTCTATTTCTCTATCAGGGTTTAAAATTTTGGTTCAATACTAGATTCAATATATTGTCAAATTGGTACAATACTGGTATCAAAGTGGGATACCGGCCTATACCATCCGGTATCACTTCAATACCAATGGGTATTGAGCTATAGGAGTCTGGTGGGGCCGGTATTATTTGAGTTATATGATCCAGTCTTAGTTCTTGTTGGACCAATAAAAATCAGTTGGTATGTACCAATCCAAGTAATAGTTGACATCTTACTCTTGCAACTAAAATAGCACACCTCCATTAACCAATGTAATTGTGGTTGTCGTTTGAACATTCTTATATTCCTTGTTTTATTTTCTATCAGAATTGATACGATTCGTTCATAGACATCAATGTTTCTTGTTTTATCTTTCTCGGTAGCCACACAAATCCATCTTAATGTCTTCAAGAGACCAGGTTTTTCTATATGTATTTTCTTAACTAGCCAACAATTTAATCAAAAAGTTATACATATATTACATCACAATTATCATGCCTCTCTAATTTTCAACCGAGGCCTTAATTTTATGATCAATATCTTCATCAAGGTTTTTTTCTTACAAAATGATACAGCCAACATACAAAACCTTGTAATTTTTGGGTGTTTCTTTTTCATATACTTATGAATTCTGCTCTTGGTATTTTGAAAGTTTTGTATTTTTTTAATCTTAATTCTACTTAGTCCAAAATACTTATTTTTAGTATTTATTTTCACAACTCAAGTTTAGAAATGATCCAAACTAGATGTCATGAGTTATTAAACATTCAAAGCTGATTGAATTTTAGAGGAATTAAACTAATGAGTCATGAAATAAAACTGAAGGAAATGGTGATTTATGGTAGAACAAGATTCATAATGAGTATTTGAAAAAAAAAAACACAATTTAGTTTTATGTTTGAAAAATCAAATATAGAACTTATTAATTTATTAAGATAATTAATATAAAATATAGTGAGAAAAAGAAAGATTTGCATGTGGTTTTGATCAGACAGTCTCTAATTTTTCCTTGGTACAACACCTCTACCTTTGAAATCTTTATTTCTTCTTCGGTGCTACTCTCTTCACTTGACTAGGCATTGAAATATATTAGTATCATTTTCTTTGAAGCTTTGGGCACCTCTTTTGTCTAAATTTTCAAGAAGATTTTATTGCCACACAATCTAGTTAGGAACTTATTCTCTTCCACTTCCTAAAACATAAATCCATTGCCATAAATTCATGTCAGTTAGTAATTAGTAAGCTTTCCCTAGGTATAACTTTGCAATCCTTGCATATAATTCTATCTACTTTCCTGATGAGTAAAAAGTCTTTCTAACAACAATGGTATCTAATCTTCTAATAAGAATTATGATTCTAAAATTGTTGGTAACCATATTCATTTCAATTCTATGATAAGCATACTCCATATTCTCTCAATATCAAGAAGTTGATGTTGGTTATCAATTTTGTAGAATTGTTCCTCTTTCTTGATCTTAGTATTATCAAAATTTCTAGGGAGTTTTAGGTAGGCACCTTGTTGAAGACCTAGACAGAAAATATTCCTATTTGAACTTTTAGCGGAAATCCCAAAATTCATGGCCTTTAATGTGCCTACTTTTGTCCCTCTTATGTATTTGTAATTGCTACTCAAGAGCTTCGCAAGAAAGTCGGCTATTAAGTTGCTCTGCTGTGAGAATGTTGCCTTAAGTCAACACATTGGATTTTCTTTCTAATGAATATTTAGATATAGAGATACATGGGGCTTCTTTATCTTTGTTTTAAGAAATATTAAACATTAGAAGCTTCACTGGAAGTTGCCTCTTCTTTTTTTCTTTTCTTATCTCACTCTTGCATTCTGATGCTATCATACTACTCTTTCTTGTTTACACAGGTGGAGAGCTTTACATCTTAAAAAACTACTGAGTGGTTTGCTAATGACAACCTTATTATTTAGAAGAAAGAACACAGAAGGATGTTTGTGTAATCA
Organism: Musa acuminata AAA Group; assembly: GCF_036884655.1. NCBI lineage: Eukaryota > Viridiplantae > Streptophyta > Magnoliopsida > Zingiberales > Musaceae > Musa > Musa acuminata. Next base: position 7,325,709 of record NC_088349.1, read on the forward strand.
CTAATAAAGCAATTTAAATTGAGTGACGCGCACAAATAAATGAAGTAGATGTACTCAACTTATTTGTCTTTTCCAAAGTATTACTTATACATGATGAGAGTGAGTCAGGACTTGTCATAATTGAATAGCCTAATGAGCAATTTGGCTGCCTTAGATCATCTGTAGGTGCTTAGGCTGCCTGGGAACATGCTACAGGACCAGGTGGATTCCCAGGAGACAAGCTATGCACATGCCTTCTCGCCTGAGACCATAAAAATGATCAAGGTGCCCCAGCAGTATAATCCTTGTGTACTGCACTAACATAGTTTGATCCTGTAATTAATTGTGCTGCAAGTTGACACTATTGGTTGCCTTGTTGGTTCCTGTCCAATTTCAGTTTGTCTTAAGGACCATTCTTGGTACTAATGTAATTTATTCTCAATGTTGCAGATACAAGAGAACATCAATTTATTTCATTACACGAAAAATAACATCATGATGATTGAGAATAGGTAGAATGCTGTTCTTATTTTGTCAATTACCTCACAACCTATGCTTTCCTGATGATAATTCATGAAGTATCATCATTCTTTATGCAGAATAAATATGAAGGCTGCAGCAATGAAGCAACTTCCTGGACGAATGAGACAGTTGCCTCCTTTACCAGTATCAGTAAACGATGAACTCCTCAGTGGTCTTATACCACTAATTGGAAATGTAAGGTCTCACATGCTCTCTATTTTTCTTGAAGGTTGCCAGAAGTGGATTTATTTGGTTCATCTTGATTATCTGACAAATTAATATTTAACCTCCTTTCGCAAGGATTCGATACGTGATCCATTTTTGAAATCAGAACTTGAGTTTTCTGCATAATTCTTGAATTAAAATTTTGCATTTATTACTGTAATCTAGCCTTCAGATTCAACTCACTTTCTTAATTCTAGTAGTTATGTAAGCCAATAACATTGCACATGACTAAAAGCAATTAATAAAGTAATGGTGGTTGTCTGCTAGATATTACATAGCTAATCAGATGGAAATGGTGGATCACGTCATTTAGTGTCAAACATCATCTCTGATATGATTCACCATGTTGCAATGTCATTTTAATTTTGAAACCGTTACATTTTATTCTCTCTTTGGATTAAGTTTGATTAATATCATTTTTTGGTAATTGAGCTCGGTCCATTTTTTGGAGTCAACATGTTTTGTCTTCCGTATGTTTCAACTGTTTCTGGGGATAATTTTTCATTAGTTACTTCAGGAACGGTACACCCTTAGAAAGAGCTGTCAATTCACTCAGTCTAGGGGATCAGTGCTCCTTGAGGTCAGCATTTCTAGTGGACTATGGCATATCTTGATCGATGGTGGCCCTGGTGTTACAGTAAGATCATTCACTTGCGATCTAGGTCTCCAATGTTCAAGACAAGAAAACAACTCTTTCTATGGATAGGATCGTATGCATTATTCCTCCCCAAATCACATATTGATGGGAGCCTTGTGCACTGACCCTCTTATGCCTTATCTTGGTCAATCTTCTATTTGCTTAGTTGCCTAATAATTATCATTCTGTTGGAAGTAATTGCAGTAGAGTGGATCAGGGTTGGTGAGGCAAGATGTTGTTTCTTATTGTAGTGTCACTAACAAGCATACAATAAAAACAAATATTGCTCCAACTGTTTGGTATCATACTATTTGGTGTTAGATACACGATTATTTTCCTACTAGAGCTTTGCAATAAACTATCATATCTAAATTGTTCAATAAGAAATATTGGGAGTGTGTTTGTCAGAAATATTTGGGTATGTCATATCCTTCTGCATGCATTATTAGCGTTCCAGGAATATTGAACAAGGGCAACATAACAAATTGTGATATTTGGAAATTGTCATCACTCACTGGAAAATACAACCAAACCTAGTTAATGAAAGTCACATATGCTCTTTAAATATCGCAAAATTGGTATCCTTAATAGTCTTTCACATTATAAAAAAAGCTGTCTGATAGTAAGCTTCTTGTCTGATCTTGTTAGATTTGATTAGTTTATTTTGTTGGTTTGACAAAGTTTGTTGATAATAGATTCCTGTAAGCTCATTAAACATTGCTTTATGATTTGCTGGAGTTCATGCAGTATCGCAACAATGCTTTTTTGCTTCCGATAATTAAATAGCTTGGCTTATCAAATATGTCGAGTGTATGTTTTGTTTCTTTGTTGAAAATGTCCAAAACAGCTACTAAACATTGTTCTTTTCTGCACCTTTTAAGATTCACCAGATGTAACAAGAGGATGATTTCATGAGCTTGGGAATGTTATTAGCTCTGGCCTTATTAAATTCGTGGACCAGAGGGAAGTTCTGACATTCGAGCTAGAGATATTTGTACTGAATCAGGCATCAGGCAACAAAACCCTTTTTTCTCCATGGCTATGATGGTAGCTCGACTCCGTTCGGCTTCTGATTCGAGTTTCTTATGTGTTTGTAGCATTAAGTGCAAGGTATCATTGGATGTAAGAAAACAAGCGCTGCTTACATATTATCAATTTGAGTCTTTGCATATTATCAACTTATTTACCTTTTTTTAATGTTCTTCCATGAATGTTAATTCTTTTGGCACTGGAAATATTATTTTTGTGGTTGTCTGTTATTCTCAGATATTATTTATGTTATCAAGATTTAAGACAACGGAGATTTTGCTCACTGCTTTGTCCACACAATACTTTGGCTTTCTGTGACAGATGTGTTCTATGTTGCACTCCTTGTTTTATAATCTCTCTCTCTCTCTCTCTCTCTCTCTCTCTCTCTCTGTGTGCGTGTGCAAAGACTCCTTGTATTATAATCTGCCTCTCTCTCTCTCTCTCTCTCTCTCTCTCTCTCTCTCTGCAAATAATGCTCAGCTTTGGCCAGTTCTCTCTGTACCCATGTCATATCTTAACTTTGGAGAACAATACGAAATGAAAGTGGTAAGGAATATGGTGGCCAATCACCATCCGATTATCACAAAAAAAAGAAAAAGAAAAAATAAGGTCTTAGTCACCTTTCACCTATCCACCCTTACAGACAACAATCGAAGGGAGGTGGTTTGGGCTTGTCTCCCTCATATCGCCCACATGAACAAAACGTCAAACGGGGACAGTGGAACAGTTACAACTTGTCCCCCCATAGACCAGATATAAAAATTAACCCTCGGTGCTGTGTTGATAGATTCTTTCCCAAAGAAAAATCTATACCCTAGAAAGGAGCTCGAACTAACGTGAACGTCGGAGGGATCGAGTTGGGAAACTTCTTCTGACATTGGTCTTAGTGCAAGCGACGCTTCGAAAGCTCGACACCCTACCTTGGAGCCACTCAAGAACCACCTTGGAGCCACTTCGGACACTCTTATGCCTTTGGGTTTGGACCGTGTCGGGTTGATTCGGACGTCGATGCTGATTTCCCTTAACATTTTAGTGCTAAAAGAAAGTCTTGACGTCGTAGGAACGTCTATTCGCTAATCCTCTCAATGAACACTTAAGCAAGGAAAACCTATCTCTAACCTATAGCACTTTTACTCATGGGGAACAATTGTCTTTTGTCTCGTATGTGAATGTGTCTACTTCAGCACAAATGTCAACAAAGCATTAGTGTCTGTTTAATGACCCAGGCCTCTCATTCCCTGGGATGAACTTGAGCTATATGCTCATCCCCGCTAAGGTGTTTCTGAATCTTATTCATCAGGTGCAGATGCTTACAAGCATGATGTAGGCTATCACCTTGCTCCTACCTCGATTAACACAACAAGCAACGCCACCATCTCAACCACGATCGACACTTCAATTGTCACTAGCATCTTGTCGGAATCCCTTTGATAGACGTGATGCCAGCATCTCAAGATTGCCTAAGGTCTGTGGAAGTGTCGGTCGAAGGAGCGCCCCGCTCCCCAACCATAGAATTCAACACGCTATCACACCATCGCTCTGCTCCACCCATATTTGGGACCCAATTGATGGATTCGACGGATGACTCCCTTAGGGTCTAAGTGCAGCAAATATACCAACGCTTGGATGAGATACGACGAGAAAGAAAATTATTTTATGAAGACAAACAAAACTTTTGATCCCATCAAATGGGCACTAACAAATTTGTATTACATTACAAGAATCCTCTAATAGTTGAAATCACGTGTGCTGTTGCAAAACAAACCATACTGACCGATACCAAAATTGGCACAAACATCCTCTCGAGAAAAACACAAACTTCAACCGACATGCTCATCGTTCTCATCAGTCCCTGCAGGAATCTCTTGTATCGAAACCTGAACTGGCAATAGAATCAAGCTCGTTCTCATCAGTTCTTCCAGGAATCTCTTCTACAGCGGCTAAACTGCTCGCAACAGTTCTCTTATTATCACCTTCTAGTGAAGAGGTAGGTGTGTCCTTGCCAGAACTCAATCCCATTTCATGCTCCTCTGAACGCCTTGACCCATTCAATCCATGGCAGTGGGGGCAGTAATATGTTATGTATGAGAAATCCTCCTCCTTAGCTAGTCCTGCACACATTCAACCCGCAAGTTTTGTGAAAGCCATAAACAAAAGCAACCTTTTTACTAATTGCAGAGAGCAATGAGCATCTACTCCACCTACCATTATGCATGTGGCAGTGGGCACATATCAGCGCATAGCACTGAGTTGGATCCTCCCCAACGAGCAGCGCTGCTACACGAGCAAGCCAACCCCTATCACCAAGGGCCGATCCCTCGAGGCGTTCGACAACTCTCTGATTAGGAGAACCAATTTCTTGGGTATCGGCAATATATTCATTAAGTGTTTCATCGATGAACTCAGATGTCGTGCTGCTCCCGGTGCTATGACCTCGTGCTTGTGATGGTTTCCTGTTGTGCAGCCCAGCAGACTGGACCAGCTCAGCATCATAACTTTTGCCTGATGCACTTACATTGGATTCATCTCCCACATGGAATCTCAAGCCAGAATCTGCCCCAAGCTTGGATGCCAGAACACTTGCAGCTGCCGCCTTTGCAGCAGGATCAAGATCATACCTCTGGGGCAAAAGTTCAGTCATCAATATACAAAATTATGTATCACACTTGAAAAACCATTTACAAATGCCAGCACACAGCACAATTAAGAAATATATGAAGCATAGGTTTGATAAAGTGCACAAAGTAAGCCAAAAAGCAGATTCAACACAGAGGCGAGCACGCAATATAAGACAGTGAAAGAAAAGAAAGCATATGCAGGGGAAACAGAGATATCAAGAACAAACCTGAATGAGTTGTTGTGTGGTGTAATAATTTGTTTTCTCCTTGAGCTCATCAATTTTTGCTTGCCTCTCGGCACGAAGTCTTTCAAGGGTTTTATGGTCCTTATTATCAACTGCAGAAAAGAAAGCGTAACGATGATCAAATACATCAAGTACTGATGCTTTAATGGTTAGAAAGGAAATCTACTACATATTTGCACTCAGTTCAACAAAACATAATGTGCTAAAACATGCACCAGATAAGTACGGAAAAAGCAAGTCAATGGTTGGTTGAATAATTTGAGATTGTAAGCTGTTTAATACTAAAGAAGGTAATATTGGGTGCAAAACAGCTGCAAAGCGAATATCCAACTATTTGGGTTGGCTGCATAGATCTTAACTGCCATAGAGATATATTAATAAATATTCTACTCATGAAAAACAGTCTGCTCTTTGTCCAATCAAATCACTCAAAACTATTTGCATGGCATGTATATAATAATAATAGAAAGGAAAATAGATATCAGTCCAGCAATTTCAGAAAGCACGAATCAAGGTAATGTATAGAGTAGAATAACATGTATGTAAGCCATAAATATAGAGAATTGAAGGATTACACTGTAAAACTGTCTAATATTGGGCGAAGAGTTTCTGATATTTACGTATTCTTGTGAAGCTCACAAGTGCTGAGTAAATAACAGTTGACAAGCCAGGTAATACAAACATGGGCAACACTCGAATAGCCCTCATCTTCCAATCCAAATCCTCTGATCTTGTAGTGACTACAGCATAACTCACGGCTACCACCTAGTAAAGAGTAACTACTGTCAGAGACTAAGATCAATTAAATCAGTAGCCAAATATTTTAGTAGTTCAAAAAAATCCATGCCAAGAGTTACCAAATGCTAACAGGAATTCCACAAGTAAAACCAAGTCATCAACAAAATAAAATGTATATACAGCCCAAAGCAACAGAAAGATGATCATGAAGATACTCAGACTATGATGAGAACTGGCTTTCTATAAAATTTTATGAGACACCATGTGATAAAATCATTGAACTTTGCTTGTAAAGCAGCCTACTCTCAAAATAGCTGCTGGTTCTGTTGTTACTCTAGGCAGGAACATCCTGAGGATGAAGTTCGAGGTGGGAACCAAAAGTCTAGTCCTAAATAGAGTTGAGCAAAAATAAGAAACTATCTTCCTAATTCTTTAACATAGCTTTCAAAACAAGACTTCTTTTCCCCTTCAACCACTGCACGTCGAGCTCAAACAATTTCAATGGTTGTTGCCCGAGGGAGGATAGAAATCAACAACTGACCTCGAGAATCACGGAGAGGAGTACGATACTCCTGGCCGTCTTCCGGGACGAGTGAGCCCTTCTCTTCAACCTCGCGAGGACCAACGCCTCCTCCTTGGAGAGGTGCTCCAACCTTTTCTGGAAGTCGTCGTCGTCGTCCCCAAAGATCCGTCTCCACAGCCGGGCGACGACCCCTCGGCCCCGCTTCTTCCTCAGCGCCGCCGCCGCCGCCTCGCTGCATCTGTCGGACGACTTTGCAGGATCATCGACGTCAGCCGGAGCGCCGTCTTCCTCCATTCCTGAAGGGAAACCAAAAGGACGGGGATCGGATCGAATTGGAAAAACGTATACCGATCAGAAGGAAAGGGGGCTCAAGATCGATTCATCTTTGCAGGAGAAGGGAGGAGGAACCCTTACCACCGTCTCCCGGTTTGCTCTTCGATCCGGGTTCTTAGTGGGCAAGAAATGGAGATGGGGCCGCGTAAGATACGAGGAGTTCGTGGCGGGGTATCGGCGTGGCACGGCAGGCGGGTCAAGAGAGATCGTACCGCTTGCAGCCCATGGAAACATCTACAGCTCTACGGATCTAAAAATAACTGTCACCGATCACATCATCAATCATAAAGTTTGTATGATTAAGTTCCACGTGTCTCTCAAACAAAATATACGTTGTCAAAACGTACAATGATGAAATGGTTTGATATTGATATAGCGATTGAGATCATGACATCTGAGGTGAATATTTTCTCATACAACCGTCATGAGTTACAAACAACATATAAAATGATTCTTTTAGGTGGGAATGTTTTTATTTCAAAATTACCAAACTAATATTAAGCCCTCGTATTCATCCTTCGTCGAGGTATGCTTTTAGGTTGGTATATATGTCTTTCTGGAAACAAATTAAAACGAGATACAAACCATTTTTTACTTCAAAAGAAAAATACTGATTCGGAAGACATCCTTCCATGATGATTTCCCTCTTCTTACCCAACGATGACCAAGATTGAGTTTATCAAATTTGATTGCCAGTATGGGAGAACTAAATATATTGATACCCAGATTATGGACAATCTTTAGTCTTTTTGTTTGTTTGTTTGATTGATTGATAAACACTTCATGTATCTAAAGCACATAGCTATGATTTTGATTTATTTTGAGATGATAGGAAGAGCTTGAGGATCACATACACTAACAAGTTGTAACAGTTTTCTTTTTAATTGTTGTGAAAATAGGATTGCAGACATATAGATTATTTTTATACAACTTAATGTCAAAAAGAAAGGAGAAACTTTTTTTTTTCCCCTCTAGTTAGTCAATCACTATCACCAATTCTATGGAATTAAGGAGTTTGATCTTTGTTTCACAGCCACCTCAATTAAAAGACTTCCCAACAAAATACAACCCAAATTCAAAGTTTTGAATACTGTTTGACTCCAAGTCTATGGGAAATCATCTGCATTTTCAAGGTCATTGGTGCAAGCAAACAAGAAAACTTCAACAAGCAGCAGTTGTAAGCATCACTTGAAAGTGCCGAGCATGTACATTACAGCCATGTAATGGAAACCCACTTATCGTAAGGTTAGAGGGGAACACAAGACCATAGCCAGAGGCACGGTGCCAAGTCTCGGTTGACGCCTGCAGTTTTTCCAAGCTAGGAAAAGAACTGTTCCAAACACGTAGATGTGAATACATTTGGCGCTATTTGTCCTGATTCCATTTCCGAGATATAGAGTTGGAATCTGATAAATCGCTGTTTGGAATTGGTTCATCCATATGTTAGCAACACGAGCAAGATCTTTAGTAAACATAGAATATAAATACTGATGCGAGGAGCTCACCAAAAGCTGCGAGATTATTTCCAGATTTGAATCAATATGCCAATCAGCCTCCAACTGCCGCACAAATGATGTTCGCCCGACGTCAGTGCTGCAAAATAGGACCTGCGGAATAGTCCAAAGGGAAAAAATATGATTAAAGTTAGCATGAGCGGGGAAACAAAACACATCGTGAACCAATAAAATCCTAGAGATTTAACTAAGTTCAGACACAAACTCCAAGGGTATGCTAATGACTAAAAGAAAGAGAAGAAGATTGACAAACAGGAAAGAGAATAAAATTTTGAGGATGGAGGTACTGCAGATGTCCACAATATAGAAACAAAAAAGGACAGAAATGCGCATGATATCACATTATCACCAAAAGAGTTGGCTTCTGCATCCTCATTATCCTCCTCATGCTGAAACAGATCAGCCCACTGCATCATAGTTAAGTGAAGAGGTGATGCACACAGTCCTAACACAAACCATAGAGGTCTTCATTCTTCAATATTTCTCAACCACCACTATTATATTGTCACAGTTATGTCTTCTCTTTCCCTGGCATGAATTAACTCCAATAAGTTGAAATTTTCTTAGGGCTATGGCTCTGAATATAATCATAAGCATTGCTTCTCATTATTAAACCAACTTCTGTCGTCTAGCAGCCGTGTTGTTGTTTAAGATCTACTCAATATGGATGACCATCCATGCTTCTCGGAGAGACCTAATCTGATTAAAAAGGCTTGGAGTGTATCTATATAGGTCGTGCTTACAAATGGAATGGCCATGCACCTATTCTGACAGAGCTAACCAAATTTATGTAAACCGATGCTTTCCTGCATAACTGGTCCCAAAACCCCAATTATAAATACCATCAAATAACTCAAAGAACTACCCCCGATGGCCCAGTTCATTGATTTACCATGATCATAGAACCAACCAAATGCTCCCATCTAAAACACACTGAAAAACACAGAATACTCTGTGATTTGGTCCATTCAACTCACATACCTCCAACAATTCCTAGCCATTCTTCTATGACCTCTCCTGGAAAAAACTACAGTTACGAAGAGGAAAAGATCAAGGATCTGAGAAAGCATGAAATAAATTCCTAACTGAAACCAAGATACCTTGTCCTTGATCAAGCTGCCCATTTGGAAAACTCCACCACTCTCAAGAGCTGAAAGAATTCTCTCCTGCAGCAAAAGACCTTTTCACATATACAGCAGAGCTGCAGAAAGAAAGATTAAGTTGAAATTGTAGAACCTATTTACAAACCAAAGCATGGCCATCGTCCAATTTGTCTAATCCGACTGAATTAATTACAAAATTGAAGCCTTAAGAAATCACAGACCAGCACATTTGCAGATATAAAAAAGCAGAGGTAATTTTCTACTGATTCTTGGCAGATGTGTGTATTCGTTTTTAAGATGTTGCGATATAGAATATAATCAACAATCAAATTACAGATAAGAACCATATATAAATTGAAAAATAATCCAATAAGGAAAAGACAGACTGTGAGAAAAGATTAACACCACAAAATTTCTGTTAAATTTACATCTCCCAGTACAAACATGTGATAATAAATTCGTAAGGGTCTTCAGCATTCAGTCTCCATATCAACAAACATGTGATTTTCTACTGATTCTTGGCAGATGTGTGTATTCGTTTTTAAGATGTTGCGATATAGAATATAATCAACAATCAAATTACAGATAAGAACCATATATAAATTGAAAAATAATCCAATAAGGAAAAGACAGACTGTGAGAAAAGATTAACACCACAAAATTTCTGTTAAATTTACATCTCCCAGTACAAACATGTGATAATAAATTCGTAAGGGTCTTCAGCATTCAGTCTCCATATCAACAAAAATATGCAGCCAGTGATGAACTTTTTTTTTTTCTTTTTACCCTCAAACACATTACGTTGACACCAGAAAAATATTACCCACAAGAGATAGATATTCCAACTGGTTCAAAACTTGATGAACAAGCAATAATAGGTGACACAGGCCTTTTAAAAAAATCCAAGTTGAAGAAGAAGTTGAAGAAAATGCAGGTCCAAAATCAGTGGCAAAGTTTTGAGAGTTGTGCTGATGAATGAATAAATAATTAGCATTGCAATCCAATCAATAGGGCATATCATTTTACAAGACACTGTAATGCATAATCCCAGCCAGTCTGTAATTATATTCAGGAAGAGATGGGTGAAAAATAGAAACAAAAATAATTTTTACCTCACTTTCATCATCAAGAACAGTTTCCATCAAATAAAGATCACAATATTTAGAGATTTCCTCTAATACTTCCAGCACAGAGAGCCTGAGAGTAGCATGTTTCTGCAAGAATGTAACCATATAGTTCTTTGATCAGTCTTGATCAGAAAGAAAATCACCAAAGTCCTCAAAATCATTAACCTGAAGCTCTTCAGGAGTTTTCTCCTCCAGGATCACACCAAGCAGCTGACAAGTCATCTGCAGTATCACATAAATAAAAGAAAATCAATTTAGAAGTATCCAAACTACTCATAAAGTTAACAGAGTTAATAAATTATTTACTGACAGTTCAGGAACCAATCGAAAATTACAAGCTAGCAAAGCTGTCTACTGCTCATCTCAATGCCAAATTATCGTTTGATAACATATTCTTGCTGACTATTTTTTACATAAAAATGTTAATAAAATGCATCATTTTGTTCCCATTTTATGATATAATAATATTTTGTATTTATTTACCATCGAAATAATTGATTTTTTTTCAAAATACTTAATTTTTACCTATTTGTTCCCAAATGGTTAATACGTGAATATACTTGATAGGACAAATTGTAACGGCTGGTGTAAGAAAAATTGGGATGCAACAGTCCTAAATTTGATGTGGTCATGGCAACATAATCAATAATGAAGTCACAAGTGTCCTCATGACATGAGCAACAAGGATGGTGGCATCTTTCCTCACCACTATATCACAAATTGGGAACTACCGACCGAAGCACTGAGATATGATGCAAAAAAGGACAAAAACCCTAGTGAGAGAGAGTAGGGCAAGGTTAAAAGGACAGGAAGTAAAAGAAGAAGTGTGTGGAAAGGAAGAGGAAAGGAGGAATAAGAACAGTTCTCCAAAAAGGGATGAGGGAAAGGGGTAGGTGGCAAATCCACCTAATTTCTTTATTGGAAGCTAAGAACTTCTCTATCATTTTTGGGCAGAGAACTTTTGCTCATACTATGGTGCTAACTGTCTGGAGTCATTATCACCTTGCAGGAGAATGAAGTTAAAAAAAAGAAGAAGAGAAGAAACAAGATCAGGAAGGTAAACTAGGAATTTGTTGTTCCTGGTGATAATGTTACTCCACTTAAAAAAAATATATTCCCTTTTATCATCTTAAAAAAATGAAGGGTTTGATTGTGTACATTTAATTAAAGAAAGTAGGGTCCAAAAAAGAATTTGGTTTTCTTGCAAAACAACTGAAACTAAACTAGACAAATTCCTTCTTTAGCAAATTCAAAAACAACAAAAGCTATAGAATGAACCAAATCAAATAGATATTGATTCAAAAGTTTACTAATTTTATTGATTTATTTGCTCACGACTAGCTAGGGCACCTAGAGTTTGAGTTCATATACACTTCTTCATAAAATATAATATATCAGGGTGTCAAGCTGGTCTATGCATGCAGACAGGACACTGTTTTATTTATTTATTTGATATACTTGAATAGAAGAGAGAACATAAGAATGGAAAGAGCCGATCCTTTTAATGGGTAGGCAATTACCAGTGTCTTGTGTCCTCTTGAGTATGTTAGTCAAGCACATGATCTCCTATCCAGAGTGTTTGCTATGAGCCTATATATCTATTTTCTCCCAGTTGTCCATTTACCAGTAAATTTCTCTCACTTCTTTGCTTATTACTAGTAACTCAATCAACATCAAAATCTGTTGTATGGTAATGGTAGCTACTCAGAGATCTACCATTTCTCTTGACAGTAAAATACTTAATGAAAACACACCATCTCTCTTAGATCTGGTCAAAAGCGTACTATAGCATCATCAAGACTCGCATCACCTTCACCCTAGAACTTGATAGGGGAAATAATGGTGGCATGATGTGTCATGACGCTGGCCCCACTTGGGCGCCACTCTGCCCGATGCGGAAGGCAATAACGCTGACTCGACTCGCGTTGACGTCACCCGCTATCAGGCAACGACTTCCAACCCCTCACGTTTGACCATGGCAGGGCAGGACGACTACCGGCCCTCGCCCATACCCTGCGATGATCCAGTTCTCCACGCAACGCCAGTAACGATGTCAGACGCCATCAGAGGTGCGACCCGGCCTCACTCAAGCGGGTACATCAGGTAACGGTAAGTTTCCATATAAATACCCCTGCACTCTAAACAGGGGAGGGGGGAACTCACTCAGACACAAAACACTCAGAGGCTCTTCTTCTGCCTCATCCACAATCCCCTCCATATCGCTGACTTGGCCGTCGGAGGGGTCGGGCCGAGCTTCCGACCCGATCAGCGTGCAGGTACGAAACAAGGTTGCCTCTTCCCCAACGCTGCAGCAGAGCTCTCCTCCTTACGGGACATCCAGACCGGACCACCGAGGTTGGCCACCAGGAGGACCCGAGGCGTCCCACGCAAGATCCCCACATTCGAACCCCGAACCGAGCCACGTCGGCCCCGAGGCCGCGGCTTAAACAGTTGCACCCCGCAACAGATTGGTGCTAGAAGGAGGGCCTGAATGTCGACCGATCAGCAAACCCACTTCGGCGAACCCGCAGCTACGGGGTCGCACCCGGTCAGGACCCCAAGGGATCATCCCTCGCGGGGGGAGCTCCGAGACGAACCCCTCGCCACGACTTCGGAGCGATACTGGCGGCTGTTCAACGACCCGGGCTTGTCGCCGCCCGACGCCCCCGTCGGCCCACCATCTGTTTCGCCCGAAGCCTTCCACGATCTCGCCCACCAAGTGCAGGCGCTAGCGGGCGTGGTGCAGACTATCATCCCGCTCGTGTCCCAGCCAACGCCCCCACATGCAACCCGACCTCTGCAACAGCGAGAACCTGCCCCCCGGATGCACACGCCGCTCCCCGAACCCCCTCTGTCGCCTCAAGACCAAACGGTCTGGCTCGGGGACCGGGAGGCGGAAGGCACGTCGAGTCGCCCGGAGCCCGAGCGACCGTCCGCAAACCCGACGAACGCCCTGCAAGCCCAGTTTCGTCTCTTCAATCAACGCCTCAACGAAGTGCAACAAGAGATTCGTAGGTCGAAAGGGGAGCCCGGAGTGGACGGATACCAAGGGTCCCCCTTCGCACCAAGAGATACAAGATCAAGCCATCCCATCACACTTTCGACTCCCATCCCTGGACGCCTATGACGGCGCCACTGACCCCGCGGATCACGTAGCCACGTTTCGCGCCCAAATGGCGCTATATGGAACTTATGACGCCTTGATGTGCAGGGCATTCCCAACGACTCTGCGGGGACCGGCCCGCGCATGGTACGGCGGTCTCAAGCCCGGGACCATCTCTTCCTTTGACCAGCTCGCCCGGGACTTTGAGCTCAGCTTCCTCGCCTACGCCCGCCCGAAGCCATCCGTGGCATTGCTCCTCGGGCTCAACCAAAGGGAGGATGAGTCCGTCTCCCACTTCTTGAACCGCTTCACGACACAGATCCAAGGGCTCTCGGACGCTCACCCGTCTCTATTGATGCAGGCATTCATGATAGGCTTGCGACCCTCCCGGTTCTTCTGGTCCCTGGTAGAGCGACCCCCCACGACGGTACCCGAGATGCTCCAACGTGCGAACCAATTCGTCGCCGCGGAAGCATAGATGGCCGGGAGACCCGGGGGACACAAAGGGGCCAAGCCAGAGCCGCCCCGGCAGCAGCAACCTGCGGCATCTCGGCGCAGGTTGGACCGATCCGACCCGCCGACTTCGAGGCCCCCTCTCCTAGCCCTGAACTCGTCCCGAACGGAAATATTCCTTCACATAAGAGAGAAGGGATTGCTCAAAGAACCTTACCCGATGAGAAGTCCGCGGGCGTTGGCGGACCAATCGAAGTACTGTCGCTTCCACCGGCAACATGGGCACGATACTGAACATTGTCGGGAGCTAAAGAGACAGATCGAGGAGCTCATCTGTAGGGGGCACCTCGGCCAGTACCTCCGCCCAAACAAGGAACCTTCGCCACACCCGGAGGGTCCCGTCGAGCGACACATCGACGTAATAACGGGCGGCCCCGCATCTGGTGGGGATTCCATGACCAGAAAGAAGGCATACGCCAGAGCCACCTCAGCAGAAGCTCCCAGACAAGCGCTCGGGCCTAGCGTCACCTTCCCGGCCGGGACATCTGAACAGGTCGAGCACGACGATGCACTCGTGATATCAGCCAGAATCGCCAATGCGCAGGTAAGGAGAATCATGGTCGATACCGAGAGCTCGGCCGACGTACTCTACTACAACGCCTTCCAGAAGCTAGGCCTATCCAGAGACAACATGAAGCCAATCTCCTCGGCGCTCACTAGATTCACCGGTGATTCAATCTCACCACTAGGGGCGATCGCCTTGCCCTTGACCTTGGGGGCCCCACCGAGGTCGAAGACAGTGATGACCACCTTCTTGGTGATCGACCTCCCCGCCGCATACAACGTCATCCTCGGTCGGCCGACCCTCAACAAGATCAGAGCCGTCGTCTCGACCTACTACCAAACTGTGAAGTTCCCAACCCATGCCGGGACCGGAGAGATCACAGGAAGTCCTCGAGACTCTCGGCGCTGCTACCTGACCGCCGTCTCATTACACAAGAGGGCCAGGATCGAAGCGCCGTTAACAGACCCCCGGGAAACGCCGAAGCCAACCCCCCATCTCGAGCCAAGGGGGTCCACCATCACTGTGCCGCTACTGGAGGATCGGCCGGAGCAGACGATTAGGATCGGGTCAGAGATACCCGAGCAAGAACGAGGACAGCTCGTCGGCCTCCTGCAGAAGAACGCTGATGTGTTCGCCTGGTCGCCCTCTGACATGACAGGCGTCGACCTGGAAGTCGCCCTACATCACCTCAGTGTCTCACCTGACGCCCACCCGGTAAAACAAAAGCTGAGACGGCAGGCCCCAGAGCGGCAGGTAGCCGTGCGAGAAGAAGTGGCTCGACTCTTGGAGGCAGGCTTCATAAAAGAAGCCAGATACCCGCAATGGCTATCCAATGTAGTCCTCGTCAAGAAAGCTAATGGAAGCTGGAGGATATGCGTTGATTACACCAGCCTCAACAATGCATGCCCAAAGGACTGCTATCCCCTTCCGAAGGTCGACCAGCTGGTCGACGCCACGGCAGGTCACGCCCGCCTCTCATTTATGGACGCCTTCTCGGGATATAACCAGATCAGAATGGGGCCCGAAGATCAAGAGCACACGGCCTTTCTCACCGATCAAGGGGCTTACTTTTACAAAGTCATGCCCTTTGGATTAAAAAACGCTGGGGCAACATACCAGAGAACGGTGAACAAGATGTTCGCCCACCAAATCGGGTGGAACATGGAAGTATACGTCGACGACATGATCGTGAAAAGTCAAGAGGCCGAAGCTCACCTAGCCGATCTGACCGAGGCATTTGCCACGCTTCGCAAGTTCGGCATGCGACTCAACCCTGCAAAGTGCGCCTTCGGCGTCACGTCGGGAAAGTTCCTTGGGTTCATTATACACGAAAGAGGGATTGACGCCGACCCAGAGAAGGTCCAGGCGATCATCGATATGCAATCACCCCGGACGATCAAAGACCTGCAGCGCCTCAACGGAAAGCTCGTCGTCATGTCCCGCTTCCTCGCCCGATCAGGTGATCGCTGCCTCCCCTTCTTCAGGGCGCTGAAAAACCTGAAAAGTTTCCGATGGACGGCAGAATGCAAGGAAGCCCTCAAGCAAATAAAGCAGCACTTGGCCAACCTCCCTCGGCTTGCCTCGGTCTCTTCCGGGGAGAAGCTGAGCATTTACCTGGCGGCCTCCCCGCACGCAGTAAGCTCCGTCCTGGTTAAGGAAAATTCTGGTGAGCAGCTCCCGGTCTACTATGTCAGCCACGTCCTCAACGGTCCTGAGGAACGATACCCACCGATCGAGAAGCTAGCGCTCGCGCTCATATTGTCCGCCCGGAAGCTACGCCCCTATTTCCAGGCCCACCCGGTGAAGGTCGTTACGGACCAGCTGCTTCGACAGGTCATGTCTAAGTTCGATGTTGCAGGACTTCTCAAATGGGCGGTGGAGCTCGGCGAGCATGACATTCAATACGTACCCAGGACAGCTATCAAAGCCCAGTCCGTGGCCGACTTCATCGCGGAATTAACTCTGATCGGGGACGAGAGCCTCGAACAGCCCCCCGAGGCCTGGGTCCTGCACGTCGACGGATCAGCCAACTCAAAAGGTGCTGGCGCGGGACTAGTGTTGCAGGCTCCCGACGGGCAGTCATTCGAACGCTCCATCCGCTTCGGGTTCCGAGCCACCAACAACGAGGCGGAATACGAAGCGCTTCTAGCAGGACTCAGGTTGGCCCTCGAGATGCAGGTGGTCGCCATCCGCGTCCTCACCGACTCTCAGCTGGTGGCCGAGCAACTCGACGGGGGATACGAGGCCCGCGACCCGACCATGGCGAAATACCTAGCACAGGTAAAGAACCTGACCGCTAAGTTCCTTCATTTTACATTATCTAACGTCCCAAGGGGAGAAAACGAGCGCGCCGACGCGCTAGCTAAGCTGGCATCAAAACCAGCCCCCGAAGTCAGGCCCGAGGTCGAGGAGCTACCTGCCCGCGCCATCGAAGTCGCAACTGCGGCCTCAAGTAGTGTGCCTACTACCTGGGTACAAGAACTGCTCCGCTTCAAACGGGACGGGACTCTCCCGCTCGATAAAGCGACAGCTCGGCGCCTACGTCGCGCGTATGCATGGTACACCGAGGTGGGTGGATTGCTCTACAAGCGATCCTTCTCGTACCCCCTCCTACGGTGCTTAGAGCCCGACGAAGCCCGGACCGTCCTGGCTGAGGTCCACGAAGGGGTCTGCGGAGAACACATCGGCGGGCGGACCCTGGCACATAAAATACTCCGCCAAGGGTACTACTGGCCGACCATGTGTCAGGACGCGAAAGCCCATGTGCAACGGTGTCGCTCATGCCAAGAACACGCCCGCACACCCCGGCTGCCCGCAGTCCCGTTAACCCCCATTGATTGTGCGTGGCCGTTCGCGCAATGGGGTTTGGACCTCCTCGGTCCCTTCCCCCCAGCTTCGGGACAGCGGAGGTACATCGTCGTAGGCGTAGATTATTTCACAAAATGGGTAGAGGCCGAGCCATTAGCGACAATCACGGAACGGCAAATGGAAAAGTTCGTGTGGAAGAACTTGGTAACTCGGTTTGGCCTGCCGAACACCATCATCACAGATAATGGGCCCCAGTTCGCTGGTCGGAAGTTTCGGGAGTTCTACGCGAACCACGGAATCCGGCTAAGATTCAGCTCGGTGGCTCACCCTCAGACGAACGGGCTGGCGGAGGTGACCAACCGGTCCATCCTAGACGGGCTCAAAAGAAGAGTGTCCGCGGCTCGATCAGCTTGGACGGACGAACTCTCGAACGTACTATGGGCGCTACGCACCACTCCCAAAACCGCAACTGGGGAGTCCCCTTATAGCCTCGCGTTCGGAACTGAAGCTGTCCTCCCACCCGAGGTAGCCATCACCACCCTTCGAACACGAAGCTATGACAAGGAAGCCTCAGACGAAGGACTTCGAGCCACCCTCGATCTGCCGGAGAAGCGGCGCGCCGACGCACACGTAAGAGCCCTCTCTTACAAAAGAGCGATCGCGAGGGTTTACAACCGAAAGGTACGACCCTGACCCATCAAACTAGGCGACCTAGTCCTACGGAGGGCTGAGGTCAGCAACCCGACCCAGGCACGAGGCAAGTTGGCTCCCAGCTGGGAAGGCCCTTACCGGGTGACCGAAGTCATCGGAACCAGCACGTTTCGACTCACCACAATGATGGGTCACTCCCTGCCAAGGACTTGGAACACCCAAAATCTCAAAAGGATCTTTCCGTAAAGCTAAGACTTGGCCAGAGATAGAGCCATACCAAGACGCAGACAGTCAACTAAGAAAGAGAGAAACCATGTCCATTCAAAAAGTGAGTTACAAAACAAAGCAAAAAGTACAAAGGTCTTCATTTCTCGGGGGTCTCTGAGCTGTCGTCAAAAAACACCTCAGCTGGCATGTTGACGCCCAGATCCTCAGGGAAAGAACCAAAAGAATCCTCTACGACCTCCAAGTCAGGATTGCGCGCCTTGAAACGAGCAAGGGCAACCCGATACCCATACTCGTACGAGACCCGCCCGGTCCGAACAAGGCCGAGCTGGAAGCCCGAGGAACCCTTGTAGTCCTCGATCAGCCTCCTGTCCCTCCCCGGCCTTTGGCGGATCTCGGCATCAAGGGCCTCGGAGGCCCCCCACGCCTCGGCTCGCGACTCTTCGAGGCGCCGGATCAGTTCGAGAGAGTCCGTCCTCGCCGAGCGAACCTCGGCCACTGCCGCCCTCAAATGCGTCTGGAGCTCCGCATTACGCTCCTCGGATGCCTCCAGCCGCGCCTGGAACTCCACGAGCTGTCCCGCGGACGCTTGGAGCTCAGACTGAAGGCGCGTCACCTCCGCCTCTAAATCCGAGGCGCGCTGCTCGGCCGCCACGACCGCCTCGGGACCCGCTCCAGCCTGAGCTTCGTCCGCCTGCCTCCGGAGCTCGGCATTGCGGCTGCTCAGAGCGGCGATAACTCGTCCCGCGTCACGGACACGGTCCATCAGCGCGGCAGCGTAGTGGTTGCCCTGGGGAAAGGGCGAGGTCAAAACAAAGTCTGACAAAAAAGAAAACGTACAAGCAGGAGGATGAAACGACACTTACCCACAACAACGACTTAGCGGATTTGCTAAGCAAGACTTCGGAGGACAGGGCGTATAAATCCCGAGCTATGTCAGGATGAAGCCCTCCGCGGATGAATCTGGCCGCGCAATCCCCGTCGGCCCACACCCGGCTGCCCCGGGTGAGACCGTCCCACCGGCCCACTAACGGATCAGTGCCCGCGCCGCGCGGGAGAGCGCCCACCTCCCGCGCCAAGGCTCGTCCTCCCTCCCGAGCGAAAGACGGAGAAGCTCGCGTATGGAGGGCTGACGAGGCGCCGCCGCCGCCGCATCCCCACTCGTGCCAGCCTCGCCCTCCTCGAGGCTCCCCGCGGCGTTAGCCGTCGGTACGACGGCGGCCTCCGCCGCCGTAGTTGCAACTGCCTCAGGACCCTCGCCAGGGAGCACCCGCGCCCTCTTCCGAGGCTGACCGGCCTCGACGTCCACAGGGGCCTCCATGGTACCCGCCCTGGCGACGGAAGGCGAACGGCCCGACGCGGCCGAAGAAGTTTTTTCACGCAGGGCTTCGAGAAGCACCATCTCTGCGAAGAAAGCCCAAAACGACGGTCAGTTAAGCGAATAGACCACGAGGGAAAAAAGAAACCATAAAAGAACCGCCCCTTGGAGCGTACCTAGAGGCACCGGACTAAGACCCGCCTCCACCAACCATCGCTCGGACATATTCCGAATGGCGCTGAAGGCCGGGAGGATCTCTTTAAGCCTCCGGAGCTCTCTGCGCTCCTCGTCGTCCAAAACCGGGGCGGTGTTGTCTGTCGCACGCGCCACCCAACGGACCCCGAAACCCCAATCTCCCGAGCGGCTGACAAAAAAGAAGCGCTCCTTCCACCCCTTATTACTGGAAGGGGCCCCGCCCACTCGAAAACCCGCTCGGGCGGACAGATGGTAGCCCCCCGACCCCTTACAAAGACGGAAGCAGGAAAGGAAGAGGGCACGGGTCGGGGTTATATCGGCATAATGGCACTCCCCCAAAAACGCCACCAGATAGCGCCATGAGTTCGGCGCCATATGGGACGGGGAGATACGCCACCAGGAAAGACAGGAGACTATGACAGGGTGTAGAGGGAGGCGTAGCCCGGCCTCGAAAGCATCGAGGGTGAGGGCGAAGCCCCTAGGAATCGGGTCATACGCCCGTTGTCCGGGCTCAGGAGCAAGAAGGACAAACTCCTCCGGGATGCCATAGCGATCCCGGAGGAGGCTCAGAGACGACTCGCCCACGGTAGAGTCATGGTCGTGCGGCCACATCAGGGCCTCAAGGGCCCGGGCCGCCTTCTCGTCGGTTGATGAGGTGGGGTTCAACGAAGCCGCCGTCTCCTCGGCTTTCGACAAAGAAGAAGACGAATGGGAAGAGGGAGATGCCATTCTTACTGACCTTTAGCAAGAAAAGAAGGAACGGTTGGTGCGAGTAAAACGATGGAGTACGAAATAGCACGACGAAAACAGATGAAGAGACCCCCCAGCGGCTAGCCTCATGCTACTTATAAGCAGGCCGCAACCCGCCAAAACGGCAACCCCTCCTCTCCCAAAGTGCGCTGCAAAGACCAAGAGCGTCACCTCGCCATAAATGCAGCCTGACATGGTAGCCAGCTGCAGCGCGGTGCAAAGTACGAAAGCGCTAATCGAATCAACCTTAAAAGTGCCTATCGTGTCCGCCTTAAAAAGCACTAATCATATCGGCCTCAAAACCCGACAACCCCGGGAGAGGGCGGCCCCTTGACCTTACCTAGGAAAAAGAGAACCTAGCCGCCCGCGCACGCTTGAGCGATCAATCGCCAGCCAGAATGAAGTACCTCCTCGGCTACCTGTAGCTCGAGGTCGTCCCTCGGCTGCATATCGCCCGAGGTCCTTCCTCGGCCGCATAATGCCCGAGGCCCGCCTGCGATGTGCTACTCGGCCGCATGACCCTCGCGACCACACCTGCGCGGTCCGCCCGTCTGCGTCGTGCTCCTCGGCCGCGTAATGCCCGAGACACACCAGCACGGCCAGCCCGCCTGCGTCGTGTTCCTTGGCACCATGTTCCCGAGACACACCAGCACGGACAACCCGCCTGCGTCGTGTTCCTTGGCACCATGTTCCCGAGACACACCAACACGGACAACCCGCCTGCGTCATGTTCCTTGGCACCATGTTCCCGAGACACACCAGCGCGGCCAGCCCGCCTGCATCATGCTCCTCGGACGCATAATGCCCGAGATACACCAGCGCGGCCAGCCCGCCTGTGTCATGCTCCTCGGACGCATAATGCCCGAGATACACCAGCGCGGTCAGCCCGCCTGCGTCATGCTCCTCGGACGCATAATGCCCGAGATACACCAGCGCGGTCAGCCCGCCCGCGTCACGCTCCTCGGACGCATACTGCCCGAGACCCCACCAGCATAAGACGAGCTCGGCTCCACGGCACCAGGAGTGGAAGCCATGCCTCAGACTCCCTCCCCCGATTGCCACCACCGACGCATGGCTCCTTCCGG
Source organism: Musa acuminata AAA Group (assembly GCF_036884655.1). NCBI lineage: Eukaryota > Viridiplantae > Streptophyta > Magnoliopsida > Zingiberales > Musaceae > Musa > Musa acuminata. Next base: position 7,347,455 of record NC_088349.1, read on the forward strand.
GGGGGGAATATGATAGGGGAAATAATGGTGGCATGATGTGTCATGACGCTGGCCCCACCTGGGCGCCACTCTGCCCGATGCGGAAGGCAATAACGCCGACTCGACTCGCGCTGACGTCACCCGCTATCAGGCAACGACTTCCAACCCCTCACGTTTGACCATGGCAGGGCAGGACGACTACCGGCCCTCGCCCATACCCTGCGACGATCCAGTTCTCCACACAACGCCAGTAACGATGTCAGGCGCCATCAGAGGTGCGACCCGGCCTCACTCAAGCGGGTACATCAGGTAACGGTAAACTTCCCTATAAATACCCCTGCACTCTAAACAGGGGAGGGGGGAACTCACTCAGACACAAAACACTCAGAGGCTCTTCTTCTGCCTCATCCACAATCCCCTCCACATCGCTGACTTGGCCATCGGAGGGGTCGGGCCGAGCTTCCGACCCGACCAGTGTGCAGGTACGAAACAAGGTTGCCTCTTCCCCAACGCTGCAGCAGAGCTCTCCTCCTGACGGGACATCCAGACCGGACCACCGAGGTCGGCCACCAGGAGGACCCGAGGCGTCCCACGCAAGATCCCCACATTCGGACCCCGAACCGAGCCACGTCGGCCCCGAGGCCGCGGCTTAAACAGTTGCACCCCGCAACAGAACTCATAGTTATTAAGCTGATAGTTTGCCCAGTCTAGCATCAATCAGTAAGCAAGCCTTAGGATACTTATTTTAAATTCATATAGATGGCTGGTCCACTATACTGTCAGCAACAACATTCGCATAGACATAATCACATGAATTGGTTCCTTCACTTGGGCTAAAATATAAAGCAGATGCACCATTCATGAATTATGTTATATCTACGTGTTCAAACAATTCACAATGGGCTACATGAATCATCGTATTGAGCTTCATTAATGGGTGACATCAATAAATAATGCATCACATACCATCTTATTGTTTTTCACAAAGTTGCTTTGATTATACATCATCCAAATATTACCATTTTTTCATGTACCTTCTGGAAGTGTACAGGGTATGTATGTCAAAACACATTTTTTCCTAAAAAAAAGTATGACTAATGGAACATATTAGCAGACTCAAAAGGTGATTAAGTCATGTTAGTCATGTCTAGTGTTTGTCACCTAACAGCTGCATAGGTGCAGCAAAGCTATTGCATAGGATTAAGTGAGGTGCATCATCCAGATGACTAGGTTATTTGACAGCTGTACTAAGGCTCCATAACGACTCAAGTTACTCTAACACATCAGTGACATGCACGACACAAGCCTCTCAAATGAACTTTACATTAACAGTAGCTAATGCCTCATATGTCCCATGCTGACACAAATATGACCAAAACTCTGGCAATATATTGTACCAATTCCACTTACTAATTAGACCAAATGAATGCAATCACTACTGGCTTCCAATTGATTACTTGGTTAAGTATGAAGTTTGATCCAAAGTCATCAACTTGTTTGTCACTGTGTTGGAGAGTTGGCACTAATTTGCTCGATGTTACACTAAAAGTTTTCAGTAGATCTTCCTTAGAAACAAGCCTTTGGGGTTCTCAACAAAAAAAATTCGATGAAAGACAGTGCACTAATTTTGATGAAAGAACTAGGCAGAAACCAGGCTTATCTCTGTCTTATCTGAGAACTAGGCAAAAATACCAAAATTTCGATGAAAGACAGTGCACTAAAAGTTGGTTTCATATGATTTGATGGAAGATACCATGCCCAACAAAATATAAAAATTGATATATTTAAGTATAATTAAGAAAGATATAAAGTGGAACTAATTCACACTGTGTAATAATCAAGATACGGCATAGGAAAAACTTGAATGCTGGAAAGAATGGGGTTGATCTGGCCAGCAATCTTATACAGCACCAAGCATTGGCAGCTATCCTCCACGAGAATAATTTTGATGAGTAAAGATGTAAATAATGTCAAATTACAATAAAAAGGAACAGTACCACCCAAAATCCGGGCATTCAAGGTTGTAGATGAAAACGGTAAAATAGAAGAATCAATAATTACTCTACCATACAAAGGATGGAAAGATTTCACTCTTCTGTCGCTATTGCATACCTTTCTGCAGCCACCAAGTCTCTTCCTCACAATTTGTCCAAGAGTTAGCTTTAACCATTCAAATAAAATGAAAATTTTAACTTCCGCGAGCATAATCCAATCTTAGGAACCCTAGAACCGAAACCCAAAAATCTACCTCAACAGGAGACGCAACTGCCTCGATGGCATCGGAGACCTTCAATGGCCTCAAGGGCACGAAACCTTCCGAGGGCGAAGGATCAGCTCCAGCTGCCTCTCGACTCGTCGAAGGAGAAGCCCTAGGCTTGCGCCGATCGCTCGTCCGTCGGCCCCGCGACGGCCTCAGGAACTTCCATGCGAAGACGACGGCGATTGCGAAGCCGGCGACGGCTCCGAGGGAGCCCGCGCTCTGGATACCGAGGAGCAAACCCATGGGCGACATCAATCGGTGATCGCGGGGTACGCAGCTTTTAGGGTTCGTGTTAAAGCGTGTCGATTACCTTGTGGCGGAAGAGGAGGGCGAGCACGTCGGTGATCTTACGATTGAGGTGGCGAGAGAGGCGCCGCACAAGGGCGCCGACGTTCTCCGCCACGCGATCCGACATCGGAAGCACGGGAGGAAGCAGCGAGCAGTGGGGGACGGAGAGGAAGGGAGGCTATTCCTCTTTTGGCTGAACAAGGAAGCGAACACCGGGTGAGGTTTTGGGTAGACGGGTCGAAATGAAAGACAGAAACCAAGCTCCACCTACTATTAACTCGTAACCTAAGTCTGTCTCTGAATCATCTCTCGACTCGCGTTGAGGTTATCCATAAACGCCAGAATACATGATGGAACCTACCTCGCCTTAAGTCGTAGACAAATTCGTGTCCCGGAGCATCCCAATGACTTGCATCCAGGGTTTTGTTCTCCGTAAATGCCGGAATACGTTCGAAACCGCCACTCCAAGTTCGCGTCACTTGTTCGCGCCATGTAGGAGGATAGACCTCCGAAGACCTCGAGGGAGATGGAGAGGAAGGGGAAGGGAGGCGGCGGCGGCACCGACGAGGTGTTTCGAGTGCGGGACACCGGGACAATGGTCTCGCGACTGCCCTTCCTCCTCGGGTAACGCTAACCCTAGCTCTCCTCCTACGGAGAAGCCATCGGCCGCTGCTACGACCTCCACCAAAAGGGCCATGAAATAAAGCTCCTGACTGTGCTTTTTGGCGTGCTTTTATCTGCTTCTTCAGATCCGTGCTTGTCTGGACTTCCTTTCTATATACCATTTTGCATCCCAATTAATAGCTATCAGCTGTTCCTTTAGGATTATTCTTTCAAATTTTTCATTTTTATTATATAGCCTAAGCGTTGAAGTCTGAACAATGCACCTCCTCCTCCTCTTTTGACAGTCACCATGACAACCATTAATCCTCATCAATCTTTCACCATTTTCAGTTTTTTCTTTATCCACTTATTTATCATTTTATGAAGTTATAGTGTTTAACCAGAATTATAGGGTTTTTATTTGCTATAAATGATAATGAAGTTGCTTTTTTACAATCTGAGGGATCATATGGAGCCATGAAAACATTCTGTCCAAAAAATAGAGGTTACCCTAATGTTGCATCAGCGAGGGACTCCTGCACAGGGTTCGCTTATAGATGATAATGTGAGGCAATCTGATTCTTGTTGGTGATTGAAAATTGTTCAGAGATCTTTCTGAAAAAAGGGTTTGGAGAAGCTGTTGTCGGCTTTTTGTTCAATTCCTCAGTTAGTAGAGTTAGTAGTGTTGTGTTCTGCTCCAATTCATTGATCTTCGTAACCTGATTGGTCTGTATGCACAATGGCACTCCCATTTCTTCACAAGGTTCAGCAAGCTGGTGCCACCAAGTGAGTCAGGGTTAGATTATTCCCCCAATTCTGAGGATTTTACTGAAGTCTATGAATAGTCCCTGTAAACCATGTGTCTTGTTTATCCAAGGGTACAAAGTATTTTTCAGAGTGCTGTGTGCCATTGATGTCTTTCATATCTTTGTTTGTGGAAGCTAGATGCAGGTACATGATCTGTGGATGGTATGTCAAAATTTCCTAGAAAAGAGAAAGGCAGAATGATTTAGTTTGGAATCACATGCATTGTCCAGAAAATAAATTGATACAATGAGAAATGGATCTTTCTTTTACTCCATACCCGTTGTTGTAATCATCATAGTTTTGTTTGGTTTTCTTGATCTCTGTGTGCTTACCTTCATGTTTATTTACAAATATGAGGAATTCCAGTTATTATTTTGGTTCAGGTTTCTTTTTAAACAGCATATCACGATCTTTAATTTCAATATGGTGTACTTGATTCAGTCACTCCAGAATTGGTTCAGATGTCTCAACTAATTTCACTCCTAGGACTTCTAAGATTCATACCAAGTTGCAGATACCTTTTAATTCAGGATGTCTCACTTGATAATCAACTTTTGCTATTCCAAATTTGTTCGAGTGTTGTGGGTATTCTGCTAGAAATTATATTCTTGCTTGTCTATATTTTTCTCCTTTCCACATAATTAAGCTTGCAGAATGTTTATATCTCATGATGCAGCTCCATAAGAAACAAGATTTGTTGGTCCTCTTACTACCTACCTAGATGCTAACCCGTGCTTTGAAACTACGTTTGCAACTGCAGGAACCATGCCGATACTTGCAGCAGGAATCACATCATACCACAAAAATCCTGGCTGTCTGAAATAAACCATCTGCCTGGATGAACAGACGAGTCAGCTCAGAAGAGGGAAGAGCACAAACAGAAGTTAACCGCTTGAAAGCATTAGAAAGGGATCATTCCAGTTTATCTGAAGCTTTCTTCTCTTCAGATCCACCCTGATCATTGCAGCCTGGCATGCATGTACTTTACATTGTTATATGGTCCAGACTTCAGGATGATTCTGTCAGTTAACGTTCATGGAAAGTAGATGCTCATTCATTGTTGTTCCATCTCCCAGCTATATGTACAAACCTCTTTTTCTTTCCAGCACGCAACATCCTTTGAGGATTAATTTTGCTTATACCTCATATTAGCTGTGATACGAAGAGATGCTTCTGATGAACAACTTGATGATGTTTAGCTGTTATGTATATTTTCTTTCTTGTCACTGGGGATTAAATTACAACTGGAATTTCATATTGTTTAAGAACAATTTTTCTGTTTAGATTAAATATTTTGGTAATCCAATATAATTTCCTATTCATGAAGACACTATGATAATAACATTTATAAGTTGTAGCTTCACTTGCACCAAGATATTTATATTTGTCTTACTCATATTGATGCCCTTGCATATATTAAAATATTATATTTATCTGTTTAAAAATTAACTTTATTTATCTTGCCAAATTATAGCATCAATCATATATATTGGATCATCGTTAACGAGAAGGACATTTGACCTTCAAGGACATTAACTTTATTATATTTTCATCATCTTTCACAGATTTGTAGGTTTTGAAGGATATACGATCTCCCTAGGTAACATATCTTTTACATAAGTGCAGTTTTTTATTTTACGAGTTTTTGCGTACCAATTAGTATGACAACGAGAAACTTTTTCTGTGAAAAATTATAGAATTTTATTTTTCTGTTCTTCCACTACGCATGTGATGTTGTCCCATATTTTCTAACAATTGTTGTTGAGGGACCGGTGGTAAGAAAGTGCGAGAAGTCGCATAAGAGGCCTCGCTAGGAGATACCCATGTTAGCATATCTGGGAAAGAAGAAGGCTTTCCACTGCGAGGTCGAAAGTAGATGAGCCCAAGGTGTGCAAATCAAAAAAGAAAAAAAAGGGGCCCGCTATAACAAAGCATGTGCCCGGGTTATAAATTTTGGCCAGTCATGTGCCTGAGTTATGAATCTCAGCCAAAGAGTATCCGAGTTGTGCACCTCGGTCAAACAATGTTCGAGTTGTGCACCTAGGCCAAATAGTGTCCGAGTGGTGCACCTCGACCAAACAGTACTCTAGTGGTGCACCTCGGCCAAATAGTGTATGAGTTGTGCATCTTAGTCAAATAGTGCCCGAGTCATGTACCTCAGTCAAACAGTATACGAGTAGTGCACCTCGGTCAAATAGTGTTCGAGTAGTTCACCTCGACCATACAATGTCTGAGTGGCGCACCTTGGCCAAACAATGTCTGAGTCGTGCACATTGGCCAAACAGTGCCCAAGTGGTGACCTCGGCCAAATAATGCCCGAGTCGTGTACCTTGGTCAAATAGTGTCGATTGGTGCACCTCGGCCAAACAGTGCTCGAGTCGTGCACCTCAACCAAATAGTGTCCGAGTCGTGCACATTGACCAAACAGTGCCTTGGCCAAACAGTGATCGAGTAGTGCACCTTGGCCAAATAGTGTCTAAGTCATACACTTGACTAAATAGTGCCCGAGTGGTGCATCTCGATCAAACAATGTCTGAGTCGTGCATCTCGACCAAACAGTGCCTAAATGGTTCACCTCGGCCAATGATTCTCTGAGTGGTGCACCTCAACCAAACAATGTTCGAGTCATGCACCTCCGCCAAGGAGTGTCCAAGTCGTGCACCTCAGCCAAAGAGTGCCTAGAGTGCCCGAGTCGTGCATCTTGGCCAAAGAGTGTCTGAGTTGTGCACATTGGTCAAATAGTGCCCAAGTTGTGCATCTCGGCCAAACAATACCCGAGTCATGTACCTCAGCCAAAGAGTGTCCGAGTCGTGCACCTCGGTAAAACAGTGTCCGAGACATGCACCTCGGTCAAACAATGTCTGAGTCATGCACCTCAACCAAATAGTGTTTGAGTCATGCACCTCGACCAAACAGTGCCCAAGTCGTGCACCTCGACCAAATAGTGTCTAAGTCGTGCATCTCGGCCAAACAATGCTTGAGCGGTGCACCTCGGCTAAATAGTGTCTGAGTTGTGCATCTCAGACAAATAGTGTAAATGTCATGCACCTTGGCTAAATAGTGCCCAAGTGGTGCACCTCGGTCAAACAGTGCCCGAGTGGTGCACCTTGACCAAACAATGCTCGAATGGTACATCTTGACCAAATAGTGTTCGAGTCGTGCACCTCGGCCAAAAAGTGTTCAAGTTGTGCACCTCGACCAAATAGTGGTCGAGTGGTGCACCTCCACAAAATAGTACCCAAAGTCATGCACCTCAACTAAAGAGTGCTTGAGTGGTATACCTCAACTAAATAGTGCTCGAGTGGTATACCTCAACTAAACAGTGTCCGAGTGGTGCACCTCGGTCAAATAGTGCCCGAGTGGTGCACCTTGACTAAACAGTGCTCGAGTGGTGCACCTCGGCCAAACAGTGTTTGAGTTGTGCACGTCCGCCAAATAGTGTCCTAGTTGTGTATCTCAACCAAACAATGCTCGAGTCATGCACCTCGACCAAATAGTATCGGAGTCGTGCACCTTGGCCAAACAGTGTACGAGTAGTGCACCTCGGCCAAACAGTATTCGAATCATGCACCTCGGTGAAACAATGCTCGAGTTGTACACCTCGACCAAATAATGCCCGAGTCACATCTCGGCCAGTCCAATACCTGAGCTATGCCTCATGGCCAGTCCAATGTCTGAGTCATGTCTCAACCAGTCTAATGCTCGAGCCATGCGTTGCAACCAGTCCATTGTCTGAGTCGCATCTCGACCAGTCTAATGCTTGAGCTATGCCTCACGGCTAGTCCAATGTCCGAGTCATGTATCGGCCAGTCTAGCACCCGAGCCATGCCTTGTAGCCAATTCGATGCTCGAGCAATGTTTCTCAGCCAAACCTATGCCTGAGCAACATTGTTTGGCCAGTCCTATGCCTGAGTAATGTTGCTCAACCAGCCCAATGCCCAAGTCATGTCACTTGGCCAGTTCAATGCTCAGTGCCCGAGCAGTGTTGCTCGACCAATCTAATGCCCAAGTAGTGTTGCTCAGTTAGTCATATGCCCGAGCAATGTGGCTCTACCAATCATGTGCTCGAGTAGTGTTGCTCGACTAGTCATATGCCCAAGTAGCATTGCTTAGCCAAATCTGGGCTCGAGTAGTGTTGCTCGGCTAGCCCAATGCCCGAGCAATGTTGCTCGGCCAGTCCCGCACCTAAGTAGTGTTGCTTGGCCAGTCCTGCACCCGAGTAGTATTGCTTGGCTAGCCTAGTCCAGCTCCCGAATAGAAGCTCCCAGTCAACCGATAACCGAACCACTAATCCTAGCACGGCAGTCGACCCAGCCAGCAAAAGGCACCAAGCCATGCCCCAAGCCCCCCTCCACAAGGAACCCGGGGCATGCCTCGCGGGGGGGGGGGGGGGGGGGGGGGGGGGGATGATAGGACATATGGTGCATTGCGTCAACATAACACCTCGGACTCGGATGGGACGATTGCCTGATCCCCCATTGTTTGAGGTCATACAAGATGATGCCACATAGTACAGAGCCACTCTGGAAAGCTCTGAATGGTGCTGATCTGTGCAGGTCGATCGGTGCCCTCGCGGAAGGTACGAGATGAGCCGACCACCCGAGGAGTCAGTGACTATTAATAGACCATGTACGACTAACCTTTGTTCACAGGTATAAAAACCAACCTCTTGACCAACATGTAGGGTGGAACTTCAAACACTCAAACTCCCCCCCCCCCCCCACTCAACACTGACTTAAGCTTCAAATGGGTCGAGTCGAAAAATTCCTTTCGCGACTTCGACCTATGTGCAGGAACTCGACAAGGAAAGAATAGCAACTCGACGGAGGAGGAAGAGCAACTCCTTGCTCTACCTCAGGTAAATTCTGAAGATGAAGTCTAGACCTAACCTAACGCTGACTGCCCTCGTTCAAGTAGCCACATGGGCGGCTCTACGGAATCGTACTAAGATATATATATATATATATATATATATATATATATATATATATATATATATATATATATATATATATATATAGTTAGTTAGTTAATTAGTTAGTTAGTTAGTTAGTGTGAATGATTAAGATTGGAAATCACATTTGATAAATTTAAAATTTAAAAGAGATTAATCAACTTAATTGGGAAAGAAAAGTTTTGAATCAAATCCCGTGTTCCGAACTTACCTTTGTTAAAAAGACAAAAAAGGAAAAAAGATCTTCGTTACACCTAAATCTCAAGAATCACACAGCACACTACGAGTTGACATCCTCAAATCGATTTTGCCTCAGAAATCAAATCTTTTTGCACCCAAAAAGACTTCCAATCCCTCTCCGGGAAACTTTAGGGGCCGTGCTTCGGCAAGCTCTGCAGCGTATCGGACCACCTCCCGGGCGAGTGGTCGCTGCTGTTGGACGACGCCACCACCTCCACCCTTGCTTCTCTGATCATCTGCAGCACCTCCTCCGTCGGCGGCCGTTTCTCCGCCTCGACTGCCACGCACGCGACTGCGATGTCCAGCAGCGCTGTGAGCTTCTCCTCGGACGGCCCGGGGTCCTCGCCGGAGTCGTTCTTCTCCCGCTTTCGCACGGAGCGGACCCACCTGGGGATGTCGGCGCCGCGCTCCTCCACCAGGTCGTGCATGGGGGTCTTCCCGGTGAGGAGTTCCAGGAGGAGCACGCCGAAGCTGTAGACGTCGGAGAGGGGGGTGAAGGCGGGGTTGGGGAGGCGGGACTCGGGGGCGCGGTAGAAGACGGCGGCAGCGGCGGAGGAGGAGGAGGAGGAGGAGGAGGGGGAGGGTGCGGAGAGGTCGTCGTGGGAGGCGGGGAGGAGGGAAGGGATGAGGCCGTAGTCGGTGAGGCAGGACTCGAAGTCGGGGCCGAGGAGGACGTTGGAGGGCTTGAGGTCGGCGTGGACGGTGGGCGGGTTAGTCTGGTGGAGGTAGAGGAGGCCGGCGGCGACGTCCTCCGCGATCTTCAAACACGACGTCCAATGAAGCGGCTTCCCGCTTCCGGAGGGCCGCGACCCTGCACGCAACCACATCACACAGCCCGCACGCATCACGTAGCAGCTCAAGGCAGAGTAGAACACTTGAGAAAAGCTGAAGCAGTACAAGCCATGTATCGGGGACCGACCACACCGACTCGTGCCCCAAAGAGAGAGAGAGAGAGAGGAGCTCCACTGACCATGGATGAGGGAGAAGAGGCTGCCGTTGGGAAAGTAGTCGTAGACGAGGAGGCGCTCATCCTTGGCATGGAAGTAGGCACGAAAGGGCACCAGGTTGGGGTGGTGCAGGCGGCCGAGCTCCTCCATCCGCCGTCGGAACTCCTCGGCGGGCGGGCGGGACGCGTCCTTGAGCCGCTTCACCGTCACGATGAACCCCGACTCCATCACCGCCTTATACGTACTCCCCACCGTTCCCCGCCCCAGCGTCTCCGCGGACGCCCGCAGCAGTTCCTCCAGGCTGTACATCTCCCCCGCGCCGCCGCAGAACACCAACTTCCCAACATCCTCCGCCTCCCACGAGAACCCGCCCTTCCCCCCTCCTCCGCCGTCGCTGCTGCCTTCTTCGAGGGGCTTGCTGCGGCCGCCTGATCCGTGTCCGATGGATCGGCTCTCGATTAATCTTCTTCTCTTTCTCTTGTATGCCAATAGCAATGCCACTGTCAAGCAAACTGATAAGAAGAACGCCCCGGCGACCGAACCGGCGACGATGCCGATGATCCTTCTAATGCTTTTCTTGTTGGTGCGAAGTAGACGCGGAGGGATGGCGTTTACTTGGTCAAAGGATGATTTTGGACTGACAGTGGGAGGCGGAAATATCAACTTCTGGGTGCAGGGGGCTCCGATTTGATCCCCGCATAGGTTGGGATTGTCGAGGAAAGAGGAGCGGTTGAAGCGAGAAAGGGAGCGGGTGGCGGGGATCTCACCAGAGAGGTTGTTGCCGGAGACATTGAGGTAGAGGAGACTGGGTTGGTCGAGCGCCGGGATCTCCCCCATAAGGCGGTTGTCTTGGAGCAGGAGCCCATGGAGCCGCGGTAGGCCGGCCAAGGACGTCGGAATGGGGCCGGAAAGGAGGTTGTGGGAGAGGACGATCACCTTTAGGCGGTGAAGAGAGGCTATGGTGACCGGGATCCGGCCGGAGAACTGATTGTCGCTAAGGAAGAGGGATTTGAGGTTGACGAGGGGGGAGAGGTCGGGAATGGCACCGGAAAGAGAATTGGCCTTGAAGCTGAGAACGCGAAGTTGGTCGAGAGGAGCGAGGAGTTCCTGAAGCAACGTCCCGGTGAGGTTAAGGAACTCGACCACGAGCTTGGTCACTCTACCATCAGGAGAGCACTGCTTCACCCCCTTCCACCCGCCGCAGAGCTCAGAGACTGCTTCTTGGCGCCACGGCAAGGAGTCGTGAGGATCAATGGAAGACTTCAAGGCCAAGAGCGCGTCGAAGTCGCCGGTTCTCAATTCGACGTCGGCGGAAGCGCGAAGGAACGAGGACGGCAAGCAGACGATGAGGAGGAAGAAGAGATAAAAATCATACCTGGGAGAAACAGGTCGCACTTCCATTGAGAGCGACAGTAGCAGAAGATCATATATAGCAAACGAGGGGTGGCAGAAGGTGCTTCAATGCGGCGTTCTGAAGGCCGCCATGGGAAGGGGGACGAGGATGGAGTCAAGTGTAACCCGGAGTCACACTGCTTCCCGAGTAAAGGCAAAGCTCCGGTCTTCGAGCTTCGAGCTTCCAGCTTCGAGAAGAATTGTATGAGTTCTCTCCAGGTGGTTGAAGACAGCGAATCCGTCGAGGTCTGTGCTTCACGTGAGTCAGCCACAGAGAGCATGACAACGTTTCATGTCTTGACCGCTGAAGAAGACGAAGAAAATTAAAACGAACATAATTGAGTTGAAGAAAGATGTCTAAGAAGGAGTTAAAAAGAGATCGGACGGAACTCAGAGGAGAGCGACAGATGGCGGGCGCTGTTGCAACCCTGAACAGAGCTCGCGCGTCTCTTTCTCTCTCTCTCTCTCTCTCTCACACGCACACACACACACGCACTCATGAAGCGAGTGTGAGAAGTTAATGCTCCCGCCAGTAGCAGCATACGGCGACATCAGTCGCTTTTAATGATCCCGAAAGCTTTCCAGCGCGCGCGCGAGGGACCCTCTCCGTGCTCGATCGATTTGATCATGGCGGTGGGTCCACAAGGGACCCACGTCCGGGTACGACTCGGGTGGAAATGGTCGGGGGTGGGGATTATTGACGCGATGGGTGTCGTCCGGAGCCATGTGGGTGTCGGATCTGCGCCTTCGATGTGGCTGTTCTTGACGCCTCGATTCCACATGGCCTTTGGGTCCCGCCACGTGTGCCTCCTGCACCCAGACCACCTGACCGTTTTCTCCGACCAGTGTATCCCTAGCCTTTGAGGGGTGATGTGGGCTCCAAGCGGTGTCCCGCCATGGTCACCTAACCCGTGAAACCCTCAGGGGTATTTTGGTGGCCGTACACAGTTAGTCGTTGGCGTCGTCGCTTACCGCAAGGACACGGGTCGCCATCGATGGGTCCCATCCAGCCCCTTGTTGCGCCTCCAATAGTCGAACGGAGCTGTCGGGCGGGTAACCCGCAAACGAGTCATTGCGTGTTTTCGTGCTACCATGGGAACGGTATCGCATGCACGAGACACCGAGAAATGTACGACGCGGTCGTCTCGGTGTTTCGACAGCGGTGAGATTGATATCGTTTTTGTCACTTGTAGCGTCCGTACGTACATTGGCTCCACGTGAATGTGATTCGATCACTGTATGGCGTTTGGCTGCGTCCCGTGCACTCCCTCCTATGTCATACGTATCTCGTGTGGCGGGAACTTTCAGGGGTCACGCAACCGGTTCTACGCGATGAGATGAAGCCAGCTGTCAACTCGGAGCCAATTAGATTTGGACGCGTGCATAAACCCTTCGATCGTATACGTACAATACACGATACATGAAGACCCCAACTGCATAAATGCCATTGCAAGAAACTCTTGGCCGAAGTTTACTGCATTTTCTGTGATCGTGATTTATTGGCTTGTAGAGAACCAAATTGATCGAGTCATTTCTCCATCAATAGTCACATTACCACGTGAATTCAACCTTGCGGTCAAACTCGGGTCGCCAATCCAGTTTCTCGTGCTAGTTTGTGTTCCGAGAGAGGACGACAAATACTGCGTCGCCTGAAACTAAGTATTATAAAAGCCATCGACATCTGATTGATAGGACAATTGATTGGTACCACCGAGGGTACTTAAATCCGACTCATCAAACTATCAACTCGATTAAATGAGAGTTGAACATGGGGTGATACAATATCTTGTATTAAAGATCATGTGTCCTCGTTAGCACAGTATAGTTAAGCATTCATCACTCGAATCTTTTTCTACATCTAATATTATATTAAAAGTAAACTTTTGATTAAAAATATTTAAAAATTGACTAAAAAAACTCATATTTTAAAAAATTCTTATGAAATATTTTTTTAATAATCATTTTACCTTTGGCCCCATTAGATTCGTCATCGCGTCTGTCTTGCATTTCCTCGTGCCACCTTTGTCGTGCAAATTCACGATCCTAACGTGAACAAGAAGGAGATGCAAGGCAAGGACTATCATCACCTCTATGAACCTACATCACCTCCTCTATCATCTCCCTTCATCTCTACATCGTCGGACTTGTAACCCTTGCATGAAGAATGAGAGGGCGACAGAGAAGATGAAAATATTGTCATTAACTTGATAAAAAATAAATGATATATTTTAAAATATTTAATCTCGACTTAATGATAATATCCATTGTGAAGTTAATTTGGTGTAAGATTGGTGGCACACAACTATTTCAGAAAATTTTAGACAAAAAGTTCTAATATATTTTTCTCAAATAACTTGATGAGTTTGAATTATAAATATAAAATATAAAAATTCAAGTTAATAGGAGTAGAACCAACCAGCTTTTTCATCAATTTTTTTTTTTCACTTTAACATTGGATTAAATCATAATGTTACTATAATCTTCATATCTAAGGGTTACATCAAGAAAGAGAAATATACCCATTTAGTCCATATAAGTTAATCCATAAACTAACGAATGAGATGAGTGAGTTATTAATTTCAAAAAGTCTAAAACCATTTGTCTAAAACATTTAGCATAAATTAATAATAATATATTTATTAAGTCTTTGTCACTCAACCCAAAAGAGTTTAATTAGATTATTTTGATCTCCCACACTTAATTATGGTGGCTCCATGTTATGTTGGGTCATTTGACATGTTCATGCACACATCAAATAGTAAATTGAATTTGATATCCATTATCACACGACTTAAATCATTATGAACGTTATTTTAGAAAATATCCATATTTTAGATTTGTTTCAATTAATACTTTTATTTTACTTTTTAAAAATAGTACTCTTAATTTATAAAACACCTAAATTATTCTTCAATTTTTTTAAATCTATCATAGCCTTTTGACTCATTATGATTTTATGACCATCACAATAAAGACATTACAAGATATATTTGAAAACACCATAAACGATCTAAAAGGAATCTGAATCAAATAAACTATAAATCTAAAAATATAGTATTATAATAATATATGAGTAATAATAATCAAAGAGATATAATAAATATCACTTATATTATTTTAATAGTATTTATAATATTTTTAGTATATAAATAAAATACTATAAATGTTATTAAAACACTGTAGACAACCCAAATAAAAATACTATAATAGTTAAAAACTAGTTAAAAATAAGTAAAAAAATTAACAAATTAATTTTTGAGGAGTATTTTAGGTATTTTCAAATTAATATGGGTTTTCTTTAAGGAAAATCACTCAATAAAAATTACAAACCTCAATTAAATATTATTATATTAATTAAACTGATAAATAAATCAAAGCATAAAGGTTGAACACAAGAATCCGCAACTCGCGTCCCTCGCCCAGGCGGGCCATCGACACGCGATAGAATGCCGTGCGATGCGCTGTGCTCTCCACCACCGTCGGATCCACCGCCCATATCGGATTGGCCTTTTCCTCTTTTGCCTCCTCCTTTCTATATCGCGCTTCGAAAATAAACCGTTTCTCGCTCTCCCTCCTCTCCCTGGATTCCGCCACCCTCGTGTTCGATCCCGGCGAGTAAGGTCCGCTCGCCGAACACTATTAGCCCCCGCCGAGGCAACGCCTTATGGCCTCCTCGTCGGCCTTTCTTGCGCTCCGGAGCGCCTCCGATTGGTGGGATGAGGTGAACAACTCCAGCCTGTGGCAGGATCGGATCTTCCACGCCCTCTCCCTTCTCTTTGGACTCATCTCCGTCGTCGCCCTCGTAATCTCCCTCTCCCCATCTCTCGATCCCGTTTCTTGAATCTCTCTTTCAGGATTCTGAGCGCTAGGGTTTCGATCTACTAGCATTATCTTGTTGTGATTCCTGGAGTATTAGGGTTCGCCAGAACGAGAGATTCGACTGATTCAAGGAGTGCGTATTTGCTTGTTGTCGTTGTCGTCAATACTCATCTATCACATGTGTTGCAGATTCAATTGGTTAGGATCGAATGTAGAGTACCCGAGTTTGGCTGGACGACGCAGAAGGTCTTCCACTTCTTGAACTTCCTCGTGAATGGGGGTTCGTAATGCTTTTTTTCCGGTCTTTGTTTGTCTAGTACGCTTCATCTTGTTGTACTCATTGACTGCTGCCGCTCGATGACGTTATGACTCTTGCTATTTGTAGTTCGGTCTCTCGTCTTTGTGTTTCGTAGGGGCATCCAGAAAATAAACCCCGTGGTGTGCTTCATGCCCCTTTTTGGCTTTCAGGAAGCTCTACATGATGGTTCTTAAACTGTTCTAATGGCATTTATTCGGGTTTCAGATAATTCAACATATTCTACTGGATTTGCCTGGTCTTGCATTCTTTACTACATATGCTCTGCTGGTTTTATTTTGGGCTGAAATCTATTATCAGGTAAGCTTTCTGAATATCTAATCTCAGTTGCTTGCAGGTTGCCTGATTTGTGCTTATTTATTTATTTTAATGGTATTATGCAGGCACGTTCTGTGTCTACTGATGGGCTTAGGCCAAGCTTCTACACAATTAATGCGGTGGTCTATGTTATTCAGGTAATGGCAGTTAGTACTTTTTCTTAAAATGAACGTTGTCATTCCTTGCATGTTTTTTCTGTTTTTCTTGCGATAGAAAAGGATTTATACATTCCTTTCTGTTTATTGTCATGTTAAACCGAAGCTTGCTCTGAATTGTCCCTTATGAAAATATGTGGTGGATTTTAGGTTTTATCATATCAACATGAAATGCATGAGTAGTTTCTTACAAATTATGGAAACCTAAACATTTAAGAAGCATGTAGTGAAAGACAACAAAGTAGTAAGTCTTTAAACTACCGAACAGTATAGTTTGCATGTGGCTTTGGTCTGTCATAACCTATGGCAGATTTAATGGAACTGATTTATTGTATGTCACATCCTATATGGAACTTGATTTGGAGTTATGGGTGATATTTTTTGACTTTGCCAATAACATTCTTAGGTTTTGTTGCATGGAAAATAGAAGAGGTACTAGGTGCCAAGTAAGCATGGTTACCTACTTTTGTCCGCTTTGTTTATAGTAAAGAAAGTGTAATTGTTAAAATAAATAAAGGTACTATGTCCTCACTTGAGCTGTATACTCTAAAAGTCTCTTACATTCTCACACTTCACACAAATTGAAGGTCCTGCTACTCTATCCATGTGATACCAAGCAGGTCATTGTTGTAGACAATCTTCGACGTAGCTCAGTTTGAATTAAGACAGAGTGATAAAATTTTGATGAGAAATGTTGGATGACGGGGAAGAAGAGGGGCATAGTGTGGAATAAAAAAAAGCTCAACAGTTTAGGTGTGACTTAAAAGAACCCCATATCATAATAAAGTATGTATCTTGAGATATCATGCCAATTAAATGTGAGTTTGGATTGGTCTGATCATATACGAGCCTTGACTCATGGGTAAAAGCAGTTCCTCTTATTGCAAATAGCTCCATCTTTTGTTAGTGTAGACATTGTATTGAAGAACAACTAGGAAGAACACATGGAAGATCATAGGAGATCATGGATCCATATATGTCTTGTTCCATGGTTTCTAGCAAGTTTTCAAATATTTGTTGATGGTCGGAGCGGTACATGTCAACATCCCAGTGCTTGATATGGGTCAGGACTAGTCAGTACCCTTAGATCAGAGACGTCGTTGGCGAAGGAGGCGACAATGAAGGAGGATGTAGGTGTCACGATCTAACTCAAAATACTTAAGTTGAACTTTGCAGTAGTACCATTAGACCCCTATAAACTGATCTTGGTCTTAGCCCACTTTTGATATGGGACTATACCAGGGTGTTACAGTAGATGCAGAGGCAAGGGTAGAGAGAGATGGTTGACAACTTTACAGTTATTGACCAATGAAGAGGGGAGAACGCTTGTGTTAAAAAAGAGAGAAAAACTTAATTTATTCTTAAATTTTATGCCGGTCTTATTTCAATTAGGCTCTCCGACAAGGTTAGTGTACCGGACGGTTTACACTATCCCGAATTGGATTGAGCAATGTTGCTAGATCCATGTACCAGTCATGGCTTGGACTAAGAACCAACCCATAATGATCAGGATAATAACCTTGATTCCTAGGCTGTTTGTGAGTTACTGAGATGTGTATGGCACATATATCTTCCAATACTTGCATATGACTAACCTTTTGCACATGAATTTGTCTATCAATACATAATCTAATGTAGAATACAATATTTTATGGAATGAACTGACACTAAATAAAATTCCAGTTTTAATTATTCGAGCATCACAAACCTTAGATGTTGATAGTGAAACCTTAAAACAAATGCTGGCCATGTAAAAGTTAAGAGATCAAAGAGATATCAAATTTGTAATCCTTGAAGCATTTCAAGCCAGAATGATCAGCAAAGAAATAAGATATACTGTTTTAAGTGAAAGCAATTGGAAAAAAAAGGGGAGCTGGTGAACATCTTGTATGCATATCAACAGGGCTGCAGGAAGAATAGAAAAAAATAAGAGATACAAATATTTTTAAAGATTTGATCATATTAAGGTTCTAATAAAGAAAAATGGATGGAAAAGTCTCATCAAGGGCTGCTGCAGAGAGGTACTCATACAAGAGTCACACAAGTGTGCTATCAGATCAGTATATAAATCTTTGTAGGAGATTCATGATTTTTTCAATCATTGCAAGAGAGTCATGGATATCATAATGGAATTTGAGCAAGAGGATATGGGTCTCATATGGTAGTAGAAAGAAAGAACAAAAAGGTCAGAGAAGTAGTGGTGTTGAGCGGCACAGTTGCAGTAGAAGGGAGGGAAGGAAGAAAAAAGAGAGGGACATAGAGGAGACAAGAGGGAGCTTTTCTGCTTTTCAATCTGTGTGGCTTTTTCACCACCTGACAAGGGAAATCAGCTGGGTGACTTGGTTGTGGACCTTAATCTTTGCTGCTTTATTGGTGATTGGATCATCTTATTTGATTTTATGGAACTTGTTTTCCACTAGCTTGGTCTATTGTCATTAATCTCATGTAGCTTAGTGTCCAATCAACAAACCATATTATGTCTGCAACTGCAAATCCACAAAAAATTAGAAAAGCTGCTTATCTGATAATTTAAAGTTGTCAGGTTATCAGTTAACTCGAGGTGCTAGATTAGAATTAATTAGAAATACAAGATTCTAATCCATTTACATGAAAACTTCTCCCTTGATTTCTCTGAATACTGAATGAACTTAAACATTTGACAAAAGATAAAAGATATGAAAAATAAAAATAAGTCTGCACTGCCCAATATATATTACTGTATTGCTGACAAATTAACAATGTAAGTTATTTGCAACATGTTTTCTTACTTGGCTAATGTCATTATTATCCTCGACATTGCTTAAAGCTAGGAATTTTTTTCAGACTCTGTTTACCTTGATAGATCTCGCTCCTTTGTCTATGTCAATTCTATTCATGTATGAAGAATGAGTGAGTTGGGCTGATTGCTATCAGATGAAAGGCCTGCATTTCCTTTTTAGTAATCGTATGATATCTGTTTAACATGATAGTTGGTTATCCTAAGATCATTTGCTAGCATAATTTCTGCTATATAACATCTGTCTTTTCTATATCTTCTGGAAATTATTCTTCATCATCACATTGCATAATGTATGGATTTCTTCAGAATAAAAGAAACCACCCCCTCCACCCCACTAAAACAATGTTTTAAGCAACACTAGAAAGGTAATTGTGACTTTAGGTGTTAAGACTTTTGGCATAGCAGGCCTCCCTCTCCCTCTAGGAAGCCCACACGACATGCTATTAGCTCAGTGGTTGAGCACGTCCCTGATAATTGCCTCATTGTGCATGGGCTGTGAGGGCTCTCAGCCACATGGATAGTTCAATATGCTCATCAGTGCCTGACCTCATAAACCAAGCTCTACACTTGCATCAAGCTCTACGCTCACATCTACCTTTGGAAAAATAAAGGCTAATAACCTGCCTTTCTACTCCTTATATAGGAGAAAAAAGACATCATCCAAGATGCCCTTTTCATCTTTTCTTTTGGCCATTTTAAATCAGATGAGTCTGAGTAAAACTGGTTGGCTAACATACATGAGATTATCTTCTGTGCGTAACACTATGTAGAAGTTAGGTATTAATACATCAGATTAGTTCAATATTGTTTTTAAATTGTTGGCAGATCTCTCTTTGGTTAGTTTTGTGGTGGAAGCCAGTTCAAGCTATGATCATTTTATCCAAGTTATTCTTTGCAGGTTTGGTTCCCCATAATCTAACTTATGTTTCATAATCTATTGTACTTGGAACAAAATATTATTTGTTTCATAAAATCTTTAATTCTTATGGACATTTTATGGCAGGTGTCTCATTCTTTGCTGCCCTTGGTTTTCTTTTATATGGAGGGAGGTGAGTTATCTCATATGCGCTTATATACCAATATTTCCTTAAAGATCATATTTAAATTTTATGTGTACCTTTGTTTGTTTTTTTAGGTAATATGTTGCAAGGATTAAGTTTCAGTAAAAAAAAAGTTTCAGTAAATTACACTATCTTGCTGGTGTCCACAATGGTGAATGCCATTGGCATATCCTTTTGGACACCATGCAATCACACATGGAGACACAGATAGAGTAGGAAAGTGGAGAGGGGAGGAAATGGGGAAAGCAGAAAAGCAAAAAAAGGGGAGAGTGGGTACTTTGCATCTTGATGGATGAAAGTTGATTGCCTCCAGCTTTTCTCAAATAACCAGGTCATTCAATGCGGCGTTAGGTTTTAAACTTGAGCATTTGCAGTCTTGCATCACCTAATAATTATTGATTAGCTTTCCTGTTTTGTCTGTACCAATTCCCAGTTAATGGGCAAATATAAGAAATCGGCAACAGCAGCAGGTCTAAATTAAGGTTAAACAAAAAATAAAAATTCCATTCTGAAAGATGTTACCTCCAAGCATTGGCTTTGTTCCTTCTTTGTGAAAATTTTTTTTTCTAATACTCAATATGGGCCATGTTAGACATGAAATTGGAGGATTAAATCTCAAAACTGTACTTAACCTGGTTGAGTTTGGTTGCTAGCTCTACCGTGTATGCAGCCTGACCTGACACAAAAAATGCTTACTCATCCCACAAAGAAGACTTATGCTACATGATATTAGAAACAGACAATATGATTTTTTCCAAGAGTCGTAACTTTGATGTTGCCTTTATAGATGAAACTATGGAGGATTGTATTGATCAGGAAAGCTGATGAGTAGGCTATAAATATTCACATACGATTCGTTGGATTGAAAAATTTGATGATTCTTAACAAAAATATAAGCTCTCTCCCTCTGTGTTTTATTGATATTTTTGTAATTCATAGGCTTTTCTTAATGTTGAAGCGCTTCCCTGTTGAATCAAAAGGGCGACGTAAGAAGTTACAGGAGGTATCTATGAACTTTTCTACTCTTCACTTGTCAGCATATTTGCCTATATTGATTGCTTTTTTTCCCCTTGCACAGGTTGGCTATGTTACGACCATATGTTTCCTATGTTTCTTGTTGAGATGCATTATGGTAAGCATGAGAATACTTATTATCTAGCTAGGTTAATATTATATCTGTTAAATATTTGATTTGTTTTGTGTTAGCATTTTAATCATTGAATTACAGATTTGCTTCAACACTTTTGACAAAGCTGCAGACCTTGATGTTCTGGATCATCCAATTCTGAACTTCATATACTACCTGGTATGGTCCATATTTTGCAGTTCTTGGATTTAAAATAACTTGAGCTGCTTTATTTTTTCTACTTTCAGTTCATCTACATAAATTAGGGTAGTCGACTGTCTGCATTTCACCTGTATGGTTAAAAGCTGCTCCTTTTAGGGCCTATATTTCACTTATAAAAAGATTATGTGTAGCATAATAGGTGCTTCCTTTGTAATATAAGCTAGGGTCTTTCTTTCTCTAGTTAGTTTTCGTTAGTCTTAATGTTATAGATTTCCAATAATTAAGAACAAAATTAGTCGGGGCCACTTTAAGTCTCATTTGTTCTCTTGAAATGGTATCAAGCTAGTTTTCATTTTAGCCTTAATATGTTATGGGTTTCCAAGAAATAAGAACAAAATCAGCAAGGACCACTGCAAGTCTCATTTGTTGTTCTCTTGAAATGGGTTTTCTGAAGAAATTTTTTTACTGAATCTGAGATGGTTATTATTAGTTTTATGTCTAGATGCAAATGTATGTCACATTCATTCAGTGACTTGTGGGTTTCTTTTGCTTTTGCAGTTTGTTGAAATTTTGCCCTCAGCTCTAGTACTTTTCATCTTAAGGAAATTACCGCCTAAACGTGGGATCACTCAATACCATCCAATCCATTGACTTGGGGTTCCTACTTTTGTTGTTGATGAACTCACCATAAACCAATTAGTCTGCGAAGCCATTTCATGCTGAAGTTTACAGGGAAGAAATCAAGAAAACTGGCATCCCGTGATGATGGTATAACTACTCCCAGAATAGATCTGCTTTATGGGGTTTGTAGGAATATAATGATTTGTTTTGAAGTCCAATAGCAATGTAAATATCTGCACGATAGTTCATTGTTTAGTTTATCCTGCTTACTAATTCTGTTACTCTGGTTGTCATGTGATGTTCTATGGACACTCTCAAACTACTTGCTACCATCATATAAGCGATTACTTTAGTAACATGGTAATTATTTAGTGAAGATCGATACATCTGTCACACTCTTGATACTTAAGTATCTACATTTGAATTAGTTTATCTTTTTATCAATTGTATTCCTAAACTATTGTACTTCTTTTCCAAGCTTTGATCTTTTCATTTGCTAATAGGCCTTTTTCTAGATCAACATGTTCAGGTACCATGAAGTTGAACACCAGAATGACAATTCTGTCTCCATGAAACTATGATAATACATTATGGTGGTCAGGATCTTTGAAATTTTCTGATGTCAGGGAAAATCCAAGAATCCCAGCTAAATGTTTAGATTCTTGGACCAGGTTTTGACGAACCATTACCAAACGTCAGGCAACACCGAACACTCTTTGCTTTAACTATCGATCTTTTGGTAGTGTCCTTGTGACTAATTATTGCTATCAAAATTGAAATAAATGAGTGCTTCACACGAGGAACACTTTATTTTGCCAGCAAATCATGTTTCTGCATAACTCACGTCCTAAAACACGGAAGAAGCATAAAATGTTTCGCATACCTTTTCTGCTGCTGATGTTTGAGCTCGTTGGAGCGAGGAATGCGTGTTTCTTCTCCTGAGTTGGGTGGGTCTCCTACATTAACCGCCTCTCCATAAACTAACAGTCTCTCTGAGTGTTGAATGTTAGGTCGAGCTTGGTGACCATTTCTCTCGAAGTTGTAGATGATAGATGTGTTCATCAATAACGCTCCCGGTGTTGACAAACCATAACACGTTACGACATTGACATGTTACAGCTCTCTTCGTTGAAAGCACCACTGGTATAATGATTGTCACTATCTATTAATCTGATAGTGCCGATCTCGCTATCTTTACAGGTTAATATTAAGCACATAAATAAGTTTCAAGTTTTTTAGATTTATAAATATTTTAATGTCAAACTTTTTTTTCGGTAAGAATATTGTCAGATCCATTCGAGATTGGAGCACGGTCAGATCAATGAATCAGATCCTGCGACATGATGCAGGTCCATGTTGGTGATTCGGTTTGATTCAGTTGATCGTTGACCGTATCACTTGTCATTCAACCAACTCAAGTTCTAATTTTGACTTCGACTAGGCCAATTCAGATTCGGATCTCGCATCTGTGATCCGGGTCCACAATGTTTCGACAAAAACCAGCGGAACCCAACTGACCCGACAAGCCCCCGTCACGTGACCTCCACCACTGGAGAAGCCACCAATGAGATGCCGCCTTATCCTTGATGCCATATTACACTTTAGATCCAACGGTCAGGCGGATCCACCTCATTAGCCCAAGTCCAAACCAGCCTTGCCTTAGCTTAACACAAAGGTCACGTTCTATTTAATTTCCGAAACACCACTCTCTCTCGGCGCTAGTCGCTGTTCAGTAATATTAAGTGATCTACAGCCTCTTTATAGAGAGAGATTGTTATTGTGGTTTATCAGGGACCTATAAAAGGGGAAAGAAACTAGAAACTCCTTTCTCTCTCTCTCTCTCTCTCTTCGCCTTCTCTCTCTCTCTCTTTCTCTCGCTCGCGCAGCCGCAGGAGCTTTCGCCTTTCTTTCCCCCAAAAGGTGAGATTCCCCCATGCCAAGCCCTGGGGCTGATTTCACGCCTATAAATTGAGATCACATACTCTTCTCCTCGGATCTGCCAAGATTTGCTATCTCAATCGTTGTCTCTCACGCCCCGACCCGTTCCTGAGATCTTAAATTTTCTCTGTCCTGTGCCCTAAGCTTCGGATTTACCTTTCTGCATCTCGTATCTGGATCTGCGACCACGAGGTTGTGATCGATCGTTATCCCTTATTTCCTGCTGAGAAGAGCTTGAGAAGTTCGGAGATGGAATCTGACGGCGGGCATGAGGCAATCCAGCCGGTGACTGCGGAGGAGGAGGCGCTGAAGCGGAACACGGACTGTGTCTACTTCTTGGCGTCACCGTTGACCTGCAAGAAGGTGGATTTCCTTTTCTTCTTGGCTTTTCCTTTGCTTTTAGCTCTTAATGGTGGTAAAGTTGCAGTCTTTTCGCTTCAGCCTTGTCTTCTTTTATTTTCTTTGGCCTGATATGTGTAATCCTCGTGTGGGTTTGCTATGAATCCTGGCCGGTGGTTGGTCTTGGTGATGTGAAAACATGAAGCTGAAGTTGGTTGCTAAAAGTTAAGGTTTGAAGCGCATTTAATTCAATTTATAGTCATGTGATGATAGCGAGATTAAAAACTTTTCGTAGACAACCAACAAATTATGGGAAAAATATATAGTTTGTTGTGCTTGTCCCCGTGAAAGGTGTCAACGATAGGACAACCTGTTTTGCCTTGAACTTTTTTCAGCTTGGAGAGGTTAGTAATGTGTTGCCTATTTTCCCTACAGTATCATCGATGAGGTTGCCTGTCAGTGAGAATTACAGTCTGACTGGCAGATTGGAAGGTCACCTTAGTTACATCTTACGAATAGTTTGATAAGTAGTTGCTCTTGTTATGTGGTATACCTTAGCATCAGTCAAACCAATTATGGGAATTTCACTTCATTATGCAAAAATACATATTGATCAAACTAATGAAAAGTCAGTCGTTCACATATTAGATATTTTATCTGGACTCAGTTGACATAGTATGTTCCATACTGTTAATTATTTATGTTTTATGGGTCACTTTGGAACATATCGTGCTGGTGAACCTCAATTCTGATAGAGGGTTGAGGCAACGCTGAAGATTATGATAAGCTGAAATTGTCAAAGAATAGTGTATAAGTCCATCCACCCTTGAGAGTGACTCCCCGAGTTTCTCAGGGGCAAGGCCCATGTGGTTTCAGGTTTGATTTGTGACAAAGAATATGTATTCATTGTTTTTAGTATATTTTGCACATGACACCTTGCAGAGACCATTTGGTCTTGGGCAGGGAAATGAGAAATTATTTGACGGGGACCAGCATACGCTAATCTTATTGAGGGCAATCAACTTAAATTGACTTATGCAAGGAACCTGTATAAACATTACTCTAATATCTTTTGAACTAGTCATTTAAATCTCTTATACAATCAAACATTTTGAATAAACTTTTGTGGTCTTGGGATGGGACCATGTCAACCCATTAGTACTTTTTGTTTTATTATGCCATGTGTTATAATTTTGGCATATGTTGCATGTTTAAATCACTTTGACCACTTTATCTATCTACTTTGTCTTTCTCTCAGTCAGAGTGGGATCATTTATCAAAGTTCCATGAAATTTTTTCATTATTGAATCTTGTGGAGTGTTCTTAAGTTTTTCTTTGCATTAGAGGAACCTTTTTTTATTCTTTCTGTCAGGTAGAACTCTTAAGTATGACCCTGACATTTGCTGATAAATGACAATCTCATTTTAACTCAGTGAATATTTATTACTGAGGTATAGGATTCAATCTCTTAATCTGTGCATTCCCTATCTAAATATGTTTTTCCTTGACAAAACCCACGTATATGTCCTTTGTTAATTATTATCTGTAATTATATTGATAGAAATTTTTTTATGACTGTTGCTTATTTTTCAGTGGATTTGTATGTATCAGACTTGTGCTTTACTTTTTTTTTGTGAATTATCACACATTCATATCAATTTGATAATCATCTTTGAACAAAAAATAACAGATGTTTTCATCATTCAGGGGGGTGAGTGTGAATATCGTCATAGTGAGGGTGCCAGAATTAACCCCAGAGATTGCTGGTATTGGTTAAATGGTAACTGCCTGAATCCAAAATGTTCATTTCGCCATCCGGTAAGTCAGTTGTACAGTTTCATTTGTTATGTAGTATATATCTGCATGAGTTCATCAAAATGCTTGAAAGGACACTTTAATTTACGATGGTGTGTAAATGACCCCTTGGTAGTTCTTTTCATGTCAAAGCAAACTTTTTGCTTATATCGAATATGCCTTTTCAGTTTGAAAGTATGAAATGTTGTAAAATTATAAAATTGTTGATTGTGGGCTTCCAAATGAGATTAGAACCTGTTAGAAGCAAAGGAATTTAAAGGACCAGAAAAGCCCATTTAAGAAATCTTTTAGAACATAAGTGATCATTCTATATTTAGTTAATCTAGGAAAATCCTGATTGCTGAGACCAAGGAAATTGCCTGTGAGTTGCACCCTCTTTCCTTCACTTCTGTTGAGGGGAATTACACACTGACTTTTACAACCTATATCAATACTGCACTGCCATTACTCATCTTAAATAACGAATGAAAGTGCACATCCATTGATTGCCTGTGGTCTTTGTGCTTTTCTGTTTTTTTTCTTTTCATTTGCTATCATAGTCAATGGGGTTCTTATTGCTGTTGGTTTTTCAGCCACTTGATTCCTGTTTTACAATGCCGGCTCCAGTGACTACCTCTAGACCAATTCCACCTCAAACTGCAGCAACATCAAACCCTGCTGCACGTTCTCCTCCTGGTAACATCAATAAACAGATTCCTGGTAATGTTGGTAAACAAGGTGTTCCCTGCTACTACTTTCAATGGGGGCAGTGTTTGAAAGGTGAAAGGTGTCCTTTCATGCATGGGCCACAGGCATCTAGCAGTGCTGTTTCCCAGCACAATGCAACAACTTCTGCATATCTTGCTGAATCACCACAAACAAGTAAGAAGGGTACACAACAGAGCACTAGTTTGCAATGGAATGTTGCTGAACTAGATAAATCAAGGGTGGCTGTTAACATGCCAGTTGAAATGCCACCTGCTACAACAAAAAATGTTACCAAAGCTGAGAATGTTATTAACAATGAACCATCAGCAAACAAATTATTGTCACCGTATTCATTGAATGATGAGCCTTCCTTACTGCCACAGATGACTCTTTCTGTTGGCAGTGGCTATACTCTAAGCCAGCCATGGAGTCATCAGGTGCAGCCTTGGCATGAGAAACCCGAGAATGTTAGGGATACTGATGAGTTCTTGCGGGAACATTCTCCTGGTTTTGATGTGCTTGTGGAAGATGATAGTAGTCACCCTGATTACTTCCACAATGAAGATAACTTTAGAAGGGTGTCAGCTCATGATGGACAGAAACTTGAACCTGAAGATGATTACGACAACCACCACAGGCATTACGAACCTTTGACCAAGTTTGACAGGGATCGATACAATGCCATAGGCAAAGATGACAACTATGAAAATTGTGGCTTGGAACCAAAGACATTTGATAGGAACTTGGGCAAACCATCATCACTTGAAAGAAGAGTGCGTGACAATGAAAAAAAACTTGATGAGGCAGATGGCTCGGATTTGCGCCATCAGCTACTTAAACAAAGAAGGCTTACCGGTTCAGGGTCTACTGAAAGTCCTCATGGTCGTCATGAGCACCACCGGAGGGATGACCGCCACGCTGAGGAGAGGGGTTATGGCCGTCATTCTAGAGATCAAAGACAATTGCCTGTAAAGAGTTCCATAAGCACTCGTCTGCAAGGTAGAATTACATTCCCTGGAAGATCTTCAATTGAAAGGGCCAGTGATTTGCACTTGGAGAAAGAGAGAGGCAGGAGACCTCGAGGAAGATTGTCACCAACAAGACAAATAACTTACCAGCTGAGACATCCGGAAAGAATAAGACAGCAACAAAGCGAGGATTTTAACAAAGATACAAGGAATACTAGAAACAAGCCAACCAGAAGAGATGACACTAACTCTCTAGATTTTGTTGGTCCAAAATCTCTTGCAGAGCTGAAAGGTGCAAAGATCACTGGGAGTTCTGATGTGCAGTCGATCACAAGTACAGTTGCTAATACCAAACTGAACAAAGAGAATTCTGGAAAAGTAGAGGGGCTTCAGGAATCAGAAAATTCTCCATCATTTGAAGGTCCAAAACCACTGAATGCCATTCTGAAGAGGAAACGGGAGTCAGCCTATGTGGATAGTGAAATTTCTACTTGCCCATATGAAAACAACATTGGTGGTGGAGAATCTGCTATCAATAGTTCTGCACAGGCAGCAGTTGTAAATTTGCCACCAGTTGCTTTACCGGAAGTAGAAAAGGAAGGCAACTATAGAATTGATCACGACGAGACACACGAGGTTAAAGCAGTTGAAGAGGAAGTGCAGGAGGAAGAAGAGGAGGGTCTGATCCCTCCAGAAGACAAGGAGCTAAATTACAACGATCAGTCATCCGCCAAAGCTGGTGCTGTTGAAGCTGAAGATGGCATGGATTTGGAAAATGTGGAAGATGAAGAGCTGGAAAATTATGATCAGAGAGATGAAGACTTCGAGTATGAAGCAGGGGGGGCAGAAGATGGCGAGAACACATTCCAGGATGATGAAGACGAGTTTGATGATGAGGACGACTTTGCAAGAAAGGTCAGTGTCATGTTATCCTGAAAGCAAAGGTAATGGTAATCGGTTTTGCTTGCCGGTTCTTGAAGAACCTCAACCACCTCCAATCTAAGTAATCTACAAATGTCTTGGAAGATATTGATGGCGTTCACATATTTTATAAGCTCACAGCGGCAACTCCTTAGGTTCAAATTTGATGAGAAGGGGCCAAGAGGGAAGTTGAGAAATTTCAGAAGACATTATTTAGAGGATTTCGACTTTGCTTTCTTCCTGATTTCCTAATTATGGGTTCTTCAGAACCCAGTTTGTATCATATGCCGTGCACCAAATGGATCGGTAATGAATCACCCTAGTGGGGTATCTTACAGCTTATCAAATCTGATCTATTCTCTTATGGTACTGCACCCTGGAGAGCTTCATGGAATCCAAACCGGAATATACTCTACTAGAAAATCATGTTGAAGACGAGAAACTATCATGAGAAATCTCAAACCATGTTTCGGTTACCTACATCATCAATCCTTACAAGCAGGTTTGTTCAGTTGGGATGAAGAAACTTATTGCATTAATCGTTTCTCCGTGCTCTGTTCCTTTTTATATTGAACTACAAACGTCTTTATATATACACATTTCAAGCATAAAAGTGTTCTGATTTGAATTGCCAAGTTTAGTGGAGCATTAATTTTAATTTGAGCTTTAAATGACTGCGTCAATTATAATCTTAACTATTTAATCCCTTCAGAGGTTGCATGCACAAGTCTTATATTGGAACAAAAAGACCGTAGGTTGGTTTCGCAGGATGTTCTGAGAGCGTTTGTGAGTTCTTCAAGAAACCTTTATTTGCTAGAGGATTGTGTTCTTTCCTTCGATTCCAGCCATTTACTAAAAGCCAAATGATACGATTTCCTTCGGGAATATATGCATATTTTTAATATGTATTTAGAAAAAAAAAAAGAGTAGTGAATATGTATTCAGTGTTGTTTGATGAAATTATAATTTGATAAATTTATCATTTTTAATATTTTAATATTTATTAAAAATAAACATATTTTTTTTATTTAAAATTAAAAAAAATAAATAAAATAAGATATATAATAAATAAAAATATAATCGTATAAATTAATATTTTAAAATAAGTAAATAAAATTTATCTTTTAGAAGGCATATATTATATTAATTTTTTACTAAATAATATTGACAATGTTATAATTTTAGATACTGTCATAAGTTACTTTGAAACCTTAAAAAAATATATTAATATTTCATAAATATTATAAATATTATAAATATCAACTCATATTTAAAATATGTATCGATTTTTATAATATTTTTTTTAAATTTCAATGAGGCTTGTGTTCTTTTTTTTAGGCTCACGGTATTATTTTATCACAAATGATCTCAAAAATATAATAATACCATCCACAAGTACTTTTAACTAACTTAACTAACGGTATTGGTTTATCGAAAATGATATCGAGAATGTAATAATACCATCCACAAGTACTTTCAACAATCAAGGCGTGGATAGCATAAATTGCATCCACGACAGGAAGAGACACGCCTGGATGTCTTCCTATGCCTTTCGCATCTTTGAAGTGCAGATTAGCCATTCTGATTATCGCAGTTCAGATGTGTATCAAAACTTTGGTAGCTAAAAGAGAATAATTTTAAAACACTTTAATGGCAAATATATATATATATATTTCTATAAGTGAGTTGACGAAGATAGATGTCAAACCCAAAACCTTGAGATAAATAAACTATTAACGTCAAATTCTTTACAAAGTAAGTTAGTTATCATCTTCAAATATATATGTATTTCAATGCCATGTAATCACAACGATTATTTTGACAATTTGTAAATAAGGAACTCAGTAAAAAAATATCACAGGCATTCCATAGTTATTTAGCTACAGATAGGGAATATGTCATCTAATAAACATCTGATTTGCTTATGAACATCAGATTCAATTATCCAACTCTTACAAGGTATTAGGAGATAACTGTATTGATAGATTCTGTCCAACAGATCCTACAGAGTCTCAAAAGGTTTTAAGTTCTAATTATTACCCATAGGATAGATAAGTCACTAACATCAATCTAAATAAGCTGCACCCCGAAAGTGTTCAATCCGTTCACTGCACGTATGAAACTATTCAAATTTCTTAATCAGTGAGAGATCATGCAGCATTTTCTCGATCGCATCATCTTCAAGCATCCGCCCTTTGCTCTGAGTTAAAAAGGACATTTATGGAAATGATAATCAGTTGCAAAATATCGTCAAACTCTACAACCAAAATTAGATCGTGAAGAAGTGAAGGTAAGGAAATATCAAGAGCTACAAATTACTGCAAACAAATCATAAACAGAAAAATAGCATGATGATGTGCTATTTGTTGTCACAATAATTCCAAAGAATGGGCACACGATGGGTCCATTCATGACTTGAATGTTCTATAACAGCAACTAATCAAGGAATGGATATAGGACAATAACTTGAGTGTTAGTACTTGAAAGCAACTTCCCTTGATTATCTTCAATCAAAATTCAGGTCATTTTGTATTCAGACAAACTGACAAAGTCAGTCTTGCATGTCAAAACTGTCTCCAACCAATCACTTTTATGTTTGAAAAATTATGCAAATGTTTTGTTGAACTGCAACAATCTCATTAATTACATTGATTCTACCCACTGATCCAAAAGCAGGGGAATGTATGATCCTTTTCGCATAAGTTCTATCCAACAATTCAAAGATGGAATGTGTGTATATGATCCCTACATCATCATCAAAAAAGCTACCCCATGAAAGTGGTTTGTATCATGTATCTAAGGTGACTAAATGGGGGACACTGGAGGCTGG
This sequence comes from Musa acuminata AAA Group, assembly GCF_036884655.1. Taxonomy (NCBI): domain Eukaryota; kingdom Viridiplantae; phylum Streptophyta; class Magnoliopsida; order Zingiberales; family Musaceae; genus Musa; species Musa acuminata. The sequence continues at coordinate 7,378,780 of NC_088349.1, forward strand.
CCCATGGCATTTTTGGAGAAAATTATGGGTCCTGACGTCATGACTGTTGAAGCATGTAAACAGGGTGATGCGAATACAAATTTCAATTGTTGAAACTGCACTTATGGGCTAACAAGAGAGGAAAACAGTAAGCATCGTTGGAGTTCCTCTATTTGAAGATTTTGTATAGTGCTCAAAGAGAAAGGCTATTGAATAGTGACAGTTTCTAAGAAGTTTATAAAGTTTCTAGAGGAGAAAACAAGAAATCACTAAAAAAGGAATCAGAAGTCCTTGTTTCTCACTTTGCTAAGGAACTGCAGCAAGGTTTGGTTTCTCTTCTCAAAAGATACAGAGAACTACCTTTCACCAAAGGAAAACAAGTGATTCAATTAATGATACCCTCATACCTCTAATTGTGATGGCTATAGCAGAATGTACAGCAAAGCTGATTGTTACTATGTCACAGAATAATCTTAAACAGGACAATGAGGAGAACATTAATACTTCCAGGGGTGCAGTGATCAAGCACATGCAGCACAGAATGAAGAAGCTAACAAATACATAAACACATGAGGAAATAAAGGGAAAAGGACTATTGCAAGCTGAAGTCAGTAATGATGTTAATGATGAAAATATGATCTTGACTGAATTACATAAAACGAACAATAAAGGCAACAATAAGAAAAGGTGGAGGACAGGCCTGCCTTGTCAGCAAACTGTTGCAGTGTGGAGCATGGAATAAGCATTTGATTGGAGTAATTATTTCGATGAAATAACTATAGATTATTAATTGATATCTCCAGCATGTCATGTTTCAGAAGGTTCATAATGATTACTTTAGATCAGAACTCTCCAAGATAAAACTTGTGACAAGGAACCTCCATGAGAGAGAAAGATGGTAAAGCTGAAGAACTGCTCATGGTAGGGCACATTCTTACCTTGATAGATGGGACAATTGCAATAGCTTCTTCAACAGTTTCAGGACAGAGATTTCCAAGCACACAAAGCTGCAAATACCAAGCAAAAATTAACAAATGATGAAAATGTTATCCAGATGATTCTGGCATGCTTCAGCCAACAACTAAGTAGGTCCATACCTCAAATTCAGCCAACTTATATCTGCTTAACACTCTGATAATTCAGTCAAGGGGTAGCAGTACTGATTTTCAAGATAAACAAATTACAAGAAGATGCAATAAATTAAGATATTGAACCAAACATTTACAAGTAAAGTGGCTCAAATTCTAACATCTCATGCACCAATGCTAGCTTAAAAAACTATCTAGATCTTTCCATTATTGAGTGTACAGATTCAAGGATACTCTCGGACTTGTCTCACTGCATCAGGGTTCTTGTAGCGGCTAAAGCGCTTCACATACTGCATTGACTTTTCAAACACCCTAAATTATGGAAATGCAACTAAAATGTCACTATTAAAAAGCGAATACCAAAGCATGCATGGGAAAAGGGAAGTGAAAAAGACATAATAATATAAGTAACAAAAACACTCACTGGGATATCTGGTTTGTAGGATCATCTGATGTCTGTTGAAGCTGGTCATATTTATGGTCCAGAATACGTGCAACTTCACAGTTCATCAAACACTTTGCCTTCAAAAATTCTGGAATGTTGCAGAAATAATAACAGTAACATCCATTGACCAGTAAAATAATTTACCAAGCAAGAAAACGTATGAAAGTTAAAATAACTAATTCTTAATGATGATATTAAACAAGGTAATGCAAAAATATATTCGGATGAGTTCTAACACACAATACATACAGCTCATTTTCCTCCTAAAAGCATACAATCACAAACAACAGATTGAATTTTTAAATAAATCATTAACATATTATTCCTAGTGTCTCAACATTAAACCTTTCGCCTTATCTAATAAGTTAATCTACCTCTTTTTCCAAGTGCAGCATGTGAGTATCCTCAGGGATATGTAAGTTACTAATCAAAAGGGGAAGATAATGTTTAAAAGCTTTACAATTAATCTATCAACACAAAGATCAGGGTTGGAATCTCTAGCACCCTTGACATACATATGGGCGAAATTGGATCAGCAAAAGCAAGACGCCATAAAAAGGACTTCTCTCTGTTCAAAAGCTCATGATTATGAGGAACATGCATATAGCCAACAAATGGCAGGTCATGGAAGTCTCATCCGTGCTTACAAAACTCAAGGGAAACATTCTACAACCATAAGTTAGTCGATCAAAGATTTGCAGAAAATCTACAATAGAGAATATCAAAGGTAAACCAACACAATTGGATGGACGCGCGAGATATATCACCATCGACGGATGTCACAGGTGCGATATAACATCCCCAACAGGAACTAGCAGATGAAAAGGTGGATATGAGGAATCGCTCACCTTCGCCGATCTTTAGTTCGGCGGCGTTCTCTTCCTCCTCCCCAGACATGTTCGCCCGGCAAAGAAACTTGAAAGATTCCTGGAGAGCAAATAAACATCGGAAACGCAATCGATGATTGCTAGGTCGGAAAAGAAACAGATTCTACCCGAAGGAGGTTCAATGGCTCGCAACAAGAGACACACAAACAGAGAGAGAGAGAGAGAGAGAGAGAGAGGCTCACAGGAGGCGGAGACGAGGGAACGAAAGGTGGGCGTCGACGGAGTGGATCGACTTCTCTGCGCGCAAGTGAAACCCTCGACGTAGGGTCGTCAAATACAAAGAAATAAGTTTCATATCAATTTCCCGAAAAGTCCTTTTTCGGAGTATTTGTTCTCATTTATGACCTCTTTCTTCCTTCGTGTCCTGTAAATTATAATTATATATATATATATATATATATATATATATATATATATATATATATATATAAAGCCATTACATCAAGTGGGGAAATGAAGAAGATTATGAAAAAATGATTAAAGGGGTATGCCCTGCTGCCAATTTATTTGAATGGAAATGATGTACTTTTTTTTTAGTTACATTCATCTAGTGCTAAATCAAACTGATTATTTCTTTAAATAAGCTTACAATTTATTATTATTATTTTTTGCTACACTAATGGTATTATAAATCTCCACCAACCTTAATCATAAATCCCGTTATAGGTTATCAGGTTGGGTATATGTATGATATATTCTTTTGAAGATTTGAATGATTTTGGATTGAAACTAACATTATTGTTAATGGATGACAATATGTTATCAAATTAAGCTTCGGCATACCCACAATGAATGAAAATTAAATCTTCTGCACACCGACTAAAATTAAGCTTTTTCTTAAAGGCTTCAAATCAAAAGATAAAAAAATAAAATTTTCATAATATCCGTATGATACACATGCCTGGTGCGTAGGCCATCCATACTACACATGCCTAGCCTACATACGCTCATAATATATCCAATGAAACAGAAAATAATGCCATAGAGGAACAGAAACAGAAAATAATTGTAACTTGCTAGTTAGAAGTATAATGGTCGTCTTATCAAGATAACAAAAAGCACGAGATGAAACTAAACACTCAGGAAACTGGTTGATCTACAAAGGCTTCATCAGCAACTTCCATAAGCGGGCTTGATTGCCTAAACAATCCTTTGTCTGTGGATGTTGAATCGTTTGTTGCACAGCAAATGCAAATTTCAAAGTGCAGAAATGAACTTTTGAATCTTTGACTGTGCTCGCTCCTTCTCTTCAGGTCCATCAAGATCTCCAATGTTATCGTGATACTCCTGTACCAAAGAGTTAGGATTGATTGTATATCAAGCATATTAGACCGACAAAGTATGCCTCGACAGACCATAACTCTTTGTTTCTCTCTTATTTCGGTGGCAGCCGATGTGTTAAATGAGATGATAAACTCGTATGATCAGAAAGATTATGCAATTAACTCTTTAGATCGCAGTTGTATAATCATTGTTCAAGGCACTTAGCATTGTCAAAAAATATCGATCAATGTACTGATTATTTGCTGCAGCTTGGACTCGTGACTTCCACTGTTATAGATTCTAACAACTCACCGATAAATGAACCAGCTAAATCAGACAGGATACCAAGTTTAAGGCTTGTGGTGGCAGTAATGTTTTACCTACATATGGTACATTGGTATAGCTCAGACGGTACTGGTACGGTATCCAAAATTAAAAACCTTGGTCATAACTAAAACTATTAAAAAAATATGCTAGCAGGCACTAGATGTATGAGTGATGCACTAAACACCATTTATTCTGAAAAGTGTAAGATAAATGTTTGTGCATCAATGCATACCTGAAGTATGCATCTCACATCCTTCTTTGTCAATTTATTCTGCTTAAGTAGCAGCTCAATCCTGTCTCTCATCCTCGAATGACTGAAGCCAACAATAACCTCATATCAAAACTAACAACCAGAGATTTTAAAAAGCTGAAAAGTGGATTTTTCACATCTAACTTACTCAGAAGACCAGAGATGTCCCAGTATAACAGCAATCAACTGGAATTATGCAAGTGAAGCGCTTTAGTGCAGGAAGAAAAAATGGTGAATAGATGACGCCAAGAATCCAGAAAAGAGAAAATGACAAACAATCATGATCGTGTGCTTACTTGAAGAGTATAAAGCCCAGCTTCGAGCTTTCGGTTATATCGCTCCTCTTCATCAATCTACAAATATTCAGGGTTAGCTATTGCACCTATAATGAGCATTGGAAGCATTAAAGCCTGATAAGATAGGGACCTCTAAATCATCCAATTGAAGTCTATCAAGTCTTTCAGTCTCAGCTTTTATTCTGTCGGAGTACCTGCAAATTTTCAGAGATAAGGATCCACCACTAACAGCAAAGAATGCACCTGCTTCAGAAATGCATTCCATGGAGATGATGTATGCAAGATCCCAAACTTTACCGCATATAAAGTTCCATTAGTCGGTCTATCTTTTCACATTCGTTTTCTACAAATTTGCTCAACAATCGTTCCCTTCTTGAACCTCTCAGAATACCACCTGCAGAGAACCAACTCCACTTTCTAACCATGTCTTACATGATTTTACCATAAATAGCTCAAATGTAACTGCAAAAACTACAGACATATATATATATATATATATATATATATATATATATATATATATATATATATATATATATCCTAAAGATACCTGAATACCAGCATAGGAGTATCTTGCATTGTATCATTAGAAAAAGCAGGACACAAGTTATTTGATATAGAGAAGAATTAGTAACAAGTGATTTGGTATATTTCTGGTAGAGAAATAATATCTTGGTGACAGTTTCCAGCAGCTAATACTTCAGCATTGTGGAGTTTGGGAGATCTGGAGCAAAGATCAGATGAGGAAAAGCACTAATCATACTTATGAATCAGAGGTTGTAATGCATGTTACTCCTATGATGTACAGGAAATACTTTATTCACACTATAAATATTAGAAAAAGGAACTGATATATATTATGGAGAAAGCCACCGATTTCTACATGAGCAATATTGTGGAAAAGGAATAGGAAGTATTTCGTATATTTTACAACCCATCCTAAAGTTTTATTCCGTAACAGAGACTTCCAAAATAGTGAGTACAGCTAGGATTAAAAATGGAAGATGAAAGTTCAAGATGAAATTCAGTGCAGAAATGTGCACAAAAGGTAATGAATCTGTTGTTTGCCTTAAAAAAGGCAAGCAGAAAATGATGTTGTACATCAAAATTCACAAAAAAAAGTCAAAATTTGGGCAGACAATTTCGATGGGTTAAATGGTAGACCCTAATTAGGGGGGCCAATCTTCAAACTTAAAGGGGCACAAATGTGACAAACACAGAAATAGATGGAGATCTTCAGTCTTCTACAGATGTAGTGGCCATGGAACCAGTCAAGTTAGTATAATTTTTTTATAGTATAAAATTCATATACATAAAATATATATATTAGGTGAACTGATGATCACAAGCCAATCCCACAGAGCCTGTCTAATAATAAGGTCAGGTCAAGATGATGATACCATTAACACCATCTTGACAGTTTTTTCAGGTCACACGATCAGGATCCAACACTTCTAACGCTACTTTCACTTTAGTGATATGGACTGGATCACATGACTTGAAGATGAAAAAGCTTGGAATGTCAGACTAAACTTGAGATAGTACCAAGAGCTTGAAACAATTAAACTTGACATAATGGAAATACACAACGGTGTTCAACAACAATGAACGAAAACATTAAACAGACCAGACATCTTTGAGCATTATACTGGACAAAAATCCATCATACGATGTTTCAAACAACAAATCAATTCAATTGGTCCTCAGAGAGATCTTACCTGGCATAATTTCCATTTTTCGAGTTCCTAAAATAGGAAGTTAGTTTCTTGTCATCTTATTGGTTTTTTTTTGTTTTGAAAACTGGCAGAACTTGAATGTAACGTCTAAACTTCAAGAGAAAGTGTCTTATTCATCATAGGCCAAGGGTCTAGCATATTTTATTTGGTAGTTTTATAAGTTTTATAAGCAAAAAAATTCTAACTTCTGACTGTAGCAATTTATGAAAAAATATCCATAGAACACATAAGAAAAGACAACATTACCAATATATATTTCGTTATCAGTTTCTTTCCCACTCCAAAATACTAAACATCCATAAAAAGAAGAAAAGAAAAACAATAAAATGATGGATTTAACTTGCCTTACCAAATAACGATGCAATGAGTGAAATAAGGCGCTCCTCTAACTCCTCCTGGTAGCTCTCTTTCTTCTTTTTCTTGCTTACTGGAATCTGAATGGTAGTGGAAATTACAACATGATTAGATGAAAGCAGGAAGGACAAAAGAGTGTATAATCCCACAGTAGAAAAAGAAAGAGGGGGGCAACTCAAACAAAAGGATGTTTTACTACTCTTCAAGTTAACTATAGTTCCACAAATAAACCAAAGGCATATTGCAAACTCAAGGCGATTTTAATAAGCAAAATGCTGCCTTCAGAAAAAACCAAGGATAACATGCAACAGAACTGTTATGTCAAAAGCAGTATCAACCAATTACATAAACTTCGAGAAATCTGTCCTAGGTTTCATCCTTTGCTCATACCAAGATTTGATTCATAAAGCAATCCAAAATAAAGCTTGGGAAAGAACAAGATAATGGATCATTGAGGAGACGTGATAGATCTAAAACTTCATGATGGTAACTTCAAGAAGAGAAGGAATGTTATAAAAAATGCTAAGATTTTTAAAGTAGAAGGGCCTAACTTTGTTGTCTCTTGACCAATAGCTTTAAACAGATTTTATTTCCTAGCTAATAGAAGGACTACTCAGTTTTTACTACAAATAAAATGAAGGAGCTGCTTAGGTACTCCATTGAATGCACCAAAATAGGCTGACCTCTACTATTTTATTCTGAAGGCCACCTCATGGGTAGCTTTGGATTTTCTAGTTCCTTGAGTAGGAGCAACATAACTAAAAGAAAAGCAAATGAATTGAAAAATTCTCAATCTTGGCAACATTATATGGCATTTCTCATCGATTGAAAAAAAACTTCTTAGCTTTGGTTACACTTGACAAGAAATGCGACTATAAATTGACCTTATGAATCACAGACAAACTAAGTGTGGTGAGATACAGATGCAATCACTCAAGAAGTAATTCTGGGCAAAGCTATTTCTTAGAGCTTTAGCAAGCAAATACAGCTGTGATCGCAACATCAAAGTACAAGATATATGGATGCAAAGGGCAAATAGAAGAATGGAACTTGCCTTACCCATGAACGCTGCGAAAGCTGTCTTCAAACCCAACACATCCACAAACCGCTCACATGCTGGAGGATACTTCGTCATTGCAAAATCGAGCGCCCTGATCGAAGACCCATAAGCAGACTTCTTCTGCTTCATGATGATGATCATGAGCTCTACGCCCTCTGACTTCAAGAACCTCTCCTTGTTCTCCATTGGCATCAGCAGGCAGCATAGGCAGTCAAACAGGTTCTCAAGCATCTCCTCCTCATCCTCGCTCTTTGGATCTCGTGACTTGTACAAAGCCACCGCCTGCAGCACAGCGTCCACGCCATTCATCTGGCCAAGCCGCTTCTGGTTTGTGGGGCTGTTCTGCAGCAGAATCGCCATGATCTCCGAGGCGTACTGCTTGTTGGCGTCAAACTCACGCACCTTGATCCTGCCGATGAGCCAGCGCAGCAGCTTTGTCCGCTCGCAGACGAGCTCGGCGACAGCTGGTTTGACCTCAATGAGGTTCTCGATGGTAGAGAGGGTATTGTAGATGGCGGTGGCCTCGTCAGGGTCGGCCTCGGAGAGGCGGGCGAGGTTCTGTACGAGTAGCTCCAGAGCGTTGTTCTCAAGAAGGGTGTCGACGAGGACGCGAACGGCCTCCTCGTTGTCATCGTCGTCGCCAAGAACGTCCTCGTCAGTGAGGTCCATGAGGAGGGAGACGACGTCGACGGCGATGTCGGCATTGTCGTGGCCAAGTAGGTCGACGAGGGAGGGAACGGTGTTGAGGGCGACGAGCTCCGGGTACAGCTCGGGGGCGCCGGCGAGGACCTTGAGGCGCTCGATCTCCTCGTGGAGCTCGACCTCGGAGTCGGCGAACTTGTCAGGCTGGTCCGGATACTTCATGCGGGCCTCGAGGTTGTCACGAAGGCGGCGCTCAAAGGCGAGCACCAGCTTCTTCAGGGTGCGTAGGTCGAGCACCTCCACGCCGCCGTTCTGCGCCGACTTCTCTACCGCCTCGAGGAGGGAGAGGTCGACGCCGCCGCCGGCGTCCTGGGACGCGGAGGAGGGGACTGGAGGCGACTCATCTCGCTTACGCTTGTTGTAGTGTTGGTGGTTCTCCATGGAGCCGCGGCTCGGGGAATGAGGGGGAGAGGCGAAACCCTAACCCTAAGTTATGCTGCGGCACTGAGGAGGACGGAAAGGTTCGAGAGGCTCTCTGGCAACTTCGCAATTAATAGCAACTTCAGAAGCAGGCGATTTGGGTTGAGCCAAACTGCAAATAGGTTCAATACCCATTACCAGCCTGACGTGGCACACACATGATGACTAATAGGGGTAATATTGTACGTGTCCAGATAGGACCCCACAGGAAACCTCTCATGTGATTCTTCGCACGGATCTCAACGATGTCCATAAAAAATATCGTGCGAATGACAAAGGCATCCATCAATCGGGAACCACGTTTCGTGGCATGAATGATCTCAGCTTCTCCACGTAGTTGATCCATTCCCCATTGACCACACCAATAATTGACTCCAGAACTGGGTCACGTTCTTTTCCGTGGGCGTCAAGATACCATTTCCTTTTTAATATATATCTACATACACTTAATTCTTCTTATTTTATTTATTTTATATATATTTTAAATTTTAGGCTTTAGGTTTTCTGAGAATTTCTGTGTTTTCTTGAGAAATTTGTTGTTATTATTATTATATATACGCACAAAAAAATATCTAACCATGGCGTTACGGCATTTCCCAATTCCCACGTGGCCTATTTCTTTCTCTCGTGTGCTCGCTTCAATTACCGTCGTTCTCGTCCGTGATCGCCTCTGCCTCCAACGTGCTTTCCTCCTCGCCCTCCAAACTTCTCTGCCTTCGTACCAAAATCACCGCAGACGCTGCAATCGAAGGGGGATCGGAGCGGTCTCCTCTCTTCTCTGGCGAGATGACGGCCCTGCGCGGCCTGCTGAGAGGAAACGCCGCCGTCAATACGCGCACGGCGGGGAGGTGGATCTCGTCTGTGGCAGCGGAATCGGGCTTCTCGTTCCCGGCGAGCCAGGCCCGAAAGGGGGTGGCGCCGAGGAGGGATCCCGGGAGCCGGAACGTGCAGTGGGTGTTCCTGGGCTGCCCGGGCGTCGGGAAGGGGACCTACGCGAGCCGCCTCTCTCGGCTCCTCGGCGTGCCCCACATCGCCACTGGCGATCTCGTTCGTGACGAGCTCGCAGCCACGAGTCCTCTCTCCAAACAGGTAAGGTCCCTTGGGAAACCCTTTCTTGGCCAATGATTTCATTTTTGTGCTGATCCTTTGGTCGGATCACCGAAATCATGGTGGATCTGAGTTTGACTGATGAGATGAAGGATGCGGTTGAATTGGCTTCGGCGTCATTACTTCGTCAATCGAAAGGAAGAAGAGGATTCTGGTATTGATTCGTAGAGCTCGATTTGGGGGAGTATTACTATTTCTCCAGCATGATATTTGGCTTAAGAAACGAGAAACAGAGAAGAGCACGACTTATTTCCTCTTATTTCTACTTTGTTCCTTCTAGCCTCTTATGAAACCTAGAATACAAATTTAGATAAAAGAAATTAAATAAGTAAAAAAATATTAAAGTTGGACTCAAGAGGGTAGGATAATATTTAGGGGAGTAAAGTGAAAATTAATGTTTCTTGTTACTAAGAAATTGATAAGATCATGTCATGAAGCCAACCTTGTTCGGAGGCTTTTTTTTGGACTAATCTGTATGTGTTGAAGATGTCTTGTGATAAGGGATCAATTGGTCGGCCAACCATTGGTGTTGCCCTTAGGCTCGCGAGGAATTGGCCGCTTTGAGCGATGGGCATACTTGTATGGTTTTGTCCTTTCAGAGCTCGTGAGCTCCAAAAGGCGCCTCTAAGGGTAAGGGAGATCCAATGGACTTATGAGCCCTTGGTTCTCATACTCTTCAACCAATGTGAGACTAAATGGCCTCATCAGTGCTCCCTCCATAGGGGAGCCAAGATGCACGGCTCGGGAGCGGGTTTGCTCGGTCGAGGTGCAGGCCTCGGGCACTCCTTCTAGCGCCAATCTGATAAGGGATCATTTGGTCGATCGGCCATTCGTGTGGCCCGTAGGCTCGTAAAGAATTGTCCGCTTTGGGCGATGAGCATACCCGCACGATTTTATCCTTTCGAAGCTCGTGAGCTCCAAAAGGCGTTTCTGAGGGTAAGGGAGACCCGGTGGACTTATGAGCCCTTGGTTCCTATACTCCTCAACCAATATCAGTAGGAGCTCACGAGCTCTGAAAGGGCAAAACCGTGTAGATACGCCTATCGCCCAAAGTAAACAATTCCTCGTGAGCCAATGGGCTGCACCAATGCCCGATCGACCAAATGATCCCTTATCAGATTGCTGCTAGAAGGAGGGTCAAAGGCCTGCACCTCGGACGAGTAAACTCGCTCCTGAGCCGTGTATCTCGGCTATGAGCTCTTGGCTCTCCTACGGAGGGAGCATTGATAAGGTCATTTAATCTCACATTGGTTGAGGAGTATGGGAACCAAGTTTTCATAAGTCAATCGGGTCTCCCTTACCCTCAGAGGCACATTTTGGAGCTCACGAGCTCTAAAAGGGCAAAATAGTGCATGTACGCCCATCGCCCAAAGTGGACAATTCCTCGCTAGCCTACGAGCTATACCATTGGCTGATTGACTAAATGGTCCCTTATCACCTTGGTTATAATAGTGATACTGAATTAAACACTTCTGATGGGAAAACTAGAGGTAACTGGTCACTAGGACATCATGAATGATGGATTCATATGTGTATCATCGTTCATGGTTGATTGTTTTGTTTTATGAGGAATTCTATGGAGGATCACCGCATTCCAAAGAGGATGCTGAATTAAACTCTTTTGATGGGAAAACTAGAGGTAACTGGTCACTAGGACATCATGAATGACAGATTCATATGTGTATGATCGGTCATGGTTGATTGTTTTGTTTTATGAGGAAAGTTATGGAGGAACACTGCATTCCAAAAGTTTTGCATTTTTTTTTTCCTCTGGAATAGTTTGTTCAATACTTGTGCATGACCTAATTATTCTTCCATTTCTATTAAAGGCTGTACCTAGAATGGAGCACTTGTCCTCGTGTGACAGTCTAGAGATTAAACTCATGCAAAATACATTCTCAGTCATTAAATTTCTTGAAAAACAAGTGTCCGAAGACATATATCGGATGACATGGTTCAGTAACCCCATATTGTTGGGATGATGACCTGGAAAGCTGACAATTGAAGATACGAGGAACAAAAGTTTGGTGTGAATAATAATATTATTTTCTAATGCGTTTTATGATTCTGTTATGTATCATAATGAAGGATGAACAAACTATAAAGTGAGAAAATTTCTTTTTAGAAGGCATGAAGCAGCCTGATTCCTAGTAAATATATGGTTGCTTCAACTAAAATAATATTATCTACAAATTACTATCAAAAAAATATTATCTTCAAATTCATGTGGGAAATACGTTTGTGGGGGAAATGATAATGGTGATGATAATGCTGCTCAAGTATGCATAGTTTGTGCAGGATGTTGAGAAACCTATTTTGTAGATTTCTTGTGATCTATCAAAATCATATTAAGTGATTAGAGGTTAAGAAATTATCAGCTTTAATTATTTCTGAGTTTTGGCATATGGAAGCTGTATATGTCACAGTATTTCAGCTACTGCAAGCTTGTTAGTTGATAATTTCTTGGAAATTAGAAGTAAAATGAGCTGAACTTGTTTGTGGACTTATTAAATTTATGGCCCTGTCTTCCATATTGCACTCTAAAACTTTAGTGAGGTAAAACATCCCAGATTATCAATTTTTTGTTGCAGAAATAAAGTGATTTTTTTTTTAGTTATAGAATATTCTCCAAATTAAGCCAAAAAATATGGTTTACAGTAAAAAGAATATATAGATAATTTTGTGGTAATTGATGATTGCTTTGCACATTGTAATGGCTTTCCTAATTATTGACATTCTTATACTTGCTTCATGTTGCACTAGGTGAACAGATATCTGTTCTCTAACAAAACATCATCAATTTAATGTTGTGCTTACACAATCTAAATCTGACTCTGTAGCTCACAGAAATTGTAAATCGAGGACACTTAGTGTCTGATGAGATCATCATCGATCTGTTATCCAAGCGTCTTGAAGATGGAGTGGCTAAGGGTGAATCAGGATTTATTCTTGATGGTTTCCCACGGACAAGAAGACAAGCAGTGAGTGAATGATATTATAGTCCACACACTATCTCACTTTGTTCTAGAAGGTTTTGTGTTGTTTTCACTAGTATGGTACCTATTCTGCTTATGAAATGCTGTTTCTTCTGAAACTTTAGTTGCAGTGCTCAGTCTTTTTGTTTAACTTCATAGATACATTTTCCATTTAATGTTTCAGAATGCATCTTTATTTCCTCTTCTTCTAGGGTGTTCTCAGGCATAGGTGTATCCTGAGTGTCTCTTTGTTTGCATGAGCTTAAACTGCAGCAGGTAACATATATCCTTCCGTTAGTTGACTAGCCTTCCAGGTTTATAGAGAGGCCCTCTTTACCATAACTTGCCTAGCATTTGGCTCCAGTTGATGTTGCGTTAAAATGGTATCGCGCGCTTCTTTCCCTGAGTTTTTTCAGCACTTTTGCTTTCTTTTAATTGTCCATGCCCCATGGTGCCATGTACTTGATTTTTTGTGTAAGGAATTGGAGTAAATACAAAACCAAATTAAGTTTGAGAAAGATAAAAAGATAACTCTTAATTGAAAAGTATGTCTTTCCTTTATAATCCTAGTGATTTTCAACCCAACTGCGAATAGTTCTCAGATTGGACATCTATGAATTTGGAGATAACTTGATTAATTTTCTAGCTAACCCGTGCTCAGTTAAAAAGAAAAAAAAAAACATTGGCACTACCTAATAAACCTCTGGTTTTCAGATAACAGGTCTGGTATGTTTCGCTTGGGGGAACTATATTAGTCATTGAGCAATAGTGGCTTGAATTCATATCATGCTGCATCTTGTAATTCTTTTGCTCATCATCAATTTGCCTGATATGGCAGGAAATACTAGATGGAGTAACAGAAATTGAGCTGGTTGTCAACTTAAAGCTCAGAGAAGATGTACTGCTCGCTAAGTGTCTCGGGAGAAGAATTTGCAGCCAGTGTGGAGGCAACTTTAATGTTGCCTCCATTGATATCAAGGGTGAGAATGGCAGGCCAGGTATTGCTATGCCCCCACTTCTACCTCCTGAACATTGCATGTCAAAACTCATTACCAGAGCGGATGACACTGAAGAGGTGGTGAAGGAACGACTCCGTTTATACCATGAATTGGTAATGCATAAAGTACTTGATTTGCCAACTCAATTTCCAAAATTTGTTGATTCGTTTGGATCTCACAGAACTCTATTAATGCATCATAGCATGTTTTTGGTTCAGGAAGATCCTTATCACTATTCCACTCTCCAAAACTTCTTTGTAATTGAATGTATCAAGAGCATTTGCAATAGTGTCATAGACAAAGCGGTACACTTGGGAAGATAATTTAACCATAATGCGGCAATCTGTTCCAGCTGTTGAGAATTTGACCAATAGTGTCTAGAATAGTGTATAATACTATTTGTTGTTTTCGACCAGACTATAAATACAATACATGATGTCAGAAGGCACTCGCCAGAACAGAGAGGACTTTATCTAGATCAATTTTGTGACTGTCTCAGCTGACGTGTAGAGAATATGAACCAAGACGATATTTGTTTCATCAAACGATGTTTTCATTAGTAGTTTTCTTGTTATGATGCAATTAATGATACTTGCATTATTCAACTAACATGAAGCTTTTCTAATCTCATCCATTTATCAAGTTTTAGCCAATAGTTCTATTCCTTTTTTCAGTTACAAACAAAATTCTAAGGTCAAAAGAGTTCAAATGCAGAATTTGATCTATTATCCTTTGTACCTTGGAACCAGTCTTGTCATAAAATATAGCTTCTTTTCATGTGAATTGGATAATTGATGAAATCAATCGGCACAATAAGACATGCTGTATTGATAAGTTTTTTTTATCTTTTTATCTGTTTGTGATGTTCTTTGATCTAAATAATGGTCTGTTTATGCAGAGTCAACCAGTGGAAGAGTTTTACCGCATCCGTGGGAAGCTCTTAGAGTTCGATTTGCCTGGAGGAATTCCCGAGTCTTGGCCGAAGCTATTGCGGGCTCTGAATCTTGATGACCATAATGAAAAGCAATCAGCAGCCGCGTGATTATAAACGGAGGTTGCAGATCCGTCGCCTGTGTAGTGTAAATGCATACTACCAAGCTCGATTTTTTTCCGAATAAGAGTTCAAACTAACCCTGCCAGAACAAAAAAAGGAGGGTGTCAACTTGCTTAATAATCCCATGGAGGATTTGGTTCTCAAGCAATAGAACAGAATGATTTCAACTTGCCCATACTGATTATTATGTTAAAAGGTCTACAGTTATGGTGTGCAGGATGAGTTATATTCTTTCTTCAACGTGCCCAATACACCCCAGCATTTCTCCACCGTCACACACGTCTATCTTCAAACTCAGTTTTCTCACATATTAAATCGATTCATGGATGTCAACTAGATGGAGGTACTATTCATCAACTTTGATTTAAGCATCTTATATCACATGGATCATAATGGCGCCTCGTAATGAATCGTGTATAATTTCAATTAAACTTCGGTCAGAATACAATCTTCCTGTGTTGTCTATTTCAAGAACCAGAAAATTGATTCCTCTATAAATCCTTTAATCCAGCAAATTAATCATACTTCAGCACCATTAAAAATGCACTTAGGATATAACGAGAATAATGCAATGTATATGAATATTTTCGTGCAAAATCCATAACCTTTTATTAAGTATATAGGAATCAATAGCAAGCATAAATCTTTTCAATTGTACCTTTGAATCAGGTTAATTATAGATTATAACATGTAGTTAGCGATATTTAGTATTTCAGTTTCTATATTTTAAAAAATTATATTAATATTTCTATACTAATGAAATGAAATATTAAATCATATTTTTTCTTGACTCTATTAACAAAACATACTACATATCTTGTTACATACGAAAATAATATAAAAAAAATAAAAAGATAGTTTTACAATCACTATTACTTATCACCCTTGTCCTTGGGTTTCATAAAGATCAAAGGCGGCACCCAAATCTTTAGAATGCCATGATCAGTAAAGAGCCATTGGTCTTGCGCACACGACGAAAGGTCTTGCGCACACTACTTTCGTCGTTGTTGGGTATGTCGTCGAGGAGGATAGTGAAGCTAAAGGCAAAAATAACAAAGTAATCGTTTGGGAGGTTGTTTGAAAGGATAATAAAGTCGAAGACGAGATTAGCAAAGTATGAGAAATGGGATGATATGAGAATAGCCAATGATATGACTATTGGGTAGGTTGTCCGAGAGCATAGAAAAGTGAGAGAAATAAGATATCATACGAGATGAGAATGCTAACATTGGATAGGTTGTCCAGCGGGATAAGAAGTTTGAAGTTATAAAATTAATATCTTTAAATGGTAAAGATAGCGACTATAAAAATATTTTTTTATTTATTTTAACATAATTTCTACACGTCAGTAGAGTCGACAGTTAAATGTTTCTGTACAGATCGGAACGGAATACTAAACTAACTACAGCTAATCTGTGATTAGCACCCTTTCACGCCAAATGTAAAGAAAAGCCACTAGAAGGCGAGAAGAACAAGAAAGGAGGGAAGGGAACGAACCCTACGTAGCCGGAATCTCTTGCCGGACTCCGAAAAAAGCTCCTCCAGGCAAAGATCGGCCTTGGGTGTGGCGGCGGGAGTCCTCCGACAGAGGAGCCTCGGGCTCAGGCACTTGACGTGGACCGGGAGGCACAACGAGCTCTCGATTGATTAAGCAGTCGGAGGGGAAGAAAATCCAACACCGACGACTGAGCAATCGGGGCCGCAAAGCCGATCAAGAATCGGGACCATGGAATGGGGAAGAGAGGAAGAGGGTTTCTTTGCTCGATCGTTGGGTAAAGAGAGAAGCCAGTAAGGGGGAGGAAGAGGAGGGACGGGGACGATTAAGACGATGAATCGTTTGGCCTCGAACGGAACAGGGGCGGTTCACCGTCGCAGTTGCCGAATGCGCTTTATTAACGGAAAGGACGGGCCGCCGACACGCCCACGTGGCGCAGTCATAGTGGCCTTCTGAGCATTGAAGTGTGTTCGGAGTGTTTACGCAGCGAGCACTACGTCCACGCCGGTGTCCGGATCCAGGTGGCAGGTCCAGGTGGCGTGCAAGCATTGGTGCATCCGTGGACGATGTCTTGCTCATGAATCCGCGAGCTTTAATTAGTTGATTGACCTTCCAACGGCATGATGAGGCTGATGAGTTCGATAGGGTTCATTCATTTGAATCCAACTCTTCGTGGAAGATGCAGATGCTGCTGAGCTAAACGACGGCTGAAACGGATCCACCACAAGTGGTGCAGTCAAAACACCCCAATTGATAACCTAACAACGTCTCATCCTCCGACACATCTTGCCAAATCATAAGAACAATTCGCTAACATAAGAGTAGCAGACATTGTTAACACTTTTGGGGCTTCGATTCTTCTCTAATGCTGCACAAAATGATAAATTAGCAATTTACAGTTTGTGCCGATACGGCATCCAATCGAGTTGGACGAAACATAAACTAGTTGTTTATGTTTAAGCAATTCAAACATTTCGCCTGTACAGACTATTTAAGCTGCAAGAAGAGCCAAAAAAGCAAAGAAAAAAACGCTTTCGTCTCGGACAACTGAAACCCTTGGCAAGTTACTGGCCTTGTGCCACTGATCTCACTATATCAATCCAAAATTAGGGTGATCATCTTATTTGATAAGCCTGCTTCTTCAAAAGTTAAGTTGTTTGCATATTCCAGGCTCTTCAACGTACCAGGAATGGCTTCGGCAAAGTGGAAAGGTCCCTTTTGTCCATCCGCCAACTGTGAGGAGCACAGAGACCATAAAAGCTGCATGGGGACAGGCAAGATTCATGTCAACCTTGTAAACAGATAGCTGTGGAAGCAAGGACACGAATTTCTGATTAGATCTACTACCTTTGTCGAGTCAGTTGGAAGGAAATTTCTCCGGATTCTACGTCCATCAGGGAGACGGATCGCAATTTTACAAAGTTCTCTGCTACTTTTTGGTTCTTCGGGAAGAGGAGGATAAATCATCTCTCCATTTAAGCTGGTTTCGGAATCTTTCTCATCAATTACAGGTGGCCAAGAAGCACCTTTACCATCCTCCAGTGAAGCTGCTATTGCACGCATAAGCGCTTCATCATCCTCAACTTCTTTGTCTAAAACAAACAAAAAACATGGTGAATTCTGATGAACCCAAGTCAAAAATTTACATAGCTTGTGCCTTGTATTCTTGTAATGCACAAATTACCAAGTTCTGGTGGACTGGAATTTAAGAATGCAGTCATTTACACTAAGCACAAATTTTCTTTGGCCATTTTTGATGGAAAATCAACACCCATCTTAGTTGCATGCATTATTTATATATGCTGCAATTTTCCATCTCATCACATGACATGTCAGGAAACATTCATAAATCTTTGTGTGTCAGAATCTGTAGTTGATCTAGGTGCATCAAGAGAAAAAATGACAGTAAATAGATATTTTAGATCCAAAAGTCATTTGTTTTAAGGATTAAACATCTGCTGACTTACCTAGTATATTATTGAGTGCAGAATTATGGGTGACTCTTGGACGCTTCTGAGGAAGAATAGCATGATGCTCATTTGGTCCTTTGTCCAGAAATGGAAGCAACTCCTAGATAGGAAAGCCATTGCAAATAACAAAGAAGACAAATTATTAGCTCTGAATCCAATATATTTGAAGGCGAAGTTTACTAGCATATTCATACATCAGGAGATGACTGACAGATGAAGTCAAAACTCAAAAGAATACATAATTATGGATCATTTAGGCCTCCAGTACCTCCAACAGACGCTCCGGATGTACCATGTTACTCCATCCCCTCATTTTTTGTCCAGTAATGGGATCGATAACAAGAACTGCAGGAAGAGTAGTCAAGTTGTAGTAGGTGCAGACCTTCTTCCCCTCACTGGTATCATGCAACACCTGAGATTCTCAAAACAAATGCAACATAAAGCATAAAGCAGGTAGAAAATCGAAATAATAAGCAAAGAGTATAACTGTGCCCTGAATCTTATTAGTAAAAAAAAAAAACACAGAAATGAGATGCCTATGCAAGCATATGCTTACACAAGTACAATGGACTAACCTGAAAGAATATGAAATTGCTATGGATTGTTTGTGCCATGGCTTCATTCGACCATGTATCACGGTTAAGCTTTGGACATGAAGAGCATATGAAAGTGACTATCTTGTAGAACTTAAATCATAGAAAACAGTACAAGTCTAGAAACAATTACCATATGTGAGCTGAATTCTTCATTGGACTGGATATTCATCAACAGCCACTTGCCCTGAACAGAAGCCTCAACCTTTGCCTGTACAGACAATGAAATAGTGCAATCAATGATGCATGGGAAAGAATAACATCAGGAAAAACCCATCAGCATTCAAAACTTCAATTCATATTTCCCAAACAAGATGTTTAAAAGAAGCTCATCTCATTCTTCTTAGGTTCTGATTCTCTCTTTTCTTCTTTATTTGACATGACCAAAGGGAGAAGTTCAGTTGAAAGAAGCCTCTCAAGTTTAAATGGCTAATAATCCACCTCAACAGATCACAGAGAATATGTTTTCACTTTGTTGTGGCTAATGAACTGTTTCAGCAAATACAAATTTCTGATAAAGCATCATAATTCAATCATTTACAATTCCATATCTTTCAAAATAATGTGAGGCTTTTTCAGTATATGAAGAAAGGTAAATATTATGGATACTGAATCTTCTAAAGGAAACAACATGTGCCTTGATTCCTTGGCATGTCACTTATCTTAAGCAACATGTTGTTGACTATGTACTAAATAGAAATAAACAAAAGTAGATCCTCCATGGTACCATCTATGCTTAGGTAGGTTACAACTAAATGTCAAGTGGCTATTGATATTTAGTGAACTTCAACAAGCTTCCCATTGGTATAACACCATTCGCTATGAATGTAATGTTGCATGGATACAGACAAGAGTATCATAAGTACAGGAATCAAAGTGCTTGCTTTCGGAAGATGGATATATCTGGGAAAAAATTTTAATAAATAACTGTGCTTGTGCATTGGTAGGATACCGTACAAACTAATAAAAGCACTTGGCGGTCCCAATTTCAAACCATTTTATTTAGTCTAAAGGTGCAGTATTGAGACTAATTGGAGTCAATAACAACTAGAAGACAGAAAATAACCTTCTGCCAACTCTCAAACTACATATGTGGAATATAGTTACTAAAACTTTGAGAGAGAGAGAGAGAGAGAGAGAGAGAGAGAGAGAGAGAGAGAGAGAGGAGCACACTGTCATGTAAAATACAGTAAGTTGTTTTTTACTTCCATGTTAGTGCATTTTGTGAACTAATACTAATTATTAGTTAAAAGGTTAATGATATCACATTAATTGTCATGACATGTTAATTTCATAACTTTCAGCTTCATATTGGTATCAATTCATACAGAGGATCATTCATGAGTCCAAACTAATACATTATGACAACAGAAATTGGATATACTTCGTTAAGCTTCTTTTTCTTTTTTTTTTTTGGCTCGAGGTAATGTATTGGTATTCTGATCAATGTGTCCACGGTCTTACTTCCTGGACACAGTTTCTGGAATGATATATGGAAGTCAACGTGTATCAAGGAAATTCACAATGACCATTTTTGCAACAACATAGTATATGACCATACCAACCGAAAAATAGGTGAAACATCCTCATCATGCAATGCAAATGAGAAAAAGCAAACAAAATAAGACTAATTATAGGATAGCCACCAATCTTTTAGCCCGATTCCACTTTCACTATCTATATTTTACTACACCCTTAGGCCACTTAAGGTTTCTCTCATCAGTCACAATTTTTTTTATTATCACTTGATGTAAAAGTTATTGTGAAATATTAACATAAAATCTTTAATGCAATGACAGGTCACTTATGATGATATGATACAATGATGCACATGTAGATATTTGTATTGATAGCAATGCTCAAGCAGGCAGTTATTCCTACTATTGCCATGCTACTTAAGCACCATTCAAAGGTGATATGTATTAATGTCTAGACTGTTGATGACACATGGGAACTCACAAGGAACCAATGCAGGTCCTGTTAATAGTATTATTACTGCATGTTAATGCCATATAATTAACATGTAGGCATCTATTAATATTAACATATTGGACTCACTATTTACTATACATTCATATACATCTTATTAATAATAACTATAATGTTCCTCTCCTTAATGAAGAATTCAAATGCCTAGTGCATTCATCTATATATTTCTGACATAAGTGATCAATATGATGAAGGAAATCCTAGGCCCTAGGTGGTAGGAAGTGATCCACCAGTAAATAAAATGAAATTAGCTATACCACAAGAAGGTATCATAAAAAAATTAATAAAATATGATGTATAAATTAGTTCTCGAAGATACATCGGTAGGAAGTAACTAATCCATGTTTGACTCATTCTTAGAACCGTGAATCACTTACCGAACGAAATATAATTAGTTAACTGAAAAAGCACAATAACTCTATCACATTTCACGCACCTGCTCGAATGGCCCTTGGTACATCAAGGCAAAAGGTGGACTATATAGAGAAGCAAGATTATCACGGGAACCATTTGATGTTGATGGGGCACTTTCATCTGATTCCCACACAGCAGATCGTTTTGACCCCTCATCAAAATTGTGAAATGCATCCACTGGCCTGAAGTCGAACAGAGTAAAAGGACATTAGATGGCAGACTGCTCTAAAGTCATGTGCATCATAACATCATTAGAGTCAGGAATAGGAAACATATATCAAGTAGACACTGACCATGAAGAGAAATAGCAACTCCGAATTTGAGAATAGAAAATTTCTGAACATTTAATCTTTTGTGATGCAATCTATTGAATAGAGATAAAGGGGACAAATAATAATTCAAGGGAAGAACTCACAGGAAATAGGATGAAGAAGCAAGCCAAACAAGCTAAAGCAGGAAAAAGATGAACCAAAATGCCAACTTCAGGTTCAGAGATACATGCAAAGATAGAAGTTTGAAAATTCATAATCAAAAGCATTCACAGCGATGCACAGGTTTCAAAAAAACATGTCTGTTCAATTATACACAAACTAACTTCCAAAACTAGAAATTTCATTGCAGGGTGATTCCCACCATTAAAAAGGAGACAGAGAGAGAGTAAACAGGCACAGATCACAGTAAATCCAAAACATTTTATCCAACTTAACAAAGATATGGATTGAACGAGTTCCATATTCAAGCAAAATTCTTTTCCTGTATTTCACAATTCTTAATTTTTATTGTTTTAAAATTCAAAGAAACAAAAGAGAAACAAATAGAGAAGTTACATACTAGAAGAGTTTCCAAATGTAACAAAATTTGCAACATGCATAGCTAAGGACTTGTGCATTTAGGCCAAGGCCAAGAAGCCTTTAAGACATCAAGGTAGCTGAACAAGGACATGTACTTGATGGTTGCCTGTAAGACTGAAACTTATAGCAGCCCAGGTCAGCCTTACCCATTATCAGCCTTCCATACCACTGAGTTGAGAATCAGTCTTCTTTTCATGCCTTAAGCTGGTTATAAGTACCATTATAACTATGTTCTTTCAAAATGTTAACTCTGCACACAATTTTCAGAAAACTAATTGCAAGACTGACAAATATCCTAAAGTCTGTCTTTAATGTCAGGTCTATAACATTCTAGTTTTAATAGTGATTGAGAGAAAAATTTGAACTCTTCTGTGGATCGTTTATCTAGGAGATCATTTATGGAAGAAAAATAATTTAGGCAGTAGTCATCCTTTGTTTAGGACACGATTTGTGGAAGGTAAAGAACCAAGCAGCAGTCATTGTGCTGGAGGATCTGCAACAGATGCAGCCTCCATTACCAAATTCATGGTTTTCTGATGCTATCTTGGTTTGTCACCTTTGCAATGTAAACAGGGCTTTATTTTTGGGTAACAATTGAACTAAAAGAAGGCTTCATGAACTAAGCAATAAACGTTCGATGACAACGGCATTAGTTAGTTTCTGTAGAAACAACGTGAGATGACAAGAACCACACCTGAACAAAGGCATGTCCCCATAAAGAGTCTCTCTTTTGACAGGCAATGGCGGACGTATTTCATCCTCTGGAGGGCGTGGCACCGAACTTGTGGTGCCAAAAAAATTCACCTGTCCACTGCAGAAAGAGAGATTACACGATAGTTTAATTCCGTCCAAAAGCTGCACTAAACCAGACGAATCCTTCCCAACTCACCTAGGGCGTTCATTGATGGGCAGGGGCAAGGCAGACGAAGCAACCCCACCGTCCTCATTGCCAACATAGAAGAGTTGAACAGCTTCATCAAGCCTCCATCTTGTTGCCTGGAGAATTTATCCACCACACCAAGGACGACTACTATCAAAAAAGACCCTAAAACCCCAATCCAGATTAATGCGAAGCAAAAGGGACAGATCGAACGACTATCACGGCAACCAAATCAATTTCGGAGGATCAGGAGCGGGAAACAACCCGAGAAATCCGCCGGATGACAATGCAAGTGTTCAACAGGGAACCGAACCTGCAGGAACTGCGTCGCGGTAGCGGCGGTCTGGCCGACGGCGATCTCGAGGAAGGACAACACCAGCTGCTGCTGCTCCGCCGCCGTTGGTACCGTCTCCATCTGCCTGGGGCTGGGGAAGAACTCCAAATCTTAGGGTTAAAGCAATGCGTAAATTCCTCGACAGAGAGAGAGAGAGATAGACGATCGAGACGCTGAAACCCTCGTTAGGATCTGATCTCGATCTCTCACTCCACGGGATCTCTCACTCTACGGCTAATGAGGTACACACCAGTGTTGCATACCGAGACCTTTTTTAATATATATATATATATATTAGAAAATATATATATATATATATATTACAAATAAAAATTCAACTCTTAGGTTCTTGAATTTTTTTTTCCTTTTTTTTATGTGTATTTGATCTTTAGCTTAGAACATAAATCAATCATGCCTCGGATTTAAGTAGGAAATCTAATGAAAATATATTTTAAATAAATAAATAAATATATATATAAATATATATATATATATATATAATATATATATATATAGAAAAGAAAACCCGAACTCACGTTTGTTTTAGGCGATGGTGTTGAGAAGATGATCAAAAACAGGAGCGTGAAAGAATATTTCTAATGAGAAGATAACGTTTGGTGAGAAAAATCAAAAGAAAGATCTCGTTGCTTTATAGGGTGGATGAGAGGGAAGAAGACTTTGGTAAACGCTTCGGGTCATAAACGATTAAACATAAATTGCACGTTAAAGAGGTAAACATCATTAACACAAAGGAAAGAAAAACAAAAAGGAAAGGAAAGGAAAGGAAAATTTAAGAAAAATAATGGAAATAGTTGTATGGAAATTTTTTTTTTATTTTTTTCCATTACTCGATCCTAATGGAAAGGAAGAGAGATGGAGTTGAAAATGTGAGTCGAATAAATTAAATAAAAAAATAATCTAACAAGTTTGAGCCTAACATATAATTTTTTTTTACTTAGGATATAAAAAAAAAAAATTAATTTCTCATAGATTCTGTATCCATTTGATAGAGACAGTTAATGAGTATTTGAACTTATATCATAACTTTTATGGCTTAAATGATACTATAGAAAACCATCGATAAACTTATAAGTCGATCATTCTCAACTACACCTTAGCTTGAGAATGATATATACGATCACTTTTGAACTCAAATATCTTTTTCTATTAATTAGCGAAGAAGTTCAAATTCAACTTCATAACATGCAAGCTCCTAAGCAGTCCATTACTTCCTTTATGGTAATCCAACAAAAGAAAGTTAAATCTAACTATACAAAGAGATTTATTGGGAAAGCAAGAATGGTGTCAGCCTCAAATCCATCCTACTTTTTGAGTTGATCATCAAAAAAATCATTAGTCAAATACTTGAAGCTATTGCAAAAGGTCAACCCGTACATTATGATTGAATCTCCAATGATAAAAAAGGAAAAATGAAAGAAAAGATATAAGGATGTAAATCCTTCTCAATTGACCCTAAACAATGGATCTTAGAGCGAAAAGCCTTAACCACAATCTTACTTGATTAGGCCTTAGCCTATGAGGAGAAACAAGACAAATTATTATTGATTCTATTGGAACCATAGACAACCTCGAGGACTACTATGATTTGGAGTAGTACATCAAGGAGTTGATTAAATGGGGACATCAATTGTTACCTCTATCAAAAAGTAAAGACATCCCTATACACCCATGATCCAATTAAGCAATAAGTCAACATAATAATTGGAGGGCTGAACTCGAGAGGAGATAATAATGTGGCTCGAAAATTTTATGCGAAAAACCTCATCTAAAAGGAATGAACTTGTTAACTTTGACACCATATTTCGAAGCTTTTGCTTATTTCCCAATAATATGATTGAATCCATCGTGAAACATCGTGCCCAAATTTTAGCGAACCAAGACCAACGAATTTAGTTGGAAACCACTATCATATGATAATGCATCTAGTGTTAGCTTTGAAATAACCACTAAATAATATAAGTTACTCACAGCATATCGGCAACCTTCCTAGCAAAATATTATGTTTTGTCCCTTTTTTTGTGTGAAAATACAACAAAGGGTAAATGATATATGGGGCTTGGCACATGATCGATTCAATAATATGTTAGCTAGATCATTATCCTACGATGATAGCAACTCAATGCTAACAAGAAGACAATGTTGATAATAATGGTGACCCTTGTCTAATAGAGATAATAATTCAACATCGACACTAATGATGACACTATATCATAAGGCAACATATACGATCCAATGGACATTTGGCAACCTCCAACATTTATAAAATCATTACCTTGTAACTATAATACTTGACATTGTGATTTACAATCTTATGGTCTAATAGTAGTCTAAGAGACTATTCCCAACATTAGCCTCTACCTCAGTGTAATAGTCATTCTGCACATAATAAAAATCCTCTAGACGTGTGCCCTTGAGACTCTCACAAATTTAAGAATCATTCAAATCTTCTACTAATAGAATCGTCGAATGAATTTTTATCGAGAATGCCCTCAACATAGTATAGGATGAATCCATTATCTTCTCGTTATCTTTGTATGTGTGTGTATTTGAAGGTGCCTCCTAAGTAGCATATTAACTAGTAACTTATAATATGAAATATAGATAATTTATTTATCATGAAAAAAAAAATCTCGTGGATGTTCATACGGACACACGTACAATATGATCAATGTCATTATAGAAATTTAAGAATTCAAAAATACTTATCTTGATGTGACTCGACAAAGTTTGGATCAATGGATTAAAGCAACACAAGGGTGAAGAAAGGCAGGGAAAAAAAAGGAAACAGAAGGCACTTGATGTTTCCTGGGTGAGACAACCATGGCTACATCCACTGCACTCCTCCGATGAATGAATGAGGCAGTATTTGCCATATGATAGTATCCAGTGATGAGATTGTCATTTAGGTTTATCTCGTGTACCCCCAACAAATCAACTCCAATCTTCTACTTTACATGGAAGCTAATTGAGATGTACTGCAAAGAGCCTTTTGGCAGAGTGTCTTTTAGCTCTGAATCATGGAATCTATTCCAAGACAACAATCTGTTTGGTAAAGAACAAGGAAGAAGTGTGGAGGCCTGAGAGGGTGTAAGTCCACGAGGACAAACAAGAACATCCCCTGTTGAGGAATGTGGTGACAATTCTCTCACCTTTTAGGTGGAAAGCTGTGGAGACTTTGAAGCTCTCTCTCTCTCTCTCTCTCTCTCTTTGTCTATTAGGTGGGTGAAAAGGTAGGGGAGAAAAAAAAGGATGTGGGGTTGTTCCTACCATGGGGTGGGAGGTTTGTAGTCCCAATTCCCAATGACCAGCCCTCTGATTTCATGGTGTGTCAAGGAATAATGTTAGATAAGAACTCTTTCATTTTTACTTTTTTTCATTGCAGCAAAATATAATTTTATCAAGTTAATGTTGAAGTGAATTGCTTAAGACAATATATGGATAAGTGAGCTTTTCACCATGTGTGGTACTACATTCAAGCATGACTCACTAATTTGATAAGTTTAAATAATTGATAATAAAATTAATATTAATTAATGGTTTCAGGTATTTTTCTCTTTATTTTCTTAAATAAAGGAGGGGAGAGAGAATGGTGGATGTAGCACAAACAAACAAACAAAGATGGAGTAGTGAATGAAAGAGAAAAAGGTGATGGATTCATCCTCAACATTACTGTTCTCATCATCATTCTCCTACCTCATTTTAGCACTAAATCTTGTTATTTTTATGAAAATATTTGCAATCCTCTTTCATGTCTATTGTCAAAAATAAAATACATAAATATGAGTTCTCATGTTATGATTTGATTTCATGGGATAATTGATATATTAAATTTATTGAGCTCGAACCATTAACATAAAATATTTAAATTGAAGTTAATAAAAAGATAATCTTAATCTTTGTTCATTTTTGGTGTGAGACTAAATCGGAATATTACATAACAAACCAATGACAATTCAGATATAAACAAAATATTCTTCTTCTTATTTTTCTCTCCCTATGCTTCCATTCAAATTTTGCCACCTTGAGTTCTTCAATATGAAATCTACAATACTATTTTATTTGAATCGAATATTGTGGATTTCTCTTTTGTGAAATTAAAAATTTTGAATTGTTTTATTAATTATTTATTTGAATGATAGTTTCTTCGATATTCTCAATCATTAATTATTTTTTATATTTTTTTATTATGAACTAGTGTCACTTAGATATCATAAGACATAGATAACTATTCGATATATCCTCTCTCAATAATATTAAGGTCGAAAGAACACAATAAATAAATAGCACAAGGAGCACTAATGACCCTCAATTTAAGAAAATTTTTATTTTTTTATTTTTATTTTTGACAAATGCTTATATCTAATCCATTACAATATAAACAAGCAAAATGCTTCAACATATGATTTATCTTTAAAAAAAGCCACCTAACTTACATCTACTTGATTGAATTCATAGTTGTTGGGGACATATCAAACTGTCGGAGATCTTATATTCCAAAATTTCAGGTTTGGATGTCATTGTCTAAACAATTGTATTAGGTTCCTGTGAGTGTCATATGTCCTTGTGTTATCACTATCTTTCACACTGTTGATGAATAGTTGCATGAACACACTTGCTATTTGAGAGGTTATGTTGTGTCTTCAAAATCAAGTAGTAGTAATAGTAGTAGTTGCATTATGAGATTGCTTTGGTACTAAAAGGAACACCACATTAAAGGTAAGCTAGCATTGAATTAAGATTGATGTAGGGGATTAGATTTGGGCTTTGACAAGCATTATTGATCTTATTGTTTAAATTACCATGTAATTATCCTTTATATCATTTTACTAATATGAAATTTTCTTTTTTTTTTAATATTATGTTAAATAATGTACATAATAACATCTACACAAATGTTATTTTTATATTTAAGTGGGGTTGATTTTTCCTACTATTGTATAAATGGACTTGGTCAAATAGATCACCTCAGCCAATGTTCCTAATGTATCACTAGTGCTGCTAGATGATCAATGATGAACAAGATATATTCTCAATAAATAGCTTAAAATATGTAGCATATGTGAAACACTAGGAGAGAAGTTGGTAACTCTAACATTTCACTGAGTTCATATGTCTCTGACAATTTGACTTGGATAATGTAGGACAATCATGGAACAAGCTCCACCAGGACAAGACAAGCTGTCTGAAATTAAATGCATTGTCATATAGCTCCAACAATAACCTGCTCAGAGAAAGGAGTCAGCATGCCTTTGGTAATGTGTTCTTAGATCCAACAAACATTGACACTGAGATGAGAGATCTAAGCTCCCTCTTCCTTGATAATGAATGCATCATCACTTTGCTTTACAAAGAGTCAATTCTTCATGTAGTAAACAAAGTAAAAGAAGGTTTTCTCTCTCACTCCCTCAGGTTCTTACCTTTAAACTAGTTGTCAGTGTGGTAGGAAGAAGGAAGAGAGATCCAAGTGGGCAAAGAACAAGCTCTTGTGGACAAGAACAAAAGGTTTTGAGTTGATACCTACTGACTCCACCCACCATAATTAGTGCCATGCAGTAATTATCTTCATAACCAAGATCAAATTCTAAACCTCATATGCTTAACCATGCCATGGAATAAGAGCAGGTGACCAAGAGAGAAAAACTAGGGGGAAGAAAGGTCTACTTGCTCCCCTAAGTTGATCTTATTCATCCATCACATTCTTTTGGATTCCTACATTACATGAAGAGAGACCAAAAGAGTGGAGTTAATTGTAGTGTAGAAATAAATTGGTCAAAGGACTAATGAATCCCAAAAAAACAAAAGACCAAGATTGATAATCGACTCTTTGGCTTGACTGGCATGTAATCAAAGTTCTTCTTATCCCATAATCTGATCCTACTCCCTAACTTGTGTTATGAATTCCTTTATTTTATACATACATCACAAATATTTTTATATAGAAGTTTCTGAATCCAATTTCGGTTGACATGATTCTTTTGCTCAGTAAAAGGATTTTTCTTTTCTTATTTTACGTTCTGTGTATATGTATGTGTGTCTGTGTTGTAAGAGAGGGAGAGAGAGGAGTCATAGAAATCAAATTTCCCTATAGAACTTTATTATTTTTTTAATTTATTATTTCTTTGTCATATATTCCCCTTCCACCACTATGCATGTTTGAATAAAAACTATATATACTTAAAAAAAATATATATAAAATACTAATTTCATCCGATAATTAATTCATTTGTGGTTGAGGGTTCGAAAATTGGATGTTTGACAACAAAATATTAGGATCATGTCTGGTCTTTATTATTTATCTTTGTAAAAGAATATATACTAATTTAGAAAGAAATAAGTGTTTCTACTTAATATTGCGCATAAATACTTGTATATATAATTGGTGACGCACAACAGTCGTTCGAAGTAGGAAGGAGCTCAAGTTACCAATATGGTGTAAGAATGGGGAGGGATGGAGAGGCTGGCTTTTGTCCTCTGCGTAGACGTGAAGGGGACACCAACCCAGCAAAGGAGATGGGAGGGTGTAAGCTCTACAGTGCCGCGGGGCCCGCTCCTCGCCGCATGGCGACACCGTTGCTGCGTCAACTGCACCACTCTCTCTCTCTCTCTCTCCCTCATCCAATTCATTCATGTAAACGCCGGTAGATTATTCTTCATTTGTTTGTGGTGTAAAGGCGCAAGCAAGAAGAGATGGGGAACGAAGAAACGGCCAATCCTTCGCGGTGAAGACGAGAAGGAAAAGTGTGACAAGGAACTCCTCTCTCTCTCTCTCTCTCTCTCTCTCCACTCAAGGACGAGTAGAAGAAGAAGATAGACGAGGAGAAAGAGAAGGGCGGAGGTTTTTTTCTTTCTTCTTCTTCTTCTTCCGAGTTCTCTCTCTCTCTCTCTCTCTCTCTGTCTCGCCCTCCCATGCCTCCTTGTTTTGTTCCATCTTTACTCCTCTCATCCCCTTTTATACTCGTCATTTGAGTGCAACTGTTTGTTTGGATTCCAAGACCGCTTTGTTCTCTAGCAGAGACAGTAAGAGAGTCAGGGGGTGGAATTTGGAGGCTTTTGGTTAAGACTGTCTCTTGGGTGTTGTAGATCCACAACCTGTGTACTTAGATTTGGGCTCTTCCTGTTTTCTCCTCCTGCCTCTTAGATCTAATTTAGCGTAACAATAAGGAGAGCACATGATTCTGTGTTGGCTAGCGAGGGGTTGTTTTGTGGCTCTAATCTGGACTGGTCAGTGATCCTTGACAGACACCAAATACGAACAGTGGTGTGTGACTGCCGAGGGAGAAGACACCAACAACACGACTGTCATCAGAGTCCGAAAAGGTCACTGTTGTTTTGCTGCTTCGGTCGAGAAGATGGCAGCGGCCTCGTCGTCGGTACCTCTCTTTGGAGTTAGAGAGGAGGAGGATGAGTACGGCAAGCAACCGCCGCAGCCGAAGCAGCAGCCTTTGCCCGCCCAACCTGCGGCTCCCCCGCCAAAGAAGAAGAGGAAGCTCCCTGGGAATCCATGTAGCCTAATATCCCTTCACTTGCTTCGCCTTTTCGATTGATTCCTGACTCACTGAGTCGATCGAAACTGCAGACCCGGACGCGGAGGTCATAGCTTTGTCGCCGAGAACGCTGCTGGCCACGAACCGGTTCGTGTGCGAGGTTTGCAACAAGGGGTTCCAGCGGGAGCAGAACCTGCAGCTGCACCGGCGCGGCCACAACCTGCCGTGGAAGCTGAAGCAGAAGAACCCCAAAGAGGCGCGCCGCCGGGTTTACCTCTGCCCGGAGCCGACGTGCGTGCACCACGACCCCTCGCGCGCCCTCGGCGACCTCACCGGCATCAAGAAGCACTACTGCCGCAAGCACGGCGAGAAGAAGTGGAAGTGCGACAAGTGCTCCAAGCGCTACGCCGTGCAGTCGGACTGGAAGGCGCACTCCAAAACCTGCGGCACCCGCGAATACCGCTGCGACTGCGGCACCCTCTTCTCCAGGTTCTACATGCATGCATCCTTCCTTCCTTCCATCCATCCATCCAGTCAATTCACCGTCCACCCCATCATCCTCATCGCCGTCGTGTCGCCGCAGGTCTCACTCGTCTCGCACCTGCACTCACTCACACGCACACACCCTCGCACGCGCCATGGCAATCAGGGTTTCTTGAGCTAGTAGGTTTAGGGTTAGGGTTTGCAGAACAAAGATCTGTGGATCAGGGAGGAGAACTGCTCCCTCGTGAATGGTCACAATGGAACCAAACTGCCATGGTCGTCGGGATTCCAGAAAAGGCACTCATCTTTCCGTCCTCGAGACGAACGCCAAGCTCATCACACTCTCTCTCTCTCCCATTCACGTGGTGACATGGAGGCAAAGCTTGACAGGTTGCTTTGTTGGGTTGTGATTTGGAGATATTCGGTGCTGCAGGTTCTGACCGTCTCGTAAAATTTGTCATTTGGATTTGACCACACATCGTTCTTCTTCTCCCAAAGCTTGAGGTGTGTGTACCAGTCACTGAGCTTGTTCTAATATGAGTGAGCACCACAGGTGGGGGTGGATACCGATTGAGCTGATCACATTGCTCTGGAAATTGGTCGCCATGAGATGACTCACATTTTCTACGAGATGATTGCTATGAGCAATTATGACGCATCATTGCGTCGATTGATCGATGTAATTGATGCATCGGGCATTGCATTGATGCAGGACGATTCCGAATTAAGCTATTCTTCTTGCATTGGCACTAATCGCTTCTTCATCCGGCGATTGTTGCAGGCGTGACAGCTTCATCACCCACAGAGCCTTCTGCGACGCGTTGGCACAAGAAAGCGCACGGGATCCGAGCGGCATCGACTTGTACGGGAACAGCGGCATCAGCTCCGGGCT
Organism: Musa acuminata AAA Group; assembly: GCF_036884655.1. Lineage (NCBI taxonomy): Eukaryota > Viridiplantae > Streptophyta > Magnoliopsida > Zingiberales > Musaceae > Musa > Musa acuminata. The sequence continues at coordinate 7,411,127 of NC_088349.1, forward strand.
TCCTCAGGTGAATTCGCAGCTCTGCTCGTTGCAGACCTCAGCTGTTGACCTCCTCCGCCTCGGCGGCGGCGGCGGTGCAACGCAGTTCGACCACTTAACCGCTTCGGCCTTCCGTCCACCACCTCCGCCTCAACCCACGCCCTTTTATCCCGGCGGCGGCTCGAGCCAGGAGCTCAATGGAGACTCCCCGTTTCTCCAGAACATGCCGACCAACACCAACGCCTCCTGCTCACCATCATCCGCTGCCGCCGCAGCTGGGAACCTCTTCAACCTGGGTTTCTTCTCCAACAGCCGCAGTTGCATGAACACCGACGAGCAAGCAGCGACGCTGTTCGCTGGGAATCTCATGAGCAACAACATCGACATGAACATGTCGTCCCTGCTCACCTCCTCATTACACAGCGAATCCGCAGCTCCGCAGATGTCCGCCACTGCGTTGCTTCAGAAGGCCGCGCAAATGGGCGCAACGTCCAGCCGCGGGTGCTTCGGAATCACGTACTCCGCCGCCGGGGGTTCGAAGCACGCAAGCCTTAGAGACGATTCCAAGAGCAGCGGCCTCGGAGAGAGCTCAAGAACACAAGTGGAGAACGAGAACCACCTCCAAAACCTTATGCACTCGCTGGCGAACGGAAGCAGCAGCATATTTGGCGGTGGGAATGACACGGAGACTGCTGCTTTGGGTGGATTCAATCCGGGCTTGTGCGGCATGGACGAGGACAAGCTGCACCGCAATCCATCGTCGGGTGCCATGGGAGGATCCGACAGGCTAACCAGAGACTTCCTTGGGGTCGGCAGCATGATGAGAAGCCTGCAGGGGGGAGGAATGGCGCAACCAGAACGGCAGCTCGGCATCCCCATGGCCACTGTGGACTCAGAAACGAAGTCAGGTTCTTGTCGTCTACCTTACGGTGATGGGAGTCTGCTTTCAAGGAGGAGCAACCCGTAGGCGGCAGAGGAAGAAGAGAAGCTTATTAGGTTTGTGTGGCTTCAACGTGGTCATTCAAAGATAAAGCTGCTGTTGTTGTTATTGTTGCTTAGCAAGTGTTGTAGGACTTAATTATCTTTGTCTTGGTTCCCAATTATGGTGATTCCTTCCTTGCTCTCTATTTCTTGATCAATATATTGTGTGCTTTTTAGTTAAATATATTATTAAAATTCTTAAAAAATAGTTGGCATCATAATAAAAGAGAATAGAAAAGACACCTTAAAATCGAAAACTTAGGGTTGACTGGTCAACTCTAGGGGTTGACTTTTCATTAGAGGTCAATTTATTTATCCATAAATAGTTTAGAATCAAATCGATTCTTTTTGGAAAGGGGGGTGGAAAATGGAAGAGAAGTGAATCATCGTAAACAAGTAGAATGAACGATAAATGATGACAAAAGGGTGGGCTGATAGATAGAAGTAAGAAGTTTGTCATTACGTTGTGTTTCTTGCTTACACGAGCATATCATCATACACCTTTCCGTCGTCTCTCTCTCCCTCGCGCGCGCTCGCAGAGTGCTGCGGTGCAAGAGCTCGTCATGTGCTTCCGTGCATGTGGGCGCGACGACTGAGGAGTCCAAACCCCGTTGCCTAGTGCATGCAGCTTGTACTGCAGACTTCATCTTGCACGAGAAGAATGTTTGTGCCGATAGAAGAAGAGGAGATTTATCGTCGCAGCCTTCGGAAACTCCAGGCCACATGTTGAGTACCGCTGCGGGGCGGGCGGTGGTTTTAGCTCTTCTCGTGGTCTTTAGCCTGACGCTGCTGTTTTCGCCCACCACCTGTTTGTCGTCGGCACCTCGTCAGCGACGACCGCGAAGGCTCGTCCCCGGCGCCGTGGCCGCACGCTGCTCCGTGGGCATTGGAACTGTTTGCTACATTTAGCCGGGCGTGGGAAGGCGGGACGTCGCGTGCTTCGTCTTGGATCAACAGGATTGGACTGACGAGTCATGTCGATCGTCCTTCCGGACACGCAAAAGAAGGGCATGTTTCGCTCTCTCTCTCTCTCTCTCTCTCTCTCTCTCTCTCTCATTCGGCAAGTCGCTACTGACTGTGACTGAATTCTGTCTCTCCCAATATATGGATTTATATATGAGATTTAAGTTCTTCAAATTAATAAGATTTGTATATCAAAACCAATATTAAATGCGAAAGATTGTAATCCATATTTTATGAACAATTGGATCTTAAATTATTTTAAATCAGTTGCTTAGGCTCGTCAAATTAATATGATGAACGACCATATCAGGATTCAAACTCATCGACTGAACAAGACAAGACAAAGGTATACTGACTGAATTAGCGATGTAAATTCATTAAATTAATAATAGGATTAATTATTTCTTCTCTCTCCCTCTTTTGCTGTGAATTTGCTGGTAATAAGAGAACACGTGATCCTATCCAGTCGGTTCACATGGAGAACAACAACAGTGCACGCCATGGCTTTACAACAATTGCGTGACCAAATCATCATCTGCTTGTTGTAAGCCTATCCGTTGTTTGGCCGTATGCTGACTGCTGACTGTTTCATGAACTTATGAGCGTGTTTACTATACAATCGAACGACTGAAATAGCTTTACACAAGACACGATGTCATGAAACACAGCAAGCGGGCGGGCGGGCAAACCGTCGAACAAGGGGTCCATTGGGAGGAGAATCCTATGTTGTAGAAGACGTGCATGCCCATCTGCAGCACATGCATCCCTGTGCAGACGTACTCCCGGTGGCCACATAAGGACAAGTAGATTGATGGCTATGCTACGACTTCGAAGCAGTCCACTGGGGAAAGAAAACAATGTGAAAAAAGAGATTCCAGAATAAAAATAGAAAGTTGAGAAGATAGAACCTGAAAACGGTGAAAAGCTGGAGAAGACAGAGATCAAGGAAGGATTTCTCGATTATATTATGGCAGATACGAAGTCCAAGTTGAACGTGTGCGATGATGAACAAGGAACAGTCAACATAAAGGAACCACAGAAGTTGGAAGCGATACAAGTCAGAGGGGGTTTTGTAGGCTTAACAATAAAACATGACCCTCTTGATGTTCTCCTTCAGTGCTGGAAGAGGTTTCACGGCTGCGCTAATTGGAGTCCTCAGTCCGCTAGCAGAAGCACCACGTCCAGCAGTCGCCCCAATTGTCATTGAACCACTGTCAGATGTCTCCGGCTCCATGTAAAACCGGGCACGGAAAGCAGCTAGATGAGCATAATATGCCGGTGGCACTGTTCAGAAAACCGTAGAACCGATTCAGCCATGGGAAAATTTAGAGAGAGAGAGAATGCAAGGCAGACATACCGATAGATACAGAGCGCGTGCACCTCGCATAACTGCACAGTAATAATAAAGGTTAAATCTCGTATGGATAACTAGTTAGTGCATAACAGCATGAAGGTGGATGATTAAAGGGATAGAATCTTACGTGTAACAGAGGTTGTTCGTCAGAGTTTGCAAGGCATCAGCTGTGAAATTGTTCTCATCCCACAAGACATGGTAATGTGCAGGACGGCTTGTGCCCTTCATGTTCGATTCAATATGGTCACCACAGATAGGTCACCAAAATTGCAAATAAAGAAATAAATGCATATAACATAGATAAATTGTGATGAGGAGAAATTTACTTGGATGCCAGCATGGCTGCACAAGTAGAAGTCAAATTCGGTAGGGTGGCAGATCATAGAATCAACAACAGTCCCTAGAATTTCCAAGGGTAAACAAATAACACATCAAAATCAACATTGAAGATCAAACAAAGTCATAATAATGAAAGAAAGAATAAAACAGAACAACTGCTGGCAACACAATGTGGCTAACCAGGTAAAATGTTTCCACTCTTATCCACTGAGCGATGATCATTGTGATTATTGGCGAACAGCCTAGTGTGGTGACGTTTTTGAACGACCACAAAAGTCACTGGTGGCTGATAATTTCGTTCTAGAGAGGCACATGCCTGAGACATCAACGAAAAAGAAGTTTAAAAATGATAGCACTGTAATAATAACATCTATGGAGACCAGATATCCTACTTTTCTGATTGCATCAAGTTCATAAAGTAGAACTTGATAGAATTGTCCCTCACTCACTCCATCCCTGGAAAGACAGGACCATCTGTGAGTTTGTATCATAACAAAAAATATTAATAGGCAAGAAATTTCTTAAATGCATACCTGTAAAATATAATTCGCTGAGGCTTCTGTCCGGTAGCTCTCTTAAAGGAAATAAGAAGCTCTCTGCATAGCCCATAAGGTATGAGATGATTTTCTTAGCTCAACAACAAATACAGGGAAAGAAAAACCAACAAATTCTGTAGAGCTGGCTATAGATTAATAAGCTATTCATACTTGATCATGCCACCGGTGACAGTTCCACGCTGAGGATCCTGCCAGACTTTAAAGAGATCTTGAATTAATTCTTGTCGATGGGCCTGAGCACATACTAATCCTGCATATTTTGTCACCTCAGGCCAATCTTGAGAAGCTACAACCTGAAGAGCAAATGGAACCAAGGTAAGAATTAATATCCAGATAAAACATCACAGCAAAAGAACTTACAGCTGCAATAGAGGGGCTAGAATCCTCTCCAGGATGAGGATGCGTGACATCAGCACCAAATATAATAGTAGGTTGGTCACTGACAAATGGTATACGCCTTGACAAGGCATCCATAAGAACCGTGTTCCTGCCACCAACCTATTCATAAAAATATTCTTCAGGGCTCAGTGATAGGAAAGAGGGAACAGATAACACAAGCTCAGCTACCAACCTTCACATTTATTTTAAGAGCAACATTGGCTAGATACTGCCTACTTATCTTGAAAACATGCTTAGTCAAACAACACTGTGAAACTAAACCGAGATCTGTCTCACATATCCGCTTCAAATCACCTGTCATTATAACACTTGTACATCAGAGAACATTGGGAAAGTGAGAAGCAGGGATCAAACTGAAAAGAAGGTACGCTTAGACTGATTAACTAGCATAGCAATGTCATTATGTTGCAGAAATCAAGACTAGGTGCATAACAGCATACCATAAAGAGAACCATTACTATCGGGCAATATTACAATGAGCAAATCAAGTTCTTTGCCCTGAGGTTGGAGTATGTTCATTGCGTCATGATAGAGTGCCTTCAAAGCTCTTTCCACATGATCAGGCCTAGCACTCAAGGGAGGAAGTACAGGTTCTAGAGCAAACTCCTGCAAAAATGTTTTACATCATATACAAGGCAATGAATGGAAATTATAATGTGTTCCAAAAAATAACGATCAAGAACATACCATTCCAGATATCTGGCACATCTGAGCAAGCTCACGACAAAATCCACGAGCAACATTTTCTTGAACATTCCGTGCAAAACTGATACATGTCCAGTTGTTCACTCTCCCACCATTCACCAGTTTCTACAATTTGCCAAACAAGCGAAATTGTAAGCAACACAAGTAGATAATATCAGAAAAATAACAAGACTGTATGAAAAATGCACAGCTTGATGCAGAAACCATTCCACAACTAACAAACAACATGCAGAAGGCTAAAATGATACCGGATGACTATAGTAGTGAATAAACAGAAATGATTGAGTAACATCTAAAAAAGGAATCTCAAAGAATCCTTACATTTTCAGATTCTCTTCATTGAATAGACATTAACACAGAAGTATCCAATGGCTAACATATGAGCAATGGTGCTCGCACTTTCAGCCTCTAGCAGATAATATATTCTAAAATTTTCAATGCATGGACACACATTCGTAAAAAAGAAAAAATATATTCGTCAACGATGCTAGAAGTGTATTTTAGTATGATCAATGGATGCAAGCATATAATACTAAAAGCAGAATCAACACAGAGGAGCTGCAGGCTTAATGACCAAAAAAGACTAAGAGAGCAGTCTAATGCAATACCTTATTCATCATGTTCCACTGGCCAACTCTTGGCAAGCAATCCTTCTCTCTACCGGTGTCGTGGTACTTAAGCTGCACAATCAAAATGATGCAATCAGTCACTCTCAAATTTAGCCTAATCCACAAACAGCAAGCTGTGATAGTTGTTTGTGATAGAGACATGTCTTGCACCCCTCAGTAATCTCAATGTAGATGCTAATAACATGAAATTAAATTGTGTTCCCATTTACCCAAGGAGCCGGCAGAACACGAGCCTCAACTGATGCAAGTCTCTCACTGATCCTGATCCCGAATTCTCTAGCATAAGGATCTTCATGGTATGCATTGTGATGAACTGTCTGTAAAAGAATGACGAGTGAAATACAATAATCATTATGAATGTTCTAAATTCCTTTTAGACATACATAGCAGTTTCATTCTGTATCTATACAGGTTTCTAAACATAGAGTAGAGTTCAATGGTGACTCATGAACAAGTAACGCAATATGAATAACTAAATGAAAATAAATGAAAGAATATCATCATGTATGACTGGTAATCTTCATCAAAACCCATAGGGTCTGATTTAATCTCATTTAACCCAAATCTTCACTTGTCGTGTCTGTGCTAGGAATCTGAGCTGGAAGCAAGTCAAAACAAGCTCAGGTCAATCATATGTCACCTTACCATTTGTTTCAGTAACCCAAAGACAGGGATGAAAAAGGAAAACACTGAGAATTTATGCATTAATTTGGTGGTGCTCTGATATTGATTATAAGAAACAAAAGCCACAGAAAATGAGGATAGCCCAACCCCACTCACAGTATCTCTCACCCTTTAATGGGCTCACTTTGCGAACATGCAATTGAGAGTTCACTATCACCTCTCCTATTTTTCCGAAGGGTTATCTAACAGTGTCCTGTACCTGAACCAAACACTACCTTTGGCTTAAATGCAACTCAATTCAACCAACTATAAACAATTTGCAAACTGCCTGGCTCCATCAGCCTGCCCAACCCAGGCCCAATTCTTAGCAGCAAGGTTTTGCTGAGCAGCAACAGATCTTGTTGGAAAATCAAGTCATAAGTACCATTATTATTACTATCCTACCCTCCCATTCCACATGTGACCCCACATAATGGAATTATCCCAGCCCATTCACAGCTCTATGCCATGCGAACCACACCATCCAAACGTAGTATGAAAATGAAAACTGAAAGTACAGTAGCTCAAGGGTTCTGACGGAAGAAAGAAAATAACGATAAAGAAGTAGAATGCAAGAAAATGTTGTCCTCCAACATCAAGAGCTAAAATTCAGCCTTTGCAACTTGAGAAAAATGTACAGAGACTTGAAGTAACCTAAACATTCTTGGCATATTGCATAAAGACCTTGAGTTGTGAGGGTTCCAAGTGGTGCAGTTGACAATGATGATGAACTTAGTTTTGAACTGTGGTTCTATAACTAAAGATTCTGAAAGACAAGAAAAGATAATGAAAAGCATAATCATTGAGGTGAAAATAAATAACCTGTATGATGTCAAGCTCCCGATCTCGAGGAAGTTGGCATGTCACCTTTAGAAGAGCAGTGATTTGCTTCTCATTCAACCTCTTAGAATATCTCTGCCCCTCCACAATCTTGCATACCTACAAACAATTATAAAAATTGAACATGCATTTTTGAAGGTCTAAAACTTTATAAGCACAACACTAAACTTAAAATATAGATCAAATGAATATATATAAATATATAGATGAAATGCATCATACAAGACAAAAAGCATATTATAATAACAATAGCTCACTTCCATGGGTAAATAATTTGGCCTCTGTTGATTTCCAACTTGCAAGCAAGGCAAACTCAAGTGTTGGATGGCAAAACCATAAGTCTCTTGGAAATACCGCACAACAGACTTCATTGTACCTCTTTCATCAACATGGAAACTGCCATTCCAAAAATTCCAGGACAAAATTTGAAATGTATAAGAATCATCGCAGAAATCAATATATAAACAGTGTTTTCATGATAATTTAACGGTATCTTTTGCATAATAAAGAGGATAAAATGAACTAAATCAATAAACACGAAAGTAGTTCCTCACGTGAGCTCCCTGGTTGCCTGTGATGTTAAACCAGATATGCGATATTTTCTGCGCATATTGCCACGATGAGTGACCTCAACCTTCACACCTCTTAAAGCCTTTTTTATCTGAAGTAGCATAAATAATTAAAAAGTGATATAATAGAGCTGCCATAAACTTGAACAACATTTTCATTATTTTAAAAATAAAATGCTGGCTGACTCTGACTGAGAAAGTGCATAGCTACAAATAATCAATGAAACAGGATAAATTGAGGTGTGTGGAAGTCACAAACATAGGTAACACAGAAAGTGAAAGAGTTTTTTCTTAAGATACACATGAAGTAAACCAAGACAACTTTGCCTCCGCTAAAAGGATCAAAAGAAAAGACCACCTTCCAAAAAACTGTTTTTTATCACAAACTACCAAGTATGTTTGCAAATATAAGAAAAAAAGGTTCTCCATTATGAGTTCTCTCCACTACCCAGGAAAAAGAGAGGTACTCGAGAAAATAAAAAATCATTGAAACCAAACCTTCACACGGTCAGCATCAGAAAGTGGTCTTGATTGAACATCCCTATTAAGAAGCTGAGCGACAAAGTCAATGACTGGTAGTGGCTCAATGAAAGCTGTGGAGGAAATATCTGCACCAGAAAGTAAATTTACAGGACCATACTACGAAGCAACATCTGCACATCAAAATAGAAACTCTAACATGCATGTGTTAAAATTAAGACCACATCAAGAATGTTTAAACCAGCCAAATGTTGTACATTTTTTTAATGCACCAGTTTATGAGACAAGGATATGCACAAGCCTTTCTGTCTCAGAAAATGAAGTAATGCTCTAGAGCACATCAAATGCGCTACATACTCATCCGTTAGTACCATATATAAAATTATTGGCCCTCTAGCAGTACAAGAAATTAAGTAAAAAGCTCAGCATAAACCAACTGAATTCTAAAAAGTGGGGAATCTATAATGTCAAACTTGTAATTAGTCTACCAAGGCATAAAAAGCTAATTTTCATCTGGTAAATCATATTTTCTACATCCATCTTCTATCTTCAGAATGAATTGTGAGGTGTAAATTATTCTCTGACCTCTACAAACACAAATCAGGATATTAAATACTGCAACAGAAAATCAGGTCTCTTTTTGTGGCCACCTATGAATAATATAAAGACAACTTAATAAAAACACATAAAGCAACATAGTTGCAGAATTCTATTCTGTCACAGACTTGCAACAAGTAAATCTGCTTCACCACAAAATCTAGAAAATATACTTTTAGTAAATTGTATGATCACCTAATAGCCACACATGCTCTGGGTTCTCCAGATGATAAAAACCACAGATTACTTTTAGTTACATGTTTGACTTGATTTTTTGAATATATTTTTCCAGCATCATTTGCCTGCCTTCTCCAATAACAGCACAGGTTCAAAAGTACCTATGGGTAAATTGAGAATCAGAGAAATGGGTTATCAGTACCGATATTTAGAGAGAGGCCCATCTGTGTTGGACGAATGCTCTGATAGAAACCTGGCCAACTTTCTAGTCCCTCGCCAAGTTGTTTCCTTGTCCCTATATCAGGTGAATAAAAGGACCGACCAACTGGCACATATCTGCAGACCATAAAGAATAAATCACCTCAAATCTTTGATAATAAAAATATTGAATCAATTACCATGGTATAGAGGCACTATTTATTACCTTGCAGTAGGAAGTTCACCAAGCACAATATCGAGAACTTGCAATGCTTCTTGGGGAGCATCAGCCTGCCTCCCGGCTAGAAACATCTCAAGACGGTGTAGGTTGACACGAGCTGCTAACTTGATAACAACCCGAAACGTCCTATGTCGCCTGCAAGATGAAAATATATATTAATGGATCGTACCACCACCAAAATTAAATCAAAAACAGGCATATCAATGGATCAAATAGAAGACCTTTCGATTCCCGACCCATCATCCTCATTGTCTAGACTGATATGAAACTCTCTAGATGTGAATGGCAATGGGCCAGCTGTATAAAGACTCTTCCTGCCATCATACACTGGAAGACGTCCTCCCAGATAAGCTTCCCTATATAATTTGACTAGATGTTCCATCAAAGCACGATTGACACCACGTGATGTAGCTTCAGGCATAATTGATACCTAATGAAGTAATTAACCATCACAGGATAATATTAAGGCATGAGAAAGAGGCACATACATTTTAAACCATTATTCGAGACGGAACAGGGAAAACTCACATCATACTGGTGAAGGTCTTTGTCAGGTAGTTCAGCAACAAAGTGATTTGCCTTCACCACACATTTGATGCCAAAGGTACCTTTACCAGGGCGCACTGGAAATCTCATTGACTTGCTTGAAGATGCTGGCATAGGCTGGATTGCTTGACTGGAAGCTTTCCCGTGAACAGAAAGCTGTTGAAATTGTTCTGCAACCTCAGTAGCAGAAAACTCTGGCTGTCGTGATGAACTGGGCTTCAATGGAGCTGCTTGGGTAGCTTGATAAGGAGATTGTGTTGCTTGGTGCAGCTCGGGAGCTGGCGGCCTTGATAGACCTGCAGCTGAGGGGCCAGACCCATGTCCTCCAGAAACACCACGGCCACCCCGGCGTCCACCATACTGTTGCTGAGGCGGCATTCCACCTCTGGGCTGAGAACTACCCCGGCCCTGATACTGAGATGGTGCACCTGGCTGCTGAGCATCATGAGGTTGTGGTCGGCCACCTCGACTTTGGTAATATCTCCTGCCACCACGACCACCTTGCTGGGTTTGTTGAGGACTGGATGGAGCCCAACCCCTTCCTGCAGCACCTCCCTGCTGCTGTGGAGCAGGACCCCTATCTGATGGCCACTGGGGTTCTGCTCGTGCACTGTTGCCACCTGTCTCATGAGATTCTGAGCTCTCACCAGCAGAACCTTCGGTTCTGTGTTTTCTCACCATGTCATCAGCTGCATAAGGATGTCATCTATGAACTTTGGGCTTAACAATGATGAATGAAAAAGATCAAATGGAACGAATAGTAGAAAAATCTATATTCAAACTGAAAATCGTAAATGGGAAGGCCCTAACTGACCGAGACAAGCAAGTTTGAAACAAAGATTCCAAAGGAAGATTCCAAATTAGAACATTGAGTACATCTGAATTGATATTTAAACGTTTTGCAGAAACAAGAGCAGATTTCAAGGGGTATTGTATCTTATACTATAAATATGCTTCATTCGTTGAACATAATAGGTACATTGAACCATCAGGAACATACAGCGAATGGTTTCCTGTGGTCAGGACAACATAGAAATGATGTCCATCCTATTGGTTTTTCCTTCAACAACCAGAAACCTGGATCTATTTATAAAATAGATGGACTCCAATGTTGAAAAGGGACAAAAATCAAAGAAGATTTGCTAAACTAAAAAAGGCAGGAATTGCACATATTTGGCATATATTATGCGAAAGCAATAAGCACCTATGGAGGACATTAACAGCATACCTGTACATGATTACAAAATCCTATAAAATAACAGTATAAGGAAGTTTCCAAATTAGCAAATTGAGTACATCTGAAATGATATTTAAATTTTTCACAGAAACAGGAGCAGATTTCAATGGGTACTGTATCTTATAATTTAAGTACGCTTCATTCGTTGAACATAATGGGTACATTGAACCATCAGGAACATGCAGCGAATAGTTTCCCATGGTCTGGACAACATAGAAATAAATGATGCCTATCCTATTGGTTTTGCCTTCAACAACCAGAAAACTGGATGAATCTAATATTGGAAAAAGATGAAAATAAAAAGGATTCAGTAAACTAAAAATCAGCAGCATGACACAAATTGGCATATATCTCAAGTTGAAGCAACAAGCACCATATGGGGGATGTTGATGGCATGAACACCAATAAATGATTACAGAATCATAGAAAATACAGCACAAGGAAGATTCCAAATTAGCACATGGAATACATCTGAAATAATATTAAAAGGTTTCACAGAAACAGCAACAAATTTTAAGGGATACTGTACCGTATCTTTTGAAAATGCTTCATTCGCTGAACATAATGGGTGCATTGAACCATTGAAGGGAACTGTTTTCTATAGTCTGGACAACATAGAAATGCTAATTGCATAAACTATAAAATGGATAAAATCAATAGCTATAAATTTGGAATCTTCGACGGCAAGTCCAAATCCTAAAATTTTAAAACTTGAGGATGCATAAACTATGCGACTTATAAGGATCTATTTTCTATAATGCAAGAACTTAACAGTACAAAATGCTTTGTGATTTATTCAGAACATAAATTAAACAATTTAAAATAGAAATTGTGCATCGAGGTTCTAAAACATCATTACTTAACCCATAAAGGGATCTAACTAAGTCGAACTGTCAATTCTCATGCATGTGGAACAACAGATGGTAAGAAGTTGATTAAGTCTGATCCATTTGCCAGAAAAGAATGTATATGATTATCAAATACGAAAATAACTTAAAACAGATACTTCATTTGCAACATTTAATTAACAAGTAATACATAACGAACACCACAAAAGAAACAGAAAGAGAAAGCATTCCAATGGTAAAACTACCACATATCCCAACCTAGAGATGAAAAATAAATCACAGTAGGAAATGAATGATCATAAACTAACTGCGGAAACGAAGAGGAGACGTTATCACATATATGATTACACAACTAAACCAAACATAGACATTTGCATTGTGCCATAACCCTCAGGAAAAATCAAAACCAAACAAGTAAGCGGCGTGCTAAAAGATCTGTGCCCGTTTGTGCCAGAATCGCAGATCTACAGTATCAGAGACTAAATCACAGCACGTTCACCCCAGGCAACGCTCTTTCACCCTATCTGACTCCACAAAAAGGGAATCAACAAGCACACTAATTCACATCACGTTCTTCCCCAAAGAACGCTATTCTACGAGTACGACAATAACCGAATCCCAACACTAAAACCAAAAGAGTAAAGACAGAACAAAATCAGAATAATCCAAAAAAAAGAGCAAGCCGAACGACGACGCATTACTTTGGACCAATCTCCACTTGACTACAGTACGCAGCGAGCTCGGTAAAGAAAGCGGAAAGAAACCGAAACAGATCGATCTTTACAAGGGACGAACGGAAACGCCAAGAAGAAGAGACCGAACTGCTTTATCTTGGTGGCAACACCAGGGGACGACGGTGTAAATCCGCAGATTGCCCTTGGAAACCGCCTCTGGAAACCACCCCTCCTCACTGCACTTTACCTTTGCGAAAAGAGGAAGGGAAGTGTGAGAGAGACGCCTCCACCCGTGAAAAGTGGCCAACCCGCGGGTACGTGGGGGATTTCAAACGGGCGTTAAGGCGTGGAGGAAAACGACAAGCCCCGGCCCGACTCACCCGAGTCACCGATGACTCGTCTCGGTGCTTGGGTTGGGTCGGCAGGGCGGTGAAGCGAGAGGACGATGTCGTGGCATCCACCGCCCTGTCACAGGACGGGCCACCACGAGCTTTCCGGCACATACCCGGCGTATGATTGGCCGCGCCGTACCGTCGGGAACCTGAGGAGGACACCTGATCCGCTCGATGACCTCGCCCGTAAGATTCTCCTTGTAACCGGACTCGCGATCCCCCGTTGAGGGAACCTTTTGCAACTCAAAAGCGTGCTGACCGCGCGATGGACGGCTCTGATGGCCGCCTGGATTGTGGTAACTTGGAGCGGTTGTTTTCACAGGCTTCATAAGAAGGCAGGGCGCGCACGGGTTGCGCCGGTGCTCACCGTTGGAGGTCACGGGGCGCGAAGTGGTGCCGCGGAGCGGACGCGACACGGGTAGCGTCGTCGGCAGGACGATCGGCCACGTCGGAAGAATCGAGTGGGGCCGGCCACGAGATGCCCCCTCACGTCCCTCGTAGCCGTTATGGTTTGTTTCGGTGAGGGTACCCGTGGGTCCACGAACGGTTGACGATAGCTAAAAGTTCTGTCGCGGCTCGGCTGCAGCCACTGGAACACCGTGCAGGGATGCTTTTTGACACGCGGCGGTGGGCCACGAAGCCCTCCGTATGATCCGAGCCGTTGATCTCGCCAACACATTTTACTGTGACTATGGCGCCAACGTGGGTGATGGATGATATTTCTCTATCAATAAATAATTAATGGAAAATTAGAGAGGAAGAAAAAAAAGAAGAGAAAACAAGAGTAGTGATGCATGGTTGGAAATAAAATTTTATTCCTAAAATTTAATTAAAATAATATTTTTTTAGTTGAATTAATAATAGTATATCATAGAGAACTCAACCAAAAAATATTTATGTAGCTGATTCAAAATAATTAAGATATTATGATTTATTACTATTGGATTTATTCTAACATATCACCCAATTAAATAATAGCATAATGATCGAATATAATGATGTTTGATACTCACTTGTTTATTGATGTTCCTTAATCAAAAGAATTATTCCAAAAAAAAAAGATATATTGACTATGTTCCATAGTATCATTTTTAGTGTTCTTGTTGTTTATCATAGCATCTTTGTTGTTATTTTATTTCTAGAATTATTTGTTGGGTAAGGTTCACATAAAGAAAACATAAACAAAAACTCAAATAGAACAAAGACTTGTCTTCTCTAACACAATACATTTTTTATTTTTTTGAATTATTTTTTAATCATCAATTAGTGCCTTGAGATTTTCCCACTACAAACTTTTAATTTCATCAACTAGGAATCCAAAAGTAAGACCTTTGATGAAAATAATTTTTTTAGTGATTTTATTTTCATGGACGAAATTTATTAGTGACAATATATTGTGACTTTAAGTGATGAAAATTTGGCTTAATTATCTCCACAATATATACTATCTCAATCCATGAAGCCATGAAGCTAACATTCTTCTAACTCTGTTTCTTCCGAGATGTATATTGATACAATAATGATAATAATAATAATAATAATTATTATTATTATTATTATTGGGAATTAAGATCCTCTATTGAGAATTAAACGATGCGCATACCCTAAGTTGGATTGGATGACTTAATAAAAAAAATAAAATAGCTTGTATGATAAATAATATTTATAATAAAAAAACTTATAATTGGATAAGATATGAATGGTCATATAAGAAAAATATATAGTGAATATAAAAAATATATATAAGGGCTTTGGTTGTGAGAATAGAAATGAATATGATAAAATAATTTTAGATTTTATAATTTTATATGATTTTATAATTATAAATACTCACCTTAAGAAGAGATATGAATATTTAATTACTTATAAGAGTGATCATAACTATAGTTAAATAGGATTTTTTCTCACTAAAAAGGGTAGATAAAGTTATTTGTAAGAATTATAAAATTATACATAGTAAAAGTTTGATGAATCAACAAAGGATGATAGTATTAGATATTTGGAAAATGAAAGAAGAAAAAGATAGTAAAAAATATTACTAGACTAGATGATAGAATTTTAAATATTATAACATAAATAATTTTAATAATAAGATAAAAGAGAGATAACTTGGAACTTAGATGAGGATAATAATAATATTATTTGAACTACGATGACTAACAAGATTAAGAATTTAATAAAAAAGAATCTTACTGAAACTAAATGTAGAGGTGTAACTTTAGAAGATAATACGTAGTGGTGTGAGGAATATTTAAAAATATTTTTATTAAAAAATCATGTTTTAAAGATTGATAAAATTATATAAACAAAAAATTAAAAAGATATAAAGAATCTAAAAAAATAGTTAGTATGGTAAGATATAAATCTCATGATAATTTTTATAATAAATTAGATACTAAATATTATGAAAAAGATATATATATCAAATTACTAAAGTCAAAGAAAGAAAATGTAAGGATTTAGATAATATTAAATGCATTAAAACCGAAGATCAACAATACATATTGATGATAATGAGATTACAAAAAGGTAAAAAGTTATTTTTTATATATTATTTAATAAATATTTGACATAATAATTATATTTATGATAAATAATAATGAAAATTTTAATAATTATATATTTATTCATAAAATTAGAGCCAATGAAATAAAAATATGTATTAAAGAAGATAAAAATAGTTAAGAGTCTAGGTTCTGTTATTAACCTTATTAAGGTCTAAAAAAAGTTAGGGGATAAGAGTAGCTTAGTTAACTAGCTTATTTAATAAAATCATGAGATTTGGAAGGATATTTGATGAATGGAGAAAAAGTCTTTTTAGTGTCATTTTATAAAAATAAGGGTGACATATAAAATTGTTCAAATTACAGAGGAATTAAAATCATTAGCTATTCTATGATATTTTAGAAAAGAGTTATTGAAAATAGGATAAGACTTCAAATAAAAATATTTGAAATCAATTTGATTTTATGCCTACAAGATCAATTACATTTATTAAGATAATTAGTGAAAAAGTATAGGGAGAAAAAAAAGGATTTACATTTTTTTTTTTTTTACTTCAAGAAAGCCTAAAATTGGGTTCTTAGAGATTTATTATGGAGGGTTTTAAATCCACTATATTGATATTATTAAAGATATAAATACTAGTGTTAGGGAGTATGTTTAGTGAGTTTTCTACTATTAGTATATGATTACACTAAGGATCTATATTAATTTTTCATATTTTCGTATTGATAATTAATGAACTTACTAGTCACGATGGACCTTCATGGTGTATATTATTTGCTGATGATATTATCTTGTTAATAAGGATATAAGTAAAATTAATTATAAATTTGAGTTATAAATGTAACTATTAGAAACTAAAGGTTTTAGATTTTAGTGTTCTATAAATAGGTAAAATAATATAATTAAAATGGATGAATAAAAAATCTCTTTTAAGTAAAACATTTATGTATTTTAGTTCAATTATTCAATAAGATTGAGATATCAATAAAAATATTATTCATAGAGTAAAAACATGGTAGTTAAAATGGCAAGGGGCATTAGGAGTCTTATGTGATTATCGAATATTATTAAAATAAAAAATAAAAAATAAAAAATAATTATAATATAATAATTCTTTATGGATCCGAGTGTTGGGCAATTGAGAAATATCATATATAAAAAAATTATATATATGAGAATATTAAGATGGATGTGTGAAGTTACTAAGGAAGATAGGAAAAGAAA
This sequence comes from Musa acuminata AAA Group, assembly GCF_036884655.1. NCBI lineage: Eukaryota > Viridiplantae > Streptophyta > Magnoliopsida > Zingiberales > Musaceae > Musa > Musa acuminata. The sequence continues at coordinate 7,428,227 of NC_088349.1, forward strand.
TATTTGTATTTATGAATAATTATATATCACTTCGATAAAAGATAATTTAAAAAAAATATTTAAAATAATATGGATATATGTCGAGAAGACCTAAAAAAATTTAATAGAAACTATAGATAAAAATTTAAGAACTTTGAATTTAATTGAACATATGATTTCTTGATAGCACGAAAAGATCTATGTAATCAACCTTAAATAATTTAGGCTTATGACTTTATTGTTAATATTATATTATAAATTAAATGATAAATATGCACCACATCCCTATCATCCAATTATTTTTAGCAGGAGGGAGCGTTGAGTTCTAATAGTTCATTTACTAATTTATAGAACTAACATTGTGGAAATAGGTTGTTTCATGCTACTATCATATTTTACATATCAAAAAATTTTACATTGTTTACCTTCACACTCATTGTTCTAAAGAGTAGAAGAGGGAAAAAAAAAAAAAAGTGAGGTAGAAGAGGACAGTCATTGCGGAAGAGGGTAAATGATCGAGCATCGTGGTATGGCGGAGGCAATAAACAGAAAAGGAATGACGCTATTACATTTATAAGATTACAAAAAAATAATGATATTATTTGAAAAAAATAAGAACATAAGCATCATATAGGAGAAAAATAAAAAAATAACCCTTTTATATTTATAGAGGAGGACAAAAAAACAAAAGGAACTAAATCAACTATTGAGAGTTATTAACTATTACTTTTTCAATAAAAAACAAAAAAAACTAAATTAAAGGAAAACCACCGAACCAAAAACTCAAGATTTTAAGACCAATCTCAATCTCCAAAGGAAATACGATAAAGACAATAAGTATTCCTGACATGATTTGCTACTTAGTTTCTCTCTCTCTCCCTCTCAAACCAATAAAATAACTTCAAAATTATATACGAGACGACAAATAATCCTGCCAATGTTCAGAACTGCCTCTCTGTGGGCAGCATAAAATCTTTCAATTATTGACATATACTTACAACTAGAAAAGAAATATAACATACATCAGTATGCCAAAGGATACGACGACTATTACTTTTTTTTTATTATTGGTAAAAATATCTCAAAATAATACACACACAAGCAAAAGGGTGCATTGCCAAAGGCACAGCCATTTTGGGCCGTGATGGGCCGTAATCGGATGTTGAATCTGGGCCTCCGTCTACTATAAAAGACAGGTCTGGATCACACTTCGCCCGTTTCCGAACATCAAGTGATCGCGGAGCTCCATGGAGACGAAGACGAGGAGCGGAGGGGCGATCCTTGGATCCGCGATCCGGCTCGCCGCGATTCTGGCGATCTTGGCCCCCGTCGCTTCGATCGACGACAAATGCGCCGCTTGCAACGCCGTCGCGGTACTCGTCTCCCGTTCCTTTCCTTTCCATGGCTTATTCCGTCCTTGCCTTGCCCTGTCCGATGGTCTCTAAATCTGTAGCTGCTCATTTGGATCCTATACCTTCCGTACATCACTGCCGAGTTGCAAGTCGAATGATGATGTATGCGTCGTAGTTTGATTACAGTTTCGATATTGCAAAAGAACCTAACCAATAGATTGCCAAACTGTTGAGATTGCGCTACTCAGATTGGACCGAAGAAGGGAATATAGCGTGTGGAAAGGGCAGATAAGTGATCTCTTCGAGGAGGTTGGACTTGTAATGTATTTTGACTGAATCGTAAACCCACTATTATTGAATAGGGAGGACTGACCATAGTGCTGGATATTAGTTATCCCCAGTAGTACTTGCAGAATCAAGAAACTTAAAAGTAGCTAATGCCACTCCTTTAGCGTGGAAAGCTTAAGGTCACACAAGCATTAGAAGTTCAGAAAGCTTCCTGCAAACCTGAATGAGCTGCAAATGGGAAATCAAAGCTATAAGATAATTTACAGACATATCAACCATTTACCTTTAATGCTATCATGTAGTTACGTCAGGCCGCAGACTGATTTCGTCGGTTTTTTGGGTCATTTGATTTTAAAAGTTTTTAATTACCACCACTTTTTCAGTATTATGAAGAAAGTCTATCCGTCTCATGCTGACTTCTCTCCTTGCTGAGAAATCATGTTCTATTCTAATTTACCTTACTTATTTATGATCGTTACTAGACTGATAATTTGGGGTTGAGTTGGGTTGACTTCAGGTTAACAAAAATCTTCTTAATTTTACCTGTCTCATTCTGATCCAGTTAGGAAAGCTTTATGACTAGTCAACCTATCTGATTTTGGATCACATTTCAGCTAGCCTGACTAAACTTTACAAGAAATACGATATAATGCGAGAAGAAATTAAAGAGGGAAGGCTGTTGCATGGCAATGGGGTAATGGAGATGATAGAAATGATAATAGGATGTTGTCCACGATTGGAGTAATAGGTCCTTGGATTGGAGAAAGACAATCTATTAGGAATATGTGATGGAAAGTTTGAGCTTTGTCAATGTTAAGCTCACCCACTTTTAAGAAACTAGATAACCTTTGAAGCATATGATGCCGATTCTAGAACTCTCATCAAGTTTTCTTCTTCCATATTCTCTGCCCATCTTATACTACCTGAACTGTGACGAAAATCTCCATGCTAGCTGGAGTCATTTCCGGTCTGTGTGACAAACATGCCCCTGTCTTTTTGTTTGATAACTAAACTCATTTATCCAATCCCTATGTATTTATGTGGGTTTGTGGATTCAGGTCAGGGATTGACACCCCTAATCCCTATTAACTCTTGTCGTATATTGAAATACAATATCCTACATTTTTAGTTTGAACAAGGTTGCTCCTATGGTTAAATCTGAACTTGATGGGTTCTAAAAGCATTCAGTGCTCAAAACTCATGGTGCATGCTAGTCTAAAAAGACAACAGAACAATTGTTGATCGTTGCCAAATTCTGATTACTTCTCATTGATCACCTTTCTGAGTGCTAGCACTCATTTTGAAATTATGCTATGTGAAATATGCTTTTATCCTTGGCCCTGTAGTTTCTGTTAGGAAAAGATGGCCTAGTAGATGAGGCTCCTGCCAATGCAGCGATTAAGAAGGCCCAATGTGTGTAGCCTTACTCCTAAAGGTAGAGAGGTTATTATGGTGACTCGAACCTTTGACAGCTAGGTCATGGAGGAGCAACCTTAGCATGATCCCAGGGCCTGCTTTCTTCCTGGTGTTACCTTTTCTAATTTAAAACTCTTTTGGTATTGATGATTTCTATTATTTTGGATGCTTTTTAGGCTGCTAATTGTCTTTGTAAACAGAATCATGTAATTATGAATAGCCAAATATCTTAATACCTGCTACTTCTCTCTTTCTGATTTCTGATATATCTGTAAATGATTTGCAGGCTGAGATAGAGATTGGACTTTCTAATGTAAGTGTCTTACAGTCAACTTTAGAAGTCTTATTCTTCATCCAATTTACTTTATGAATGTGTAAACATGAAAGTTTGGCTCACCGATCTTACTCCATCATGTTCAAGAATGCAATTATTTGAAGCACTTGTACTTCTAAGATTTTAACATTTTCAATTGTATGCTTTTCAGTTGTCCTTGTTAGAATGAAATTAAAATTTAAATAGGCAGTTATCTGATTTTTTTTCATGTAATACCACAACCAGTACCCCTAATTTGTAAGTGGAAGTTCTAATTAAATTGACGAGGTGGGTAAAAATGTTATATAATGATAGAGATAACATGGTTAAGTTGGAAGGTTTCGTTCAGTGTCTTTTTAATCTTTGCTTCAGCTTTTCTCTTGTCAACTGAGATATTAGGAGTACGTCATCTATTCTTACTATTTTGCATGAATATGCAATTTATATAAGGAGGCTACTCACATCTGTTCTCATGATTGTGCATCAAATAGTCATTTTATATAGGTAATTTGCTATCAGGTTGTCCCTCCCTGAAGTTTTTTACTTTCAGTTGAGCTAAAACCAAGCATGTTGGTCATTGTTAGCAGCTATGATACAATATACATGACACATCTGATGTTGCCTTTTGCTTGCAGTCTTTTCCATCAACAACTGTCATAGTCATTATTATTATAATCGTACTCATGACAATGGCTATAGCAAGTGTACGTTGAGAAAGCTCTATGGAAGATTTCATTAGAATTGTTTGATCAAAACCTAGCATAATCATCTCAAATGCTGGTGCTAAATTGCTTCCTTAGGCAGTTTAATTAGAGGGAAAGTTTTCCATGAAGCCAAAAAAGCCACTTGCTTGTTGGGCAGAAAATGTATATTCTCTTATGATTCTAACTTTTTAGCTAGATAACACTGTACAATTTCTCTAGAATGTAAAAGAAACTACCATAAGTGAACGTTAGATTTATGTGCTATCTGTTTGAATGCCATGTTTTGTTAAATTGCCCATGACATTTTCTGAGTTTTTCACAGACTTATTTTACAGTGTGTGTGAATTTTCTAATTGATATTTTCTACAGGAGAAACCTAGAAACCATCTAGATATGCGTCATCGTTTGGATTCTAGAGGTCAACGTGAAGGAAAAGTAATTGATTACAGGTATCATTTTTAAGCATGCACATACACTATAGAGCCTATCTATCTAATTATGCTGCAGGATTTGTAGTATTAAGAGAGATTGAGGAGCAGAATTGAGATATTGAACTAAATTTGTCCTTTCATACATGTTACTGATGAGCATGAGATTCTGTTTGTTAATGCTATGTACCTAATTTCTATTCCACAAGTATTTTCAGATGTTGCTATTCATAATACAATCCCTTATCTTGTAATTGAAGTCATCCATGGAGCCAAAATCTAAGTTTTTAAGGTTCCATGAAATGTTTGAGCAGAATTACACTGGCAATTATCAACCTGGTGCAATTGAGCGAATGAACACTCTGTGCTTGAAATATACTGAGTTGTTGGAGTAGCTGAAGTTTAATTTTAGTAATTGTTCAACTATAATCAAAAGAAGAGGGTATTGAGTGGGAGACAAGACTTCTTAATGTAAGTTGCTAGAAAGAAGGAAGATGCATTTGTAAATATCATGATAATGAAAGAACGGTACCCTTCCTGGTCAGTCTTGTCACTTAAGCCATAGAACTAATTTACATGTGTACCTGCTTGTGCAGATCCCTAAGTAAGCATTTCAATAAAATTGAGCCACATGAAGCACTAACAGAGAATGTAAATCTTGGTCCAACACTGGTTATGGTGACCCACTGAATCTGTACGGTATTCCTCATCAAATTGGGAAATGGAGTACCCACAAATTGGGAAATTGGGAAATGGAGTACCCACAAATCTGTACGGTATTCCTGATCTGTGCCAACCTGTACCACTCAATATCACTGAATAAATAATAAGATGTAAAATATGAAGGGCATTGTACCAGATTGAGCTGTATATTCTGATACTGGAGTTTGGTTGGACTGGTAAACTACCAATTGGTATGATCGAAATTTGAAATCTTGGTGACAACAAGGAAAACCATAAGCAATTTTTCTTCCTCTTTTCTTAGATAATATTCTCATTTCTTTTCTTGAATGCTTGAGTTTTGCCTCTTTTGAGTGTGATGTACCATTGAAATTTACATAATCAGGCATCTATAAGTATGTGCTTCTTTGAGATTTTCATGGCAACCTGTGTGCTTCTTTAATAGTATTTTTAGTTCCTAAAGAAGCTTATTTAATATAGTATTTCTGTCTATAAACTGATAGTAATAGCATGAAATAAGCCTCCTTTTTTGCATTTTTATTGCTAACTTTCTATGTAATTATTATCTTTCTTAATAATTTATAATCTATTCCTTGCATAATAATTGATTTTTTTTGCTTTGCATATCATTCAGAGTAAAACTTTAAAGAGATAATTTGTGGTCTGTTTCAGTATTCTGAGACCAGATTTGCTTTTCCTTAAGCAGTAATTTTCTTCTTGTTTGGCTAATGCATGAATATTTAAGTATGTTGGACTCATTGCTTGCATGGCTGTTGTTTCATGAGACTAAACTGAATACTTAGTTCCTAGCTAACAATGTTTTTAAAATATATTCTTTTAAACAGAGTGAGCGAGTTAAGAGTGGTTGAACTTCTTGATGGTCTTTGTGAAAAAATGCAGGATTATACTCTGGAGAAGGTAGGCTTTTGTTTTTTTACACCTTCAGTTGTTCTACTAAGTCTAAATTTTCACTTCTGTCTCTCAGTAGTTATGGTTTGAAATGGGCTTATTATGAATTTTGAAACAAGATATAGACTTTGGGATTGCCGTATGAGTGGAAACATTTAAATAAAGTTTCTGGCTGCTGAGCATTGTTGCTTCTTTGCAGTTGGATTCTGGTGAACAAGCATGGATAAAAGTAAGAGATTGGAACAGCATTGAAGGCGGTAAGTAACTAAAATCTGATCTATCTAAAACTAAGAGATTGGCCATTTTTCTGTGTCAATTGAGTTGCTGAAGATGGATAACCTCACTTTAAAATAGCCATTGAAAGCTAAAGGCAAGTTCCAATTTCTTTTATTGAAGACGTCAGCATTTTGTATCGGTGATCTAGGAACTTTTATAGATTGTGTACCAATGCATTTTTTCATCAGCATCGCATCGCAATATAAATAATTACAAAATAGTATATGTAATGAAATGAAGTAATAATTTTATACTTGGCATGAGACCATTTATCTACAGGAGTCCGGGTTCTTAAAATTAAAACCTCATATCCTTTTTAGTTTTATATATTGGTGAAATACCAAGAGATGCTAGGCATTGATGGTAATTCCTTTGTTTTTGTTTGCATTCTCCTGTGATTGTTTTTTTTTATGATAAGAATAATTTGTTTTACTCTAAAGATATTCTATTTTTTTTTCTCTTGTTTTTTGGGCAGATAAGCAAGAAGCACGTGCATACTCAAAAGACTTATCCTCCTTCTGTGGAAGGTAAATTATGTTTTATGGTCCTACTTGGCACTACAGTCCCATTTGCTTATTATCTTGTCTTCTGAGATCATTTAGTAATGAATTCTTTGCATTATATAACTAAGCATGATAACCCCATCCTTGTATTTTATTCAAGTAGCCTGCCTTGCTAATTGATTATGCTAAATCTCTGTCTGGATTTTGCACTACCATACATTTTGCTTTACAAGTCAATTGTCAGATTCTATTCATTATGTAGTTTATGCTTGCTAAGGTTGACCTTCATGGTGATTCCTTGTGTAAAATGACATAATTTCCTTCTCTATGTAGGTTGTTGGAGGAAACAGAGGATCAGGTGCGCTGGCGTCCTTTTTTTTTTTTTTATCTTTCATTATTCCTTCTTCCATGGTTTATTTGTTAATTTGTAGCAAATATGGTTTGACCCATGAAATCATAGTTTATATGAGTGGATTGTAGTTTGTGCTCTCCATCAGTGCCATCCTAACATCTAATTTTGGAAACATAGGCATGAAACATATTACCATCTGCAAAGTCCTTGGACTCCTAGGGTATATAATGTATAGTCACTGCTTGACCTAGATCACTCTCCTACAAGTGATTCATGGTTAAACTCTGGCAAAATCATTCATTATATTTTGCTATGTCCAATATTGATCTATTTGTGATATGCAGCTTGCTGAGTGGATAAAAAGAGGATCTGCAGAATCTGGGGGAGTAAGCAAAGCCCTTTGTCAAGATCTTACCGAGCACTGCAGCTACTCCAGGTACTTGGGGATAAGTGCCATTGACATCTCTCAAAATATTCGTGGTTGTTGGTCCTGGTGATCTTTTGCAATTACATAAAAAAGAACCATTTACTATATCTTTAGTAAATTCACCTGTGAGTGCTTGATTGCTTGTGGGGAATCGATTCATCATGGATCTTCTCTATGGCATTTACAAAGAGCTAGGCTTTATAGAAGAATATGATATGCCCGAATAGTTCCACACCGAATTTGGGCTATGGTTTAGTACACAAAGGACTATCCATCCTAAAGACACTTTGAATACTTCTTTTCGAGAACTTGATCCATATTATTTGAGGCATTGATCCTGTCACATACTTCTTTTTCAATAGATTTAACTAGATGGATAAGCGTCTTGATCAAACATAGTGCCTATGGTTTGTTTAAAAATACATTTCTGATTAGTAGTAGAATAAGTCCAAATATCTTGTGGCATGTTACAGATGATGGTGTTTAGAATCTTCATTTTCTTAGAACTCTGGCGATGGTGATATTTTCATGCTGCTTTAGACAATTTTTACCATACTACATTCTTTGAGCACATTCCTGATTTGCAAATTCAGCATATTGCTTATATTGAAGTTATTAAATTGATTTTCGGCTGTATTTCTTGCAGGTCCTCTAAGATGTACGATGGAGAGTTATAGACAACAAACAAACCACAACCAAAGATTCTTCAGGAAATTGTTTCCGAAGTAGGAACTATGATGAGTTCAGTCAATTATTGAAAATCTTTTTTATCTTTTGCTCTAGGAATCAATTCTAATATGAAGAAATAACATTTTTAGGATACAAAGATTTACTAAGAAAAATCTGATGTAATCTTTGATATATTTGAAACTTTCGATTATAGCAAAAACATAACATGGGCATACTATGAAGTTGCTTTCTAATATCTCGAGTAAGTTCGCATATTGTTGGGCGTGAAGGATTGTCTTCTGTTTTGCAGGAGATCATTATCCATCTACATCAACTGTTCGATATCAATGGCTCCTCTTTTTGTGTTCTTTCTCTCTCGCTTTTGGAAATGATGATCGGTACCAATTTGGCACCCTGTGCACCATTACCATTCGCCTGCTCTCGGTGTTATATTCCATATAAAACGTCTCGGTTGTTAAGTAATAAGGCATCACATATTTACTTTACCCGGAATGTGTTCAGGAACGGCACGCTCTTGTGAGACATTTGGAGCTATAGGCAGTTTGCATCGCAAGCAGTTGCAAATGGATTTCCTGTCATGGAGCTATATGCAGGTCAATGCGAGACTATCTTTCATCTCTGTTCAGTTCAATGCAAAAGCAAAAGCTCTAAGACAAGTCCATCTCCCCTTCAAGCGATGAATCTGAGAAAAGAAAAGCAATCCCCGACACTAATGATCAGGAAATATATGCTTGGATCTCATAATAAGCTTATTAATGCTTTTGTAACAAAGAACTGCGGTCCCAAATTCCAACAGATGATAAATTCTCTCTCTCTTAACGCAGGACAGAGGCGTTGCCCCTGATTTGATCTTATGTTGCAGCTTCCATCTCATCCTGTGCCACAGCCACGCCATTAGGCTCATCATCTGCTCGGAGTTGAGAAGAAACATCATCAATTGCAGCGTTGAGTTGCGCAATCTTCTCGGTCAGTATCTTCCTAGTTTTCTGTTATCACCATGTGGTGGATTGTTAGTGCAGATCAAACAAAATCAACAAAGAAAAGAAATATTGTTGTTTTTTTGTCCCCCTGACAAACCTGGCTTTCTTATTTGCATAGCTAACAGAAAATTGACATAAGAAGACCATTGGGTAAGTCATGAAACCTAACACTTAAAAGAGTACCAAAGAAGACACTAGATTGTGCATTAAGTATCAGCAATAAAATCTCTCTTCCATCCAAGTCTCATAAATGTGAGAGATAAACCAATGTTTGACCGTGAAATCCAAAATACATCAGCTATAAGGCCTGTGAGTGTATAACAGATCAATCTCGAATGCATAAGCATATATTTCATTACATGGCTCCTGATCACGTATTCAATGTCTAGTTGCCAATTCATGTACGTGAAGATGATGTGCCTTGACTAGTTACAAAGTCATGCAAACTATCCTGGTTAAGTTTTTGCATCGATGCATTAGTTATGGCTTATATGAGATCTGGTTCCGGTAAACAAAATAGATCTCAGTTTGAAGTATAACAAACTAAGTTCAACTTTTCTATCTTCCAATATTATTTATAGGGATTCTTTTGATTATCTTTATTGGATGTTTTAGAGTTGACCAATAACTGACTGACAATCAAGAAACGTGGCCAGATACATCGTAACATTAATATTGAAAAAACAAGGTTCTTGTACTAAGACCAAATAAATGAGGAAATTAGGATTTTAGGATGGTTAAAATATTTGTAATAGAGGGGTATTTTGCTGATTGATTGAGCTGCAATCAACAAAGAAGCTTGGTGAATGGCCTCAATTCTCCCATTTCTCCATATATCTATTTGTTCCCTTACCCTTTTCTAAAATCTTTACTGAATTCTGTTATGTATTCATTCTAGAGAAGACTAATCCGTTTCAGTCTACATCAATCCAATAAGGAAGAATAACTAATCAGAGTGTGCTAAAAATGGCACACAAATAACACTAATAGAAAGATATTAGAGTGCCAACAGGTGCACTTCTATAAATTTTGAACTGCAATGATTACACACACGAGTAGCAACAATATGTCCAAAAAAATACAGGTCAAGTTTGTTGAAAGCTAAACTCACCACTTGATCCACTGGCATATGGAGCAGTGTGCTACTGTATTAGGACTGGATAGCTAGAATAATACTCTTAGCAAAGCCGAGAAAAGACATCAAGTAAGAAAATGAATGATGCAGAAGTTCACCAAAGTAGCATGATGAAGAGATAAAACTGTTTGTCGTAACCTGTTCTTGAGTAGAGATGTTAATACCATAATCATCAAGACTTACCTCCAAAGCTTTCTCTTCATCATAGATGAATTTTGGCAACCTCCTCATCAGTTCTTTTTTGTCAGTCTCAGTCAGAGCTTTGCTGATCTGAAACAATGCTGGTCATCAGAAAGAATATAGGAACAGCATAATCATGGACAATAGTTTGTCAATGTCTTCAAGAATTTGCTTAATCCTGAAAATGTACATTTCCACTTGGGTACCATATGTTACATAATTTTTAATAAGAGCTGGTATAGCATTAAACTATACCAGAGGCCTAACTGCAGAAGCCACAGACACTTGCACATGCCGTCCCACACACAGCAGATGCAATGTTAAGCATTCTTTGATTCGAGCCAAAAATTAGTTGTTATAGGTTTTCCATTCTACTGCTTACTGCATGAAGAATTAGTTCAGCTTCATCTTAAAAGATGAGGTGAACATTGACAGACATTTGCCACTTGAAACCATTAAGCAAATATATGGTGAGTAAGGTTCCATTCATGCTAGCACAAGTTCACCACAGTTCTACCCATGAGACAGCAATTAAGATAGATACTGAGCAAACATAAGGTAGAAGGAACATATTAAAAAGGGTAAGGTAAAGAAAGATATCATTTGTGTACCTGAGGTGCATATACACAAGCAAGTGCCCCAACCACAATTCCTCCCAGCACAAAGCCCCCAACGAAGATGCTTGCACTGTTTGGCCTTCCACCACTCCTGAATTGCATTTGCATGAAACCAGGCAAGGATAAGGATACCACCAATCAGACAAGAACATATTTACAAATAAAAAAGAAGTTTCATTTGTTATTTCCCCAAGCCCGATCATGATTCTGAAACCTTGAATCCAACCCATGAAAATTGTTTCACATTTCAGGACCACAAGCATCATAAACATAATGACGTTATCTTGATCATAAACCAAATAGAGCTATAATGACATTCTCTTGCACAAGTGAATGCGCACTTGAAACTACATGTGTAAAACAACCTTTACGATTTAAATATGCATGTGACTATCCTCCTCAACTGAGTTGCCATTCACAAGCCACAAGTTGGCAGTGGCCAACTCATTCTGATATCCCATCTTTTAGCAGATCATGAAAGAGAAGAAAAACCACAGTTCAAACTGGTCGATTCCAATTATAAATCTTCTAATTGATTCCCTTACTATGTTACAAATTTTGGTAAGGAATAGGAAAACCTCAACACTGTTGCTAATATTAGCATATGTCAGAAAAGAAACTCCAAAAAGCATAACTAGCTTCAGTCTTCATTCAGTATAAAATCATGGATCCTTAGTATAGTGAAATTTAGTTAACCAATGATTATATTGCAAGAATGTGAGATAGTAGACGTAGACCAAGTGTGTGTGTATACACAGAAGGCATCCCACCCTACAGTTCACCACCTCATCACATATACAGATACACAAATTGAAATAATCTAGCGAAAAATTTGATCCAAGAACCCTAGCATTCCTTTGATGATTAGATACTTATCAATCACAAAAGAGAATGCTTTGAGGGTGCAAGCAAAAGGTTGTAATCATCAACAAGAATAAACAACAGATGCCGCCAATGGAACTACTAGCAGCCAAAGCTGGCAGTTTTGAGCAAGTAGTTCACATACCTATAAGCAGCTCGAAGGACGAATTGTCTCTTGTGACTTGCAATTCCATCTTTCCTTCGGCTACTAGGACGAAGAGACAAGCTCGAAGGAGGGCAGACGACAAGAGACTTGTCCGACGACGGCTTCAAGGTAAAGCCTACAAGGAAAAGAAGGTTAAAAGATCGACATATCTAGTAATGAAGAGCCACTCAAATCGATATTTCACAGAGCACCCGAAAACCCCAAGACAATGAATTTTCAGCTCATGAGGATCAATCTATCGCTCTCCAAAACATAATTCCGAGACCAGCGGATCCAGCGATTCGATTACCACCCTTAAAAATCAGGGAAAAAATCGAAAAAAAGAAACCCTAAAATATAAAAATTCTCGAAATCGAGAGAACGCGAGAGGACCACCGTAGAGCGCTTGGAATCGGGAGTCTCTGACGGAGACGAGGGAGTTCGCGATCGTCGCCATCGCGATCAGCTATTCACCACTCTTGGTGGGCGGAATCGAACGAGAAAAAGAGAAGGGGAAGGGGGACAAGGCGACAGTCAAGAGGCAAGAAGAGCGCGCGTGAGGCGGATAAAGCGTTCGGATCGGGAAGAAGTCGGTCGCCTTCGATACCACCAATGCTCGCGGATCTGAGGATAATAATAATACTAATAGTCTACGGACTAAAACTACTCGGGGCCCGCTTCCGGGGACCCGTCCGGCTTACTTCGAACCGGGTTGAAGTAAGGCATAATAACGGCTTGGCTGAGTCCAGTTATTTCCCGTCAATGTACGTATTCCCGTCGACAAACAGCTTAACACAACTCATTAGGCATAATAAGGAGCTCATAGCCCATTGACCTAGCTAATCTCAGTCTATTAGGCCCAGTAAGGCCCATAGATGAGGCCTAGATGAAGAGACTCATCTAGAAGGCTCAGACATTAGGCCCAATTTAAAGAGCCCCAACTAACAACGCCCATACATGAGGCTCAATCTATTGGGCCTAATAAAGCCCAACACGAGAGGCCCAAGCTAACCCTGCCCATGGGATAAGATCCAACCTACGTGACCTAGCCCGCCAGGCTCTGAGGATAATTCCCAGTTCGACTTCATGGCAGAAAAAAGGGGAGAGAAATCCTCGAAGCAGAAAGGTGCTTCATCCGCAAGTAGTCCAAGGGAGTTTGACGGTTTGGTAGCCAAGATAGTAGAAGCATTCAGAAGGATGGCAAAGAAGGAGCCGACGAGTTTCTGATGGAAGTGGAATCAGAGTGGGGCACCTATGACCATAAGAGTGGTCACAAAGCCCAGTGTCATACTGTTCAGGGAAGCCCTCTGCCCTCCCTTAATTTTCTTTGTCATAGAAATAAGAAGAAGAAGGTGGTATGCAATATCAACCACCCACACTGCAATGAAATGGCCGAGGGGCTTGATCTTTCTCCATCTTCACAATCTCATGCTTAGTTTATCTTGAAGCTGTCATGGGTTGAAAAAATAGTATAGTAGGAAACATCTATGTATGCTGATCAACACATATGACTTGTCTTTGGTGATGCTATTGGAAACCCATTTGCAGGAAGAGGGCTTTGTGAGGTTCCTTCGTCGATTGTGACATGTATGGGAGGATGCATTGGATGCATTTGAAGAAGCTAGAAGCAAGTATAGTGGTATATTGGTGGCGTGGTACACATACCTCACAATTTATTTGATTAGTTTTTCAGGAAGAAGGTATGCTCCTATAGATCTTGGCCTGTATTTATGGGATTATGATGGCTACTTCTCATAATCTATTATGGTCTTGACTAGCAAATCTAGAATTCAGTGATCTACTTTGGTGTGTTTGTGGAAATTTCAATGTTATTTGCAATCCTTGTTTGTGATAAGCTTGGTAGTCGGCCTTTTATCTTGAATAACATAGTGTTATTCTTTTAGAATTTCGTATCTAGAAATAAGCGTTCTGATCTCGGTTTCTATGGTTACCCATTTACTTAGCAACAATCATGTTAGTTCATCTCGGATACGTGCCCATTTAGATAGGATACTTGTTAACCCACAGCAGCTTTCACTCTTTCTATATATGGTTTCACACCTCCCTAATATAACTTATGATCATGTCCTTTTGTTTTTTTGAGATTAATCGAATTAGTAAATGCTAGTTATAAATGTCCTGCAAGCCTAAGTGATGACATGCATGATATACTACATAATTTATTATTATTATTTTAATATTTTTTTATTTTATATTATGTGATAAATATATATTGTTATGTCCTTAGATATGTGAAATGAGAATTGGATCATGATGATATCATGATAATGAGACCAACTCGCCTATAAATATAGACTTTAAATATTCCTGATCACAAGTTACTCGAGAGGGACATCGAGATAACCGGATAAGTCGGTATAATATATATCCATCTATATGATGGAGATAGTTAGTCTCATAGCTACTTGTGTGGGGATACTATGGATATAGTGTAGATGCTCATTGAAGAATAAGTTCACTAAATGATTCGCTTACGGAATGATGGTTGGTAATGATATCTTATCGTTAGATAGTAATTCGATAGTCTCAATTATATATCTGGTCCTTAGACTTGAGACACTAAGAATGTCATATATGAGTATTCCACTCTTTAATATCAGACTTATATGTTTATAAATTTCATACCTAACATAGTCGATCATCGGGAGTGATAGTCAAACTTACGAGGATAATTTGGTGTCAATAGAGAATCATCCACTCTCAATATCATGAGAAGAATATCTCATGCGCTCTCACTCAAGAACATCTATAAATAGGAGAGACCAAAATGTGGCATAGGTTAGTCTCCTCTTGGTCGCCCCTCCTATTTTCCTCCCTCTCCTCTCTCCCTCAACGGACAACCCCTATTTAGGGTGTGTGGATAACAAGAAGGGTCAACCCCTTCTTGATCACGGTGTAGCCTTGTGATGCGCGTGGAGACGATAATCATACTACGATTTGAGGAGTGTTATCACCTCATCTACCATGTGGATCATTGCTACAGAGGAGGATAGTTGACCTCCTTCATCACCATGTGACGTGTGATTGCTTATATACATACTAAATATGTATATATATATATATGTATATATATGTATATATATATATATGTATATATATATATGTATAAATATGTATATATATATATATATTTGCATGTGATGTAAATGTATATTAAATATGTATGAATATGACACATCATATTTGGAGATCGAGTCAAAATCTCCTCTAACGATAATATTAAGTCGATTAGCGTGAAATAATTAGATTGATCCACATGACCTTCTATTGTTATAGGGAGAAATTGATTCCCAACATACGATGAGTTGGTCAAGTTTCTCGAGGCTCACCCATATTACGATTCGAGATCTTGCCTACGATATAGAGATGTCACCGGTGACCTGAAGACATAGTATGCTTGGTCGAGTCCCTCGAGGGCATATCATCGAATCAGACTCATTTTGTAACGATGGTGATGACTTAATTGAACATCATGGTCGGTCGAGTCCCTCAAGGCCGTGATGGTTCGGAGGCCGAATAAGACGGGAATCATAAGGAATTATGATCGACAAAAGTTGCCCACTTTTTCAGGCTTAGTGTGATTGGTCGAGTCCCTCAAAGTTATACTAAGACATTGATTGTATCTCAATCCTCACTAGAGATCTGTTAGGAGTCTTCGATTCATATACCGGAGGGAGTTGTGTGTATCGTAATAAAATAGTAGAAATAGATTAAGATTGAAGTCCTTATCTTGGTTGTTTACCTTTATCTAAAATCTGTACTCCCGAGTTACAGAGGCAGTATGAAAAAGATGGATTTCAAATCCATTCTCCTGTATCTCTATAAATTATTTGAAAAATAAGAAAGAACTCAGCAATATAAGATATCCAAGAGTCTCTTCCGCGCTAGGATGACTGAAGAGATATCGACTCAAAACCATGTCCTTAAGATGATTGAGTGGACAGATAGAAAGCCTCATGGGTCTAAGAATGGTCCTAGATGATAACATGTATGTTGATCTTATACTTCAATCCATTCTAGATTCCTTTTCATAGTTTATTATGAATTTTAACATAAATAAGCTTGAGGTAACTTTCACTGAGCTCCTCAATATATTAAAGAGAGGCTAAGAACACAATCAAAAAAAGATAAGCCAACTCTCTATGCTAGTGAGACTAGAAAGAAAAGGAAGGTAGAGAAGTCCCGTAAGAATGGCAAGGGTAAGGGCAAACCAGATAAAACAAATGTTGCTAAGAAGGACCTGACAAAAGAAGAGACTCGACTAACCATGATGTTCTCCTCTTCGCTAATTTAACCATCGGAAGGGCCGCGCCGAGCAACCCCCAGCGCCGGCCTATCATGTAGGATTGCTGGTCGCTCGAAGACACCCGGATGACCCAATCCCTAATGAGGAACCTTGAACCAGAAAGATCCCAATCTGCTTACCCAGGTATCTCGAACTGGGTCCTCATTAATAGAATGACATCCGACTAAGAAGCATATGTGGTCTCACCTCACCAAGTCTCCCATGTCAACCAGGAAGAGAAACATAGATGAGCTTGCACCTTCGGTAGTGAACTAACCATGCCAACTTAATAGTCAATGGTACTCATGACACCATCATTTTGGTGCTAGAAGGAGGGTCGAATATCGTAGGCACATCCTTCTGTTACTCCTCCCAATGAACATTCAAGTGAAGAGATGTTATCTCTGGTCCCAAGCCCCCTTGGGAAGAGAAGGCATGTACCCCATTTCAGTAGAACGATGCCTCCGCCACAGCCCAAGCACTAGGGCCCTATTGGCACATACTCAATGATCCAGAGCTCTCTCTCCCCCAGGACTAGAGACAAGCCCCTTGATCATCCCGTCAGAAGCATTCCTAAGCCTCACTCAACGAGTCTAGACTCTTATCAACATGATGTAAACTATCACCCCACTTCTCTCTCAATTGACTTAGTCGATAACCCTAGTGCAACGGCTCACCCTTGGATTGCCAACTACATCTCTTCTTCCTAAAGTCCAACCGAGGAGTCCACACCTCTTCAAGGATCTTTTTAGCCAAAAGGGACAAGTGGCCCCGTGCCACACCTTTCGATGGCGGAGTGCAGCATATCGCTAAGACGCGTTATACCCTTGCTAGAGTCTAGGGCCCAGTCTAATGACTCTTGCAAACTCTTGGTGAAAGCTCAACTCCGCCTTTGCCTCATCCTTGGCAGCGTTAGGGAAAGCGTAGGGACCCAGGCTGTAATAGCTCTATGCCTCCATCTCATCGTTGGCAACGCCAATGATAGCCCAAGGAACCAAGCCTCAACAGCCTAGTGCCTCCACCTCATCCTCGGCAATGCCAATGTCAACCCAATGGACCATGCCTTAGCAGCTTAGCGCCTCCGCCTCATCCTCGGCAGCGCTATGGACAACCCAAGAACTAAGCCTCAACAGCATAGCACCTCAGCCTCGTCCTCGACAATGCCAAGGATAGCCCAAGAACTAGGCTTCAGTAACTCAGGACCTCTGCCTCATCCTTGGCAGCACTAAAATAGCCTAAGGAACCAAGCCTCAACAGTCTAGTGCCTCTGCCCCGTCCTCGACAATGCCAAGGAAAACCGAAGAACCAGGCCTCAACAGCCCAATGCCTTTGCCTCATCCTCGACAACATCAAGAACAGACCAAGGAACCAGGCCTTAATAGCTCAGTGCCTCCGCCTCGTCCTTGGTAGCACTAAAGATAGCATAGGGAACTAGGGTTCAGCAGCCATGCACCTTTGCCACATCCTTGACAATGCCCATCGGGCCTCTTAGAGCCTCTGCTTAGCCTCCTTTGCTAGACCTCAGCAACCCTGTGCCTTTACCTCATCCTCGATAGCTTCCTTTGGGCCTCTGCAAGCTTCTACTTAGCTTCCTTTGCTCGTAGCTCTAGGAGCAACTCAACGGCCCAAACCTCAGTAGCGTTCGACCCTGGCGTCCATCGTTGGCAAAATGCTACAACAGAAGTTGTTAAGGCAGATCTATTCCTCAGTCCATGGTGACTAAATTCAGACCCGCCATGGAAGTCGCGCCTCTAATCATCACACCAACGAAACCTAAAGAGGAACACAACCCCCTAAGTGCATCAAACATTAAGATAGAAGAAAGCTTCGCTTGTAAATAAGCACCGGAGGTAATACAAATACTAAGGGCAAGGTGACGCATCACATCCCGGGCAAAGTGCCTTAGTAGCGACAAATGCCACCCATTATAGCATCATCCACCGTCACTAGTTAGGTATTATAGTGGGTCCAATCTATTACTTCAACGTGATCAAACCCCTTGACAGGTCCAATCTACCGCCTCAACGTGGTCAAACCCCTTGGTGGATCTAACATATCGCTTCAACACGGTCAAACCCCTTAGTGGGTCTAGTCTATCGCTTTAACATGGTCAAACCCCTTGGTCGATCCAATATAACGCTTCAACGTGATCAAACCCCTTGGTAGATCTAATAAATTGCTTTAACGTGGTCAAACCCCTTAGCGGGTCTAACCTACCGCTTCAACGTGGTCAAACCCCTTGGCGGATTTAGTCTCGCACCTTAAATGCAGTTGAGCCGAACCTCTGGATGGGTCTGGACCCCCGCTCCAACGCGGTTGAGTTTGACCTCGGATGGGCCCAATCCTCTGCCATGATGCGGCCAAGCCTAGCTTCCCGAGGGCTGCACTTAGGTCGAGCCTATGCGCTCCCTAGCCATGCACCTCGACATGAATACCCAAGGGATGCACCTAGGCCGAGCTTTCATGCTCCTTAGTCATGCACTCGGCGTGAAGCCCAAGGGTTGCACCTAGGCCGAGCCTACATGCTCCCTAGCCATACACTCAACGTGAAGCCCCGATGCCTGCACCTCGGATGAGTAAAAGTTAAAAAGGACTCACTCCTAAGCTATGCACCTCGGCATGAAGACCCGAGGGCTGCACCTATGTAGAGCTTACATGCTCCCTAGTCATGCGCTCGACATGAAGACTCGAGGGTTACACCTAGGTCGAACTTATGTACTCTCTAACCGTGCACTCGACTTGAAGACCCGAGGCCTGCACCTTGGATGAGTAAGAGTTAAAAATGACTCACTTTCGAGCCATGCACCTCGGCATGAAGCCCCAAGGGTTGCACCTAGGTCGAGCTTACATGCTCCCTAGCCGTGCACTCAGTGTGAAGGCCTTGCACCTCGGTCGAGCCTACGTGCTCTCGAGCCGTGCACCTCGGCATGAAGACCCGAGGGTTGCACTTAGGTCGAGCTTACATGCTCCCTAACTGTGCACTCAATGTGAAGATCTAAGACCTGCACCTTGATTGAGCTTATGCACTTTCGAGCCATGCACCATGGTATGAAGACCCGAGGGCTACACTTAGGCTGAGCTTACATGCTCTTTAGTCATGCACTCGGCACAAAGACCTTAGGGTTACACTTAGGCCGATTTTGTGTGCTCCCTAGTCGTGCACTCGGTGTGAAGTCCCAAGGCCTACACCTTGGATGAGTAAAAGTTAAAAACGACTCGCTCCTAAGCCATGCACCTCGGCGTGAAGCCCCGAGGGTTGCACCTCAACCGAGCCTACGTGCTCCCGAGCCATGCACCTTGGCATGAATATTCGAGGGTTGCACCTAGGTTGAGCTTATGCACTCCCTAGTCATGTACCTCGATATGAAGACCCAAGGGATGCACCTAGGCCGAGTCTATGTGCTCCCTAGCTATACACTCAGCGTAAAGACCCAAGAGTTACACCTAGGCCGAGCTTTCACACTCCCTAGCGGTGCACTCGACATGAAGACCCGAGGGTTGCACCTAGATCGAGCTTGCATGCTTCCTAGTCGTGCACTCGACTTGAAGACCCAAGGCATATATTTCGGATGAGTAAAAATTAAAAAGGACTCGTTCTTGAGCCATGCACCTCGATGTGAAACTTAGAGGGCTGCACCTTGTGCTAGTTATAGGTGTCCTGCAAGCCAATTACATGAGTGATCGCACGTGTGGCTTGACACATAGTCTTTTTGCTTATTATTATTATTTATCATTTTATCACTTTATATTGCTTGTTGCTTGAGTATATTGTGATGTTAATGGATCCGTGCAATAAGAATTGGATTGTGATGAGATCATGATAACAAGACTGATTCGCCTTTAAACACAAATCCTAAATAATTTCGGTTATATGTTACTCGAGAGGGATATCGAGATAACTGGACAAACTTATGTACTGTATACCCGTTCATATGATGGATGTAGTTGGTTTCATAACTATTCTTGTGGGGACACTAGGGATACAATATAGGTGCTCATTGAGGAATGAGTTCATTGATTGATCCACTTACATAATGTTAAATGGTTGATGATGCCTTATTGTTAGATAGTGATTCTGTAGTCTCAGTGGTGTATATAATCCTTAGACTTAAGACACCAAGGATGTTATGTACGAGTACTACATTTTTTGATACTAGACTTATAGGTCTAGAGGTTTTAGATCTAGCATAGTTGGTTATCGGGAGTGGTAGCTAACCTTACGATGACTATTGAGTGTCGATAGAGGATCATCCACTCTCAGTGTCATGAGAGAAATATCTCATGCGTTTTTTATTAGGTAAATCCCTGGTCAGGATCATTCAGATTGAAAGAGAAAGAGTTCTTTGGGAGAATCTTATTAGAGCGAAACTTGAGCAGAAACCGTATGGGTCTGACAATATCATGCCCGGTATATGGTCTCTAAGATATTAGATGGATGAGGGACTATAAGTGTATGCTAACTGAGGACAGACATTTCTAATGGATTGGATTTCCCTGTATCGTTTGGGGACTACGGCGTAGTGGCCTAGTACGTCCGTGGTCGATGAGTCGAGTGAATTATTATAGAGATAATAATTCACTGAGCCAGAAGGAGTTCTGATATGTATGACTCACGACCAGCTCGATATTGGACCTAGAGGGTCACACACATATGGTAGACATTGCGATAAGTAGAGGTTCGGATATGAGATATCTGTCGGAGTCCTTATCTTATTGGATATCCAATAAGCTCATGAATTATTGGATTATATGAATGAGATCTAATAAGAATTAATGAGATATTATTGGATAGAGATCCATTGATCTAAGAGATTTGGATAGTTAGATAAAGATCAAATACCTAATAAGACAAGATTCATTAGGGTTGTGTTGACAGGAGACCTCTATAAATAGAAGGGAATCAATGGTTCATAGGGTTTATAGGCTAAATAATATTAAAGAAGTATATTTCATATCTTGTTTATGTCTTGAAAGAATAATCAATAAAATTGAATGAAAATTTGACTTAGGAGAAACGAGTAGTACATATTCTTAATACAAGCGAAAAAGAATTTTGTAATAAAAAGTTCACTTTAGTCAAAGTGACATGGAGGAAGTAACCCGGGAACAAGAACCATATATATATATATATATATATATATATATATATATATATATATATATATATATATATATATATATATATATATATATATATATATATATATATATATATATATATATATATATATATATATATATATATATATATATATATATATATATATATATACCATACCTTGTTCTTCGGGTTCTAACTGTGAATGAAGGTTGAAATCTATCGAGTCAGGGAGCTCAATTGCATCTTACTTGCTGCATCGGAAGATGTACAAGTTTCTGAGTCTGTCAATCTTGTAGTAATAATCCAAAGGGGACCGAGAAGCACTTAAACTGCACTGTAAGACGATCAAACATGACAAATGTTTGCTGTAAGAAGAAACCAGAGAACTGTATATCACAATCAAAGATGACCAAGACATGTCTATTAGATCTCAACTAAGATCATCTCATGCGGAGAAGGCACTCTTGTGTTCTTAAAAATGCAACTTAATAGTCATTCTCAAGTGAATGATTAGTTCAAGCTCACGCATTTAAATGTCAACCCATGATGTCATAGCTTTCTCCTGGATGGTAAGGGTTAAAACTCGGAATGTCAAACTTCTCCATCGAGTTTTCGAATCCTGAAATCATCGATCGAGTAAAAGAAATGTATGTCAATATTTCTACCAGAAGGAAAAAGGAGAATCAAGACGTACTTGGTGTCGATAGAACATATTCATTCAAGGACATCTGCCCAGAACCGCTAGAAGACTTTGAACTCTCACTTGATCGGTGTATGCCTTGTGCTTGGCTTAGCTCCAGCTCGAACGAATGGAGTTGTGCATCGTACATGGGAAGATTATTAACACCGGCTGGCATGCCTTCATGATGGCTGTCGTCGGGCTTAGGTTTCTTTTCGTTCATGCATACCTCATCTGCCTCTACTTCAGACTCTGTATTACTAGGAAATGAAGCCATCTGCTTTCGCTTTGATCGTGCTCTCCTATTCTGGAACCAGTTGTAGACATTAGATTCAGAGATCTGACCATGTTGTGATAGCTCAATGGTTATCTCCTTTATCTTCTGCTTGCTCGGAGTCCCATTGCCTTGATTAAACATACTCTCAAGAATTTGTAGCTGCATGGTTGTTGGAGTCCACCGCTGCCTAGCAGTGATTCTGTGACCACCAGACGCCATCAGGGGATCACCGTAGAGGCCTCCCAGCCTCATTCCTAAAGTGGCCGATAAGTGTAGGGTAAGTAAACAAAAGAGAAATATATTCCATTGTTCTGCTCAATCCAAAACTACAACACATCGAGTATGGCTCCTCATGTACTAGTAAAGAAACTTCATGTTGGAGTTTTAGCTATCAAATGCATGCAACTTTTGCAGGCAACAAGATAGGATATATAAGTGAGATCTGTTTTCAGCATATAAGCAAGAAACTGAGATTTCGAGAATAAGGCGCATGAGTAGTTTCAGAAATGGATTACGTATCGCCGCGGATTATCTTTGTAAAGTTGTCTTCATAATCAAGTCGGAGTCGGTAAACGAGAAAAGTGCACATTTACCATTTATTAGTTTCATGATGTAAAAACAAACTCATGCCCGAGAATGCGTTTTGCGACAATTTTTAAGACAACATGAAATGTGGATGTGGTTGTAGGCAGAAGATCGAAACCCGCTGCTTAATGTGGATATTGGAGTAAACAAATACTAATATCCTCCCCATTACTTCAGATGCAGGATTCTTCTTCTTCAAGGTTCTATTTCTGTATCTGGACTCAATACAACTATAATGTCCAGTGATTTATGACATCAATACAACTATTAAAAGTCCCTCTTCCTCTTCCTCTTCCTCTTCCTCTTCCTCTTCAAGTCACTGTATCACAATCTAAAAGTACATGTCTTGTAGGTTGTTCCCCCTCAACAATCACAGGGTGTATTCTGCTGCTTCTCTGAGCATCTAAATGTAGTACTAAACCTATTTTAGTGAGACAAACCGCAAGAAATCTTCCTTAATCAGACACGCAAAGTTTCTGCTTCCTACTCTAGCATTAGAACAAAACAATTATTCCTTTGAATAAGCCAAATTGCAATTGTGATAAGTTTCATACAATCCATACAGTTGCTTTATCCTTGTGATAAAAGGAGTGCCTAACAAATGAATATATAACCTGATCTAATGTGGCTATGCCGGACAACCACCATTAATTTGCATGCCATTACTGAATTGAGCAGTAACTTTATAGCAAACAGGGAAGAACAGATATTAATCTCAGCTTCATTAGATTTAGTATTTTCCCAAAAAGAAACAGGGCAAGGGGTTAATACTAGGAAGAACAGTTGGTCCAACCTACAAGTCAAATGTGTTAGAACACTAACATATGAAATTCAAGTGACGAAGGTAGATCATGACTTGCCAACAATAGTAGATCCCTCTTGTAACATTCATTCCTTAGCGACCATGACGATGAAGAAACAAGATATCTTTTTGGCATCAAGATCGGGAGGAGGAGGAGGAGAAGAGGAAGAAACGCTGACCTGCGAGGGAGTCGTGGTGAGCAGTGATGGCCTTGTGCATCTCGACAAGTTGCTCACATATGGTGGCATAGACCGCGATCTGACGGCGGAGGACCTCCAGCTGCTCGTCCGTCATCACCTTCACGTAGAGGAGCCCTTCGCCCACCCCTTCCCCTTCCACGCCCGCTCCTCGTCCTCTCCCTTCCCCTACTTCATACTTCCTCTCACCACCACCACCACCACCGGAACTCTTCTCACATCCCATTCTTCGCGTCTCCTCCGTCAAAATCCCGCCTTTCTGCATCCAATATCTCTTCCCGTCCGGCCTCTCCACCCCTTCGCTCTATACTCTCCGTCAAGATCCCACCTTTCTTGGTTCCGACGCTTAGCCCCACGTTGTTCGCTTGTGACTCCGCGAAAGAGGCAAGAAGCGGCGGCTTGGAGTAGTGGCAAAGACAGAGCACGAGCGAAACGAAGCAATTCCAAGGGGCCTCGGTCGAGCGCAGCCTCGCCAGGATTCGTGCCCGCTTTACTGAATCGCCGACGCCTCCCCTCCGCTAGCAGTACTCAGAACTGCGGATACAGATGGGAAGAAGCGGAGAGAGAGAGAGCGAGAGAGAGATGTGTGTGTGTGTGTGTGGAAACGACGTTAAAGGCAAAAGGAAAGAAAGGAAAGATGTGGTGCTGTGGGTGGCGACAACGCTGATATGTAATGATGTTGGACGGAGTGCTCTGCTCACACTTGCACAGAATTGTGGGGGCTCAAAAGACTTCAATTGTTGGGACTCCTTTGGCCTCGCTAGCTATATATATATATATATATATATATATATATATATATATATATATATATATTCTTTTTCTTAGTAATCGATCCATAAAATGATATTTTTATTCTATTTACAGTATTTTTCACTAATATTAAAAAATATTATAATATTTTTTATTATTATTAAAATAAATATTATTTTACAGTATTTATTTTTAAGATACCGTTATACTACTTTCCTAATATTATTGAAAATACTATAACATAATGTAAAATATTATAAATAAAATATTTTTATAATATATATATATATATATATTATAGTATTTTTATAGGTATTACTTAAAAACATTGTAGTACAGTGTAAAATATTATAATTCAATTCATTTTTCCTAAATTCATCAAAAAATATTATAATGAATTAAATTTGATAAGTCGAATTTTCCTAAGACTATATTTCTCTATTATGTATCTAATATTATTCTTCCACATGGGGCATTTATCGAGGAGTCAGCACGTCTTCAACATTAGTCTTACGATCGAACCTCACGTGTGAAGTCAACCATGTCGAGATAAAAGCAAGCAACTCCTAATTCAAGTCGAGAAAGGTTTGTGTCCTGATTAAACTTGATTTAAGAGCGATTCCTCCTTACAAAGTGAGCTACATCGATTAAAACTCGTCGTAATAGTCGGTAGATCTTATGTTGGAATCAGTAAATATATTATATATGGTTTAATATAATGAAGAGATTTATTATCATTTTTTCTGCGACATGAGTCACGATAGAAGAGTGGGATCGACAGCAACCTCCTTTCGCTGGAAGACGAGAGGCTGAGCACGCAAATACAATGGAATTGATTGAGATGGCAGCAAGAAGACATCGTCGAGGCAGGGAATGAGGAAGGTTGTTTGCTCGAGGAAGTCCGACATGCCATGTGCGGCGGCGCCGTCGCCACTTGCGGAAGTTGAGAGACACATGGCATTAGTTTCATTTCAGATGGATAAGCTCTCCATTCTTCTTCTTCTTCTTCTTCTGCAATCCTACTCCCAAGAATGGTTCTTGCGCTGGTCTGTCGAAGACCTGAAGCCTGTGAGCATCTTACCTTCTCAGCGTGTTGAAGCTAAGAGAGTGAGGATTCAAGAAACACTCTAATAATACCATGGGAAAAAACTGTGTTTGTTTAGATGATTTATGTGTTATTATCATAGAATGATCGTATAGAGTATACAGTGAAATTGACTAATTGATCCAATATTAACACATCCATCCCTTGAGACTATCCAATCTAATTTCTCCTCCCTTCCTTGATCATAGACTCCTCGATCGAAAGGTATGGGGGCATTGCCTATCGCTCCTCCGACGTATAAATAGGAAAGAGTTTAAAGATGAGAGTCTAGTTTAGAGAATTTAGAGATGAATATATACATGGAAAGATGAGAGTCCAGTTTAGATGAATATATACTAGATATCAATCAAGAATATTCTCTTTTAGATATCATATTGACTATATAGATTTGCATACGCCACATCATCATCAATCTAATTAGGTGGTGCCACATCATCTCCTGGCTAAGTAGACCAAATCGATCGGGCACCATTTGTTGAATCCTAATTGTTTGCTTATGGTTTCATTTAGTACGAGGACTTTCGATTGGTTGTCAAGCCTTGTCACACTATTATGGTATATAAATGAATGCTACACTGATTGTATTAATTTAGATGTTCCTATTGATTGAATCAAAACAAGCAGAGTGGCAAAAGGTTCAACTCTTAGTTCAAGAGTTGTGTAGCATTAACATCTGATGGTAACATATATGAATATGAAATTGTGTCAAATTCAGAAGTACAATGTTCAGGATCAAATGGAGATGTAGCAAGCAATTCAATAATCCCTCAACATGGAAGGAAAAAGGTCATCTGATAGATGATAACACAATGAGATCTCAACATGAGAGCCTAAAATAATGAGATTCCAACATCTAATAGATCATTTGGGACTCAGACAATGGCAAAGCATGACTCACAAAAAGGCCAGTGCATATTTGAACAAATAACTCACATGTCAGAATGAAATTTATCAGCATGTTGGAAAAGAAAAGAACAAATAAACTCATATTCAGTAACACACTATTGCTATCAACATCTTGATCAGCCTCAACCATTCTAACTTTACATGAAGGTATCAACATTTTGACCCCTGAGGCAACACTACTTGTCATTTATATTGAGCCTTTCCTCTTGGCCAAACATCTTAATGCGTCAGTTAGGTAAAAGCACACTGACATTACTTGCAAAGGCAGATATCATGCGCAATTTCGAAGATTATATCGCGTAGAACGACCCTCTCAATCTGTCTTGCTACAACATCAATGTCCTCGTACAATATGGTTGGCCAAGTTGTCATCTTCAGATCCTGAACCACCATGCTATTTAGAGTGTCAGACTCGTCCATAGGGGAGTTCAAGTATGACTGAATCTGATTCCACAAGTCATCCAACAAGCTTCTTCCTTGTGATGATGATGCAGCTGGACCCAAAATCCATCTCTTGAACATGGAGCAATTTATTTTAGGTCCCAAGACACTTTGCAAAGCCTCATTCACCAAGTCGAACAATAATTTGTGTCCTATAGCTGGGTCATCGTTATGGATGATAGTAGACTCGGTTTCCAGCTTCCCGTATTTGCTGCAAGCTTCCTCTACTTGTTCAAAAACCTGGAGTGAGATTGGCCGTGTCAATGCATCCAACTTCGTTGCTTGATCAGTGGATCTATCCTCATAAAATCCAGCAGTCACAAGGATATCTTGTAAATAAGCTGCATCCCCAGTTTCCTTCTCGATTGTCTCTTTCTTGTGAGGCTGCTCTTCAACTTCCATTTCAGATCCATCCTCACTTTCCTTCTCAGTTGTCTCTTGCTTGTGAGGCTGGTTTTCAACTGCCATTTCAGATCCAAAATACTCGACATGTTCTAACAAATGTGGTTCTGGCAAAGAGTGTATCGTTATTAGTATGTGGCAAAGAGATGTATAACTAAAATACTCAAAATTCTTGAAGTTGCATTTGTGACCAAATGCAGACTCAGAATCAAATCTACGGCCATACAAGAAGCATAAAGTAGATACTAAAAGTGTGAATGCTATCTGTTCTACCTGGAGCATTGGAACTTAGCTCTTCAGAGACACAAGGTGAAGTGTGATGGTCCATGACCTCAAGTGGTGATATTGGACTTGGGTTATCTTGCTTGCAAAACTCATCGGGAGTACTGCTCGACACCGATGCAGGACTTGGTGGCACCTCGGTAGAGTTCTCCTGAGGCACAATAGTACATGTCAAAATAAGGATACACTTGTCCTGGACTTGTACAAGTTTTAATGAATTTAATCGTTCCTTACCTGTGTGATGCCAGAATTGATGATAATAGAGGGTGCAGTTGGTATTTCCTTAACTGAATTGAATCCACTTGCAGTTGGTTCCTTAATCAGCCGGGCTGTTTTCCCAAACAGCTTACCCTTAAGATTGAAGTTATGTTTCAGACTGGAAACTCTTCCTTTCAAGCTAAAACTATCCTTTCTTTGTTTTCCGAATTCTGAGAACCCATGTTGAGATGCTTCCTGCTTCCTGCAGATCTGAGTTCCAGTTATATGCTGGTCCTCTAAGAGGAGCTTCCCAAAAGCTGTTCCAGACACAGGTGCAGAAAATGATCTGACAAGGTTCCACTGTGATACCGACTCTGCATCAAGTGCCACAATTTTCTCTTTCTGTCTTGGAATTGATTCAGTCACAGCTTTCTTGTCTTTCCAGAGGTTCATGTTTTTCCCTTTATTTGCAAAATCAGACATCAATTTTGGCATTACCTTTTCTTTGTTTATGGTGGAAGCATCTGAACATTCATGGTTTATTCGAGACTTCCCCAGAACTATTTCATTCTTCAGGACATTCTTTGATTTCTCTGATACATACTTTCTTGTGTCTCTTCTAATGAACTCTGGTGAATCAGGTGAGTTGACTTGTAAGTCACTCCTAATTGATCTTGTTGACTCAGATCGGATGAGAGTTGATCCAATGTCCTTGGTCACACTTTCTCTTATGTGTTTTGCTATGTCACGAGCAATTTGTTTTGGATCAATTGTCCTTTCACCAAATGAAGTCCCTATGCTGGTTCCTCTACCTCTAGCATTGCTTCTGTTCTTCCCCTGGATTTCATTCTTGAGCCTTTCCTTCACTTCTTCAAGAAAATCTTCCATAGCACATTCCTTACCTAAGTTATCGGTTGAGGCAGCTAATAACTCTTCATTGGCATCAATTCTATCAAAATTAGGTTTCAGAATCACTATCCGTGTCGGTGAACAAGATCGCTCCTGTTTCTTGTCAGTCCTAGTAACTGTCAAGAATTCAGAATCATTAGCCCTGGTACCAAGTTTCATAGCCATTTTGTTCTTTGAGATAAATTGGCACTGTCTGTTCAAATGTCCATGATCCTGCAGGCTGGATCCTTGTTGTGTATCTACATTTTGCTTAGCTGTTGAGACAACATCTTTGGCTTCTGTGGGCTTCTTTTCAGCCAAAATTTTCTTGGTATCTAGATACTTTGCCATTTTCTCTTTGTTAAGAATTTCTTGTGCAATGATTTGATGATCCTTCACATCTCCAAGAATGTGATTCTTCTGGGACCCTGGATGCTCCTGTAACTTTGAAGCTTGCCATGTCTCAAATTCCTTCTTGAACTTCTGCAGCAGCTCTTCTTGCGGATGTTTGCGTGGTTTTCTTGTCTTCTCGGCTTTGGGATCTCGTTGATTACCATTTAGAAGTGTGTTTTGCATCGTTTGTCTAGAGGAAGTGGAGCTGCGTGAAGTTTCAAGACCCAAACTACTTTCCATGATCTTATTTACTTCCATAGTTTTTCTCAATCTATCTGCTTCGAGTTCCTTGGCGTGAATTTTCCTGCCTTCTTCTGATGGCATCGAGTCCATTCCCATCAAACGGGCAACAACACTTGGTGCAACCTTACTTTCAGTTGTTCGTTTGGAAATCTCTCCATCGATCAACTTCTTCATAGGGGTTCCATTGGGAGAATAATACATTTTGGAGGGATGTTTCACCTGAAAAGAATACTGAAACTGAAAAGTTTTTAGGCTAACCAGATTGAATTCATAAGATGCAGAAGTTTCCAAGTTCAGCTATGTAAATAAGATATTGTCTACCATACAGCAACCTAACAAGTAGAACACTCAAACAACTTGCCCAGAAAGAACCTATCAATGTCATTTTAGCGTGCTGCAAGGGGAGTGACTGAGAAATAGATTGCTGAACAGTGTAGTCCATCAATAACATCACATTATCGATCCAGAAATTTCTAAGAAATCAATAAAGAAACTTCACTACAGATAAATCCTTAATAGTTCGACTGATGTCAAAGGAAAGCACACTGAATTTTAACCTTAACATCATCAGGAAGACCCACAGAAAGATTTTTCTTAAATTCTGCCTAAAGTTCAGTAAAATTACCAACAATTGGCTTGCTTTATATTCTTCATATCATTCAATTAGAAAGAACAAGCATGCATAAGGAGCACAATGTTTATAATTTTTCGAGACCAAGATTACTGTTGAATCTTCAGAGTTGGTAGGATACAGGAAAGTGACATTGGACTCTTCCAAGTCAAAAGAGTCATCTGTCACCTTAAATGTATCTCACCAGTGTTTAGAATTTTTGTGCCATATGATTGTTTAGAAAAATCAAAAGATGCCACAATCTAATAATTCTCACTCAATTTGATAGGTTAAATAGAACTAAAAGCTTACCAGATTGTTTTCAGGAACATAGTAATACCCTATAGAAGTGTCAATAGATACATCCAAGCTATTCCGAGGAGCTTCAAAACCTTCCACATTTTCAACACAAGTAATTCACTTAGAAGAAAGAGCACCAACAAAGATAGTAATGTCAAAAAATAGACTTTAAAAGGCAAGACCATTTTTGTTTCTTGTTTTTACTCTTATTCTATCTCTACTATCTTAGAATGAATTGCAATGTTTATCGACACTGAGATCTTAAATCAAACTAGCAGCAGCAATGCAGAGTGCAGTCCTTACCATCACCATGCTTCTTATGCGCCCACTTCTGAGATTTACCAGCTTTGCTAGAATCAAATATGTGTGATATTCCTCCCATGGGACCTGGCATGCTCCCAGATAGGTGATCTTTTAGTTTAATAAAGTTCTCATATACATACATACATATATATATATATATAATCAGAAATTGCCAGGCCACAGCAGAGTCAAAAACCAAGTTTCTTCCATGCTAATCATCTATGATTGTCAAATCAGTGCGGACTAAGGCCAAGAAGTAAACATTAGGAAAAAAATAACTTGACAACAGAAAATATGAAAGAAATTAAGAAGAAATAAAATTTTCAGAATAGACTTGAATCCGGGAAAGCCATTCCTTCAGGTGATTTATGAACATGCATGATACCTTTGCAAAATTTCCTTTTTATACAACAGAGTAGGATGCAGATCATACAGAAGGAGATGGTCGTTTCGGAAAACAATCAAGATCCAAAATCCTTCTCACAGAGCAGAGAAAGAGAAAGGGGCAATTTTGTAGTGGTGCCATTAAATCCTATGAAAACAGCTGACAGCTGAGAGAAGTTCCTTCTTCTATTACTCAAGGACAAAGACCAATTTGAGTCAGACAGGAAGCTCCGATTCCATCGCTTAACTCGTCATACGTGACGTTGATGGAGATCAAGAAAACATAGGATGAAAATCTCAATCAATTATATGCTAGAGAAAAATGGTTGTCTTTTCAGAAAAGAAATAATTAGCCTAAATAAGAATTTCAATCGTACAATTGATGCTTCATTTAGCAGACACTCTTGAAACAAAAGTGCAAGCCAAACCCTTTCTTACATTTTTGAGCTGAAAAGATGCATGCTAGCACAATAAATCATGTACTGTATGACTCCAAAGAGAAGGAAGAACCGAATCAAACTCAAACCAAGCATGAAACTTGTGATGCTTAACAGAAATAAAAACCTTGTTCGTCAGAGCACGAAGAAGAACTAAAAATCAAGTTGCTGCATTTCATGGAAAGGTCAAACCTTTAGGGCTGGAACGGCGAACGGGATCGCTTGGTGATCTCCGCACCGGCCTACGCGAGGGTCGAAGTGGAGAAGCACATCGGGAGCGGAGGAGAGACGACCTTCTACCAGTTGGAAACCGTAGAGAAGTGGTGGAAAGGTCGTGCTTTTTAGAACAGAGATGCACGAAAGTAAAAGCGCTGGAAAAGAGAACCGCAGTAGAAAGCCATTTCTTTTCCCCCTTCTCCTCCTCTTACTTAAATAGCTTCTTCGGAGCAACTCGACCATGGACGTCAAATCCGTTTCCCCAACTCATTCCTGCTGCGGACCATGTGCCGGCATTTCGTAGTTTCTCTCTCTTTTCTCGTTTCCCTTCAAGTCGTTTCACACCATGTTTATGTCGCTTTGATCCGTTTCGATCCAAACCATCCGTTTCGGTATATATATATATATATATATATATATATATATATATATATATATATATATATATATATATATATATATATATATAGTGGTATAAATATGAGGGTACAGCTCACGCGGGAAGGGAGGTTAGTTGGTCGTTGCTTTTGCGCGCTCCATTTGGCGCCACTTTAACAGAACGGTTTCGTCATGAAAACTTCAATGCGCTTAAGGACGCGCGTTGCGGTCCCTCGCGGAGCAGAGCATCTCGATAACCGAGTCCTTATCCATACTCTTCTTTGGTGTGCGATGGAAGGCTTGAAACCCCAATCCTTACTGTCTTAAATCTTAAATGGGCATGCCATGTGAAGAGGTCACTCAAACTTGATTAGGTTAAGAGAGACTGAGGTGCCGGCCACTTTGTGGGCCTAAAGGATGGCTTTACTTACGTGAAGCCATGATGATGGCATGTGTGATGTTCATGATGCTCCACGTTCTCTGGCATCGGCCTTTCTTTTCCTGTGATCGTAAATTACCAGGTGGAAATGGCATGATATAAGATTCCAATGATCAGCATGCATCGAGGCATCACCTGCGTACAGCGTCATCATCTTCGTTTTGATCTGCTTTAATCGACTACTTCTGATAACGTCGCTGGGAACACTGCAAGTTTTTTCTTCCATTAGTTTTGTATCAGGATTTAATAATGCCAAGAAATATGATGTGATCAATGTAAACCCAGAAATCGCTTGATGCAAATCCTGGTCTTTAATAATCAGCAACGTGAACTTCGTCCACCCGCTGGGTCACCAAGGTCGGGTGAGCCTGGTACGCACACGTCAGACCCAAGATGCCGGGGCCCAGTCCAGCTAAAAACAAGGGCAAGTCGATTAAGATGTTCCGCGGACTTCTATTACCAACCGCACAACCACGTTGTTCTCGTCCAATCCACGGATTCGATTGCTTCATGCTGCACCTACCACGATACTGCTGCGGCGTAGCAGAACGCACCTTGCGATTTTGCATATAAATATTTCCAACAAGAGCCGGATTAGATAAACAGGACCTTTTTTTTCTTTCGTTGAGGGTCGTCGTCTTCGCGCTTCTCTCCTCCTCGCGGCGATCTCGTGGAGCGAATTCGATCCTTGCTTCGTCTCGGCCAACGTCACCCGAATCGAATTCCAATCGGATCGATCATGTACGGGTCGAGAGGGTAAGATCGCCACAAACCCCAACCCTAGTTCTTCCCCCTTTTGACTTCCTTTCTTGAGGGCTAGATTACATCTCTAGTTGTTTTGTATCATCTACGTTTTTTTGTTCTTGTGTTGGTGGTGACGTGAAAAGTTGGTTGCTTGAGCCTGTTACTATTCTTGTGGTGGCCATCTAGGGTTACCGTTCTTCATCTAACGGGCGTGGGGCGCTTTTCGTTGCTTAAAGTCGCTGATCCGGCAGCTCATAGAGTTTTAGTTGGGATGTACAGATGCTTACGAACCACTCGCGTAAAAGAAATCAGTAGACCACGGATCTTCTTTCGGAACTGGAGTCCTGGCTACCGACACTAGGAGAACGTTAATTCTTTTAGACACTGCTCTTTGGTCGGGGAGAGAGTTGTCTATTAGCTACCTTCTTGAGTTTTCCATAGTCCTATGTGCAACGTATAAGAAATTCTGTGGTATTTGAACTGCTTTAAGGTTGAACTGCTTATGAAAGAATCTTCTCTACTCTTGCGGTTGTTATCTACTGATAGACTAGCTAAGCTCCAAAGGAATGCTTAGGTGGTGAATTATGTGGCATCTCCTATTGGGCTGAAACCACAATTTTTTGCATCTACTCATAACTCAATAGATGACTAAGGAAAGAAGGAATCTGTGCTAATGCCATTAATTTTTTGTGGGTATGTATGATGCTTTATTTTTCCACATTAGAGTTGATGGTGGATTGTGGTGGGACATATGGCTTGATGGTACTACATCTAGTTCCTTGGATGTAAACATTTTTGGTCAAGTGTTAAATTACTGATCCTCTGAGGATGAGAAAGATTGAGGAGGAAGGTGTTGACTATCACTCGAGGAGAGTGATAAAGTCTCCATTATTTTCTTAATTTAAGTTCAAATACTCGGTTTATATTTTTGTTGAAAAAATTGGTTATGAATTTTTATATTATTTAATGGTTTTTTTAAAATTTGAGATGCGTGATGTACATTTTAGAATATACAATGTTTTTAAATTATGTTGAATTTTTATTCATGATTATTAAATTATAATTAATATATTTGATAAAAACAGTTATGTTTTTATTAATAGGTTATTTTTAATATGGATTTAACTATTTTGAAGCATGTGAAATATTTTTAATGTTCATGTTTTATCAGATTAAATTTAATTTTTTATCACTGTTAATTTAATTGTTTTATGACACATTATGGAGTTTCATGCTTTTATATAATAAATTAGATTAATTATGTCATATTAAAAAAACAGGATTGCACCTTGTTGGGTCGGAGTTGACTCGAGTTGGGTCTGATGTGCACTGGAGTTGCTAGCCTGGACTTGAGCTGATTGGCTCTGACCCAACTTAAGTTGGGTGCGGTCCAACCCAGACTTGAGCCCAAATCGAGCCAGGGTCGAGTTATACCGATGGGTCAAGTTGTGACAAATAATATCATGGTCGACTTAGTAGTGGATGTGGTGAGCGGCTCGAGCAGCCATGGATGGGATGAGGCTAGAGGACATGTCACAGACCACTAGGTAGGACCTCATATATATTGTGCTATGGCTTAATTTTGAGCTATGTTTGTCATTGATGAGGACGCCATATTCTTAAGTGGGGGAAATTGGAATAAGTTGGTCTTGTTCCACATTGGAAGTAGGAGAAGATATGAACGAACTTATAAGGGCTATATGAGACTACTGCCATTAACTTGGGTTTAAGGGGTTTGGTCCATGTGGTTCCAGGCCTATCAAATTAAATGGGTCAATTATCCCATTGGGTTGGGTCGTGATTTTTACACACATGTTACATACTCTAAGAAAATGATTATAAGTTTCAGTCTGTAGTTACACCAAACATCATGAGAAAGATGAAACTAACTAAACTTCCTTCAATGTCCTCATACACCAATTGTTAGTTGCAAAATGTTAGCTCCACTACATTATAATCCACTCTATTTATATTTGCCAAACTTTAAGAAAATTTTTACAATGCCTTCCTTCCAATGAAAGTCCATTTTGTTCGCTTGATATTACTCTTCCTTTTTCACTTTTATAATTTTCTGTTGTTTTCTACGACCACTGTACCTCTGTGCTGCTGCATTCCCTTTTCTCTTCTGCTAGTATCTAATAGCTTGAGATTACTTTATGGGGTCGCACATACCCTTGTTTAGCTCCACTTCAGGTTATTATTTGTAGTACCATTGACTTTGTGTTAGTTTGTAGTATTGATATGAGATATGAATCTGAATGAGTTTATATTTGAGGGCCTTATGGAAACATCAATTAGGATAGGTGGATCCATGGATATATGCATAATTGGTGGATGATGGATACATTCAGTGTCTTTATGGAGAGAAAATGTAGGGACCGAGGAAATGATAGACGAAGAAAGACAGAGCAACAGGTCTAGGAAACTTTGGTAATGATTTGGAGGATGAAAGAATTTGGCTATATCTTAGGTTCCATATTTCTGGTTTTCTAAGACATAACAGTGTTGTTATGTGCAGTGCTGTAACTTTTCACTAATTTATATATCCTACTGTGGTGATTCCCTATTCATTAACATTGTCTTGTATGTTTTGCCTTTGAAAATTTGGTGCATAGCCCTCTTGGAGTTACAAGATTGATGAATTGGAATCAAATTGTGGGTATTGAGATTTCGATTCTCATTCCTTGATCTTCTCTATGATGTAAATATTTTTTTCATGCAACTGGAGAGTGTTGAATGAATCCTGATTCGTATAAGTCAATTTTTTATTATACCTTCATGAGATATCCGATGAAGACTTGAATTTTATATCCTAAATCGTCTCCTCAAGATCCATTTCTTACCAATGCACCAGCAGAGTCTATATTTCTGTTGTTTGTTTTGTGTTCATTTAACGTGCTTTCTGATTGTCAAGGTGATGATTATTTTCAGTCCTCGTTTTATCTAGGTTAAGAATTGATGTTTTGTGTAAAATCTATTCATGCTCGCAGACTTGTGCTGCATGATTGTTTTGCTTTGTTCTGGATTTTTAACACCCTCACCTTCTTTGCATAATAGTCAATTATTTATCTAAGATTTTACATATAGTTCATGCTACATTTAGGTTATTGGATTATGCTGTTCTTTTCTTGGTTGGTTGTAAAATATATTTTTCAATAGAATTAATTGTTCAATGTGGGTTGGGTTTCTCTGTGACCTGGGAACTGAGTGTTGGGGGGTGTTATCTACTTCTTCTTGGGATTTACAATTGAAGGGCAATGATGGGAAGCGGGGGGGGTTCGGACGGGTACGAGGGCACAAAGAGGCAACGAATGATGGACTCCAATCCCTACTTCGCAGTGAGCAGCGGGAGTGCTTCAGATGGCTTCGGTGCCGGCTCGAAGAGACCAAGGACGATGGATCCAAATCCCTACTATGCCGGTATTGGTGCCAGCAGCTTCTACCAGCCATACAGCAGCAGCTACAATGGTGGAAGCAGCAGCATCTATAACTTTCCTGTGGTTCGCCTGAGAGGCCTGCCCTTCAACTGCGACGATCTCGATATATGCAAGTTCTTTGGCGGTCTGGACATTGTGGATTGTCTGTTGGTGAACAAGAATGGGCGCTTCTCAGGTGAGGCTTTTGTTGTTTTTCCATCACCCATGCAGGCCGAGTTTGCTCTCCAGAGGGACAGACAGAACATGGGCCGCCGGTACGTTGAAGTCTTCCGGTGCAAGAAGCTAGATTACTACAATGCTATTGCTGTCGAGGTCAACGATGGATCCTTTGAGAATGAATACCACCATAGCTCACCTCCCTCTCATCCGAAGAGACCAGCTGAGGACAAAGACCAGATGGAGTGCACCGAGGTCCTGAAACTTCGGGGGCTCCCATACTCTGCAACCCAGGCAGATATCGTGGACTTCTTTGGGGAGTTTGATCTGAGTGAAGAGAAAGTGCACATTGTCTGCCGCCCCGACGGCAGGGCAACCGGGGAGGCATATGCTGAGTTCCCATCGGCAGAGATGGCCAAAAAGGCTATGCGCAAGGATAAGATGATGATCGGGTCAAGGTACGTAGAGCTGTTTCCTTCATCCCCAGAGGAGGCAAGGAGAGCCAAATCCAGATCCAGGCAATGATTTGTGTTTAATAGAGGGAAGGTGTAGGTTGCTTCTAGTGCTGCTGCCTCCTTTTTCTTTTTAGTTCTTGGTTCTGCTAGATATAAACTGATTGTTATTATTGTACCTTGACAAATGTTTGATGGTGTACGATACAATCATGTAGTGATTTTTGTTCTTGCATTAAGATCAAGACATAAGAGGATAAATTAGCTGTTACAAGCTTTCAGTTGAAGAACATACGCGTATACAAGCGTTCTAAACCGACAGTGTTTTATTTAGGGGTTCGGTTGTTGTGCGTTAAGATTGGTCGCAGTTGGCTCGGCGCTTATGCGTTGCGTGGTGGTATTATGCGCTGAAGTCTCCCCATGTACAAAGTGGTGTCGTCTTTTGGTGGCCGGTCGAGTGCGTGTTGCCGACAGTTGTGTGATCGCCCCGATTGGGTAGGGTTTGTGCCCGATTGACGGTATCACTTGCGCACGAATTGCTCGGAGAAATCCCTCTCTGAGATCCCTCATTGGTGAGATGGAATGCTTGGTTGCAGCTTCCTCTCGTGTTCGTTCGACAACGCTGGATATCCACGGGCATAAGCTCCGACTGAGCCATGGAATTATCCCTTTCCGTCTTCTTGCTCAGTTCCGTCCGAGCGCATCTCCTTCCCGGCGGAAGCTGCACGGGACCCCCCGCTACCCACGCCGCGCCAAGCTGCCGCCTGACCCAGGAACCTCCCGGTTGCCATCCGAGATGGTCGATGGCGGTGCTCGGCCACTCGACGACGTTCGGGATGGGGACGAGAAACACACGGCAGAATTGTCCGTGGACAATGCGGAGTGGAGCCCCGAAGAGCTTGAGGCAATCTCCGCCCTCTTCGAACGGCCGATGCTGCAGAAGGCCCCGAAGCCCGTGAAAGAGCGGCCGCTGCCGCTCCCCCCGCCTTACGAGATCCGTCCCTCGAGGGTTCCAACGCTAAAGCGTCACGTCCGGTCAGCCTCCCGCTCCGTGCTGGCGCCGCGGTCATCTTTCGCCGATCGGGTGCACAAGAATCCGGAAGCTCTCATCGGCATCGCTAGGGAGATCGCGGCTCTTCCCGCCGACAGCGACGCCTGCGAGGTGCTCGACCGGTGGACTAGGTTCCTTCGGAAGGGCTCTCTTTCGATGACGATTCGAGAACTGGGTCACATGGGCCTCCCCGAGCGAGCCCTGCAGACCCTGTGCTGGGCGCAGAAGCAGCCTTCGCTGTTCCCCGACGATCGAACCCTTGCTTCGACGGTCGAAGTCTTGGCCAGATGCGGCCAGCTGCGAATGGAGTCGGAGATGGGCAAATATCTCAACTCCGCCAGTCGCACCGTGATCGAAGCCATGGCCAGGGGTTTCCTGAGAGCGGGACGCCTGCACCGCGCGCGCAAGATCCTGCTATTCGCCAAGGACAACAAACGAACACTCGACCCGAGCATCTACGCGAAGCTGATCGCGGAGGCTGGCAAGACTCCGGATGGCTACAGGCTCGCGTCGGCAGTGCTGGACGAGCTCGGCGAGAGAGACGACTTTGATCTGGAGCCGCAGGACTGCACAGCCATAATGAAGGTCTGCATCAAGCTTGGGAGGTTCGAAGCCGTGGAGAATCTGTTCAGCTGGTACAAGCAGAGCGGAAGGAATCCCACTGTGGTGATGTACACGACGGTCATACACAGCAGATACTGTGAGAAGAAGCACCGGGAAGCTCTGGCTTTGGTGTGGGAGATGGAGAGCTCAGGCTGCCTCCTGGATCTCCCAGCTTACAGGGTAATGATCCGGCTACTGGTTGCTATGAATGAT
Organism: Musa acuminata AAA Group; assembly: GCF_036884655.1. Lineage (NCBI taxonomy): Eukaryota > Viridiplantae > Streptophyta > Magnoliopsida > Zingiberales > Musaceae > Musa > Musa acuminata. Next base: position 7,467,744 of record NC_088349.1, read on the forward strand.
CTAGCGAGAACCGCTCGGTACTTTTCAAAGTTGAAGGATGCTGGCTTCTCTCCCACCTGCGACATCTACCATGACATGATCAAGGTTTATGCAGCTTCAGGGAGGTTGGCTAAGTGCAGGCAGGTGCGTAAAGAAGCAGAGATGACTGGATTGAGGTTGGATGAGAGGACATTGTCTCTGCTTTCGGAGATGGAATCAGATGCTTCTGCATGAGGTTAGAGAATTTCTTGTTGGTTCCTCTCAGTCTTAAGTTGCTTTCATGTTCTCCTCAGATCACAAATTTGAAGATGTTCTCTTCTCAATGTGATTAGGCTAGCCATGTATACTCTAACTTAGCATCTCGTTTATTTCATAATTATGATTATATAACTTTAACATTCTAGTACAAACCATGTTCTGCTCATCAGAACACAGAAAAGAGTGCTAATTGAAGGTCATTCATCCCTCCAAATCCTATTATTTTAGCAAATGTTGCTAACCAGTGAGCTCTTCTGTTCATTTCTCTACAAACATGAGAAATTTATTTATCATTTGCGAAACTTCTCAAGAAAATTTTAAAAAATTCCTGATGCTATTAATAAGAAACTATGGAGTGTTTTCACTTTGTTTAAGATTTTAGAAGTATTTCAGCATAAAATTCAGTCATAAGGTTCTGCATGCCTTTGTGCAGAGCATATACGATCCTTTCTTTGACGATCATGATTTATACAAGGAAATTATCTTGAATATGTATTTGCATCATGCCAAAATGCATTTCCCATTGTTTGATCTTAGTACAAATTTGGATTCTCTATCTTTGCTTCACTTGTTGAATGCCCTGTCCAAGTTGAGTTTGCACCATCTATCCTTTGGCTTCTTCCATCAAAGTGAATTATGACATATCTTTTCCTAAATACTTTCAAATCCTTGCATTAATATGCTGTTCATAATGTAAGACACAGCTTTATACTCTGTGGAGGACGAACTTGTCCTACTTCCATTGAAAGCTTGATCATTTTTGACCTTTCATATCAACCATATACTATAGCCAATGAGAGATTTCACGATCATACTACTAATTTTTGTTAATCATATTCCTCCTTGAGCCACTCCAAATTTGTACTGTTCGTAGAGATAATTTCTATCTTTACATCATATTATAGTATCAGGTGGAGGTGAATGCAAATTTCTTTCAGATGGCATGCAAAACTTAATCCAGATAGTCCACTACTGATCACTATGTATTATTCCACAAAAGCAAATGCTAGCATTCAGATCCCAGGTTGGCCCCTTGATTACCTCCCTATTTAGTTCAAGGCACCTCATCTCCCCATCAGTGATTGTTGAATATGAATTTTTGACATCACACTTACTGGAAGGACCTTTAATCTCTCTCCTGGCACATCTGATAGACAGAATTACTTGCTTTCTAAGTTCTAAAAGATTATTGACTTTGCTTGTGTAACAATCGCCTTGGTGCATGAAGATCTATGTTCTTTTTTTTTTTTAGGTGGTGGCTTCTGAGCTGTATTTGAACAGAGATTAGCTTGATTCAGTGAAAATCTGGTCGTTGGTATTCTGTAACTAAAAAATTAGATCATGTGTAATTAGGCATGATTCTTAGAGTTATTATTAGCTCCCTTTCTAGGTGATGATTGCAACAAGTGACATGCATGAGATGAAGCACTACTTTGAACTATAGCTATTGCAAGAAACGTACACACTTATATAGCCTTTAAGACAAGACACCTTGATGTTAGCAGAATTTGATTCAAAGATGCAAGAAAAAGAACATCCAGCCATTCTGGTTGCTGTCAGTTAAATGATTTTGTAGCTATGCTCATCCCAAATAGCAAAAGAAAGATGATTGTGGAAGACATCAACTACATGACATACCAAAGCTACGGCAATTAATTGGTTTTTGACTTCGATGAAGTCATGTTCTACAAAGGTAGACTTGTTGCCATGTGAAGCATATGGATCCATGTATTACAACAGGCTTGAATGCTAATCTATGGAGTATCCATTAAGATGATATTGTCTTCATATTTAGATTCTCTAAAGATAGTTTATTTTTATGACTTATAGAAGGGGGTTTTGTAGTCCATTAAATCTACATGTCCTTCACATTGTTGACCTCATGGGACCATTAAATTGATGAACAGATTGAGACAGATCTACAGGCTGTGCATTTGCATCCTCTATTTTCAACGAAGAAAAAAATTCCATCAATGAAGACTCAATGTTGTGAAGCTGTGGATCCGTAAATAGAAGTCCCTTGTGGAAGATAGTAGAAGAGATCACTGCAGATAGTCAAACCTACACTTAACAGCTAGTATGTTGATATGTCTTGGGATCCTTAATCCTTTTGTCTTAGTTTGAGAGTTTGAAGGCTCACAATGATATCTTGTGCATCTATTATCCTTTCATCTTTGTGATGATCCACTTCTTTAGGTGGTATCTGATGTAAAACAGGAAAAAAAACAGAAATCAACATCTATTATTTTTCCCAATTTGTAAGCATGAAATTGCTTGGAAGAGATTGCTACAGGGATGATTTAAATTAGACACTCATGGATTATAAAGTATGATGTTATTAAGTTATGCAGCTCTTTTACATGGATCATTGTCGTGGATCATTGTTATCACTCGTTCTTCTAGTCATTATATTTTGAAAGAACATCGATGCTTATTTTTTGGCAAAGGCAAAGGCACTAATTTCTTGATTAAGTCGATTGTATGGCATATATTTAGTCAAAGTTCGATATTGACTTCTTGTTTGTCCATATCTGTGATGACATAGAATTGGACACTAGATGGCAAAGGAACAGTGACAGAGACTACCAAAGGGAGCCCAATAGGTACCATCTACCTAACATTTTTAATTTAATTTGGCAACATCATATGCTTATTACGTATGTGTATATTGGAAATTAACTTTATTATGTGCCTATGATTATGGTGTATCGAAATTTATTATGTATATATGCTTTCCATGAGCAGTCGTTTTGGTGAACTCATCGCAGAAAGGTAGTAAGAAATCATGAATGCGACATTAAGATGCTCTCTGACATTGACGACAATTTTTATAGGCTATTGTAAGCATGCGTTGTAAAACGCACTCTGAGCTTAATTTGGACTCATATGTTAGTCTAAATAGTCGATTCACAAGTGTATGAACAGTATTTAATGAGTCATAATTTGAACATGCTTATTTGTATATTGTTAATCCGCCACTGTCAGACCAACTCTTATAACCATAGTCTATGTTGCGACTAACTAAGAAATTAGAGTCGTAACTTTTTCCCTGCATACTAAGCAATTGGAGCCGATACCACATGATGCAACATGTCTTGTACTATCCCAAGTTGAAGGAAATGTACCCAATTATCCATGATATATATAGTAAATCACCTCTATCATCATAGTAGACATCCAAGTATGTCCATGGAGGCCAGTTTGGATCAGTTTTAATACATTACATTGATTCAAATTTGACATTAACAACTATATTTTATTATTAATTTGATTTTTCCATATATATATAGACGTGTCAACTTTATGTTGACGTTCAATTTGATGCTAAATGGATGGCATGAGGACAGCAAAATTTGGTCATTAAAATCCATCATATGAATGCCAAGTACATTTGGCGTCAACCAAATGCGCCTCTCTTCTAAGCTGATGGCATTGGAAAAGGCAGAGGGGAATCTGTGGCTGTTTTGCACGCCATTGGTGGCTTAGACTTGTTGACTTTTGAGGCGACTGGTCAAACGAAGACTCCAAACTCCGGACAGCTGAGCAAATAAATCATCCGCCTTCGGCTTCCTTCTTCCCCTCTCTGTCTCTCTCTCTCTCTCTCTCTCTCCTCACATCGCCCCTCGATCCTCTGCAGCCAAGTCATTGGAGAGGAAGAAACATAGAGAGACGAAGGAAGGGGGGAGGTGAACATAGGGCATGGGGAACTGCATCGGGTCTTCTTCTACAAGATCTCCGAGCCCTGCAGATACCAGTCCAGGTATTATAGCTCAAGATCAAACAGCAAAGATCCCTTCTTTATGTACTTGTATCATCAATCAAGATTGTACCTGTTCTTATCTCGCCAAGATTGCTTGAAGTTTCGATCTTTATGCGTGTTTCGGATAGGGTTTGTAGGCTGGTCTAATCCCATGTCATCAAAATCCCTTCTCGCCCTCTTCAATTTACTTGCTTTTGATGCAATTGCGATCGATCTTCATTACCTCTTTCAAGGTCTTCTGCTACGGTTTGAACGATTCCGTGTTCATCGGTCCAAACCGGGGCTCGAGAATTTCTAGTCAAATCTTTTGATTTTGACCAAGCAGATCTCTTTTGATTCCGTCAAAATTTACCCGTCTGCTTCAATTCCCCCAATTTTGTTCCTCGTCCTGTGGAGTTGCAGTACGGTTGGCATCGAAGACGAGCAGCAGCACGGGGACGACCGGGAAGCTGTCAAGCCTCAGCAGCAGCACCTTTGGGCAGTCCACGGGCAGCGGCGTGAGCGTCGACGATGTGTTTCCCGAGGGCCGGATCCTGGAAGCGCCGAACCTTCGCATCTTTACCTTCGCGGAGCTGAGGAGCGCGACGAGGGGGTTCAAGCCGGAGACTGTTCTCGGAGAAGGTGGGTTCGGGCGAGTGTACAAGGGATGGGTGGAGGAGAAGACGCTGAACCCTGCTAAAAGCGGGCTGGGGATGGTGGTCGCCGTGAAGAAGCTGAACCCTGAAAGCATGCAAGGGTTGGAGGAATGGCAGGTGATCTCCCTGTGCTCAACTCTTTTTTGTTCTCTCCTCTTTCGCTTTCGAGTAGCTGCTCGTTCTCCTCTTTCTAAAGCATTTCCTTCTCAGGATTTTACATGATAATAGACTTTAATTTGCTTTCTATGTTTTACCTGATCAATAGATCTCAAGAGTAAAAAAAACCAACCTTGCAATCCTCTCACTGTTACTGAATGTACAGCTCATCAGATTGTTTGTTATTGCTCTGAATCATATAGCTGACATATGAAAAGCACAAGTTTGAGATGCTAATGCTAGTGATTTATAATTAATGCTAAAGCTTAAGGAGGGCTCAAAATATTGAAGTTAAAGTTAGGTTTGATATCGTTATCAAAGCCTAATTTGACTCTGATTAAATCTTAGTATGGTGCATGTGAGACTTCAGTAATAGTTTCACACAGTGATATTCCGGATCCATCTCAATATCAATAACATAATCTCTTTGGCCTATAGGTAGTTTTAGAGAAATATCTCATATCATACGACGATTATTAGATGTGTTAATTTAACTACTAAAATATTATCTTTTATGCAAAATAAATAAGCTTTTAGATGTGGTATTTTCTCAATAATTCTTTTATGCTGATGAGATAATTGATTTATTAAGTTGAAACTAATAATAATATATTCGTTAGATCAAAGATTAAGTCTTAGCTCACTTTCCATGTGAGACTAAACTAAAATGTTACACTTTATAAGGGTTTGGGGTTGATAGGTATATTTAGATTTTTAAAACCAAACTAGTTTGGAAGATAAAAATCGAAGTATAATTTTTTTTAATTACTTAAAATTAAAACTTAATTATTCAAATATATAAGCTTGGTTGTGGGAATTTTCTTTGGTGATTCTATAAGGAATGATAAAAGTTCTTCGAATCTGGATTAATTCAAAGGAATTTAGATTTAAGTTTTTATAATTATACTTTTCAAACCATGTAAATCTTATAATAATAATAATAATGATAAGATCCTAAAGTCTTATCATCGCTCTAATACCAAATGATAAGACCCTAAGATCTTATCGTAGAAGAAATGGAAGATCGTAGAAGAAATGGAACAAATGGGGATGCTCTGATACCAAATGATAAGACCCTAAAGTCTTATCGTCACTCTAATACCAAATGATAAGGCGAAAGGGGAGAAATGGGGATGATAATGATCACTTCGAGGGTATCGACCTCCTTGATTGTTTCGAGGGGATCGGCCCTCCTTGATCACTTCGAGGTGATTGACCTCCTAGGGTTTGTCAAAAGACAGAATAGTATTTATCATAGATTAAGTTGCATCCCTATTTATAGAGTTCCACCCATAGTCAATAAACTTCTTGAACTCTAATAATAAATAAATATTAAATAAACTTCTATTTGGTTCTAACTGAATCAAATCGATTCAATAAACAACTGGACTAAACAGACTCAATAAACATTATTCAAAAATTGATCCTAACAAATAATTCTCTACATTATACTTAATTTCTTTTCCCTCCAAAGAGAAAATGGAGGTCATTTGTTGTCATTCTGCTATGTGACCTAATTGGCGCGCACTCGTCGTTGGTTGTGGTTGCAGTCTGAAGTCAATTTCCTGGGAAGGCTGTCACATCCAAACCTAGTGAAGCTAATGGGATATTGCTGGGAGGATAAGGAGCTCCTTCTCGTCTACGAGTACATGTCAAAGGGCAGCTTGGAGAACCACCTCTTCCGAAGTGAGTCCTCCCTACTGATGCTGTCACCTGTGGCCACCTTTCTTGCACCAATCCACTGCAATGAGATCCTCAATGTCTCTATCGCCAATGACATGACACTAAAAGTGCTCTGCTTTTTCTGTGCACTCACTCCTCTTCGAGGTGGTCTGCTCCCTTTTACTATTCGCTGGGTCTTGTGGCACCGCAGGGGGGGCAGCGTTCGAGCCACTGTCTTGGAGCATACGGCTGAAGATAGCCATCGGAGCAGCTCGAGGCCTCGCCTTCTTGCATTCTTCGGATAAGCAAGTCATCTACCGAGACTTCAAGGCCTCCAACATCCTCCTCGACGCCGTAAGCTTCTGTCATCACTTACACCTCCATGTCTCCCCCCTCGAGGCGCGGTGAGCTAATCCTGCACTACTCTCTGTCTTGTTCCCAGAACTACATTGCCAAGCTCTCTGACTTCGGCCTGGCGAAGCACGGGCCGACCGGCGGCGACTCTCACGTCACCACCCGAGTCATGGGCACCTACGGCTATGCTGCTCCAGAGTATGTTGCGACAGGTATGTGTCGAGTTGTCCTCTGATCTAACCGTTGTGGATTGACGCGATCATGACTGTGCATTTCTACACATTATGGCCTGCAAAGTGTTTGTCGTCGGTCCTCGGTGAATTGATTTGTTGCGTTGAGCAGGACATCTGTACGTGAAGAGCGACGTGTATGGGTTCGGGGTTGTGCTGCTGGAGATGCTCTCCGGGCAGCGGGCGCTGGACACCAACCGCCCGAGCGGGCAGCACAACCTGGTGGATTGGGCGAGGCCGATGTTGGCTGACAGGAGGAAGCTGGCGCGGCTGATGGACCCGCGGCTGGAGGGGCAGTACTCCTCAAAGGGGGCGCTCCAGGCGGCTCAGCTCACTCTGAGCTGCCTCGCTGGCGATCCCAAGAGCCGGCCGTCCATGAAAGTGGTGGTGGAGACGCTCGAGCGCATCGAAGCAATAAAGGGGAGGTCAAGGGAGGCGCGCGATGCCTCCTCGCAGCCGGCGGTGGCTCGCAGCCGCGGCCACACTCCGGTGCACGGTCGCTCGCCGCTGCACCCGTGGCACGAGAATGGCGGGCCGGGCATCGCTGTCGCCACTCACCAACCACACCGAGCAAGTTGATGATGATGATGATGATGCGTGGATGGCAGCACTGCGCTTGTAAAGAGTGGTCACGTTTTTGTATGTTGTAATTTTGATTGTTCGGGGGGCGTTCATCATCAAATCAAAAAGTGTAGTGCTCTCTGACGCATTCATAGTAACGAATATGTGGGATTGTGGAACCAGCGCGCACCGAATTGGTGGTGTTCCTTTTCCTGTTGGATGTCCGATGGTTCAACATTTGCTTGTTTAGTCTTCCAAAGTCTCCACACTGTCTCACGTGTAACTATCAATATCTACAGAGATTGCTGCAAGTAGAATTTCAATTTTAATCTATTTTGGAAGTAAAGAGATAAGAAGCACCAGGATTCGATCAAATGATCTTACAACAATAATCTATAATCTGACTAAATGTTTACGCCATCACTTTTACTTTTAAGATAAACACGCCATCATGCTAAACTTGTATTTTAGATAGATATAAAGTTGTATAAAATGAATGATATTTCAAACTTTCAACCCAAAATACATCATCATTTTCGGTGATGAAAATTTTAAATTTATCAAATGAGATTTTAAACTCTCAATCCGAGATGAGTTAGTTACGTAGGCAATGTGTTCGGATACACTACCATACTATACTAAACTTGTATATAAAGTTTCATAAAATGATTTGATGTTTCGCACTTTCAACGGCACATCTAATTAATATATTCTTAAACTGATTAAGAATATATTAATTAACAACTGGCTTAAGAAAAAAGGAAATATCTAATTTGTTGGGTTTTGTAGAAAGCTGATGTCTTAATGATATATAGCAGGAAGTTGGTATCTAATAAAATGCCAGATTAGCTAATAGACCGAAGAGAGAATGGATACAGAAGGGTTTGTCATGAAGATGATTCAAACCTAGGAAAGGAATCTAACAGGCACAGTGATGATTCCTTACGTAGATGGTGGAATTTTGGGATCTTTCAACAAGCATAATCATCACTTCGAGTGTCAGTGGAAAGAGTATTATTTCCACTAAATTATCTATTGACTTTCCAAGTTCAGTTGTCATCTGGGCATAAAAAGTTCCAAATTGCTATGACTTTGTATAAATCATTGATACTGATGATTCCTGAGAAGCATGATTTAAAAGGCCATGAAAGAAGTGGCTAAAAGGTGAGAAGCCGTAAAGGCAAAAGGGAGATTTTGTACCTTTACGACTTTTAGGCCGAATGGAGATACTGCACACCTACTATGACACCCAGATTTACATACACAAGGAATCTTTTACATGAATATAACAATAACAATAATAATCATTCACATCAAATGTTTTTTATAAATGACAACCAAACAAAAGATTTAGTTCGCTTGATCTTATTGAGAGGATGAAAATGCCCATGAAAAAGCTTCTTTTGTTGGGGTGGGGGGGGAGAAAAGATTTGTAATAGAAAAGCAGCTCTCAAATCTTGATCATTTGGCTATTGACGATACATGAAGATAACAAATTTGACGGAAAGGTATTGTCAAATACCAATATTTCCTGCTTCATCATAAGTAGAATATATCCAATAGTGCAGATGGGCTTTTTACCGCTGCAATGCAAACTGCCTGACTTCTTCCACACAAGGCCAAGAAAAATGCATAGGCTTGCCGCTGAAACCAACATTGTACATCTCTGCAAGCACATAATGATGTCGGTGGCCAAATACAGTAGTGCTTTACTGGTAAAAGGATGTCCTCAGTCCCGAGTGATCCACCTGTGTCCATGGATCTCATGCCGGCCATGACCATGATCACTAATCTCTCCCCCGCTTTCTGCGCTTGTATATCCTGATTTCCAACGACGTCTTCTTCCTCTTTTAGAGCCACTGTCGCTAATACTTCCATCCAATAATGGGTCATCAATTCCATGAACTCGCCTAGTAGGAGAAGATGAGCCTATGCAACCATCATCTTTGGTTCTTAGCTTCTTATCATGCTTTCTTATGTTCTGAGATATCTTGTGAAGCTTCTGGTTGAATCGTGTCAAACCCTTCTCCATGGGCTCGACTGCGTGGGTGACCGTAAACTTCAAATCATTCACGATCTGCAAAAGACAACACAAGCTTCATTAAGAAGACCAATTTGTGGTCGTACAATGTTTTCTGCATCAAAAGTAGGACACACTAATATAAGCAGCTAAATTCTCCATCTGTGCTTACACTTTCTAAATATGTATACCTCTTTTCTGGTTAATACTTGAACCATAGATTCAGGTTATTGTGATGCCAACCAAATTAAAAGGCAACTTTACCTTAATCAAATTTGGTAGTAGCAGCATTAATACCATAATTATGATGCTGTCTTACCTGATCATATTGTTTCAACTCTAATCAAAGATAAGGATAGCCAAACTATCCTGAGGATTTTTTCTGTGATGAGGATTATTAAAATTTATCTGAAACATGTTTGGATTCACAACTAATCAGGATTCTCCTCACAGGCTAAAAAAGACTTGTCAGTACACTTTGTAATCTGATTGATTAACCAATTGACAAGTTACAGTAGTAAATGATATAAAAACAACAGTGTGTAACTTCAACTCTGACTAAAGAAATCATGTGATTTAATGTATGATGTATGTGATGGCCCAGAAATTAGGATTATCAACAATGTTAAAACACAAAGAATCATGTCACTAAAGATGTTTGCGTTTTCCCTCCCAACATGATGGCAGTGGACTACTTAAAATCAATGATGTAAAAACATGGAAATGGGGGCTAAATTCACACAATTTCCTGCTTCATCAGGCGTGAAAAAGAAAGAGAAACTTGCACAAAAGGAATGGCATAATCAACATTTAAGTAACTACTTGGCAATAAAAAGGGGATATGTAATAAAAAAAAATCAGTATTATGTTTCATCATTGAAAGCCCACATTTTACATCGTTATAATGAAAAGATATCAGACGTGTAACACCCATTACCACCAATTCTCAAGTATAGATGCAGACCACAAGAGGACAATCTACACACTGATGTGTTTGACATAGATTCTCTATTAGTAGATCATAGCACTTGGATAAAAGTTTTCTGAAATGAGTCCAATCTGGAATTGTAAACCTTGATAGGAAAAATGTTGGTGAGATGCAATAGTGAGAGAGAACTACAACGTACATATTCTCCTCCGCCAAGAACAACGTCACGAACGCTTTCTCTAATAGGTGTTACATTCTTGGCACCAACACCAGGTTGGGGAAGTCTAAGTTTTGTAGGTCGTTCACAGTCCTTGACCTCATCAGGGTCTAAAGGGCAGTCCAAAGATGCATAGTCCCCAAGAACTGATACACCTCCAGCAAAGAAATCGCCCATTAGCTTGTATGGCTTGGCAGGGAAAACATAGAGATGCACAATGGAAGCAACACACATCTGTGCTGGAAGAACAAAAGCATCTGTTAGAGATTCAGTATTTGATTCAGGCTTCCAAAATATGCATAAAAAAGAAAAATATTTTACAAGTTGATTGTACTGAAATTTCACAGGACTTCGTCAGAAAAATAAAGTATAAGTGCAATCATAAAGGTATCTGATTCCTTGAAAGAACAAGACATCTTCAGAAAAGAAAACACAAAACATTCACATAGCAACTTCACGTTTTCATCAACAATCAACTTCTTTCCATTTCTTAAACAACTAATTCAAATAAAAAATAAAAGCACAACTATAACAATTTTCTCTCTAACATACTCAAAAGGGCTAATTGCAAATTACCCCTTGTAATTAGCTACCCTTAGCATCCCGATCCCTATACCTTCAAAAGTTACATTGAGATCTCCATACTTACGAAAATGAAACATTGAAATTCCCATACAGAGTTAAAAAGATAATTTTACAGAGTTAAAAATCAAGAAAGAGTTACGAAAGTGAAACATTGAAATCCCCATACAGAGTTAAAAAGATAATTTTACAGAGTTAAAAATTAAGAAAAAGAAAAATTTTGTTGGAGCAACGGGATTAAATGTTTCACTTTTGTAAGTATAAATATCTCAATATAATTTTTGAACCGAGATGTTAAAAATAGCTAATTACAAGGGGCAATATATAATTAGCTTTACCCAAAATAGAAGAAGATTCAATGTCATCGACAATGCACATTATTATACAAGCCCAATGCAATTTCAAGGATATCCACAAAGATTATACCTTTAAAAAAATCTATAATAGCAAAGCCCATATGTTATATGCATATTTAAGATCAAGGAAATGACAAAATTACCTCTATACAAATAATGAAGTCCTGCATACTTGATTTGAAATGTAAACTTTGAGCTATGGGGCTCTTGAACAAACCCCAACTATAAAGTAGTGCGATTGCCACATCTTGCCACCATGTTAGAAAGACAATTGATTTAAACATCAGGAATTTTGCGAGTGGTTTCATATGTGCTAATTCATCCTTTGTAGCTGCATAAAATTGGACTAAACAGTATAATGCCCATGATTGACTAAAATTGAGAACAACAGCCATGTAAGGGTACCTACATAATCAAGTAAAACCCAAAATTTGTCACGTTGCATCCAAAAAAATGAGACAAGTGGCATGTAACACACATGATGGATTTTGTGACAGTATAAAAACTGTTTTGATTGGTGAAGGCTATAAAAAATTTCATATTGAGGATCAGACATTTTCTCATAGTAAAAAAAAGCAACATGAAAAATCTACTGTTATTGGATAAAGGTGCCATCTCAGGATATACTCTTTTAAACACCAAAATGACAAGACAAAATAACTATTGTTCTACAGTGCTGCTAATATTAGCTTTATGAATCATTCCAGCAATACTGAGAGCCACAGGCATCCATCTCTAAACAAGTTTGCCATTTAGAAGTACCAATTTTAATAAAACAAAGGTCCTTTCTATCTCATTCCTGGCAGAGGTTGTTAGTTTGGAAGTTATCCAAGAAATTCTGATAAAAGAAGTTCAGGATGCCTGAAAGTTTGACATGAATGTAGTTTTCTATCCTCCTAGTTTTCTTAGTTTATATTTCACAAGCCAAGAGCACAAAACTGAAATAAACAATATAAATATGAAATACTTAGTTCTGACAATCAACATTATGGACAGGAAACACAGTAATAGCTTATTGGGGGAAAATAGCACATAAGGAATATCCTATTTAAGTTATACAATGCTTAAACTCCAATCAACATTATTAATTAACAACTTTGGTGCATGTGAACTTTAACTCTATGTCAACCAGATTATGAAGACTAAGCATTTTTAACACAGAGATGCCACTTGATTTTAAAAGAAATGTTACTTCAGTTTTCTCAAACACATAACAGTTAACACTGCACTTGTTTTAATTTTTCACAACATATCAACTCAGTTTCACTTACCCACAACTCCATGTAAACTGTCCATCACAGTATACTCCAAAAGCTTCAAGAAATACAGCTAAAATGGCAGTTGTAGTCTTTATTATCATCTGTACACGAAGGACAACATTAGATTCTATTAATTTGCCCATTATACAGAAAGATCTAACATTCTTCAGGTAAAAGCTCACATATTGCACAATTCCAATCTTGATAATTTGGTAAAACCACTCTCCCAATTTCCATGGCTTCAAAATGTAATTCATTGGAAAAGGATGCTTTATTACTCCCTTCTCAAAAGCGTCCTTTGATAGGGGTGTGTTCGAACTTGCAGCACCCTGTCTCTTCAAAAATTCAATTGTTCTCTCTTCCCCACCTACAGAAGGAGGAGTGCAATCAGAAATTGTACCTAACTCTATCAGGCAAATACAGTACATGCTCATATCAGAACAACTAAACGTTTCTCATCATGCTATTAGGATTAGGCAAGTCCTACATGTTTCCACTATTTCACATATGTAACAACGCTATAGCTACTTGAACTTGAGTGTTAATCTCCACATATAAGCACCCACTTTGTACTTGCAAATAGTGGTAACCGACTAATATGGCCATCTTAATGCATAAAGGTGACCACAAAAAAATTTGGTCACCTGAATAACCATGTGACCAGTTGCCAATTGTTCTTGTCATCCACAAAACTGAATCTAGAGATGTACAAACTTATAATTCTTTATCATTTGTTATAAATGATGTTCTCAACATGTGACTCCATAACAAAATTTCTGCCAGTATAGAAAAACTATCCTAAGGCCAATCATATCCTGGTGTGCTAGTATCTCTTGGATAAAACTGAAAACAAGATTTGTACTCATCCAAAATTAGGGCAGCCTCAAAAACCTTGCATACGTTAGTTGAGGATGTCATGAAGATGCATGACAGTACATAGACTGCATACAAGAACAGAAAGTACATCAAAGGTAACACACGGACTCGATCCATGCATATGACTAAAAGCCCCCTATTGTAAAGTATTAGGTGCAAAAGAATGCTGGATGATGGACTAACTGCTTCACAAGATAAAATGCACCATCATAGACTATGAAAAAACCAGAAAAATTATTGAAACATGGAAACAGAACTACATAGGTTAAAGCTTCAATTTTCAAATTCAATAATTGATATGGTCTTGAGATCCATCATACATGTATCAACTGCAATATTATGACTCACAAAAGATTCATACATGAAAGAACAACAAAAAAGAATTGAAACCTAGTAATAATAGGAGGAATATGTCTACTAGAAGCCAGCTCAGTGCACAAAGCACGTGATAATGCATGATCTGGGGAGAGTCATTGTACATAGCCTCACCCTTGCAAGAAAAGAAAATTTTTCCATGAACCTGGACTCTTAGTAAAATTGCATAGGAGGAACCTTAAAGTGGTGCAAATGTTTGCACTAATATAGAAATCTAAAATAAATGGAACAGATATATGGTTGAAATGACAAACACCACCCTACAACATTAGCAAGCATAATATTTTTTTTCAGACTATTTGTGAGCTAAACACCACTCTAACTTTTGAAAAAAAAAACACCAAGAGAAAAAAAGATCAAAAGTTAGATTACAAGTCATAAGTTGTCAACATGGTTTAAAGATCTCTTAGCAAAGTAATAATTCTTGTTCCATTCAAAGCATGAATACAAAGTGATCAGCAATGTTGCAAAGTAATAGCACTATCACAAAGCATATTGTTGATGCCTTATTAAGAGAACAAATAAGAAACCATCAGGCAACATGGGAAAATGCTACCTTCTAGCCACATAAGCCCCAAAACGTCATTGTGAACATAAGGAAAAGGATACAATAGCTACCAAGAAAGAGAACAACCAAAACATAGATTGAAGGAGAAGTCACCCATCAATAATCTTTCTCAGAAAATAAGAATTACAGTCAGATCATCTACTAGGGTTTCCTCTAGGTGAAAGGCATACCCAGGCAAGCCACGAGATATCTTCCAAAGCAATACATGGCAAAGGCCTCATAACAATCACGCAGAATCTCACAATCGACGCTGATGGATGGATTCACCAGTGACACATACTACATTAAGAACAACAAAAGAAATCAGCAGTGTTCCAAATAGACACTATTGAAACATCACCATTACGAAAAGGCACTATGTAGAACTCAAAAGAAAACGCCATTTCTTTACTTTTGTGGTTTGTCTTGGTCTGAAAAGTTAAACCTTACTTCCTAATTGGTTGTATGTAAAGTTGAAAGATACAGATACAAGTCAAAAACTCATATCATTCGGGGCAATCACTAAAATTACCAAGTCAATGGCATAGAATAAGATCACCACATTTCACCTATCTTCCAGTGATAAAAGAACTTACGGATTCAATGGCATAGCAAGGGACCATTAAGATCACACCAACTAGAAACTTCTGCTCCTGCAAGAAGGTAGTCCAAACAACAGTAAGATTACAAGTGAACAAGCACTCCAAGCACATTATTAATCAAACCAAGCAAGAGAAGAACTGGAACCACCTCCGGGTTATTGTATGCAGAAAGGTGTTGGAACAGAAGGAACATGGAAAGGAAGAGTGTGATAAGCATCGAGACACCACCAATGGCCGTGGCCCAAATGGGCAGGGAGTAAGATAAGAGACTCCAGTACAGCTGCTCAGTTATCTTCATCAGGAAGAACGACTTGAGCTCTCACCGATTCGGAGCATAATTCAAGCCAAAATTAGACCAGCAAACACATCTCTTATCCAATCAATGGGCTGCTAGCAAATCCAACGAGTGTTCTCATCAGATTAAAAGAAGACCACATTTGGCGACAAAACCACTCATCAATTCCGACTTCAACCTTCAAGATCACAAGATCGACGCGACTCTGCAGCAAAGGGGGTAAAACAAAGATGGGAAACAAAACAAGCTAAAGTTTCCGACTACACGATCTAAACCCTAATCCAAGAGAAAGAGAACCAAAAGCAACGATTCTGGCGATGTTGCGAACCCGCGGAACCCTAGATTCGCGTGGCGAACAGCCTCGCGGAAACCAGCAGACGTCACATGGGAATCAAGAATCATAAAATAACAACAGAATCGCTTTGCGGAGCTCGAAATCGAACAGAAAGAAGAAGGAAAGAGGAGATGGCTCAAAGCCGAGAAGGCGATTAGCGTCCGCCTATTTGAGCGATAGGGGAGTTCGAGTTCGAGTTCGAAATCGTCACTTACGAGAGACGAGCGAGAGAGAGAGAGAGATGGGGGGGGGGGGGAGGGAGGCCAATTGACCGGTTGATGGGAGGCGAACGAACGTTGGACCACCGACACAGCGTAAACAAGGCGGTGCGTCCCTCTGGTCGTGATGGATGGTGAGGACCGACCGGATGACAGTTTGTCTTTGGTGATATAATATTTATCTATAGTTAAAATAGAGTTGATAGCAGAGCCGAATTATAATCCGTAACCAAATATATATATATATATATATATATATATATATATATATATATATATATATATATATACATATATATATATATATATATATACATATATATATATATGTATATATATATATATATGTATATATATATATATATGTATATGTATATATATATATATATGTATATGTATGTATATATATGTATATATATATGTATGTATATGTATATATGTATATATATATATATATGTATATATATGTATATGTATATATATATATATGTATATGTATATATATATGAATTATAATCCATAACCAAATACATATATATATACATACATATATATATATACATATATATATATATGTATTTGGTTACGGATTATAATTCATATATATATATATATATATATATATAGTATTTGGTTACGGATTATAATTCGGCTCTGCTATCAACTCTATTTTAATGTATATGTATATATATATAATAAATATACCACATCAATATGACATTTAAACAGAGCAGTCCCTCAATAAACTTTTTCTGATCGTAACGAATGGACTAACTTCAAAGTGTAGAGCTAATTGTATCATAGTATTAAAAATAGCTTATTAAAGATTAGATAAGGTTTATCTAATCCAACACATATAACTCACATCCGTATCATATCTGATGAAGCTAAAATCCATTATTAGAAATGGTTTGATATGTAAGCTGATAAACCAAGAAAAGAATAATAAATGGGTTCAAGAAATAAATGGCTGAGAGGGAACGAAGTTGCGGAGTGAGCCCATGCAAACAAATTTCTGCAACGCTTTCGTGCCTTTTGCTTCCGAATCGATCATTTTTTTAAAACACTTTTCTTCCTCCGAAGCGTTTCTGCCTTCTTCCGCCGGTCCCTCTCTCTATAAATTTCAAGAGAGCGAGGAGCGCGAAGGAGAGAGAATAGGGGTCGGTCGACAGATCTGGAGAGGGAAGGATTCTTCCGGTGGAGTTTCTCGTAGCGCAATGGGGGTGAAGCCCACCCTCACCTTCCGCTGCAGCAGCGGCCGGCCCCTCTGTCGGTGCAGCCGGTGGCTACTCGATCTGAGACCTTCCGCACCCGCCAGGCCGGCCGCCGCAGTGAGGAATTCCGTGTCGGAGGCAGTGATTGGTTATCGAGCTGCCTCTTGAGGCATGTTTTTAGATGCAATTATCATTGCTAGTTTTTTGATACTATTAGTTTACCGATCTCAATTAAAGTGTTTAGTTACACCCAACTGCCTCAAGCAAATATCATTGTTCATATAAGTAATTAGATTGTTGACCTTAGTACTTTCTATACAGAATTTATCCATCTACATTGATTATTGAAATAATAAATACATTATCATTAGTGATAACAATGAAATCTCTCTCACTTTTTATAATACTTAATTCATGTATGAATACTTTTATACTCAATAATATTTTATATTTAGCTCACGTTAAAACAAACATGATTTCTGTCTCTCAATTCTATAAACAAAATAATACTTCTATTAATTTTTTTTCTTAACTTACATGGGAGCATAGTCGGAGACTAGAATAAAGATATTTACAAGTGATCCTCGGCTTTATGACCAACTACTTCGGTTGCTGCTTTAATCGATGTGTGACATCATCGTCTTGGTCATCTATTATCTTCTATTCAATAACAATTTTTTTTTGTTACTCTTTTCTAACTTTTAAATTAAATAAAATTATTACTCATTGTGATATTTGTCTTAGTAATAAATGTTATAGATTATCTTTTCGAGTATCTTCTAAACTACTTGAAATTATTTATTTTAAACTACTAGAATAAAGATATTTACAAGTGATCATGAACTTCAAAAATAACCCAATTGTTCCGGTTGTTGCTTCATTCGATATGTGAAATTATCGCCTTGATTATCTGTTATCTTCTATTCAACAACAAATAATTTTTTGTTACTCTCATCTAACTTTTAAATTAAGTAAAATTATTACTCATTGTGACGCTTATCTTTATAATAAAAGTTATATAGACTATCTTTTGGAGTATATTCCATATTCTATTTTAAACTATTTGAAATTATTTATACTAATGTTTAAAGCCTTGTCCCAATCACTTCTTCTAATAATTTCATATTTTATATCTTTTTTTAGATTACTTTACTAAATATATTCTCTTAAACATAAATATAAAGTTACAATAGTTTTTACTTGTTTTAGAAAGGTGATCAAAAACTTCTTTTAGTCTACCAACTAAATAGTTTACTATAATAAAGAATGTGAATACCAAGCTCTCTAACAACTTACCTCTCATCATGTGATATATAATATCTCAAGATACCCATTGCATACATCTTAACTAGTTAGCTCTATCAAATGAAGACATCGTTACATAGTTGAAACATGCCTCACCCTCTTACACCAAGCCTCCATGACACTAACTTTTTGGTCAATAATCTTTTAAACTATGATCTATTTCATTAACTACATACTTATCCAGATCCTATAATACTAGTTATCATTTGAAATACTATTTTATAATAATCCAAATTTAGAAAAAAATTAAAATATTTGATTATTTATGTTATCCCTAATTATTTTTCTATGTTTCGCACAAGTTCACACTGTCGAGTACTCCTTTAAACATGATATTTTTCGATGCTATGATCATTAAACTCACAAGGTTTTATATCATGTTATGTTATATTATATTATTTTTTGTTAACTTCACCTATCTTTTTCAAAATCTTGCTCTTTTCTAGATTTATATTTTCCTATTATTCTAGGTCAACTGTACCACAACCCCTTTATAACATTTTCATCTATCTCTCCATCAATTCACTCTATGATACTCAATAAAGTGACGCTCTCGATACTACAAATGATGTCGTTGTCTTCTCCTTGACCAAGTAATATCAAAGTGTATCAGCTTGATATGGTATATGTTACTAACACTTCATCAATTCTCATACATTTAATACAACCTAATAATACTACTGAGCCTAAACATCACATGATAACATGCTCAAAAAATGGTATTTTAAACTAATCAAATCTTTGATCTTCATGCTACCATAAGCTCTCTACTTGACCTACTGAACCTAAAGCATCACGCAAGCCCAAAAATCTCTACTGGTGCAATGCTAGGTGTGAGGATTATGGTGCCCTACTTCATAATATCACATAGACCTTTGTATCATCTCACATCATATAAAATGTCATCAGGTATAAGTATAAGTAAATCATTCAAATTAAATGAAAAGATATAAAACATATCTAGTGGCAAACGATTTCATCAATTATCATGTATTGATTTTACATAAATATTCAATTCAGTTATTAAACCAACGATACCTTAACTTCAAGGTCATACCATGTGCATGCGCCAAGTTGACTCCAAGGTGCCACGTCGGTTGCCGCTGTTGGGGTGGTAGCAGAATATTCCCTATCATGACGGATCCCATTGTGTTCTGAAAGAGACCTCAACCTGGTTTGCAACTTGATGCACTACTTCAAATTCTGTTCCGTGTACTCTGTAAGTTAGTTGAAATGGTAAGCAAAGGCCGAAAGGTTAGAGGAAGAGAGAGATGAGCAGCTACACTCACATATCAAAAATGCCTGAATCTGGATCTGATCGATTCCAAACAACATCCCAATACCTGCATCGCCAGTGGGTGATAAGATCGATATGTGTTTGAGGGATTAAAAAACAGATTAATTGCAGGTATATATTAGCATATCCTCTACCGTCTTCTCTGTTCTTAACTTCCAGGAGATTACCAACTCCATGGTGTTTGACTCCCGTAATGGAACCTCGGGGCTTCGACAACGTGAGTTGGACGATGCCATTGTCCATCACAACCTGCAAATCCACTTCCGTCAATACACATCGCTCATCAGACTACTACTAGTATTACTGCATACCATTTAAAGAAAGAAAAAGGATAGATTACATGTTGGCCTTCGACGTGCACCATCACAGCGGCGGCCACGGCCGGATGCGGATCGCTGCCTGAACAAGCGAAGCTGGTGAGGATATCACTGCATGCAGTGATGACGGATTAAGAAAGAGGGTATAAGGAAACAGCTGATGCAAGTATGGTGTATCTCTGTTAGCTTCTACTCACATGAAGATGATGCCATGCAAGGCCGTGCGAGCGAGAGGCATTTGTGAGCTTGTATTGCCACGAGCTGCTGCTATCTGAGTGAAGACTCCAACGGGCTTTGCATAGGTAGCAGCACCGAGTTGGTTGGGTTTGTTTCGGTTCTCGGTCGAAGCATTATGTGCGTCCTGCAAAGATGAAGACGGAGGTGGGTGCTATATGAATCACGTAGCTTTCGTGTGACAATTCGGCGCACTTATCATATAATGCAACAGATGAATCAATTTTCTAACCAGTATGTTATAACATCCCAATTTTCTCTCTTTCGATTTTATCTTTTTCACCTTTTTTTTTATTTTTATATACCATACTACTTCCAATATTTTTTAGAAAAACTTTCTTTTATTATATTAGTGTCAACTTTGATCTTTCCCTCGATGATGTGGTGGAGTTGATTTGACCTAAGCCGTCTTTTTCTAACAATATGATACTTGAAAACTTTAACTTAAGGAAGAAGTCGGAATCCGATTGGTTGTAAATAAGTATCGTATTGATATCAATATATCAATTGCCTAACAATTCTTATGCTCTGGATGGATGCATCGGAAGATATATTAGGCAGGATATTTATGGCTTAGGCATTTTCATATATGAGGAAATTCTTTGATCAAATAAACTGCATCAAATGCTTTAATACTTTCGATCTGATTCGAGATATCATTCACAGTAAAAATGCTTTGTCTGATTATGGCATATCGAATGCTTTTATTTCTTATTTCTTTTAGTTCTTATTTCCTAACGTGTAGGTAGATGATTTGTCTAAGATGCATCGAGCATTTTGATGCTGTTGCGTTGGGGGATGTATACTATGATACATCGAGCATTTTGATGCTTTTGTGTTGGGGGATGTATACTATGATACATCGAGCATTTTGATGCTTTTGTGTTGGGGGGATGTATCTTAGGGAGATGCTTTGCTCAGTGAGAGTGCATCAAGCACCTTGATGTTTATGTTCTAGGCAATCACACCACATGCAAGGGGATGTTTTGCTCACTCAAGGTGCATTAGACGCTTTAATATTTATGTCCTGGAGAACACATCATGCATCGATCAACATTTTTCTTTCCAAAGAGAGTGGGTTGGGCATTTTTTTGTCTCACGAGAGTAGTTTTCTAGTTTCCCATATAAGATTAGATTGAGCATTTTTTTTCCAACAAAAATGGGCCATACACCCATTGGAGTAGGTTAAAGAATTAAGCAAAGAAGGATGGGGGCCTATAACTTCATCAGCTTCAAGTCGAACATTTTCATGCAGCCGTAAGTAATGGCTCGTATATGACTTTTGATGAACTAAAGGTCAAACCTTTTTTTTTTGCCACCTATCCCAAAGGATGGATGATATGGGGGATGATAAGAGTACCATTTCCGTCACCTATCGTCATCGACGTTAACTTCAAGTAAATCATCAACTGCATCGTATTTGACTCCCCTAACGAAACCTCTAGGCTTCGACAACGTGAGTTGGACGATGCCATCGTCCGTCACAACCTACAAATCCACTTCCGACGTACTCAAGAAAGAAAACAAAAGAATAGATTGCACGTTGACCTTCGACGTGCACCGTCACACTGGCATGCAGGTCGCCTGAGGATGTGCTGCATCGTCTGCGCTTGTGCTTTACAAGAAGAAGATGCCAAGCACGGCACCGCGAGCAAGAGGCATTTGTGTGCTTAGATTGCCACGAGCGGCTGCTATCTGCGTGAAGACTCTTCTTCCCTCGGGCTTTGCATAGGAAGCAGCACCGAGTTGGTTGTGTTTGCTTTGTCTCTCTGTCTAAGTATTTAACAGTATTATGGGCGTCATACAAAGATGAAGATGGAGCTGCGTCATCAACCTCGTAGCTTTCGGGTGACAGTTGGGCACACGTATTGTATGCTGCGACCGACGATCAATACTATAACAGCCCAATTCTCTCTCTCTCTCTCTCTCTCTCTCTCTCTCTCTCTTTTCTTCCTTCTCTACTTAACTACTGTAAATATCAATTTTGATCTAATTCATTTTTATGAATATTATTGCGTTTGAAGTTGGATAAGAATTATAAACGTTATATCATTTGCTCCTATTTATGCTTCGAGTTAAGGATTTCCCAATGTCTATGTGCAATGTTCATTTTGGAAACTCGATGGCACCGAATGTTTTTGTCTAATATAGATGCATCAGAGGTATCAGGGAGATGTTGTTTGCTCAGGGTATATAAGATACATTGATGCTTATATGCCACTAGATGCTACATGCTTTACCCAATTAAATACATCAAATGTTTTGATCCTTATATCTTAAGCAAACATATTAAGCGTCGAGAGATACATTGCCCAATTAGGATATATCAAATAATGTAACGCTTATAACCTAAGCGGATGTATCATATGCGAAGAAGATACACACCAAGTACTTTAATGCTTGTCTCTTGGGTGAATGCGAAGATAGTTTGTCCAATTAGGATGCGTCGCTACTGCCTCAATTG
This sequence comes from Musa acuminata AAA Group, assembly GCF_036884655.1. NCBI lineage: Eukaryota > Viridiplantae > Streptophyta > Magnoliopsida > Zingiberales > Musaceae > Musa > Musa acuminata. Next base: position 7,490,779 of record NC_088349.1, read on the forward strand.
GCTTGCCCTCCGACGACTCTGTTTCCTTTTTCTCTCTCGTCCCCGTCATCTTCTTGTCGGCTCTAGAATCATACTCTATTGCTTCTTTGGTCCTCTCGGAACAGCCCTTTTGGTCCTTGTGGTTGGTGCGATGGCCGCCGAGCGCCTGCCTGGTGGGGAACTCCTTGTTGCACCAACTGCAGATGTACCTATTCTCCTGCGACGCCTCCTCCGCCGCAGCTGCCTCAATAGGCTTGGCCTCCTCCGACATCTCCATAGTTTCCTTTATCATTCTCTTCCTTGTTCTACACCCATCGGCTGTAGGACCGGACTCTCTTGCATCTTGCTGGTGGTGGTGCTGCAGCTGCAGCTGCATCAACTGGGTCGGCCTCAGACGGTCCGATCCGGCTTCCTCCCTCCCTCGCTTCCTTCTTCTCTTCTTGCCGTCATTACGACCGTACTCTCTTGTATCTCTGGCCCTCTCGTAACAGCCCTTTTGGCTGGCGCGGTGGCCGCCAAGCGACTGCCAAGTACGGAACTCCCTCTTGCACATGTTGCAGATGAACCTTCTCTTTTGCCGTACCTCGACAGCATCATCAAAGTTTCCGTAAGAGACGTGACTGGTCAAACGGCACACAACCGCTAAGAGACGTGACCGTTCACCTCCTTTTACTCACCCGAGTCGCCTTCATGCCGAGCGGAGTAACTGCACTCGCAAACCATGAGTGCCGCGCATGCCCCCAGTGCTCCCGTCCACCCCGGCAGCTTCGCGGCTGACGGTGGTGGCAACGGCGACGACAACGGCGACGATCCGTCCCGCGATAAGCCCCTCAAGCCTGCCCACACAGTCGACGCGGAGCCCATCTTCTCCGGGGACGATGACGAGGCGGAACAGACGGCGGACGACGACGCCGGTGCCCCTAGTCCTGGGGGGCGGCCGAAGCAGGCCGAGCCGTCCGGGTTGCAGCAGTGCAATGTCTGCAACAAGGCCTTCGGTTCAGTGAAAGCCTTGCATGGGCACATGCGGAGCCACCCCTTGAGGAAGTGGCGTGGGATACTCCCGCCGTCCATGCGCCCGGGGGCGGAGCAGGAGGTGGCGGACTCCTTGCTCCTGTTGTCGGGGCAAGAGGAGGCGCCGCGGAAGAGGAGGTTCGTCTGCAGCGGGTGCAACCGGGAGTTCCCCACCCGGCAGGCGCTCGGCGGCCACCGCGCCAGCCACAAGAGCCAGAAGGGCTGTTACGAGAGGGCCAAAGAAGCACGAGAGTATGGTCCCAGAGCCGGCAGGAGGAGAGCCAGGAAGCGAGGGAGCAAGGAACCAGGGCCGTCGGAGGTCAAGCCGACTCCTACACTGGCGACGACTGTGGTGGGGGCATCGACATCGACAATGGCAGCGGAAGGAACTACAAGGACAAGGAGGAGAGGGCTGGACCTGAACCTACTTCCGGCATCCTCAGATGATACTACCGGAGGCAATGGCAACGGGAGTTCGACTTCCAGTGCGTTGGCCGGACAAAGCCACAGGGATTCTTCCCACAAAGACTCCAAGTAAGATCCTGTGGGGTGTTACCAATTCATTCATTACTTCTAATACTATTATTATTATTACATTATTATTATTATTTGATTCCATTATATATTATTGGTCGAGTAGAATATTATAACTTTTCTCTGCAAGAATTTATTTTTTTTTGTTTTATGTGAGGTTTTTCATTAGCTATTTCTTAAATCGTGTGGATGCAGACATTCTTTTATGGCCAATAAGTTGTGCCGGCGAATTGTATTTATGTTTTTATTACATGATTATAGTGGATTTCTCATGAAACATAATATGTTATGTACTGAAATTGATCTTAATTTTGTTTTATGTTCATGTATAAAAGTTTTGTTGTGGCATACTGAGTTTTAATGGATTTGTATGCAAATGCACAAATCTCTACAGAATGTGTTACAATCAATATAATTGATTCTCTTTATATATTTACGTATAAATAGCTTAGTAATCTCATGTAACCATTCCGAAGAAATGGATGAGAACTCGCATGCAAATCATCAAATGTTATGCTCAAGAATAGATCATATTTAAACATGAACACATCTTGTATATTTAGATATTATATAAACATGTTATAAATGATATAAGAGAGAGATCAATAGAATTGTCAATTTCTCAAATGTCTTCCACATTGCATCTACACCTCTGTTGGTTATACTCACTTAGATATAGACAAACCCTACAATGATGGTGAAGTATTTTAGTTGTGGAGGAATGCTCCAAAGAAAAAGATATAGACAAACTAACAGTGATGGTGAAGTATTTATGATCAGAGGAGTGAGTGTGAAGAATACATCTTTATCTTCAATTCTCTCCAATCATATCACCATTAATGCTACAATCCGGCAACTGTCACTAAATTTAATGTGTTTTACATGTTATTCGAGCCTCTTATCTGAAACAATAATCCCTCTTGTTTCATTAACAATTAAGGCTATTTTTTTATGATGGCATAAACAAATCATTTCAAAGCACTTTTTTTTTTAATGATAGTATAATGAAATCAATCCAAAGTACTCTCTTGTAATGATAGCTTCGCTAAATCGGTTTTTCAACCAACCATAATATGATCAAATTAGCTCAAAATATTTTTTTTAATGACAAGATGGTATGATGGGCAAATGATATAAGAATAATAACATAAGGATTGATAGCATATAACTCCCCAACATCATATGATTGATACCTCAATGCTAATGATTGAGACCTCACTGCTATATGCCTAACAAGAATTCTCCCTTCAGGTATTACAAATACACTTATAACTACGCCATGTTCTCCAAATTCAATAAATCATGGGTACACCTAATTTTAAACAATGGCCTCGAGTGTAATGATCCAAAATATCATTATAAAATACCTCTTAGTTATATTCTGGAGAGGAGGGGAGGGATTCTTTAGTGTATTCGATTCTTAAAAGACTTAGGCATTCAATTGACTTAATGAATACGACCCTAATATAATTATATAATTCCATATTTAGTATATGGTTGTTGCCATGAGTTTTAATATATTTTTAGATCATATTTAAAGTTATTATCATTTTCAAATCATCAAAATACCCTCATATAAAAAATAAATGTATTATCATAAAAAATTGATTCGTTGGTTAGATTTTTAGTTCTTTGGACCGCTTGTAGTATTTTAGTTTAGTATCCAAAAATACTATAACTTGACAGGAATTGGGTAATGTCGTAATTGGGTAATGTCTTGTCCTTATTTATTATCATTCTCTCATAATCAATGAACACCCTCATATGTTTAAGCAATTTCCTCATACCACTACTAAAACACCCTATACGGGAATCGATTGAGCTGCTTGGCACAATGAGTTAAAATGTTTGTACTTTTTATGGTTGTGTGCTCTGGGATGACATTATTATTTCATTAAAACCAATCTTATGTTACTATATATGTTTCTCATATATGTTGATTATCTTATTATTACCGTTAATTATGAGACCATAAACAAGTTTATTGATACTCTTACCAAGAGGTTTTCCATTAAAAGTTTAGGGGATTTTCACTACTTTCTCAAACTTTTTCTCAGACTTAGAGACACTAATACAAGTACATTAATGATCTACTTAGTAAAATACTTATGACACCAATGTAAGTACATCATCTTAGTCGTATTGGTGGTTTAAGATATTTATCTCTTACTTGTCTTGATATGTTATTTATTATAAATTAATTTATAAATTATGTGATATTATTTAATTAAATATATATATATATATATATATATTAAAATTTTGATTGAATTATAATTAAGATTATCTATTAATAGAAAGAAAATCTATTTATAATATAATTCTTTTAAAGATGACAGAGGAATTATTATAAATTACTATTTTAAACCTTTTGCACTCGATTATATATAAATAGAGATTATAAAGTTATTCTCTTCTCCTACTATTCTCTGCTCCAGGGCAGCAATCTTCCTTGATCGCTGGCTCTACCAATGGGTCATGGTTACACACACAACGATGGCAGAAGGCTTTGCCGGTGGCAACGCTGCATGCAACAACTACTGTTGAAGGGAAACGGTGGTGTTGCATGCAGCGGTTGCCTTAGGTGGTGTCATTATCACGTGCGACGGTGCTGCGATGTGTCGTGGTCGCTTAGCGTCCTGGGAGGGAGTCAGACGGAAAGGGGCAGCCTCACAGGTGGGCTGCGGTGGAAGTAATTGGCCATAGGTGGTGCTGAGCATGGTGGCAGTAGTGTTAGGGGGTCGCCTATCACAAGTGGTAATTGTGATTTGCGATTCGACGTCTGTTGTGCACGATGCAATGTCCACAGAGATGTAGCTCAGCGCAGGCGAGTCCGATTAGGTGGTCGATCGGCTATGCGGTAGTGGACGACGACGTGCGAGGATGCTGCCTGCGGCGGCGATCGTGCGACGATGTTTGCTCATGCGACGGCATCTCCGTGATGGATGAAGGGCTCGTCGGGCTGAACGACAACGTTTCTGGGCAGCTACAGGAAATGGGTCATCGGGTTAGTGAAGGATCAACCTTTGGACGCGGTTGACGCTTCGACGACGGAAGTAGGTCGCAGAGAAGGGAAGGGAGTTCAACGTAATTTTGATCTAATTGGTCGAAGTCAAAATTTGACCTTTCCCTTTAAGATTTTGACTAAGCCCCGATTTTGACCTAATTTGATAAAAAAAAATAAATAAATTTGATCAATTTTGACCAAATTGTGATTTTGACTTTGGTCAATTTATGCTTTTGATCGGACTTGGATTTTGCTAGCAATTTGATTGGACCATGATTTTGATCTAATTTTTGTCTTAGGTTAATTAGATGTTGACAATTCTAAATCAATTTTGATTTGTCTAATTGCCTGGTGTTTGGCCCAAATCGGTTAAATCTAATTTGGGTGGTCTAATTCTAGGCTTGCCTAATTAAATAGGATTGATGGACCTAATTTAGATGGTCCAATTATGGAGTTACTCAAATAAATAGGATTGATTTGATCAATTTATGATCTTTAACGGAATAAAAATATTATAAATTATAGATTTATTTTATAATTTTCTAATATGGCATATTAGTGAAATTTGTATTGTTTGCGTTACTCAAAGTCTAATTGTTGTTTTTAGATATTTATATAGTTATTCATAAGCATATGTATAAAAGTTTTGAAATAATATTGGCTTTCACATAAAGTCAAGATTTTTATTTTATTATGATTATTGTTATGAGTTTTTAATGTGTTGATTAATGATGATGCTTAATGATTATTATGATTATTTTTATTATTATTTTTATATAATTAGATTAAAAAATTAGTGAATATTATTTGTAACTTATATCTCTAAGTTTTATCTAACTTAGTAATTGCCAAAGTGGCCTAGGATGATATACTTATATGGTGCAAATTATAATAAATATTTTTTTAATATTTATAGAATATTTAAAATATAATTTATATTTTTATATTAGTCTTGTAGTTATTAAAGTAATCTAGACTAATAAATTTATAAAATTATATTAAAAATTAATATTAAATAGTATTAAAAAATAATATTCATAATAGCATATATAATTAGGAAATTTGAATAATCCCAAAGAAGAATATATTTTTAAATAATTATATGATAAGGTAATATAATATTATTTTGGATATCCAGGTGGTTCAAAGTTTTATATCTAAAGGTAACAACACTATTCTACAAAGATGATATCAATAATTTAATATTTATTAAAAACTTAAAATATCAATATTTTTTTATTTTTTGTTTATTATAGTGGTACTTCCCTTATTGCATTATCATGTATCTAGTGTCCTTTTAATCTTTAGATCAAATTATTTTTGAATGACTTGAGCATATGCAATTCACATTTAGTATGTTAGATATTGATCAAGTTAATTGAAAGGATCATAAAATTAACTAAAAGTTTAGTAGAATAAATAATTAAAATAAATAATTAGAAAAGATAAAAGATCAATTTTATAATAATTATTAATAATATTAAGACTTTATTATAGTATACAACTAGCGTAATAAAATATTTAAAGACTGATTTAAATTTGCTAACAAGTCATTGATTGATATCTTAATGAAAGAATTGACTATAGCTTAGTATTATGATATTTAAGAAATTTTATAATATATCCTCATTATTGGCTAACAAAACTGTAAAGTTTAAAATATTCGATATTATGAGTTCATATGTAATTTATTTTTAATTATCTTTCTTCTTAGTTTGACTCATTTAAAGTTCATAACAATACAAATAAAAAATACATAAAACATAAATGAGATAATTAGTATATATGTTTAGAAAAAAATAAGATTAAAATAGGAAAAACTTAAACTATTTTGGGTATTACTCAAAGAGTGGGTAATAATAAAAGAAAATTAAACCACAGATCACTTGAGTTTACAAATATTATATAGACTCATAAAAAGAAAATCTTTACTCGTAAAATACTACTTCTATGGTAAGAAAGGTGATATGAAAAATAATTATAAGGTTCGGTTTGAAAGGAAAAAAGTATAAGCTTAACCCTTGTATGTTTCAAATTAAATATTACGGAAGTCCCTTTCAAATATTTAGTGGATTCATTTTAACATAAAATAAAATATATATATATATATATATAATTATTTTTACATAGAATCATTTTAAAGTGAAAACGATAGTGGTAGGTATTTATCGCTTATACTTAAAAATGATTCATTTGATTATATCTTAATGATATATGCTATGTTCTTATAATTTTAGAAATTTGGTTTCATTATCTAAAATTGTTAAGATATTATTATTTTTTACTAGTCATAAACTAGTATATTTTTTTATTATATACAAGTTAGTTTTTTAAATTCTTGATGATTGTTTATATAAAATTAATATAAATCTTGAGTTTACAATGATCCTATAATAAAATATTAAAATAAATTATAATTTCATGAACTCCTTAAGATTATATATGTTTACATTTACGGGTTATTTCATGTTCCTAGTTTTAGTAAAGATAGATATTTTTTCACCTTTATAGATAACATGTTGAGATATAATTATGTATATCTAATTTATGTAAGATCTTATGTTGTTATACTTTTAGGTATATATAAATTAGGTCAAGAGATAATTATATTAAAATATTAAAATTATTAAATTTTACAAAGATGATAATTTTTATTATAGATATGATAAGTCAGCTCATAATCCTAATTCTTTAATTAGATTTCTAGAAAAATAGGATATTTGTGTTTAGCATGCCTTAGTGTGCCAAAAGTTAAAACCATACTATTATGAATATAAATAGAAGTATGATGTATTACTTTTATATCCTTGAATCAATATGGGCTGAAAATCTAAAGATAAGTCAGTAAGAGGAAAAACTTAAGATTTAATCTTGATATTAAGGAGATATAGGTTGATACTCTTTTATCATTTTATATTTAAAAAATTATTCCTCAAATCACTAAATAATTTAACAAAGATGAAAAACAAAATAATATTAGTGTATTCTCATATAATATTAATGTTATTGTTGATAATCTTGTAAAACAAGTATAATTCATAATTTTGAGAATATCTTAAAAGAAAAAAGATATATTATTTCTTGTGATATATCTATAAGAATTAAATTATAATATAGGAACCAAGAGGGACTCCTTATCGTTTTCATATTCTGAAAAGTGATACGATACAATGAAAGAAGAGTTGAAATCAATATACGTATCGGGAACTCAATGAATTATCCAATAATTATAAAAAAGTTAGTTATAAATAATTCTTTAAAATTAAACATGACTTAAAGAGCAATATGAGACAATACAACTAGACTTATGCCCAAATATTTTTTCTAAAAAATAAAAAAATCAATCAAGGTATTGCCCAAAGATTGTTGCCTAAAGATTGCCAAAAAATTATGCCTAAAGATTGTTCAACAAATGTTAAAATTAAAAGTTTCAATTAAGGTTAGTGTTTTCAAAATGACTTTAAAAAATCAAATAAAAGATAAATTCCTTATCCTTGCATAGTTGGAAGTCCATTATATACTCAAGCTTATATTAGACTAGATATCAATTTTATAGTTAATATATTAGATAGATATTAAAGTTATTTAAGAAAAAATATTAAAAAATTCTTTAAAAAAAATCTACAAAAGATTATATGCCCACATATAAGATATTAGATCAGCTTGAAATGATAATATTTTCACATATCGATTCTGTAAATTATCTTGAGCTCAAAAATAATTATTGTTAATTAAGAACTTAAGTTTCACGGTAGTGATTGTCGATCCATTTATTGAGACCTTATAACCTAATGTATTAAAAAAAAAAAATTTATGACTAGATTTATGAGCAACCAATAAAAGAAATTATGATATATGCTTGAGTGAATATTATTATTGATATTAAAATTATTTATTTATGTTATCCTATTTAAGATTATGTTGATAAGATAAATTACATGGATTATTTTGGACTCCATTAAGAAAAAATAATAGTGTTATGATACATAAAAGAGAATAATATGATATTAATAATATAACTTTTATTAGTAGTTGGACTTAATGGTATTATTGTATTTATTGGACTAATTAGTCTATTTTATAAAATTCGTGTGCACATGTAAAATATTTTTCAAAATTTTAGAATTCGATTAGGTAAAATTTTAAAATAAAATTATATTTGATTATGATTTTTAAACTTTTATTTTATATTTTATTAATTAATGACGAATGAGAGAATATTAGATTATGTGATCCCATTTAATTGGATAAGATATATTAAAATTCAGATTAGATTTTTATTATGATTATCAACCAATAGAGAGAATATCATATGATAGTAGGATTCCCTAGATGACTTTGATAGGAGGAATTTTTCTAAATTACTATCCTAAATCCTCTACTCTCAATAGAGAACCTTATAGGAATTATATATATAAATAGAGATTATAGATCTTTTCTCTTCTTCTACTTTATTATAGTTTATATAGATCGAGGTGCTGGCACTTCCCACGGACTAAAAATGTATTATCATATCCAAAGGAATGTAAGTCTAATATATTATTATTTAATTTCGATTCTAATATCAATAGTATAAAGATAATTTTATAACTGGCTTGATTTATGCATCTACCTATAAATAATGGTTAGATTGCTGCTAAATGTTTGGTACCTTAAACACAAAAAAGTGTTCTTAGCTTTTCCTTTGCAAATCAATGCCTTCCACACCGATTGGGATAGAAACCAAGATGATCCTCAAGACACTGCCAATCAATTTCCCATATAATCTAACTTGAAATTTTGTTTCTTCGTGTTCATGTAAGCAAAAATCAGTTGCACACTTCTTTATTGAAGCCGAAATTATGTACTTTCATCGACAACCGCTAAGTTACTATGGCTGTTGAACTTGGTATATCTTCTTATAGTTTAGTAATATATTATGGTAATATGGGAGCTACATATTTATCTCAGTGTCGCTTGTTTTTTCACCAACAATTAACTCGAGGACATCTTGACTGTGTCATATTGTATCATTAGTCAATAGTCTCCTTGAATCAAGATAGGTATCTTCAAAGATATGGGAGAACGATTTTGTTAGGGCATAATGATCTATAAGGTATTCTCTACAAATTAAGATATGTTACCAATTATACCGGACCGAGTTTTTCTTCTAATATGAATATGTCATTAGTTTATATTTAGTAAATATTAGGATTTTATATAAAAGCCGTAAACTATATATTTATACCGACTAAAAGATCGACAGAATTCACAATTCTTCGCTTCCGATACTTACTATGTCTTCCACAATTCCGTCGTCCTCGCACTCGGAGGCGGAGCTGAAGGCGGCAGAAGCTCTGCTGACGTTGTCGAGGCAGGACGAGGTGCAGCGGCAGAGAAGGTTCATATGCAACATGTGCAAGAGGGAGTTCGGTACTCGGCAGTCGCTTGGCGGCCACCGCGCCAGCCACAGGGGCCAAAAGGGCTGCTACGAGAGGGCCAGAGAAAGAAGAGAGAACCGTCGTCAAGACGGGACGAAGAGAAAAAGAAAGCGAGGGAGGGAGGCAGCCGGACCACCGTCTGAGGCCGATCCAGTTGATGCAGCAGCAGCACCACCACCAGCAATTCATCGAGAGGAAGCAAGAAAGCATGGTCCTGCAGCCGATGGGAGTAGAACAAGGAAGAGAATGAGAAAGGAAACTATGGAGATGTCGGACGCGTCCAAGCCTATTGAGACAGCTGCGGCGGCGGAGGCGTCGCAGGAGAGAAGGTACATCTGCAGTTGGTGCAACAAGCAGTTCTCCAGCTGGCAGGCGCTCGGCGGCCACCGCACCAACCACAAGGGCCAAAAGGGCTGTTCCGAGAAGGCCAAAGAAGCAACAGAGGAGATAACGAGGAAGAGAAAGAAAAAGGAAACGGAGTCGTCGGAATGCAAGCCAATCGAGGCAGTAGCGGCAGCAACTCCTGCGACGTCGTCGCCTACGGTCGGGTCATCGGTGTCAACATCGACAATAACAGCAGAAGGGACTGAGGAGATGACGAGGGGGAAGAAGAGGAGACGGCTCGACCTGAACCTGTCGCCGCCGGCGTCAGATTGATTTTAGCTAACGCAATAGCAGTGGGATCCAGTGACATGGCTAGACAAAGCCACAAGGATTCTTCCGACAAAGATTCCAATTGAGATTGTGTGGATTTTGACTTCCGATCCCGCGTTTGTTTCAACTGTCGTGTTTCCTTCTCTTGAATCACATTGAGCCGACGAATTATTTATGTTTCTTTATTACATGATTACAACATAATTTTCATGAAATATAAGATTTTATGTGCAGAAATTCCTGTTCATGTATTAAAGTTTGAATTTGAATGCCAATGCACAAATTTCTACAAAACATGTGTATGTATTTAGTACGTGAATTTTGTCACGTATTTGTATGTGTATGTAAGCACGTACAAAGATGCAGGATTTCTGTTGTTTTGGTTGTAATTATTATTGCAGGGTTTTCAAGCTAAGAAATATTTAAAAAAAAAAATCATTATATTGAACGAGCATTCCCATATGGATTCGAAACTATGATATATCACTTGTACAATAAAATATTAACTTATTCGAATGTCTCAATGCAAACATAAGCTAAACAAATATTATAATTAGGAGTGTAAACAATGCCTTAGCTATGAATGACAAGAATATACGCCACCCCTGGAAACATCCGAGGGTTTCCAGGCACCATGGACAATTCCATGGTTGCTCAGCCCACCATAATGGCTCTTTTGCCATGTATGAATTCTAAAAGTCAAACCCCTACTTTTCTAGTTCCATAGAGAACCTTGCCTTTCATAATGCCCATATAAAACTCATACCTTTTTCTAATGGCCAAAAGACCTCCCATCAAATGGTTTCTTTCCTATCGGAACTTAGTCAGTCAAACTACCCCAGTACGATATCAAAGAAGTCAAACCATTTTAGTTCACCAGATCCGTCATAATGTTTTTGGATGTGATCAAAGTGTTTTAATTTAGTAGTCAACAACACTAACAGAGAGTCAGACGATCCGATTAGACAAACCATATATCTCACTATATATAAATTTATAAGCATCAATGTATCCTACTTGTTGTTGTCCTTTATGCCATAATCGAATTTGGTACGATCTCGATCATGCTAGAACATTCACGTAGGCGTTCTAACGCAGAGATGAGGGCAAGGTCGAAGCGACAATAGGTGTCTCTTGGTTTAGCCTGAGGAGGAGCTGGGATTGCATTTGGTACTGGGTTCCTGCACAATAGGTTAATATTGGGAGGGAGATTCCCAACTCGATCCTCCAAAACTTAAATTAATTTTTTTTTTTATGGTAGCATTGAGTGTTTCAGATCCACCACACCTAGTGTTGATAAGGGGGTCGAGATTTATACCTCTCCTCGAGGGTTGATTGTACGTAAGTTGTTAATGATCGTCGATACTCCAAGCGACTGATTTGTCTGCCTCGAACGACACAGGTTGACTATTCTAGTTCTGCACCGTGCAAGACTACTTTGTATGACTTGGGGACGACTGTGCATCGTTCCTAAGTCCATTGTGTTGCTTCGAGGTCGTATCACACATTTGCACCATGTCGACTCTAAGACGTTACGTTGGTTTCGATGTGACTGCTGACTGTTGTTGTGGGTGATACCGAAATATTCTTTATCATTGGATAAACTATTTTTCTAGATGTGATGCACCCACCTTGGAGATAAGCATCATAGTAATTGATGTGTGATAATCAAGAGGAACTTCTTCTTTGTACACGATAGCCCAAGTTATAAGCATTAAAGCATATGATGCACCATAATTAGACAATGTATCTCTTGATACTCGATATGTTTCCTTAAGCAATAAGAATCAAAGCATTCGATATGCCTAATTGGGTAAACCATCTTCTTACGTAGCACTACTCGATACATAAGCATCAAGGTATAGATGCGCCGTAAGCTTCGAAGAATGATGCAGACAACTACTATCAAGCTTCTGAAGTAGACATTGCATTCCGACATTAAGAGATTCTTATCACGAAGCCTAAAACAAGAGGCAAATAATATGACAATTAACTACAATTACTTAGGTTCATAGTTCTTGCCTAATTTCAAACACAATAATATTCATAAAAATGGGTTCCATCAAAATTTGATATTAACGACAGTTGGATTTAATAAAAGAAATTTTCAAAAGATATACACAGCAGTATAGTAAGCAGTAAAAAAAAAAAAAAGTAAAGAAGGAAGAAGAGAGAGAGAGAGAGAGAGAGAGAGAGAGAGAGAGAGAGAGAGAGTGAAAATTGGGCTGTTATAATATTGATCGTCGGTCGCAGCATACAATACGTGTGCCCAACTGTCACCCGAAAGCTACGAGGTTGATGACGCAGCTCCATCTTCATCTCTGTATGACGCCCATAATACTGTTAAATACTTAGACCGAGGTACAAAGCAAACACAACCAACTCGGTGCTGCTTCCTATGCAAAGCCCGAGGGAAGAAGAGTCTTCACGCAGATAGCAGCAGCTCGTGGCAATCTATGCTCACAAATGCCTCTAGCTCGCGGTGCCGTGCATGGCATCTTCTTCTTGTAAAGCACAAGCGCAGACGATGCAGCACATCCTCAGGCGACCTGCACGCCAGTGTGACGGTGCACGTCGAAGGTCAACATGCAACCTATTCTTTTGTTTTCTTTCTTGAGTACGTCGGAAGTGGATTTCTCGGTTGTGACGGACGATAACATCGTCCAACTCACGTTGTCGAAACCTAGAGGTTTCGCTAGGGGAGTCAAATACGATGGAGTTGATGATTTACTTGAAGTTAACGTAGAAGACGATAGGTGACGGAAATGTTACTCCTATCTTCCTCCATATCATCCATCCTTTGGGATAGGTAGCAAAAAAAAAAGTTTGAACTTTAGTTCATCAAAAGTCATATACGAGCCATTACTTACGGCTGCATGAAAATGTTCGACATGAAGCTGATGAAGTTATAGGCCCCCATCCTTCTTTGCTTTATTCTTTAACCTACTCCAATGGGTGTATGGCCCATTTTTGTTGGAAAAAAAATGCTCAATATAATCTTATATGGGAAAATAGAAAACTACTCTCGTGAGACAAAAAATGCCCAACCCACTCTCTTTGGAAAGAAAAATGTTGATCGATGCATGATGTGTTCTTCAGGACATAAATATTAAAGCGTCTAATGCACCTTGAGTGAGCAAAACATCCCCTTGCATGTGGTGTGATTGCCCAGAACATAAATATCAAGGTGCTTGATGCACTCTCACTGAGCAAAGCATCTCCCTAAGATACATCCCCCCAACACAAAAGCATCAAAATGCTCGATGTATCATAGTATACATCCCCCAACACAAAAGCATCAAAATGCTCGATGTATCATAGTATACATCCCCCAACGCAACAGCATCAAAATGCTCGATGCATCTTAGACAAATCATCTACCTACACGTTAGGAAATAAGAACTAAAAGAAATAAGAATTAAAAGCATTCGATATGCCATAATCAGACAAAGCATTTTTACTGTGAATGATATCTCGAATCAGATCGAAAGTATTAAAGCATTTGATGCAGTTTATTTGATCAAAGAATTTACTCATATATGATACTGCCTAAGACATCTTCCGATGCATCCATCCAGAGCATAAGAATTGTTAGGCAATTGATATATTGATATCAATACGATACTTATTTACAACCAATCGGATTCCGACTTCTTCCTTAAGTTAAAGTTTTCAAGTATCATATTATTAGAAAAAGACGGCTTAGGTCAAATCAACTCCACCACATCGTCGAGGGAAAGATCAAAGTTGACACTAATATAATAAAAGAAAGTTTTTCTAAAAAATATTGGCAGTAGTATGGTATATAAAAATAAAAAAAAAGGTGAAAAAGATAAAATCGAAAGAGAGAAAATTGGGATGTTATAGTATATGATAAGTGCGCCGAATTGTCACACGAAAGCTACGTGATTCATATAGCACCCACCTCCGTCTTCATCTTTGCAGGACGCACGTAATGCTTAGACCGAGAACCGAAACAAACCCAACCAACTCGGTGCTGCTACCTGTGCAAAGCCCGTTGGAGTCTTCACTCAGATAGCAGCAGCAGCTCGTGGCAATACAAGTTCACAAATGCCTCTCGCTCGCACGGCCTTGCATGGCATCATCTTCATGTGAGTAGAAGCTAACAGAGATACACCATACTTGCATCAGCTGTTTCCTTATACCCTCTTTCTTAATCCGTCATCACTGCATGCAGTGATATCCTTACCAGCTTCGCTTGTTCGGGCAGCGACCCGCATCCGGCCGTGGCCGCCGCTGTGATGGTGCACGTCGAAGGCCAACATGTAATCTATCCTTTTTCTTTCTTTAAATGGTATGCAGTAATACTAGTAGCAGTCTGATGAGCGATGTGTATTGACGGAAGTGGATTTGCAGGTTGTGATGGACAATGGCATCGTCCAACTCACGTTGTCGAAGCCCCGAGGTTGCATTACGGGAGTAAAACACCATGGAGTTGGTAATCTCCTGGAAGTTAAGAACAGAGAAGACTGTAGAGGGTATGCTAATATATACCTACAATTAATCTGTTTTGATCCCTCAAACACATATCGATCTTATCACCCACTGGTGATGCAGGTATTGGGATGTTGTTTGGAATCGATCAGATCCAGATTCAGGCATTTTTGATATGTGAGTGTAGCTGCTCATCTCTCTCTTCCTCTTCTAACCTTTCGGCCTTTGCTTACCATTTCAACTAACTTACAGAGTACACGGAACAGAATTTGAAGTAGTGCATCATGGGATCCCTCATGGTAGGGAATATTCTGCTACCACCCCAACAGCGGCAACCGACCTGGCACCTTGGAGTCAACTTGGCGCATGCACGTGGTATGACCTTGAAGTGATGCAGCGGGCTCGGCAGCGACGTGCGGTCATAACCGTGCCACCCGAGATTGTGCAAGACTGTGCAGCACGCGGAACCATATGGGTCGATCCACGTCATCCGGAGCATACAGATCGGTCACCCGGAGCATTGATGGCTATTAACAACCCGCGTATAGCCGGACCCTGCAACAAGTATAAATGTCGACCCCTTGGCCGACGCTAGAGGATCGGACGTCGAACA
The DNA here is from genome assembly GCF_036884655.1 of Musa acuminata AAA Group. Lineage (NCBI taxonomy): Eukaryota > Viridiplantae > Streptophyta > Magnoliopsida > Zingiberales > Musaceae > Musa > Musa acuminata. The sequence goes on from NC_088349.1 coordinate 7,506,452, forward strand.
CTCAAAATACCATTGATAAAAAACTAACTTAAGCTTCTGAGCGATGGAGTTGGGAATCCTCCTCCTCTTGACATCGGCTTGTTGTATAGAGAAGCAATGCGAATAGGCAATCAAAGCCTCACCTTGGATCGACTCAGAAGATGTCAGCGTTTGACCTGATCTCATCCTCTACTCAGACACCCACGTGGACGCCCTCGCACGATCATGACCGGACTAAATCGTATCAACTTTCAAGACATGGCATAAAGGACTATAATATTTTTAGTGCTAAAAGGATAACCCTATGTCACAATAGTATCCACTACTGAGTAACCCTAGCGAATGCCCTAGCAAGGAGGCGCCTGCCACCCTCTCCACCTTTGGCCTTAAGTGGTAGCTACCCACTCTCTCACATATGGACGGAAATGTCGTGGCTCAAACTCCGGGGCATTATTGGTGTTTGTTCAATGACCCCAGGCTCTTATATGTCGAGGTTGGTGCGGGTCAACTAGTCATCTCTACTGAGGCATTCCTCAACTCACCCACTAGGTGCAAGCTTTGACAGGGATGATGCAGACCATTGTACCCCTCATACCCCAACTAGATCACCAGACAACTCCTCCCCTATAGCCGTCATCGACGATCCAATATACGCTGATCCTTGTTAGGACCGAAATCGACACTAAGAGAGGTGGGGGAGGCGGGGGGGGGGGGGGGGGGGGGGGTGGTCCGAGCGCGGAGGGTCCTGATTTAGGCGATATCATCACTAGATCCTACTACAAGACACTGAATGGGCAAAAAAATAAGCTCAATTCAGTCCTGATTTAAGCCTAATTGGCCCCTAATTGAGTTGGTATTGTTTCATCCCATTATTTAATCAATTAGACCTAAACTAACTCAATCTAGACAAATTATTACAAAGCATTAATCACATGTCTGATATATCATTGGTTCATCCGACGCTTCCTCCGATCCTTTGGTACATTATCCTCTCCTTCGGCATACTGCCCAAATGACATGTTGTCTTCTCACAACACCCGATCTCCTTGGCGCAATGTTCGATCTTCTTGGCTCGATGCTTGAACTCATGGCAGGAAGCCTTCTATCGAAATGTCGACCGATCCTTCAGCTCAATGTCCAGTCTTCTAGCATATTTCACTTCAACTCAACATTAATTCTTCATTCTTTAATCAAATTATCTCTCCATGATCGAAGCTAGTACTATGTCACTCAAAATACATATTAAATCACAAACTCATCAATTGATTTTATCATCAAAATCCAAGATTAAACAATCCCTACACCTCACGATGCCACCCCGATCGACCAGCCACCTCTAGCGCTAGATGCCCATCCCCCGACTAGGATTTTCAAAAAAATTTCTTCTTTAAAATGCCCTTAAAACTAACTATTATTAAGTTGTTAGAAGGGATAAAGTTATCTTTTTTATATTTTTAATTATAAAATAATCAAAATACCCATGGAAATATTCGTTATATGATTTTTTGAGAGGGGCAAATTGGTCATTTGCCCCTCCAATCGTTGGGTCGACTGTTTGAGCCCCAATGGTTGGTCAAGCCTGATGTTGACCAATCCATTTTTATTTTTTTTTTAACCACAGAACTAAAGGTTCAAACTGGAATGATCGATTCGATTTTCTAAACCTACGAACTCGAACTAAACCATATTGGACCCATTCTAGTTCGCTTTGGAACCAATGAATCATTGGATCATTTCGGTTCCGATTTGAATCGAACTATGGTCAGACTATTGCCAGTAATACTCTTGATAGCTCAAAACTACGACACTTTGGACACTCGACCACCCTAAAAATGGGCCTTTTTGCACTCGTAAGATTTGAGCTACTTTTTACCACTAGACCAACCGACCACTTTTGTGTTATTATTAATAATATGAATATGTAAACGACCTCCTTGTCAGACCAAAATCATCTGACTAGTCTTGCTGGGTTAAAAATATTTTTTCATTCTTATCGAGCAAAAAATATCTAAACCACCCACATTGGCTTAATAATGCATCAGCCAAATTTATGAGACCAAAAATGCCCAACGCACTTGTCACACCGACCACTCTCATTTGACCTAAAAAATGGCTGACCCACTCTTATATTACATAAATGCCTGACATATTTTGTCAAATCACGCAAGTTAAAGTAAAGAGACCAATGTGTCCTAATCAGGACAAGCATTTTACATGATATGTTTCTTATGATATATATTAAAGTGTCCAATATACCATTGTCGGACAAAGTATCTCACCATATATGTTCCATTGCATAAATATCAAAGCACCGAGTGTATCGGAAGCATCTCACTACACACGAGATATCCATCTAAGATATAATTATCAAAGCACTTGATGCACTCAAACTAAGCAAAGCATCTCCTTGATATGTCCCATAAAACATATGTATCAATAGACTCGATACGCTATAATTAAGCAAAACATATTATATGTGATGCATTCTTTTAGGACATAAGCATCAAAGCAACTTATGTGCTATAGTCATGTAAAATATATCTCTCGTGCATGATATATCTATATAGAATATAAGCATCAAAGCATCTGATGCTCTCCTATCGAGTAAATATCTTTGCATATGGTACATCCACCCAAGACAAGCATCAGGTCATGCAATGCATCTTAACTTGGAAAAACATTTTCTATATCCTATGCATTCATCTTAGATGAAGGCATTGAGAGCATGCTATATCCATTTTTAATATAGACAACAACTACTGAGTTTTTAGCATACACGTTGTGCTCCAACATAAACAAATCCCTACCCAAAATTACAATAGGGAGAAAATGATCATGTATGATAATTCTATTAGATTATGTGATCATATTTAATTAGATAAGATATATTATAGATTAGTTAGATTCTGATTATGATTTTTGATCAATAAAATATAACTAATCAATTGTGATGTAAAGTGCTTGCTACACTATAATGAACGCTACAAAAAGCCTTAGGTCCACAATGCCAATGTCAATCTAGAGCCACAACTACTTAAAGAGGATAATGATTAAGTTAGATGTCAACATGAACCTGAGGCACACTTGACCAATGAGATGAGTCCTATCTTACATAAACCTTTACAAAAGATAAACAAGTATATTGATGATATGAGACACAAGATCTGACTCGAGAAAGAACTCAATAAAGTCAATCTCTATAACCAGTTTTCTTTCACCCAGTTGATACAAAAGAAATATATTTCCTCCAACTCTCATCTTCACATTCTAAAAACTTTTGACAAAAACACCAATCATGTAGAGCATGCGGCATTTGGGGCTTAAATGACTTTATACATATGTTGAGCTTTTCTCACCACCTTATAAGAAAATGATTGGGAGTGACCTATATTCCTCAGGCTATGATAGTCCTACTAGCCATCTATCAAGGCAAGAACAAGTCCCAAGCTAACTATGTCAAAATGTTCAACAACTAGGCTTGTAAAGTGGTCGACCCTCATCCTTTTATACTCTTTCATACCTTCATCAATGATATAACCTCAAAATGTTTCACCCAGTCTCATTCGACTAAAAATGTTTAATCCACTCTCGGCAAGTAAACAATCTTTGATCTTGTCGGCTTAAAAATATGTGGCCTACTTATTCGATAAAAAATTCTTAACCCCCTCTTATAAGATGAAAAATATTAGACTACTCTTGTCGACCTCTTCGATCAAACAACCTAAGTTGTGTGAAGAAATTAGTGCACACTAACAAGCGTAGAATCACCGTACTCATGATACGTTCCCTGTAACATAAACATCAAAACAATTAATGCATCATAATCCAACAAAATATATCACATAAATACCAAAACAATTAATGCATCATAATCTAGCAAAATACATCTTCGTGCATGACGTATTCAGTAAGTATCAAATGTAGTCAAAGCATCTCTCTATGGCTGATGCATCTCCCAGCACAGAAGCATCAAAATACCAAATGTGCCCTCACCAGACAAATCATCATCTCGTATATGATGCATCTGCTTAAGAAATAAACACCAAACATCAAATGTACATTAATCAAGCAAAAATATCTCTTGCAGGCACCATACATCCAGCCTTGAGATAAGCATGAAAACATTCCATGTATCCTAAAGAGGAAAATAATCTTCTCCTTCGTGATGCATTCACATTAGCTATAAGCATCAAAATGCCTAAAATATCTTAATTAGACAAACATCTTATGGGGTACAATGCGTCTACTCACAATATAAACATTAAGATATGTAGTGTGCCCTAATCCAACAAGGCATTCCATAAACCAGGGGCGTTCATCTTAGATCAAGGCCACTATCCATTTTTTTTTTTAGTTTAAGTAATAATTTTTAGATAGATAAATCCTTATTCTAAAATAATAATCGGGTTCAAAATTCTTTCTTAATGTCTAATATTAAAAAAAAATAAGTTAGGACATATTAACTATAGTCGATTATAAATTAGCATTAATTTAATAAAAAAAGTTGGATAAAATATTCGCATCAGTTTAGTAAACAAAGAAAAAAATATTGAGAGAGGAAAATAAGAAAGAGATAAAATATTGGGATGCTACGTGGTTCATCACGCATCTCATCAAATTGAGTGTAGCTGTTCATCGTTATAACATTGATCGACCGTTGCGGCATATCATAAGTGCATCTCCTTCTTCATCTTTTCAAGTCGCTCATAATACTTCAACCAAAACCCAAACCATCGGTGCTGCGACCTATCCGAAGCTCGAGGGGGCTCTTCACTCACATAACAGCAACTCGTGGCCAGATAGGCTCCTGAATGGCTCTCGCTCGCATGGCCTTGCATGGCATCATCTTCGTGTAAGTAGAAGCTAGCAGAGATACACCACACTTGCATCAACTGTTTCTTATACCCTCTCTCTGAATCCGTCACCTCTGAATGCAGTGTTATAAATTGTTCAAATTAAAAAAAAAAGATTTTTTTTCAAAATATTTATTTGAAAAATTGTTTCTTTGTAGTTATTTTGATAGTTATTTTTCAAAGGTTGTCTTCTATGAAAATATCTATAAATAGGTATTTGAGAGTAAATCATGAATAATATCTCTTTTAGATTCTTTTTTTTCTTTGATAACTCTGTAAGTGATTGAATTAGATATTTTCTAATTCTTTTTTGAAGATTCTTTATTGTTTACTCAATATAGATCTTCTAAAGGTTTGTCATATCCACTAAAATTATTTGCATCAAACCCATAGCAATCATGTTGAGAAGAAAGTGTAAATATTATTTTTTAGAAAAATGTTTATACAAATTTCAAGCCTAAATATATTTCTAATAGTGTTCTTAATCTTGTGTTTGTTATTTGTTTCTAAAGTGTTTTCATCCTTTTCTTTGTTGTATTTTCCAACATGCAATGCAATCCTTACTAGCTTCGCTTGCTCAAACGACCTGCGCCTGATCGCCGGCGCTGACAGTGTGACGATGCACGTCGAACTCGAATATGTAAGCTATACTTTTTATTTCATCTATGGTTCGGAGTAGTTTGAGCGATGTGTCTGACAGAAATGGATTTGCAGGTTGTGTTGGACAATGGCATCATCCGACTCACGTTGTCGAAGCCCGGAGGTTCCATTACGGGAGTCAAATACCATGGACTTGATAATGTAATGGAAGTTAAGGAAGAAGACGGTGGAGGGTAAGCTAATATATAGCTGCAATTAATCTTTTTTGATCACTCAAATGCATATCGATCTTATCATCCATTGGTGATGCAGGTATTGGGATGTTGTTTGGCATCCATCAGATCGACATTCTGGCATATTTGATATGTGACTTTTAGCTGCTCATCTCTCTCTTCCTCCCCTAACCTTTTAGCTTCTGCTTACCATTTCAACTGGGTTACAGAATACTCGGAACAGAATTTGACGTAGTGCAGCAAGATGCAAACCAGGTTGAGGTCTCTTTCAGAACACAATGGAATCCCTCCCACGGAGGCAAGCTTGTGCCTTTAAACGTCGACAAAAGGTTGCACCGCAGATTCTGTGCTTGTCGAGAAGCAAACACTAGTAGGGTAGTTAATTGAGATTGAGCTTATAATTCTGTAGGTTTGTGATGCTGCGAGGCAGCTCAGGCTTCTACACCTACGCCATATATGAACACCTTCAAGGCTGGCCCGACTTCAATCTAGCAGAGACCAGGGTGGCTTTCAAGCTTAGAAAGGATAGGTACATGATCTCCACCTTCCCTCGTGCAATTTTCTACCTTGACCATGTAACGTTGCTATGTGGATCCTAGGCTGGTTCTTCATCGACACTTGTGTGAAACAGGTTTCACTACATGGCCATTGCAGACAACAGACAAAGAATCATGCCCATGCCAGAAGATCGCCAGCCCGGAAGGTCACAGAAGTTGGATTACTCAGAAGCAGTCAGACTGACAAACCCAATTAATGCAGCCTTGAGAGGGGAGGTAAGAAAGGAGTCTCCTTTTGAATTCTCTTATCATGCAGTTAATAGCAATGATCATGCACGCAGCATCTGAATCTACCGAATGATTGCATAGGTGGATGATAAATACCAGTATTCCATTGAGAACAAGGACAGTATGGTGCATGGATGGATTTCTTCTGATCCTTCCGTAGGGTTTTGGGTGATCACCCCAAGTATTGAGTTTAAGTCAGGAGGGCCTGTGAAGCAGGATCTGACATCTCATGTTGGTCCTACCTCCCTCGCTGTGAGTACCATGCTTGTGCCTCCGATATCTTTCACCTTGCAGACTTATTTGCATCAAAATGTTTGAGAAAGATGCACTGACATTGGTTCACTTGTTTGGTACTTTTTCTTTGTCCCCAAATTTCAGACCTTTGTGAGTTCTCATTACGCCGGGGACGACATTTTGCCTAGAGTCAGAAATGGAGAATACTGGAAGAAGGTGTTTGGCCCTGTGTTCATTTACCTTAATTCTGCATCGACGAAATCGGATCCGAAGCTTCTCTGGGAGGACGCCAAGAAGCAGGTAGGCCGTCTTGCTTCTTTTCCCATCGAAAACTATAATTACTGTATGTGATAGTGATTTCCTTGGAGCATAAAGTGTTCTCTAACATTCTTGCCCAACAAACTATATGAGGCATTTCTAGAATAATCAAATCTTAATGTACACGATTTCTTCCTTCACACAGAGTTCTTTCCATATTTGAATTCCTTGTCACTCAAAGAATGGATACGAAGCACAAGAATCTACATTGAGCTTTCTTCTTGATTCAGGCGCGGGTTGAAGAGGGAAGCTGGCCGTACAAGTTTCCTGCTTCAAAGGACTTCCAAAAGAGGGAGCAAAGAGGCTCTGTTTCCGGCAGACTATTTGTTGTAGACGAGTATGTAGCATTTGTCTAATTTCTTAGGCATATCCTGTGTCTCGTGATGTAGAACGATATCTGTTCTGATGAGGATACATTATTCTGTCAGGACCGCCAATAAGCATTACGTAAATGGGAATGCTGCTTTTGTTGGTTTGGCTTCACCAGGAGAAGCAGGATCTTGGCAGAGAGAAAGCAAGGTTCCTACCTACTGATCCTGTTCAAGAAAGTTCTTATCATAATTCGAGCTAAACATAATCACCATGATGTGTTGCAGGGATACCAGTTCTGGGTAAGAGCAGATGCTAAGGGAATGTTCTTCATCAAGAACGTCAGAACTGGAGTGTACAACCTTTATGCATGGGTTCCTGGTTTTATTGGGGACTACAAATCTAGCGTAAACATAACCGTAACCTCCGGTTAGTATGATATGTTTGTTGTGCTATTCTTCTTCTTCTACTCTGTCAATTTCATGAATCTGATGATTTTAATCTGAGCAGGAAATCACATCAATCTGGGTAACCTTGAATATAGGCCACCAAGAGATGGGCCGACCTTGTGGGAGATTGGCATTCCTGATCGATCCGCTGCGGAGTTCTTCGTCCCAGATCCTTATCCTTGCTACATCAACAGACTCTATGTGAATCATCCTGATAGGTAGAACGGATCTGAGAGTTCTCGATTTCAGTGCAGCACTTCATTCACCTAAATCCCCTGGCTGTTCTTCTTCTTCATCACAGGTTTAGGCAGTACGGGTTGTGGGAGAGATACACAGATCTGTATCCTGATCATGATCTGATGTATACAGTTGGCGTCAGCAACTACAAGAAAGACTGGTTCTACGCACACGTTACCAGGTTCGTTTACTTCCTCTGATCTCTGTTCTCCGAAGACACGTTGAGCTCACTTGCTCGACTTCTTCTACCTCCACTCTACTGCAGGATGCATGGGCAGGCTTCCTATCAGGCAACTACATGGCAGATAAAGTTTCGACTCAATAATGTACACCGGACTGGAACTTACAAGCTTAGACTGGCACTTGCATCTGCCGTATTATCTGAGATACAAGTATGTCTGAACCCTCGCTTTCTCCTCCTCCTCCTCCTTGTTCTTGGTGATGACATGAGTGTTCATGTTGGATTTGAAGGTTCGATTCAACAACCCAATAGTGCAGCAACCTGCTCACTTCACGACAGGGCTAATTGGGAGAGACAACTCGATCGCCCGACACGGAATCCATGGGTTGTACTGGTTGTTCAGCATCGATGTGGATAGCAGTTGGCTTCTTAAAGGCGACAACATCATCTTCTTAACTCAGACACGGTCTGAAATGCCTTTTCAAGGAGTCATGTACGACTACATTCGATTGGAAGCTCCCGCATGACACGGTCTCAAGTACAGTTCATGTTGCTGAATGAAGGTTATGTCATGTTCATTGAGATATTATTTCTGTCAAACCAAATAATTGGATCGATATCATATTGAGTATCATGAATATTTCGAGACGTAAATTGAGAAAGATATGTTCTGATCTGTTATTTTGGTGTGCACCCATTTAATTCTGTATCACAATTAAGTATTGGAAGATGTCCAAGCTAATTATTATTGGAGGCGTCTCAGGTGATGGCCGCCACCCTCTACAGTACTGACGCGGACAACAATCATATCAACGACAGCCCCGTGACAAATCAGGCAGCACACTTCCGTCAATGGTTCTTCCCGCGTTATATCGCTCGCAGACAGTCGAAGTGCACGGAGGGATAGATTCACATATCGAACATAAAATATCATAGATTAATTTAAAAATAATATTAATTTAAGATTAAAATAATAATTTAAAAGATAAATAGATCTAATCCCTAAAAAGATCTAAATTTTTTTTATAATCTAAGTTATTTTGATTTTGATTGTTTGATATCAATTATAAGAAAAAAAAATAATAATACTGTTATGCAGAATAAATTTAATAAAGAACTAAAACTAAATAACTATAAATCAAATATTAGATATATATATCTTTTGATATCATTCGGAATACTGATTTGATAATACATTTCGTAGTTCGATCTAAGAAGCAACAGTACATGTCTGTAAAATAAACTACACTCATGATTAGGAGAACACCTCTAATCAAAACTATCTTCTAAGAAATTTTATCATAAATTTTCTCTCTAAATTCGATAATATAATTTATCCAATGTATATAATCTATCACTTTAAAAATCACAAATGCCTCTCGTTGGCATCGCCTTTTATGGTATCATCCTCATGAGTAGAAGCTAACAGAGATATACTATGCTTGCATCAACTGTTACCTTATATCCTCTCGTTTAGTTCGTCATCATTGCATGCAATGCAATCCTCACCAACTTTGCTTGCTCAGGCAGCGACCTGCATTCGACCGTGGCCACTGTTGTGACGGTGGACGTCGAAGGTCAACACGTAATCCTTTTGTGATGAATAATGGCATCGTCCAACTCGCATTGTCGAGACCTAAAGGTTTTATTACATGAGTCAAATAGGTAGAGTTGATGATTTACTTACTCTTTTCTATTCGATCATTCTCATTATGCTCAAATATTAAATCGATTCTGATATCAATTGTCACAACTTGAGTCCTGATAACTAGATTATCTTGATAATCAAATTATATAAGTCATTTTAACTATATTAGGAAAGTTTAATAGTGTTGTGGTACATAAAAGAAAATATGATATTGATGAGATATAAGACTTGCATTAGTATTCAGATTTAATATAATTATTATATTTATTTAAATTATTATCTTATTTTATAAAAGTTGCATGCACGTGTAACATATTATTCTTAAAATATAAGTAAGAATGTAAGATTCTGTGACCTATAAATGTAAGAATGTAACATATAAAAGTTGCATGCCAAGTGGAAGAATGTAAGATTTTGTGACCTATCAGTAAAATATATTATAGATATAATTAGATTCTTATTACAATTATTAATCGAAATAAAAAATCTAATTAAGGTAAGATTTCATATAAAATGATCTTGATAGGAGGGAATCTCCTAATTACTTATTCTAAATCATCTGTTCTTGTCTATAAATAGACAAGATCTCCTACGAACTAAACATGCAACACAATATGTTGATACATGGATATGTAGATAAGATGAGATGGGATACATGACATTATTGAGAGATTATATATCTTCTTTTATCTCCCCTTAGTCACATGAACCAATGAGATATTACAAATCTTTTCTTATCTCTCCTTATTCCTTAAATTCGTTGCTCATAGTGGTCCTATAAAGGATAAGAAAGAGAAGAAGCCGAGTCTAATTTTTTTGTAGATCAATATTGCTATAGCTTTCGGATATACGATAATGTACTTGCAGATCAAATAAAAGCTTTATAAATAGCTTCGAAAATTTACACATCATAAATTTGATTTATTTTTATTTAATTTTATAATTTTAATATTAATTATTTTTTGTATAATAGAAGCATAAGAATAGTTTTTATACTTATAGCGTTTCCTATCATATACACACATGCACATGCACACCCACACGCACACGCACATACACATGCACACGCGCGCGCATGTATATATATATATATATATATAGACATGTGCGCGCACGCGCGTGCACACACACACACTCGCACACACACATATATATATATATATATATATGTATATATATATATATGTATGTATATATATATGTATATATATGTATGTATATATATATGTATGTATGTATATATATATATATATGTATATATATATATATATATGTATATATGTATATATATATTAAAGCATCCAATATACCTTAGTCAAACAAATTATCTCACCATATATGATGTGTTTTCAATTGCATAAATATCAAAGCATCTAGTGCATCCTAATTGATTAAGGAAGCATCTCACTATATACGATACAATCATCTAGGATATAGTCATCAAAGTACTGATGAACTCAAATTAAACAAACCAACTTCTCGTGTGTGATATATCCCATAAAACATAAGTATCAATAGACTTGATGTACTATAATCAAGCAAAACATATTATATGTGATTCATCCTAACAGGACATAAGCATCAAAGCAACGTATATGCTAGTCATATAAAACATCTCTTGGGTGTATGATACATTTATATATGATATAAGCCTCAAAGCATCTGATGCTCTCCAACCAAGCAAACATTTTCTTGCACATGGTACATCCACCCAGCATAAGCATTAGGTCATACAATGCACTTTAACTTAGAAAAGAATCTCCTATATCCTATGCATTCGTCTTAGATGAATGCTCTATCCATTTTTAATGTAGACGGACAACTGTTGAGTTTCTAGCATATGCATTTTGCTCTAACATAGATAAATCCCTATCCCAGTTGCAATAGAGAGAAAATGATATATAATTATCTATAATTAACTAGAATTCAACCTGCTGATTTATTAGATTATATGATTATATTTAATTGGATAAGATATTTTATAGATTGATTGAATTCTGATTATGATTATCGATCAATAAAAAATAACACATCAATGTAAAGTTCTTGTCCATAGTAAACACTATAAGGAGCTATAGATCCACAATGTCAATAATAATATAGAGTGATAACTACTTCCTAAAAAGGACAATGGTCTAGTGTGACATAAACATGAACATGAGATACGCTTGCCCCATAAGATGAGTCCTATCTTATACAAACTTTTATAGGAGATGGATAAGTATCTGGATGATGTGACACAAGATTCGACTTAAATCTCTAGAACTAGTTTTCTTTCACCCAACTAATACAGAAGAAATATATTTCCCTCAACTCTCATCATCGCATTCTAAAAACTTTTGACGGAAGCACCAATCACATAGATCATGTGACATTTAGGGATTAAATGACTTTATACACTATACATTACTTATGATGCGCACATATGTTGGGCATTTCCCACCACCTTATAACAAAATGATAGGGAGTGTTACTCCCACACTCCCACACTCCCACATATGTTTGAGCTCCATTTTATTAAGAATATATTTTCAAATTGTGCTACAATAGCCTTACTAGCCATCAATCAAGGCATGAACAAGTATCAAGCTAACTATGCCAAAATGTTTGTAGAGTGGCTGACCCTTATCCTTTCCTACTCTTGCATGCCTTCATCAATGACATAAACTAAACATGTTTCTTCCATTCTCATTCGGCCAAAAATGTTTAATCCACTCTCGGCAAGCAAAAAATGTCTAATCTTGTCGGCCTAAAAATACTTGGCCTATTTATCGGATCAAGGATTCTTAACCCACTCTTGAAAGATGAAAACTATTAGGCCACTCTTGTCGAACAAAATATACTTTAACTTACATTGTTAAAGGAAAAAGAATGTCTGACCTCCTCGATCAAATCAATTAAACAACCTAAGTTTTGTGTAAAGAAATTAGTGCACCCTAACCAAGCATAGAATCTCTCAACTCATGATACGTTCCCTATAACATAAATATCAAAGCAGTTAACGCATCATAATCGAGCAAAATAATCATCTCGTACATGATGCATCTGCTTAAGAAATAAGCATCAAACATCAAATGTATAATAATCAAGCAAAATATCGCATATATCTGACCTTGAGATAAGCAGGAAAGCATTCAAAAATAATCTCTGCCTACATGTTGCATTCACATTAGCAATAATTGTTTAGCAATAATTGTTTATTTATTTAAGCAATAATTTTTGAATTTATGAAAGGGATATTACCCTCCGTTACAGAAAAATCCTTATTCCAAAATAATAATCGGGTTTAAATTTCTTTCTTAATGTCAAGTACGATAATATTAAAAAAAAATAAATTAGGATATATTAACTATAGTTGATTATAAATTAGAATTAATTTAATAAAAAAATTTGATAAAATATTTGCAGCAGTTTAGTAAACAATGATAAAAATAACAAAGAGAGGAAATTAAGAAAGAGAAACAAATTGGGATGCTAATTGGTTCATTCCGCATCTCAAAAAATTGAGTGTAGCTGTTCATCGTTACAACATTGATCGCCCGTTCATCTCAAAAAATTGAGTGTTGCGGCATACCACTGCGTGCTTCATCACGCATCTCCTTCTTCATCTTTTCAAGCCGCCCATAATACTTCAACCAAAACCCAAACCAACGGTGCTGCTACCTATCCCAAGCTCGAGGGGGATCTTCACTCACATAGCAGCAACTCGTGGCCATCTAAGCTCATAAATGGCTCTCGCTCGCACGGCCTTGCATAGCATCATCTTCGTGTAAGTAGAAGCTAGCAGTGATACACCACACTTGCATCAACTGTTTCTTATACCCTCTATCTGAATCCGTCACCACTGCATGCAGTGCAATCCTTACCAGCTTCGCTAGCTCAGACGACCAGCGTACGGCCGCCGGTGTGACGGTGCACGTCGAACTCGAATATGTAACCTATCCTTTTTGTTTCGTCAGTGGTTCGGAGTAGTTTGAGCGATGTGTCCGACAGAAATGGATTTGCAGGTTGTGTTGGACAATGGCATCGTCCAACTCACGTTGTCGAAGCCCGGTGGTTCCATTACGGGAGTCAAATACCATGGACTTGATAATGTAATGGAAGTTAAGAACTGGGAAGACGGTAGAGGGTATGCTAATATATAGCTGAAATTAATCTTTTTTTATCCCTCAAATGCATATCGATCTTATCATCCACTGGTGATGCAGGTATTGGGATCTTGTTTGGAATCCATCAGATCGAGATCCAGGCATATTTCAGATGTGAGTGTAGCTGCTCATCTCTCTCTTCCGCCCCTAACCTTTTAGCTTCTGCTTACCATTTCAATTGGGTTACAGAATACTCGGAACAGAATTTAACGTAGTGCAGCAAGATGCAAACCAGGTTGAGGTCTCTTTCAGAACACAATGGGATCCCTCCCACGGAGGCAAGCTTGTGCCTTTAAACATCGACAAAAGGTTGCACCGCAGATTCTGTGCTTGTCAAGAAGCAAACACTAGAAGGGTAGCTAATTGAGATTGAGCTTATAATTCTGTAGGTTTGTGATGTTGCGAGGCAGCTCAGGCTTCTACACCTACGCCATATATGAACACCTTCAAGGCTGGCCCGACTTCAATCTAGGAGAGACCAGGGTGGCTTTCAAGCTTAGGAAGGATATGTACATGATCCTCACCTTTCCTCGTGCAATTTTCTACTTTGACCGTGTAATGTTCGCTATGTAGATCCTAGGCTTGTTCTTCATCAACACTTCTTCTGTGAAACAGGTTTCACTACATGGCCATTGCAGACAACAGACAGAGAATCATGCCCATGCCAGAAGATCGCGAGGCCGGAAGGTCACGGAGGTTGGGTTACGCAGAAGCAGTCAGACTCACTAACCCAATTAATGCAGACTTGAGAGGGGAGGTAAAAAAGGAGTCTCCTTTCGAATTATCTTATCATGCAGTTAATAGCAATGATCAAGCACGCAGCATCTGAATCTACCGAATGATTGCATAGGTGGATGATAAATACCAGTATTCCAGTGAGAACAAGGGCAGTATGGTGCATGGATGGATTTCTTCTGATCCTTCCGTAGGGTTTTGGGTGATCACCCCAAGTAATGAGTTTAAGTCAGGAGGGCCTGTGAAGCAGGATCTGACATCTCATGCTGGTCCTACCTCCCTCGCTGTGAGTACCATGCTTGTGCCTCCGATATCTTTCACCTTGCAGACTTATTTGCATCAAAATGTTAGAGAAAAGATGCACTGATTTTGGTTCACTTGTTTGGTACAAATTCTTTGTCCCCAAATTTCAGATCTTTGTGAGTTCTCATTACACCGGGGACGACATTGTGCCTAGAGTCAGAAACGGAGAATACTGGAAGAAGGTGTTTGGCCCTGTGTTCATTTACCTTAATTCTGCATCGACGAAATCGGATCCCAAGCTTCTCTGGGAGGACGCCAAGAAGCAGGTAGGCCGTCTTGCTTCTTTTCCCATCGAAAACTATTATTACTGTATGTGATAGTGATTTCCTTGGAGCATAAAGTGTTCTCTAACATTCTTCTCCCACTCAAAGACTGGATACGGAGCACAAGAATCTACACTGAGCTTTCTTGTTCTTGATTTAGGCGCGGGTTGAAGAGGGAAGCTGGCCGTACAAATTTCCTGCTTCAAAGGACTTCCAAAAGAGCGAGCAAAGAGGCTCTGTTTCCGGTAGACTACTCGTTGTAGACGAGTACGTAACACTTGTCTGATTTCTCAGTCATATTCTGTGTCTCATGATGTAGAACGATATCTGTTCTGATGAGGATACATTACTCTGTCAGGCCCGCCAATAACGATTCCGTAAATGGGAATGCTGCTTTTGTTGGTTTGGCTTCACCAGGAGAAGCAGGATCTTGGCAGAGAGATAGCAAGGTTCCTACATATTGATCATGTTCAAGCAAGTTCTTGTCATAATTCGAGCTAAACATACTCACCATGATGTGTTGCAGGGATACCAATTCTGGGTAAGAGCAGACGTTGAAGGCAACTTCTACATCAAGAACGTCAGAACTGGAGTGTACAACCTTTATGCATGGGTTCCTGGTTTTATTGGGGACTACAAATCTAGTGTAAACATAACCGTAACCTCCGGTTAGTATGTGACGTGTTGTGCTATTCTTGTTCTTCTACACTCTCAATTTCTCGAATCTGATGTTGCTAATCTGAGCAGGAAATCACATCGATCTGGGTAACCTTGTATATAGGCCACCAAGAGATGGGCCAACCTTGTGGGAGATCGGCATTCCCGATCGCTCCGCCGCGGAGTTCTTCGTCCCAGATCCTAATCCTAAATATATCAACAGACTCTATGTGAATCATCCTGATGGGTAGAACAGATCTAAGGGTTCTTGATTTCACTGTATTTGAGGTTGCAGCACTTCATTCACCTAAATCCCCTGGTTGTTGTTGTTCTTCATCAGAGGTTTAGGCAGTACGGGTTGTGGGCGAGATACGCAGATCTGTATCCTGATCAAGATCTGATGTATACAGTCGGCGTCAGCGACTACAAGAAAGACTGGTTCTACGCACACGTTACCAGGTTCGTTTACTTCCTCTGATCTCTGTTCTCCGAAGACATGTTGAGCTCACTTGCTTGACTTCTTCTGCCGCCACCCTATCTAGGAAGAATGGGCAGGCTTCCTATCAGGCAACTACATGGCAGATAAAGTTTCCACTCAATAATGTACACCGGAATGGAACTTACAAGCTTCGACTGGCACTTGCATCTGCCGCATTATCTGAGATACAAGTATGTCTGAATCCTTGCTTCCTCCTCCTCGTTGTTGGTGATGACATTCATGTTGTATTTGAAGGTTCGATTCAACAACCCAATAGTGCAGCAGCCTGCTCACTTCACGACCGGGCTAATTGGGAGAGACAACTCGATCGCCCGACACGGAATCCATGGGTTGTACTGGTTGTTCAGCATCGATGTGGATAGCAGTTGGCTTCTTGAAGGCGACAACATCATCTTCTTAACCCAGACGCGGTCTGTAAGCCCTTTTCAAGGAGTCATGTACGACTACATCCGATTGGAAGCTCCCGCATGACACAGTCTCAAGCACAGTCCATGTTGCTGAATGAAGATTTTGTCATGTTCATTCAGACATTATTTCTGTCAAACCAAATAATTGGATCGATATCATATTGAGTATCATGAATATTTCGTGACGTAAATTAAGAAAGATATGTTCTGATCTTTTTTTTTTGTCGTGTACGCATTTAATTCTGTATCGCAATTACTATTGGAAGATGTCCAAACTAAATATTATTGGAGGAGTCTCAAGTGATGTCTTAGCTATTTGTCGGGATGTGCCGCCACATCGTCCACAATAATCTGACCAAAATCAGGCAGCGTAGTGGTTCTTCCCATATCATAACTTAAATGAAAAATAATATTAATTTAAAATTAAAATAATAATTCATGAACAAATCTAATCACATAAATAGGGCTAAAATTCTTTTATGATCTAAGTTATTTTGATTTTTGATACCAATTATAAGAAAAAAAAACTATGATAATACAATTATGCGGAATAAGTTTAATCAAATAATTATAGATCAAAGATTATTAGATGTGCATACCTTTTAATATGATTCTGAATAACTTTATCTGATCCAATAATACACTCCGTAGTTTGATCTAAGACCATTATTATTCTTCTTCTCTTTTATTATCTTTCATAGACCATTATTAGTAATGAAATAATGACTAAAGAGAAATAGAATAGATCGATAATCTGAAATGTTATATCTAGATAATTAAATAAGAGCAAAAAATCTATGATAAATGATTAGAAGAGTCTCTTTAAATTAAGTTATCTTCTAAAAAAATTTATCATAGATGACGATCGGTGTCAGGAAATGGCACTCCTATTTTCCTCCATATCATCCTTTGGGACAGGTAGCAAAAAAAAAAAAGGTTTGAACTTTAGTTCATCAAAAGTCATAAACGAGCCATTAGTTATGGCTGCATGAAAATGTTCAACATGAAGTATACTTAATTCATACCTTCATCAATGACATAAAGTCATCTCCATTTCTCTCGTTAGAATGCCAAAAGACCACCAAGAACTTCTTTAACCTATTCCAATGGGTGTTTGACTCATTTTTGTTGGATAAAATAAAATAAAAAGCTCAATCCAACCTTATATGATAAAAAATAGAAAAATATCGACCCACTCTCTTTGGAAAGAAAAATATCGACCCATACATAATGTGTTCATCAGGACATAAATATCAAAACATCTAATGAGCAAATCATACCCTTTCATGCAGTGTGATTGTCTATAACATAAATATCAAGGTGTTCGATGCATTCTGATGAAGCAAAGCATCTCTCTATAACACATCCCTCGACACAAAAGCATCAAAATGCTCGATGCATCCTCGTTAGACAAATCATCATCCTACACATGGCATGCGTACCTAGGAAATAAGAATTAAAAATATTTGATGTGCTATAATCAAACAAAAAATCTTCATTATGCAAGATATCTCTAATTAGAATGAAAGAATTAAAGCATTCGATTTAATTTACTCAATCAAAGAATTTACTCATATATGATGATATATCTATCTAAGCCATAAATATCATAACCTAATATATCCTAATCAAATAAAACATCTTCGATGCATCCACCCAGAACATAAGAATCGAGATACTTGATTCATTCTAATCCTCCTTCCTTCGGTTGCATTCATCTTAGATAGAGTCATCCAGAGCATCCTATCCATTTTTTAGCAGTCAATAGATGTCGTGTTTTTGAGACTGGCATTTTACTTTGAAATGGATAAATTTGTTTCTCCAAGCACTATGCAAGGCAATTGATATATATACAATAATTATTTGCAACCAATCGGATTCTGACTCCTTCCTGAAGTTTTCAAGTACCATAGTTTTTCTAAAAAATATTGGCAGTAGTATATATAGTATATAAAAATAAACAGGTAAAAAGGACGGAAAAAAAGAAAGATATAAAATTGGGATGTCATATTATACACCCAATTGTCGCATGAAAGCTACGTGATTCATATAGCACCCACCTCCGTCTTCATCTTTGCAGGGACGCCCATAATACTTTGGCCGCGAGCCAAAACAAACCTAACCAACTCGTGGCATACAGAATACAGATAGCAGCAGCCCGTGGCAATCTAAGCTCACAAACGCCTCTTGCTCGCACGGCCTTGCATGGCATCATCTTCGTGTGAGTAGAAGCTAACAGAGATACACCATACTTGCACCAGCTGTTTCCTGATACCCTCTCTGATTCCGTCGCCACTGCATGCAGTGCAATCCTTACCAACTTCATTTGCCGCCGATGTGACGGTGCACGTGGAACGCCAACATGTAAGCTATCCATTTTGTATAGTCAATGGTTCGGAGTAGTTTGAGCGATGTGTCTGACAGAAGTGGAATTGGAGGTTTTATTGGACAATGGCATCGTCCAACTCACGTTGTCGAAGCCCGGAGGTTCCATTACGGGAGTCAGATACCATGGACTTGATAATGTAAACGAAGTTAAGGAAAAAGAAGACGGTAGAGGGTATGCTAATATATAGCTGAAATTAATCTTTTTTGATCCCTCAAATGCATATCGATCTTATCATCCACTGGTGATGCGCAGGTATTGGGATCTTGTTTGGAATCCATCAGATCGAGATTCTGGCATATTTCAGAAGTGAGTGTAGCTGCTCATCTCTCTCTTCCTCCCGTAACCTTTTAGCTTTTGCTTACCATTTCAATTGGGTTACAGAATACTCGGAACAGAGTTTGACGTAGTGCAGCAAGATGCAAACCATGTTGAGGTCTCTTTCAGAACAAAATGGGATCCCTCCCACCGAGGCAAGTTCGTGCCTTTAAACATCGACAAAAGGTTGCAACGCAAATTCTGCGCTTGTCAAGAAGCAAATACTTGTCAGCTAAATAATCGAGATTGAGCTTATAATTCTGTAGGTTTGTAATGTTGCGAGGCAGCTCAGGCTTCTACACCTACGCCATATATGAACACCTTCAAGGCTGGCCCGACTTCAATCTAGGAGAGACCAGGGTGGTTTTCAAACTTAGAAAGGACAAGTACATGATCTCCACCTTTCTTCATGCAATTTTCTTCTTGACCATTTAATGTTCATGATGTAGATCTTAAGCTTGTTCTTTTCTTGTGTTACTAGCTTCTTCATTAACACTTCTTCTCCGAAACAGGTTTCACCACATGGCCATTGCAGACAACAGGCAAAGAATCATGCCAATGCCTGATGATCGCAGGGACGGAAGGTCACACAAGTTAGGATACCCTGAAGCAGTCCGACTCATTGATCCAACCAATGCAGCCTTGAGAGGGGAGGTAAACAGAGGTCTACATTTGAATGCTTCCATTTACGCAGTTCATAGAGTGATCATGCAGCATCTGAATCTGCCAAATAATTGCATAGGTGGATGACAAATACCAGTATTCCAGTGAGAACAAGGACAGTTTGGTGCATGGATGGATTTCTTCTGATCCTTCCGTAGGGTTTTGGGTGATCACCCCAAGCAATGAGTTTAAGTCAGGAGGACCTGTGAGGCAGGATCTGACATCTCATGTTGGTCCTACCGCCCTTTCTGTAAGTGCCTCAATCACCTGCAAGATCTTCCGTCTTCCTCCCAAGCCAGATTCAATTGTTTGATACGAATCCTTTCTTCACAAATTTTAGATGTTCGTGAGCTCTCATTACTCCGGGGTGGACACTGTGCCTAAATTCAGGAACGGAGAATACTGGAAGAAGGTGTTTGGCCCTGTGTTCATATATCTTAATTCTGCTCCGGACAAATCGGATCCAAAGCTTCTTTGGGAAGACGCCCAGAAGCAGGTAGGACATCTTGCTTCTTTTCCCATCGAAAACTATATCCTATGTGGTAGTCATTCCGTACTTGAATTCCTTCTACTTGTCAGCCCTGAGACACATGCACGAGACTCTACACTGAGCTTTCTTGTTCTTGATTCAGATGCAGGTTGAAGTGGAGAAGTGGCCGTACGACTTTCCTGCTTCAGAGGACTTCCACAAGAGCGAGCAGAGAGGCTCTGTTTCTGGTAGACTACTTGTTCTAGACAAGTATGTAGCACTTTTCTGTTTCCTCGAGCATTTTACTGTGCCTCATAATGTGGAGTGATCTCTGTTCCGATGAGGATATATTATTGTGTCAGGCACATCAGTAAGGAATACATAAATGGGAATGCTGCTTTTGTTGGTTTGGCTTCACCAGGAGAAGCCGGATCTTGGCAGAGAGAAAGCAAGGTTCCGGACCTATTGATCATGCTCAAGCAAGTTCCTGTCATGATCCGAGCTAAAAATGATCACCATCATGTGTTGCAGGGATACCAGTTCTGGGTGAAAGCAGACGTTAACGGCAACTTCTTCATCAAGAACGTCAGAACTGGAGTGTACAACCTTTATGCATGGGTTCCTGGTTTTATTGGGGACTACAAATCTAGTCTAAACATAACCGTAACGTCAGGTTAGTATGATATGTTTGTTGTGCTATTCTTGTTCTTCTGCTCTGTCAATTTCATGAATCTGATGGTATTAATCTGAGCAGGAAACCTCATCAATCTGGGTAGTCTTGTGTATAATCCACCAAGAGATGGGCCAACCTTGTGGGAGATCGGCATTCCCGATCGCTCCGCCGCGGAGTTCTTCGTCCCAGATCCTGACCCTAAACATACCAACAGACTCTATGTGGATCATTCTGATAGGTTGCACAAATCTGAGGGTTCTTTGATTTCACTGCATTTGAGGTTGCAGCACTTCATTCACCAAAATTCCTTGGTGTTCTTCTTCTTCATATCAGGTTCAGGCAGTATGGGTTGTGGGAGAGATACGCAGATCTGTATCCTGATGGAGATCTGATCTATACAATTGGTGTCAGTGACTACAGGAAAGACTGGTTCTACGCACAAGTTACCAGGTTCGTTTACTTCCTCTGTCTCTCATCTGTGAAGATACGTTGAATTCATTTTTTTGAGTTCTTCTACGTTTCTTGCAGGAAGGATGGGCAGGGTTCCCATCAGGCAACTACATGGCAGATAAGGTTTCGACTCGATAGTGTGCATCCGAATGGACCTTACAAGCTTCGAGTGGCGCTTGCAGCTGCCCACCTATCCGAGCTACAAGTATGTCTGAATCCTCTCTTCCTCCTCCTCCTCCTTCTTGTTGGTGATGACATGAGTGTTCTTGTTGGATTTGAAGGTTCGATTCAACAACCCAAGAGTGCAGCCTGCACACTTCACGACAAGGCTAATTGGGAGAGACAACTCGATCGCCAGACAAGGAATCCATGGGTTGTACTGGTTGTTCAGCATCGATGTAGAGAGCAGTTGGCTTCTTGAAGGCGACAACATCATCTTCTTAACCCAGACGCGGTGCCAAAGCCCTTTTCAAGGAGTCATGTACGACTACATCCGAATGGAAGCTCCCGCAGACAGTGTTGCAAGCACAGATGATGTTGTTGAATGAAGATTGTGTTATGTTCATTGAAATGTTGATTCTATCAAACCATATACTTAGATCGATATCACCGACTAGAATGAATATTTGGAGAAATTGGAGATGTAAATGAAGAATTATGTTCTTCTCAGACATGGAAACGTAGGGAAGAGGCTATGCAACTGAATACCACGTGTTCAGTTCTGATTGCTTGTCAATTAAGTCGTATCACTTTTATATTAATATTAATAACATAAATACTTTTATGTTATCACCATTCCAGGCATCTTTCCCTCCCTTAATTGGTTGGTAATCCTTTTCGATTGATGATCCAAACCCACTCGAGTAGCTGTGATCAGGTTAATAGCAAGCCCAACTAGCTCAAGGATCGTTTCGCCCGATCCGTACCTTGTTAGTTAGCCTTGACCTTAATCTTAATTTTGAAATGGACGATCTTGATTCCGAAATCAATAATTTTATTTTTTGATATTTCAAAATCAGAAACTGAAACCCAACCACCCAGGACCTGTTGCATCACGTATTTTGATGATAAAACCAATTGATAAGTGTTTATTGCAAACTGAATTTCTCATTCACTACGTTTCCGTACAATTTTAAGTTAACATCTTTACGAAACTGGTTTTATCAAAATGAAACGTTTTTGAAGACATGATTTTTCTGCTGCACTAATTCACCCCCCTCTTAGTGCCGACCCCGTTCCTAACAGGACCAATCTTGGAACTAGAACCATTGGTTCTAGTTCTAGTTCGAATCGTTAATTTTTTATTTTTATTAAAAATTAAAATATAAAAAAATTCATAATTTTATTTATAAAATTATGAAGAATAGATGTATTACTATAATAAGTATAATGACATTAAAAAAATATTGATATAAAAAAGAGTAAACTTATAAAATTTTTAATCGCTTCGTGTTGGATGTTCTCATCATCCCTTCGGTTGATATGTTGAATAGGTAATTGTTTTAATTAGTTTTTTCATAGATGATATCTTGGTTTCGTTTCATAGATTTGGTCATGCTATCATCGACGTCGAACTTAGTAATATTTACCTTACAATCATTGCTAACATTAGAAAGGTTATTGTATTTCATGCTTACCATTAAAAAATGAGAAATTCTATAACTGTAGTGTTTTCATAAAACTCAAAATAAGTTGTTAGATAAATTTTAAGTTCGGAGTGATAATCTCCTTAATAGTAATTTCTCTCTCATACATATTTTATTACTCTTGCTAGTTTAATCCGTATATGTAAAGTTTTGGAGATAATTTATTGTCTATTGTAATAGCCTATATAATTTAATGATCAGTTTTTTATTTCTCTCATTTTATCACCAATATCAACTACATTATTAAACTTTCATAATAAATACTAAAATGATCACTTAAACCATCTATTTAGTATGAGGATTAAAAACACAAACTTTTAGATAAATTGATGAAATTTCAAGAAAATAATTTGTCTATCCTGATTTCATTCTCATGATAGTCATATTTAAATCATATTTATGTTGATATTATTCTAAATTACTACCAATATTAATAAAAATAATTAAAAATATATGAGAAGTAGGATATAAGTACCAGATAAAGTATTTGTAGCATTATTAAAAAAATTAAAATTTTTAAAATTCTTTCATAAGCATTTTAATGTTGTGGATATAAACTAGCTTATCTACATTATTTGCAATAAAAGTATATTATAATTCTTTATACTCAAAAGATATTTTGAAGTAACTAATAGATAGAATTCAACATCCTTAGGAAATCTTTTGGTATTTTCTCATTTAATTTATAAAATTTAACCCACTCTTTCCTTATGGACGATCCCATACAAATTGATATAACACATTTTGGTATCGTCCACGTGGACTCGGGCAAGCAGACACGACGATGCAGATGTCGAACTTCAAGTCCGATGTAGCGTATAGCACACACGTGGCGGGTAACTACTCGTCACCCCCTCCGTACAAACTGTTAGGATCGAGAGCACTAAGAGGGGGGGGGGGGTGAATTAGTGCAGCGGAAATCTTTTAGCGATTAAAAACAAAAGCTGCGTTCGTTCGATAAAAATTAGTTTTGAAGCAAAAGCCGATTCTAAGATAACTTATGATTAAGTGCAGTTTACGTCTAAACGTAGTTTACGTCTAAACACAATTTACGTTTAAATGCAGTTTGCGTCTAAACGCAGTTTTACGTCTAAACACAGATTTACGTTTAAACGCAGATTTACGTCTAAACGCAGATTTACATCCAAACTCAGTTTACGTCTAAAACGTAGTTTTACGTCTAAACGCAGATTTACGTCTAAACTCAGATTACGTCTAAAACGTCTAAACACAGTTTGGACAGTTTTACGTCTAAACGCAATTTTACGTCTAGACGCAGTTTCAAATGGATCTGAACTTAGAAACTCGTTCGTAAAAGCGCAGAAGACAGTTTTACAGAATCAAGGCGTAAACGTAAACTGCAATGTAAATATCGCACGAAAACACTGGTTTACGTCTGAAAACAGATTTGGAAAGATCAGCACTTAGAAACTTGTTCGTGAAGACGCAGAAGACAGTTTTGCAGAATCAAAACGTAAACGTAAATTGTAATGTATGAAAACACCGATTTACGTCTGAATGCAGATTCTGAAAGAACAGCACTTAGAACTTGTTCGTAGAAGCGCAGAAAGCAGTAGTTATGAAGGAGGTTTGCAGTAATGATAAAGTGCTCAAAATAAACGCAAACAAGAGATTTAGAGTGGTTCGGTCAGTCTTGACCTACTCCACTTTTGGCTTCCTCCACCGACGAGGTTACCGACGTCAACTAGGGGCCTTCCTTCAATAGGCGAAGGCCAACTGCCCTTTTACAGTTTCTCTCCTTTTGACAGGCTCAGGAGACAACCTTTACAGACCTTTCTCTCCTCACTTTACAACTCAAGAACTTGAAGAACAGAAGGAGGAGACTTAAAGGCTTTACAACACTTTTGAGCTCTTAGAATCACAGAAAAGATCAAGATTTCGGTGTAGGTCTGTATCTTTTCAGTGCTGAATGGGTGGGGTATTTATAGGCCCCAACCCAATTCAAATTTCGAGCTCAAAACGATCAAATCCCGGAATTCCGGGATCAGGCGGTTGCACCTCTTGACTGGAGAGGTTGCACCGCCCAATCTTGCTCGAAGACTGAGCTCAGGCGGTGCCACCTCTCTGTCAGGGAGGTTGCACCGCCCAGTCTTGCTCGAAGACTGAGCTCAGGCGGTGCCACCTCCCGGCTGGGGAGGTTGCACCGCCCAGTCTCGCTGGGAGGCTTAGCCCAGGCGGTGCCACCTCCTGGCCTAGGCGGTTGCACCTCCTGGTGCAATCAGGGTCCGAATGGTTAGTTCCATTCGGCCCAATTTCAGTCTTTCAGGGGCCCAATTGCCCCAAGATTAAGCCAAAGGGATCACCTCCCATTTTTCAACTTAATCAACGTGCTAACTACGATTAAATCTAAGACAATTTCTGCAGCTTTGCTTCGGTGCGTCAATCGCTTCTTCCGGCGAGTTTCCGGCGAACTTCCGTCGATCATCCGATGAACCCTCGGTGATGCTCCTGCGGACTTCCGGCAAACTCCTGGACTTTGCGACGATCCACTTGGCAAGTTCCGACGAGCTTCGCTTGGCAAGCTTCTGGACTTCTCGGATCTGTTCTCGCAGAACCTCCGACGACCGTCCGAACTTCCGTCGAACTCTCGAACTTCCAATGTGATCATGAACTTGACTCCGGCGCAACTCCTACTGCTTGTCTAACTTTCATCGTAGATAATCCTGCACACTTATCTCAACACATAGATTAGACAACAAATGACAATTGACTTCATCATCAAAATCCGAGATTCAACAATCTCCCCCTTTTTGATGATGACAATCAATTGATAATTGAGTTATCCTTAACTCCCCCTGTCTATATGCCATAGTTGAGATAAGTCAATCTTGAATTCAAGACCTAAGAATTCAAGTGACGTATTGATAAGTTAGATCAATACTCCCATCATGATACTCATCATGATGTATCTCTTCAAAGATGATGTCAAGGCTTGACATACATCAACAAGTTTGTATGATTGTGTTTATAACTATTCATCATGTAGTTTAAACATTATCATATAAAGCTGTGAAACACTATTACATGATGCACACATTTGAAGTATTCTAGCAAGTTTTGCATTTTCTTCACATGATCAATTTAGGGCATAATGCAAACTTCAGCACATGTTTATAACTATTCATCATGTAGTTTAAACATTATCATATAAAGCTGTGAAACACTATTACATGATGCACACATTTGAAGTATTCTAGCAAGTTTTGCATTTTCTTCACATGATCAATTTAGGGCATAATGCAAACTTCAGCACATGTTCATATGTTCATATATTTCTTGATGATGCAAGGATGGCATAATCATATTAGTGTTTATCAATTCATATATTTCTCCCCCTTTGTCATCAACAAAAAGCATAGTAATTATGATACCAAGAAAATAAATATTAGCAAGCTTATAGAGGAATTTTTCGTAGATTGCTTTAAAAAACTTCTTCCCCCTTTATAAAGATTGCTTTAAAAGCTTATAGAGGAATTTTGGAGTACATACATATCACTTCATCAAATTTATTCGAGAAAATCTGTTTTATAGCATTCGAATAAATAAGATGCATTCGGACAAGATTTTGTTGCAGATTTTCACATAGAAACATGGCAATCAAGTGATGCAATATAGTCCGAAAAATAATTTTAGCAAGTTTATCTATTCGGACATATCAACATTCCTAATTCTCTTCTTATGAAATCAAATTGTTCTTCACTTAGAGGTTTTGTAAAAATGTCAGCTAGTTGATGTTTAGTGTCAATGAATTCTATGGTTACGTCATGATTAGTGACATGATCTCGTATAAAGTGATGTCTAATATCAATATGTTTTGTTCTTGAATGCTGTATTGGATTCTTGGTTAAGCAAATTGCACTCGTGTTATCACATTTAATGGGAATATCTTTAAGATTAACTTTGTAATCTTCTAAAGTGTTTTTCATCCATACAACTTGTGCACAGCATGCACTTGCTGCAATATATTGAGCTTCGATTGTTGATAGTGCAACCGAGTTTTGTTTCTTTGATGACCAGGAAACAAGGGCATGTCCTAAGAATTGACATGATCCTGATGTGCTTTTTCTATCTAATCTACAACCAGTAAAGTCTGCATCAGCATAAGCAATTAACTCAAAATTCTCTGATTTTGGGTACCATAATCCTAGATTTGTGGTGCCATTAAGATATCTAAATATTCTTTTAACTGCTTTGAGATGAGATATCTTAGGGTTTGATTGAAATCTAGCACAAAGTCCTACACTGAACATGATGTCTGGTCTGGTTGCAGTGAGGTAAAGTAAACTTCCTATCATACCCCTATAAGTTTTTTGATCAAAGCTTTCTCCACTTTCATCAATTTCTAACTTAGTGGAGGTGCTCATAGGAGTGTTACTAGCCTTTGAGTTGTTCATATTGAACCTTTTTAATACACTCATGGCATATTTAGTTTGACTAATAAAGATGTCATTGCTTAGTTGTTTGATTTGTAAACCTAAGAAGAATGTTAATTCTCCCATTAAGCTCATTTCGAATTCAAGACTCATAGTTTTAGCAAAAGATTCACAAAGAGATTCATTTGTAGAGCCAAAGATAATATCATCAACATAAATCTGAACAATAAGAAAATTATTTTCAAAATTCTTGATAAATAATGTAGTATCAACCTTGCCTTTTGTGAAGTTATTTTTGATAAGAAAAGAACTAAGTCTCTCATACCAAGCCCTTGGGGCTTGTTTTAAACCATAGAGAGCTTTAGTTAATCTGAACACATGATTAGGGAGGCTATTATTTTCAAATCCAGGAGGTTGTTCAACATAAACTTCTTCGGAAATAAAGCCATTTAAAAAAGCGCTTTTAACATCCATTTGAAATAACTTAAAATTATTACTACTAGCGTAGGCAAGGAGCATCCTTATGGCTTCCAATCGAGCCACAAGTGCGAAGGTTTCTTCGTAATCGATACCTTCTTCTTGGTTGAAACCTTTGGCCACTAATCTAGCCTTGTTTCTAACCACGATACCATTTTCATCTTGCTTGTTTCTAAACACCCATTTAGTACCAATTACTAAATGGTCATTTGGCCTAGGAACAAGCGTCCACACCTCATTTCTCTCAAACTGATTCAATTCATCTTGCATTGCGATAATCCATGAATCATCTTTCATGGCTTCATCAACGCATTTGGGTTCAATTTGGGAGAGAAAGGCGGCGTTGGCACAAAAATTTTTAAAAGAAGATCGTGTTTGAACCCCCTTTGATGTGTCTCTTAATATTAGCTCTTTAGGATGAGCATCTACATACTTCCAATCCTTGGGTACGGATGTTTCGAAAGTGGATGCATTCAAGTTGCTAGTTGGAGAAGGGGTTTCATTTAAGTTTAAGGAATCAAAATTAACATCATCATCAAGATCATTTTTCTTAATTTCGGAAATCTCATTAAAAACAACATGAATGGATTCTTCAATAATTAAGGTTCTTTTATTGAAGATACGAAAAGCTTTAGAGACCGAAGAATAACCAAGAAAGATTCCTTCATCGGATTTAGCATCAAATTTTCCTAAGTTATCCTTTTCATTTAAGATAAAACACTTACACCCAACTTTAAAATATGAAACATTGGGTTTTTTGTTATTCCATAACTCATAAGGAGTTTTGGTGAGTAAGGGTCTTACTAGTACTCTATTCAAAATATAGCATACAGTGTTTACGGCTTCGGCCCAAAAGTATTTGGGTAGGCTGTGTTCATTCAACATGGTTCTTGCCATTTCTTGTAGATTTCGATTTTTTCTTTCTACTACCCCATTTTGTTGAGGATTTCTTGGAGTAGAGAAATTATGGTTATATCCATTGAGTTCATAGAATTCTTGGAAATCGTGGTTTTGAAATTCTCCACCATGATCGCTTCTTATTGACGAAATCATAGAACCTTTCTCATTTTGAACAAGTTTACAGAACTTGGTAAAATATCTAAAGCATTCATTTTTTTGTTTTAAGAAGTAGGTCCATATATATCTGCTATAGTCATCAACAATGACAAAGGCATATTTGCTACCTCCTAGACTTGATGAAGAGATTGGTCCAAACAAGTCCATATGGATCAATTGTAAGGGCCTAGAGGTGCTTATTTGATTTTTAGTCTTGAAACTACCCTTAATCTGTTTACCTAATTGGCAAGCATCACATACATTATCTTTGATGAACTTGATATGAGGAATTCCTCTTACAAGTTCTTTAGATGATATTTGAGTGATTAGTTTCATGCTAGCATGACCTAATCTTCTATGCCATAGCCAAGCATCTTCATTTAAAACTGAAAAACACATTTCATTACACAAGTCATTGATGTCAATAGTGTATACGTTATTTTGTTTTAATGCAATCATAGACATGTTTTTATGGGGTTTTTCAATAATACAAGCATTGGATTCGAATTTGACAATGTATCCTTTATCACATAATTGACTAATGCTCAAGAGGTTATGTTTTAAACCATCAACTAACAAGACATCTTCAATAAAAAAGTTGGATTTGTTACCTATGGTTCCTTTGCCAATGATTTTACCCTTGTTGTTGTCTCCGAAGGTAACATAGCCTTCATCTATGCTAGAGAGCTTAGAGAATTTAGATGGATCTCCGGTCATATGCCTTGAGCATCCACTATCAAGATACCATCTCTTGCTCCTAGCTTGGGATGGTGTGGGTTTCTACAAGAAAGGATAATTTTTAGGTACCCATTTGCTTTTGGGTGCCTCACAAATAGATCTATATTTTCTATCATGTTGCATAGAATTTGTCATGGTTCCTTTAGGAACCCAAATCAATTTGTTTGGACTTATTTTCTTGAATGGACAACAATGTGTCTTGTGTCCAAATTTGCAACAAAAGTTGCATTTGTTTTGATGTTGAACATGCAAGATGGAGCCTTTTATGAAGGTGGTTGAATTTTGGTGAGAACTTCTCACGAATCCAATTCCACTTCTTTTGGGAACGTGACCCTTATTTGTAAGGATAATGTTTAATGACTTGCTACCAACCTCGAATTTCTTCAAGGTATCCTTGAGTAGCAGGTTTTCTTTTTGGAAAGTTTCTAAATCATGACATTTGGTACATGAATTTAAACTATCATGACTTTCAACTTTTAACTTGTCAAACTCACAAGTAAGACTATCATGCACCTTTTTCAGCAATTTATATTTTCTACTGATACTCTTGCATTCGTCAAATAAGTCATTGAAAGCATTTAATAATTCATCAAAAGATAAATCAGCATTTAATGAATTCGTTACCTCCTCTCCAATAGCCATTAAGGCGTAATGAGCAACTTGCTCGGTGTTGGACTCCTCTTCCTCAGATGCGCTCGAATCATCCCATGTTGCTTTGAGTGCTTTCTTCTTTGTTGTTCTCTTTTTGTCTTGGGGACAATCACTCTTGTAGTGTCCCGGCTTTTTGCACTCATAGCAAATAACTTGATCCTTCTTGGGTTCAAGTTTATTTTTAGTATCATTCTTAAACTTGTTTCTTTTAATGAATTTTTTAAATTTTCTAGTTAGAAGTGCCAAGTCGTCGTCACAGTCCTCAACACTTGAGTTTTCTCTCAAGTGATCTTCAGAAGTTTTGAGTGCCATATCCTTCCTGTTCTTTGGAAGGATGTCTTCTTGCTCTTCATGAGCTTTACAAGTCATTTCGTAGGTCATTAATGACCCAATTAATTCTTCAAGAGGGAAATTTCGCAGATCTTTTGCCTCTTGAATAGCCGTGACTTTAGGATCCCAACTCTTAGGAAGGGATCTTAGTATCTTATTAACAAGCTCAAAATCCGAAAAGCTCTTTCCGAGTCCTTTTAGACCGTTAACGACATCCGTGAAACAGGTAAACATGTCGCCAATGGTTTCACTCGGTTTCATCCGAAAAAGTTCGAAAGAATGTAACAGCAAATTGATTTTTGACTCCTTTACTCTACTTGTGCCCTCATGGGTCACTTCGAGTGTGTGCCAAATATCAAATGCAGTTTCACAAGTTGAAACACGGTTGAACTCGTTTTTGTCAAGTGCACAAAATAAGGCATTCATAGCCTTTGCATTAAGAGCGAAAGCCTTCTTCTCCAATTCATTCCAATCGATCATTGGAAGAGAAGACTTTGAAAAACCATTTTCGATAAGGTTCCACAGTTCAAAATCCATAGAAATAAGAGAGATCCTCATTCGGGTCTTCCAGTAGGTGTAGTCCGTCCCACTGAACATGGGTGGACGAGTAATAGAATGCCCCTCTTGGTTTCCGGCATATGCCATTTCTCTTTGGGTTTTAATCCGTTAGAGAGTTAACCTTGCTCTGATACCAATTGTTAGGATCGAGAGCACTAAGAGGGGGGGGGGGTGAATTAGTGCAGCGGAAATCTTTTAGCGATTAAAAACAAAAGCTGCGTTCGTTCGATAAAAATCAGTTTTGAAACAAAAGCCGATTCTAAGATAACTTATGATTAAGTGCAGTTTACATCTAAACGTAGTTTACGTCTAAACACAATTTACGTTTAAATGCAGTTTGCGTCTAAACGCAGATTTACGTTTAAACGCAGATTTACGTCTAAACGCAGATTTACGTCCAAACTCAGTTTACGTCTAAAACGTAGTTTTACGTCTAAACGTAGATTTACGTCTAAACGCAGATTTACGTCTAAACGTAGATTTACGTCTAAACTCAGATTACGTCTAAAACGTCTAAACACAGTTTGGACAGTTTTACGTCTAAACGCAATTTTACGTCTAGACGCAGTTTCAAATGGATCTGAACTTAGAAACTCGTTCGTAAAAGCGCAGAAGACAGTTTTGCAGAATCAAGGCATAAACGTAAACTGCAATGTAAATATCGCACGAAAACACTGGTTTACGTCTGAAAACAGATTTGGAAAGATCAGCACTTAGAAACTTGTTCGTGAAGACGTAGAAGACAGTTTTGCAGAATCAAAACGTAAACGTAAACTGTAATGTACGAAAACACCGATTTACGTCTGAATGCAGATTCTGAAAGAATAGCACTTAGAACTTGTTCGTAGAAGCGCAGAAAGCAGTAGTTATGAAGGAGGTTTGCAGTAATGATAAAGTGCTCAAAATAAACGCAAACCAGAGATTTAGAGTGGTTCGGTTAGTCTTGACCTACTCCACTTTTGGCTTCCTCCACCGACGAGGTCACCGACGTCAACTAGGGGCCTTCCTTCAATAGGCGAAGGCCAACTGCCCTTTTACAGTTTCTCTCCTTTTGACAGGCTTAGGAGACAACCTTTACAGACCTTTCTCTCCTCACTTTACAACTCAAGAACTTGAAGAACAGAAGGAGGAGACTTAAGGGATTTACAACACTTTTGAGCTCTTAGAATCACAGAAAAGATCAAGATTTCGGTGTAGGTCTGTATCTTTTCAGTGCTGAATGGGTGGGGTATTTATAGGCCCCAACCCAATTCAAATTTCGAGCTCAAAACGATCAAATCCTGGAATTCCGGGATCAGGCGGTTGCACCTCTTGACTGGAGAGGTTGCACCGCCCAGTCTTGCTCGAAGACTGAGCTCAGGCGGTGCCACCTCTCTGTCAGGGAGGTTGCACCGCCCAGTCTTGCTCGAAGACTGAGCTCAGGCGGTGCCACCTCTCTGTCAGGGAGGTTGCACCGCCCAGTCTTGCTCGAAGACTGAGCTCAGGTGGTGCCACCTCCCGGCTGGGGAGGTTGCACCGCCCAGTCTCGCTGGGAGGCTTAGCCCAGGCGGTGCCACCTCCTGGCCTAGGCGGTTGCACCTCCTGGTGCAATCAGGGTCCGAATGGTTAGTTCCATTTGGCCCAATTTCAGTCTTTCAGGGGCCCAATTGCCCCAAGATTAAGCCAAAGGGATCACCTCCCATTTTCCAACTTAATCAACATGCTAACTACGATTAAATCTAAGACAATTTCTGCAGCTTTGCTTCGGTGCGTCAATCGCTTCTTCCGGCGAGTTTCCGGCGAACTTCCGTCGATCATCCGATGAACCCTCAGTGATTCTCCTGCGGACTTCCGGCAAACTCCTGGACTTTGCGACGATCCACTTGGCAAGTTCCGACGAGCTTCGCTTGGCAAGCTTCTGGACTTCTCGGATCTGTTCTCGCAGAACCTCCGACGACCGTCCGAACTTCCGTCGAACTCTCGAACTTCCAATGTGATCATGAACTTGACTCCGGCGCAACTCCTGCTGCTTGTCTAACTTTCATCGTAGATAATCCTGCACACTTATCTCAACACATAGATTAGACAACAAATGACAATTGACTTCATCATCAAAATCCGAGATTCAACACGAACGACATCATCATGGTATAGTCATCCCGGAAAGGTCGGGGCGGCACCGCATGGTGTCAATTCGTGCAAGTCGGTCAACGCTTGTACAAAAGCTTAAGTCGGTCACTCAAGAAGCCGACCGCAGTTAATTAACCCTGTACGGCCAACTCATCCTCGCAGGTATAAAACTTAACCCTCCTTGATCAGAAGGGAAGGACACTCAACTCCCCTTAACTCTGTAACACTGACTTGAATTTCGAAGGGGTCAAGTCAGAAAATCCCCCTCTCGACCTCGACCTTTATATAGGAACCGGCAATGAAGTAGCAGCAACCCGCCGAGGGAGAACCACGCTCGAGAGATGATGCTTGGACCTAACCCAACTCGATGTCGACGTGACCTGAGCATCCGCATTGGCAACCTTGCGCAACTGGGACTAGACCGAGCCGTGCTAACACCTCGGCCACGGCGTAAAGGTTCACCAACATTTTGGCACTAGAAGGAGGGTTCTGATATCATATGATCATCCCCAGCCAAGCAATCTAGGCGAACGCCTTGGAGAGGAGCCACTCCTAACGCGCTTAACCTTCGGATTCAGAGGACAACTCCCAGCTCCTCTGAGCCTAGAAGAAAATGCCCCCATTGCAACGCCGAGCCGCTATTGGTGGTTGTTCATTGACCCTAGGTTGTCACCCCACGGGGCCACCATGGGACAACTTCCTATCTCTGTCGAGGAGTTCCTTAGCCTCATGCATCAAGTTCAATCCCAGGCAAGAATGATGCAGACCATCATCTCCCTTGTTCCTCAACTTGCCTGACAGTCAATGTTACCTCAATAGTCGCAACGAGATCCATCGGCTCCTGTCCTCGCGCCACTGACGGCCCCTTAGTAGCCCGTCGCAGCGGATGTTACCCCATCACCCGAAGAGCTATCGAGGAATCCAAGGCCGCCACCCGAGGACAATGCTCCAAACCTTCGACGATCCTACCCGAGCACCCCTGAGCCCGACACGCTATCATCCAATTCGACGAACACTTTCCGGGCTTAGCTACGCTCGGTCAATCGACATCTTGATAGGGTTGAATAGGAGTTTAACAAATCCAAGGAAGAGCACGGCGATGCTCCCCTAGTAGGATCCCCATTTGTGGAGGAGATTCAGGACAAGCTGACCTCGCAAAACTTCTGCCTCCCTGTACTTGAGCCTTATGACGGTAGCTTCAACCCAGCAAAGCATGTCACTGCATTTCGGGCCCAGATGGCCATATACGACACTTTGGATGCCTTGATGTGCCCGAGTTGTGCATCTCGGCCAAACAATGCTTGAGTTGTACACCTCAGCCAAACAATGCCTCATTGGTGCACCTCGGTCAAACAGTGCCCAAGGTGTGCACCTCGGCCAAATAGTGCCTCATTGGTACACCTCGGTCAAACAGTGCTCGAGTTGTGCACCTCAGCCAAACAATGCCTCATTGGTGCACCTCGGTCAAATGGTTCCCGAGTTGGGCACCTCAACCAAATAGTGCCCAAGTTGGGCACTTTGGCCAAACAGTGCCCGAGTTGTGCACCTCGGTTAAACAGTGCCCGAGTTATGCACCTCGACCAAATAGTGCCCGAGTGATGCACCTCAGCCAGACAGTGTCTCAATGGTGCACCTCGTTTAAACAGTGCCTGAGTTGTGCGCCTCGGCCAAACAGTGCCTCATTAGTGCACCTCGGTCAAACAATTCCCGAATTGTGCACCTCGGCCAAACAGTGTCTCATTGGTGCACCTCAGTCAAACAGTGTCCGAGTTGGGCACCTCAACCAAATAGTGCCCGAGTTGTGCATCTCGCCCAAACAGTGCCCAAGTTGTGCACCTCGGCCAAATAATGCCTCATTGGTGCACCTCAGTCAAACAGTGCCTGAGTTGTGCACCTCGGCCAAACAGTGCCTCAATGGTATACCTCGATCAAATAGTGCTCGAGTTGTACACCTCGGCCAAACAGTGCCTCATTGGTGTACCTCAGTCAAACAATGCCTGAGTTGTGCACATTGGCCAAATAGTGCCTTAATGATGCACCTCGGTCAAGCAGTGCTTGAGTTGTGCATCTCAGCCAAACAGTGCCTCATTGGTGCACCTTGGTCAAGAGTTCCCGAGTTGTGCACCTCGGCCAAATAGTGCCTCAATGGTGCACCTCGGTCAAATAGTTCTCGAGTTGTGCACCTCGACCAAACAGTGCCCGAGTTGTGCACCTCAGCCAAACAGTGCCTCATTGGTGCATCTCGCTCAAATAGTTCTCAAGTTATGCACCTCAGCCAAATAGTGCCCTACTTATGCACCTCGTCTAAACAGTGCCTCAATGGTGCACCTTAGTCAAACAGTGCTCGAGTTGTGTACCTCGGCCAAACAATGCCTCATTGATGCATCTTGGCCAAATAGTGCCCGAGTTGTGCACCTCGGTCAAACAATGGCCGAGTTGGGCACCATGACCAAATAGTGCTCGAGTTGTGCCCCTTGGCCAAATAGTGCCTGAGTTGTGCACCTCAACCAAATAATGTCTGAGTCACATCTCGGCCAGTCCAACTCTCAAGACACGCCTCGCGGCCAATCCAACGTCTGAGTCGCATCTCGACTATTCCGATACCCGAGCCATGCCTCACGGCCAATCCAATGTTCAAGTCATATCTCGGCCAGTCCAATGCCCGAGCCACGCCTCACGACCAATCCAATGTCTGAGTCACATCTCGGCCAATCCAATGCCCAAGCCATGCCTCGTGACTAATCCAACGTCCGAGTTATATCACAACCATTCTGATGCTTGAGCCACGCCTCGCGGCCAATCCAATGTTCGAGTCACATCTCGGCCAGTCCAATGCCCGAGCCACGCCTCATGGCCAATCCAATGTCCGAGTCGCATCTCGACCAGTCCATTGTCCGAGTCACATCCTGGCCAATGCAATGCCCGAGCCACACCTCGCGGCCAGTCTAACGTCCGAGTCGCATCTCGACCAATCCAATGTCCGAGTCACATCTTAGCCAATGCAATGCCCGAGCCACGCCTCGCGGATAGTCTAACGTCCAAGTCACATCTCAACCAATCCAATGTCCGAGTCACATCTCGACCACTCCAATGCTCAAGACATGCCTCACAGCCAATCCAACGTCTGAGTCGCATCTCGGCCATTCCGATGCCCGAGCCATGCCTCATTGCCAATCCAATGTCCGAGTCACATCTCGACCCTCGCGGCCAATCCAATGACCGAGTCGCATCTTGGCCAGTCCAATGCCCAAGCCACGCCTCGCGGCCAATCCAACGTTCGAGTCACATATCGGCCACGCCTCGCTGCTAGTCCATTGTCCAAGTTGCATCTCAACCGGTCCAATGCCCGAGCCATGCCTCGCGGCCAATCTAATGTCCGAGTTGCATCTCGGCCATTTTGATGCCCGAGCCACGCCTCGGGGCCAGTCCAATGTCCTAGTCACATCTCGCCTAGTCCTACGCTCAAGTAGTGTTGCTCGGCTAACCAAGTCCTCGAGTTATGCTGCTCGACTAGTCTAGCTCCCGAATCGAAGCTCATGATCAATCAACAACTGAACCAACAATCCCAGCACGACAGCCAACCCAGCCAGCGAAAGGCACCAAGCCATGCCCCAAGCCCCTCCACAAGGAACCCGGGGCACGCTTCTTTGGGAGGGGGGGGGGGGAGAGAATGATATGACACATTTTGGTATCACCTACGTGGACCCAGGCAAGCAGACACAACAATGTAGACGTGGAACTTCAAGTCTAATATGGCATATAGCACACACGTGGCGGGCAACCGCTCGTCGCCCCTTTCGTACAAACGACATCATCACAGTACAGTCATCCTGGAAAGCTTGGGGCGGCGTCGTGCGGCGCCGATCCGTGCAAGTCGGTCGTCGCTCGCACAAAAGCTTAAGTTGATCGCCCGAGAAGTCAGTCGCAGTTAATTGACTCTATACGACCAACTCATCCTTGCAAGTATAAAAGTTAACCCTCTTTGATCAGGAGAGAAGGACACTCAACTCCCCTTAACTCTGCAACAATGACTTGAACTTCAGAGGGATCAAGTCGGGAAATCCCTCTCCTGACCTCGACCTTTGTGCAGGAACCGGAAACGAAGCAACAACAACCCACCGAGGGAGAACTGTGCTCGGGAGACGACGCTTAGACCTAACCCGACCCGACCTCGACGTGACCCAAGCATCCGCGTGGGCAACCTTATGCAATTGGGATTGGACCGAGTTATGCTGACACCACGGCCATGGCGTAAAGGTTCACCAACAAGAATGAAATTACTTCTTTAATTGGAAAAAAAAAAAGTTTTAAGAGATCATACACATTCTTGTACACATAAATAAAAAAATATCATCAAAAGTCGATTGACACACTTTTTTTGTAATTTAGGAATAGATGCGGTATTTGTGGCTGCATAGTCTAAACCAATTAAAAAATTTAAAACTAAATAATACTCTTCTAAAATAGTTTTTGTTATTCTATAAATATTAATATATCATTCATCAAAAACTCTAAAGATAATAACTTATTTTTGCATGGTAATGACATGTGATATCAATATAGGACTGCATTTATTGGTGATCGCTCTAAATATCAAGACAAATAAAAATATAATCATCAAAAGCTCAAAAAAAATTCTATAAATCTTTTTTTAAGATTATGTAAAGTGCGGTTAGTGATAGAAATAATAGAAGATAAGAACAATAATTGAAGAAGCTTTATTATAGAAATGAAATAGCTTTAGCTTCAATACATTAACATATCCCTCTCCTATTTATACAGATTAGAAGAGAGAATTTTCCTCAATAGAATAGAGGATTTCCCTCAACAGAATAGAGAGATTTCCTCGTATAGTTGGGGAAATCTTATCTTCTATCATACCCCCGCAAGATGGTGCTCCTGTCAAGGATACCAATATTGGATCGATGCAAAAAATGATTTACGAGCCAGAATCTTCGTGAGTAAGGTAAGTGTAGATCGCTGCTGCTGCTGCTGCGATTGCTGTTGCTGTGATGGCACAGGTGTTCCCTTCATTCTCCTTAAGTCTGTCGAATGTTGACAGATCAGCGAAGACTACCGCGATGAGGAAGATGAGGATTGACCACGGAGCCTCTTAGGAATGCAACGGCATTGGTCGCTGGCCGAAGGGTGAAGCTTCACTTTTCTCAGCGACGTTGGTCGTTGGCCGAAGGCAAGAGCGAAGCTTCGCTTTTCTCAACGACGTTTGTCGTGGTTGCGATTACGACGGTTGCGACGGTAGAGAAGAAATCTATAGCAATGTTGCAGTGATGCTACTACAGCAAAGGAGGAAACTACAACAGAGGAGGAAACTGTAGCAGAAGAGGAAGGAAAATAGCTACAACGAGGAAGAAAGGTAGGGCAGTGCTGATGAGCAGCACTAGAGATGCCGTAGCGGAAAGGAACGGACGTTGGCGCAGAAACACCAATGATGAATTGACAGCGAGAAAAGAGCTTGCTCTAAGCAAATGGCTCTGATACCATGATAGAAATAATAGAAGATAAGAACAATAATTGAAGAAGCTTTATTATAGAAATGAAATAGCTTTAGCTTCAATACATTAACATATCCCTCTCCTATTTATACAGATTAGAAGAGAGAATTTTCCTCAACAGAATAGAGGATTTCCCTCAACAGAATAGAGAGATTTCCTCGTATAGTTGGGGAAATCTTATCTTCTATCAGTTAGGTGTACATGTTGGATAATGGGATTCAAATCTCTTAACAACAATCAATAAAACAGACCTATTTTTACCAAAATTAAAATAAATATTCGATAAAAAATAATCTATCTAATGTGTCATGAGTTTTTACAACAAATTAATGAAAAATGATATTAGTGGGGTATTTAAAAATTTGTGTTTGGCTTTTTTTCATACTAGTTTATGTTGGGTGTTTCTTCTTTGTGAAAAGTTACATATCATTCTCTTTACATATGACATAGGAGTCATTGGTATTTCAAGCCTTGTTGAAATGCAACTTAAAGATGTTTGACTTTACTTTGGCTACCGTATCGAATTCTTCTAGCTCCGGCTCAACGTTAATAAGTTGGCTTTCTTGAGGTGCCACGATCGAGCTTTTGAAAGGCTCCTCGGTGAAGTAGTGGCTTTAGGGAGAGAGCTTAAAAGAGTGATTAGAGAGCGTATGAGAGCCTAACAGCATATTATGAATGCTTAGTCAAATGTGCCATGAGAGGTTTGAAGGGGTATTTCTAGGATTATGTGTTTTTTCATTTCTAAAATTCCCCTAAAACTAGATGTTATTAAGCTATTGGAAGGGATAAATTTATCTTTTTATATTTTTGATTATGAAATAATCAAAATACCCTTAAAAATATTTGTTATATGATTATTGGGAGGGATAAATTGGTCATTTGCCCCTTAGTTGTCGGGTCAACTATTTTACTGTTTGGCCAACCATTTGAATCTCAACGGTCGATCAAGCCTTTTTTTAATATTTTTAAATCATAAAACTGAAGGTTCTAATTGGAATCGTCGATTTCGATTTCCCAAACCCACGAACTGGAATTGACTCATTAGAGATAATTCTAATTCGGTTTAGAACCAACGAATCGTTGAGCCAATTCGGTTCTAATTTGAACCAAGCTATGGTCAAACTATCGCCAACAATGCTCTCGAGTAGCTCAAAACTAGGGTAGGGTGCTTTTGACACTTGACGATCTTAAAAATGTGCCTTTTTGCACTCATAAGACTTAAAATATGATATGTGAACAAATGTATTATGGCTAGTGAGTCAGCACGGTCTGGTCTATGGGTCAATGTTGGAAGTTCTTTGTCGACTGAGCTAGACGTCGAGGTAGGTCGGGCCCTCGCAACGGGATGTTGATCAGCATTTCTTGATCCGAGCATGATGGTACGCGGGTCGAACAACGTCTTGGTACGAATTCTGATCTGAGGTGTGACATCAACTATGACGTGTCTTGAGCCTAAAATATGTTTTATCATCCTCTAGTTGCTTTTTACCACTAGAATACCTCTTACTTTTACATATTAATAATATGAATATATAAAAGGCTTCCTAGTTGGGCCAAAAACATCTTACTATTCTTGTCAGGCCAAAATTATTTTCATTCTTATCAGAAAAAAAATGTCTAAACCACCAACATCAGCTTAATAATTCATAGCCTGCTCTCATCAAACCAAAAATGTTCTACCCATTTTCGTTGGGTCAAAAATACCCAACACACTTGTAACACCAAAAAATGGTCAACCACTCTCATCTGACAAAAAATTTGCTAACCCACTCTTTACTTAAGAAAATACATAACAGATTTAGTCAAATCAATCAAACCACTAAAGGGACCAATGTGTCTAATGTTTCCTAATCGGGTAAAGTATTTTACATATGTTTCAATGGTATAAATATTAAACCATCTAATACATCATAATCAGACAAAGCATCTCACTGTATGTATATGATGTATTCTCCATTACATAAATACCAAAGCACCTAATGTGTTCTAATTCATTAAGGAAGCATCTCACTTCACATACTATATCTGTTTAGGATATAATCATCAAAGCACTTGATACACTCTAACTAAGCAAAGCATCTTCTATGTATCTCATAAAACTTGAAGTATCAAAAGATTTGATACACTATAATCGAACAAAACATCTTATATGTGATGCATCCTCCTCCTCCTAGGACATAAGTATCAAGACGACAGCTTTAGTTATGCAAAACATCTCTCTCATGCATAACATATCTACATAGGATATAAGCATCAATGCTCTCCAACTAAGTAAATATCTTCTTACACAAGATACATCCATCCAAGACAAAAGTATCAGGACATGCAATGCACCTTAACTTAGCAAAACATCCCCTGTGTCTCATGCATTCATCTTGGACGAAGGCATCGAGAGATAGCACACTATACTCGTTTTTAATATAGATAACAACTATTGAGTTTCTAGCAAATACCTTATCCTTCAGTAGAGACAAACATCTACCCCAAATTGCAATAGGGAGAAAATAATATTCAATTATCTATAACTAACTTAGACTCAACACATATGATTGCTAAATCAGCATGATATTTAAATAGAATATTCCCTCGTTAAAGCACTTAATCTTTCATGATTGATGATGAATGTAGAATAAATGCTATAAACCATGCTTTCTTTAATTACTTTCTTATCACAAATACTCAGAACTCACCCTTTTGTTTTTTGTTAGAATTAAACTTATTAAGGCACCATCTTTCCTGCAATCAAATTATCTCACAAGTTCAAGCTCTGTTTGAAAGTAGGTCAGACCAACTTCTTGAGACCCTCCTTGGACTTACCAAGTGCAAGCTCTATTTGAGATTATGCAAACAATCATCCACCGTCTCCTATAATTAACTAGTAGCAACATAAAACCTAATGGCTCATCAATGGTGATATAAAGTTCTTGCTGCGCCATATCGGAACTATTGTTGAACACTATGGAGAGCCCTAGGTCAGCAATGCCAATGACAATCGAGAGAGTTGCAAGGACAATGATCTAGTTTGGTATCAACATGAACTTGAGGCACACTCAACCCATGATATGAATTCTTACATAAACTTCTATCAAAGATAAGTATCTTGATGATATGAGAAACAAGATATGACTCGAGAAAGAACTCAACAAAATTGATCTCCGGAACTAGTAATCTTTCACCCAACTGATACAAAAGAAATATATTTCTCCCAACTCTCATCTTCACATTCTAAAAACTTTTGACGGAAGCACCTATCACGTACAGCATGTGACATTTAGGACTTAAATGACTTTATACACTACTTATGATGCCCACATATGTTGGGCTTTTCCCACCACCTTATAAAAAATGATAGGGAGTGATACACCCATATTCCTCGTGCTTCCATGTATTGCAAAGTGGCCGACCCTCATCCTTCCATACGCTTTCATGCCTTCATCAATGACATAACCTAAAATGTTTCACCCATTCTCATTTGGCAAAAAAATGTTTAATCCATTCTCGCAAGCAAAAAATCTCTTATCTCGTTGGCCTAAAAATGCATGGCGTACTTGTCGGATCAAAGATTTCTAACCCACCCTTATATGATGAAAAATATTAGACCACCATTGTAGAACAAAATATGCTTAACTCACATTATTAGAGGAAAGAAAGAAAGAAAGAAAGAATCAATCAAACAACCTAGATGTGTGAAGAAATTAGCGCACCCTAACTAAGCATAGAATTTCCCTATTCATGATACATTCCCTATAACATAAATATCAAAGCACTTAATGCATCATAATCGAGCAAAATATCTCTTCGTGTATAACATGTTCAATAAGCATCAAACGGCTCAATGCACTCAAAGCATCTCCCTATACCCAATGCATCTCCTAGCACATAGGCATCAAAATGCCATATGTCCTAACCATACAAATCATCATAAGCATTGAAATGCCGTATGTGTTCTAACCATACAAATCATCGTCTCATACACGTACACGATGCATCTACTTAAAAAATAACACCAAACTTCAAATGTATAATAATCAAACAAAATATCTCTCTCACACGCACCATATATCTAACCTTGAGATAAGCATGAAGGTATTCAATGCATCTAAATAAGAAAATAATCTCCTCATACACGATGCATTCACCTAAGCGATAAGTATAGAGTGCCTGAAATGTCTTAATTAGGCAAACATCTGTTGGCGTATGATGTGTCCACCTATAACATAAACATTAAAATGTCCAGTATATATAATAATTTTTGAGTATTTTTTTTATTTAAGCAATAATTTTTGAGTTTCTGAAAGGAATAATATCCCTCAAAATAGATAAATCCTTATTCCGAGGTGCAATGGGACACAATTATTGAAAAATATATACATAATAATCAGGTTTAAACTTCTTTCTTAACGTCAAGCACAATAAAATTAAAAAGATTAAGTTAAAAAAAAAATATTCGCAGCAGTTTGGTAAACAATAATAAAAAGATCGAGACAGGAAAATAAGAAAAGATAAATTTGGGATGCTACGTGGTTCATCACGCTTCTCATCAAATTGAGTTTAGCTGCTCATCGTTATAAGATAGATCGCCCATTGCGTAATGTCAATAGTGCGCTCAACGGGGATTCATCTCGCATCTCTTTTCAAACCGCCCATAATACTTAAACCAAAACCCAAACCATCGGTGCTGCTACCTATCCAAAGCCCGAGGGGCGTCTTCACTCACGTAGCAGCCACTCGTGGCCATCTAAGCTCCAAAATGGCTGTCGCTCGCACGGCCTTGCATGGCATCATCTTCCTGTAAGTAGAAAGCTAGCAGATATGCACCACACTTGCATCGACTGTTTCTTATACCCTCTCTCTTAATCCGTCACCGCTGCATGCAGTGCAACCTTTACCATCTTCGCTTGCTTAAACGTGCTGCGTCCGACCGCGGG
Source organism: Musa acuminata AAA Group (assembly GCF_036884655.1). NCBI lineage: Eukaryota > Viridiplantae > Streptophyta > Magnoliopsida > Zingiberales > Musaceae > Musa > Musa acuminata. Next base: position 7,550,649 of record NC_088349.1, read on the forward strand.
CGCCGCTGGTGTGACGGTGCATGTCGAAGGCGAATATGTAAGCTATCCTTTTTTGTTTCGTCAATGGTTTGGAGTAGTTTGAGCGATGTGTCTGACAGAAGTGGATTTGCAGGTTGTGTTGGACAATGGCATCGTCCAAGTCACGTTGTCGAAGCCCCAAGGTTCCATTACGGGAGTCAAATACCTTGGAGTTGATAATGTAATGGAAGTTATCGACAAAGAAGACAGTAGAGGGTATGCTAACATATATCTGCAATTAATCTTTTTCGATCCCTCAAATGCATATCGATCTTATCATCCACTGGTGATGGGCAGGTATTGGGATCTTGTTTGGAATCCATCAGATCGAGATTCTGGCATATATCAGAAGTGAGTGCAGCTGCTCATCTCTCTTTTCCTCCCCTAACCTTTTAGCTTCTGCTTACCATTTCAACTGGCTTACAGAGTATACGGAACAGAATTTGAAGTATTGAAGGGAGATGCAAACCATGTTGAGGTCTCTTTCAGAACACAATGGGATCCCTCCAACCGAGGCAAGCTTGTGCCTTTAAACATCGACAAAAGGTTGCACCGCAGATTCTGCGCTTGACGAGAAGCAAATACTTGTAGGCTAGCTAATTGAGATTGAGCTTATAATTCTGTAGGTTTGTAATGTTGCAAGGCAGCTCAGGCTTCTACACCTACGCCATATATGAACACCTTCAAGGCTTGCCTGACGTCAATCTAGGAGAGACCAGGGTGGTTTTCAAGCTTAGAAAGGACAAGTACATGATCTCCACCTTTCTTCATGCAATTTTCTTCTTGACCATTTAATGTTCATGATGTAGATCGTAAGCTTGTTCTTTTCTTGTGTTACTAGCTTCCTCAGAAACACTTATTCTCCGAAACAGGTTTCACTACATGGCCATTGCAGACAACAGGCAAAGAATCATGCCAATGCCTGATGATCGCGGGGAAGGAAGGTCAGAAAAGTTAGGATACCCTGAAGCAGTCCGACTCACTGATCCAATCAATGCAACCTTGAGAGGGGAGGTAAACAGAGGTCTACATTTGAATGCTTCCATTTATGCAGTTCATAGAGTGATCATGCAGCATCTGAATCTGCCAAATAATTGCATAGGTGGATGACAAATACCAGTATTCCTGTGATAACAAGGACAGTATGGTGCATGGATGGATTTCTTCTGATCCTTCCGTAGGGTTTTGGGTGATCACCCCAAGTAATGAGTTTAAGTCAGGAGGGCCTGTGAAGCAGGATCTGACATCTCATGTTGGTCCTACCGCCCTTTCTGTAAGTGCCTCAATCACCTGCAAGATCTTTAATCTTCCTCCCAAGCCACATTCATTTGTTTGATACGAATCCTTTCTTCCCAAATTTTAGATGTTCGTGAGCTCTCATTACTCCGGGGTGGACACTGTGCCTAAATTCAGGAACGGAGAATACTGGAAGAAGGTGTTTGGTCCTGTGTTCATATATCTTAATTCTGCTCCGGACAAATCGGATCCAAAGCTTCTCTGGGAAGACGCCAAGAAGCAGGTAAGCTTTCTTGCTTCTTTTCCCATCGAAAACTATATTCTATGTGGTAGTCTTTCCATGCTTGAATTCCTTCTACTTGTCAACCCTGAGACACATGCACGAGACTCTACACTGAACTTTCTTGTTCTTGATTCAGATGCAGGTTGAAGTGGGGAAGTGGCCGTACGAGTTTCCTGCTTCAGAGGACTTCCACAAGAGCGAGAAGAGAGGCTCTGTTTCTGGTAGACTACGTGTTGTAGACAAGTATGTGGCACTTTTCTGTTTCCTCGAGCATTTTACTGTGCCTCATAATGTGGAGTGATCTCAGTTCCAATGAGGATATATTATTCTGTCAGGTACATCAATAAGGAATACATAAATGGGAATTCTGCTTTTGTTGGTTTGGCTTCACCAGGAGAAGCAGGATCTTGGCAGAGAGAAAGCAAGGTTCCTACCTATGGATCATGCTCAAGCAAGTTCCTGTCATGATCCGAACTAAAATTGATCACCATCATGTGTTGCAGGGATATCAGTTCTGGGTGAGAGCAGACGTTGACGGCAACTTCGTCATCAAGAACGTAAGAACTGGAGTGTACAACCTTTACGCATGGGTTCCTGGTTTCATTGGGGACTACAAATCTAGTGTAAACATAACCGTGACGTCAGGTTAGTATGATATGTTTGTTGTGATATTCTTGTTCTTCTACACTGTCAATTTCATGAATCTGATGATATTAATCTGAGCAGGAAATCACATCAATCTGGGTAACCTTGTGTATAATCCTCCAAGAGATGGGCCAACCTTGTGGGAGATCGGCATTCCCGATCGCTCCGCCGCGGAGTTCTTCGTCCCAGATCCTGATCCTAAATATACCAACAGACTCTATGTGCATCATCCTGATAGGTTGCACAAATCTGAGGGTTCTTGGATTTCACTGCATTTGAGGTCGCAGCACTTCATTCCCCTAAATCCCTTGGTGTTCTTCTTCATCACAGGTTCAGGCAGTATGGGTTGTGGGAGAGATACGCAGATCTGTATCCTGTTGGGGATCTGAACTATACAATTGGTGTCAGTGACTACAGGAAAGACTGGTTCTACGCACAAGTTACCAGGTTCGTCTACTTCCTCTGATCTCTCATCTGTGAAGATACGTTGAATTCATTTTTTTTTAGTTCTTCTACGTTTCTTGCAGGAAGGATGGGCGGGGTTCCTATCAGGCAACTACATGGCAGATAAGGTTTCGACTCGATAGTGTGCGTCGGAATGGACCTTACAAGCTTCGAGTGGCGCTTGCGGCTTCCCATCTATCTGAGCTACAAGTATGTCTGAATCCTCTCTTCCTCCTCCTCCTCCTCCTTCTTCTTGTTGGTGATGACATGAGTGTTCTCGTTGGATTTGAAGGTTCGATTCAACAACCCAAGAGTGCAGCCTGCACACTTCACGACAGGGCTAATTGGGAGAGACAACTCGATCGCCCGACACGGAATCCATGGGTTGTACTGGTTGTTCAGCATCGATGTGGAGAGTAGTTGGCTTCTTGAAGGCGACAACATCATCTTCTTAACCCAGACGCGAGGCCAAAGCCCTTTTAATGGAGTCATGTACGATTACATCCGAATGGAAGCTCCCGCAGGCACTGTCGCAAGCACGGATGATGTTGCTTAATTTAGATTATGTCATGATCATTGAAATTTTGATTCTATCAAACCATATTCTTAGATCGATGTCATCGAGTTGCACGAATAATTTGAGAAATTGAAGATGAAAATTAATAGAGTTATGTTCTTCTCAGACATTGAAACGTAGGGAAGAGACTATGATTGGTTGTCGATTATAGTCGTATCACTTTTATATTAATATTAATAACATAAATATTTTTATGTTATCACCATTCCAAGCCTCTTTCCCTTAATTGGTTGGTATTCTTTTCGATAGATATCCAAACCCACTCGACTAGTTGTGATCAGGCGAATGGCAGGCCCGATTAGTTCAACGAAGGTTTCACCCAATCCGTACCTTGCCAACTAGCCCAGGCATTAGTTTGATGAAATTTCAAGAAAATAATTAGACTATTTTGATTTCATTGTCATGCTACTCATATTTAAATCATAATCATATTGATATTGTTCTAAATTAAGAGCAATATTAATAAAAAATAATTAAAAATATATGAGAAGTAGGATAATAAACACCCGATAAATATGAAATTTCATTGTCTGCCTTTGCCTTTGCTTTTGTTCTTCTTAAGGGACTTTTCTGTCTTTTTTTTCTTTCTGATCTCACTAGTATGGAGAACTGACTTCTCTTTCTTGATAGTGCTCTTTGCCTCCCTCAACATATTCAGGAGCTAAGGGAGAGTCACCTTAAGCTTATTCATATTAAAATTAATTTTGAAATATGAAAAAGAATCTGGTATGGATTGAAGCACAAGATCCACACACAGGTTGTCATCTAGGACCATTCCTAGACCTGTGAGTTTCTCTATCCACTCAATCATCTTTAAGTCATGGTTTTGAACATGTATCCCCTTAGTCATCCTAGCACGAAAGAGGCTCTTGGATATCTCATATTGCTGAGTTCTTCCCTATTTCTCAAACAATTTACGAACATGTAAGAGAATGGATCTGACATCCATCTTTTTATGTTGTCTCTGTAACTCATGAGTCATGGAGCCCAACATGTAACACTGAGTAAGAGTGGAGTCAACTATATACTTCACGTAGCGAGTGATTTTATCCTTGCTTGCCTCTTCCTCGGGCGTAGGCATCATAATATCAAGGACGTACGTGATTTTCTTCGTTGTGAGAATAATTCTTAAGTTGTAGAGTCAATCCGTATAATTTGAACCAATGAGGCGATTGACATCAAGTATGTCACGTAAGGGATTTGAAAGCGATATTTTCTGAAAATAAAAATATAAAAGAAATAAATAATATGTAAAATTTTGTAAAAAATAAATAAAAAAGATATGAATTTCTATCTTAATCTACTCCCACTATTTTACTAGTGAGTCACACGACGCCCTCAGCACGTGAAACGGAAGTCTCCGGTAGACTTCTAGTGGGGATCGGGATCTAATCAACATCTTAGTATAACCTCGAGGGACTCAATAATCACACTAAGCTCGAAAGATAGGCAACTCTTGCCGATCACAACTCCTTGTGATTTCCATCCTATTCGGCCTCCGAACTACCATAGTCTCGAGGGACTCGACCAACTATGATATCCGGTTAAGTCAACACAATCGTTACAAGATGAATCTGATTTAATGATATACCCTCGAGGGACTCGACCAAGTATAACATATCCTCATGTCACTGATGACATCTTTATGTCATAGGCAAAATAGCAAATTGTGATATAGGTGAGCCTCGAGGGACTCGACCAACTCAACCTACATCGAGAATCATCCCTACCTATAACAATGGAAGGCCATATGGGTCAATCTAATTGCCTCACATTTACTGACTTAATATTATCGAGAGAGGAGATTTTGATTTAGTCTCCTAATATGACATGTCACACATATACATATTTAATATATATCTACATCACATACAAATATATATACATATCTAGTAGGTATATAAGCAATCACATATCATATGAGCAATCACATCAGATGATCATGAACCACGGCCTAATGTGATCAAGCCCGAGCCAATGGGCCTAATCACTCATATCAGGATCTATGTATGCAACAATGCATCTTCATGCCCTGTGATCGTCCATCTTATCCTCATCGGTTCTATCGGTATCTCGACACATCTCTATGCATCGTGATCGTCCGTCTTATGGGTCCCACTATCGCTTCCATGCTCCTACTACACGGTCTCATGTGATTACAACTTAATCATAGACACACAAGCCCGACAATAAATGAGAAATAAAATGGAGGCTCGTAGGCCCCAATAAAAATAATCATAAGTACACACACATCACACAGTCTATAATCATCCGTCCACATCATATAGGACTACTAGATAATAATAATAATTAATTAAATCTTTTAATTAATTAATAATTTTGAAATCCAAGATATGTAGGGAATTTTCTAAATATAAGAGGGTATTTTGGTAATTCAGACAAAAAAAAGACAGAATTCAAAATTTTTGAAATTCCGAGGGGCAAAACTATCTTTTGCTAAAAAAAACCTAACCCTCCCCATCTCCTTAGCTGTGCTACCCACCCTACCGGCAACAGCAGTTGTAGGAGGGGGGGGGGGGGCGAGGGCGCCACCTTTGCCCCGGCGATTCGCCCGCGGGTGGCGCCACCCCATGTGGGTGAGCACCGCTGCAGGCACCGCTGCGGATGGTACAACCCCTTGAGGGCAATCGTTGCCCCCTGTAGGAGTTGCCCTTGTAGGCGGCTCACCCGCGGGTGAACGCGGCCCTTACGAGCATTGTGCCCGTGCAGCCCCCACGAGTGGGGCACGTGTGGGCTATAAGCTCTCACCGGCTGCAAGTAGGTCGTCGGTCGAATGTTGCAGGCATAGCACCTGTGCGTGTGCTGGCGCTATGCTGCTTGCCTATGACCACCACTACAGGCGGCTGCACGCACGCAGATGGCAGCTTGGCTGCAAGTAGGTCGTCGGTCGAATGTTGCAGGCATAGCACCTGTGCGTGTGCTGGCGCTATGCTGCTTGCCTACGACCACCACTACAGGTGGTTGCACGCACGCAGATGGCAGCAAGCTGCCATCTACGAGGGTAGCAAGGGCAGCAGCAGTTGTTGCCCTTTCTCGCTTTTGCGTCAATGATTTTGACATCAAAAGCTTCTTCAAAACACAACACACATAGTTCAAAACCAATCTTTCGCACGAACAACCTGATTCTGATACCACTATAGGAGAAATCTTAAGGGGCGATATCACATACGCAGTAGAAGAACATAAAACAAAATCCCCAAATTTTCTATAGATATATTTGTTGTCATACGAAGATTAGTGCGTAAAATCTATGAAACTTAAAAGCCACATGTAAGATAGATTATGTTACTTAGGGAGATCGTATATTCCTGAATCTCTAGGAGATGGTGAAGGAGATCAAGCATCCTCCTCTCTAGTAGTGGTCCACACAACAGGGCTATGACGATGCTCCTCAAAACTCCAATCTTATTATTTGATGAGGAGAAGGGGAGGAGAATAAGAGATGACAACCCAAAGAGGCTCTAGCCTATGAACCATTGGTTCCCTCCTATTTATAGAGGTCTCCTGTCAACTTAACCCTAATGGATCCTATCCTATTGGGTATTAGATCTCCATCCAACTACCCAAGTCTCTTAAATTAGTGGATCTCTATCCAATAGTCTATCATTAGCTCTTATTGGATCTCATCCATAGAATCCAATAATTTGGGGCTTATTGGATATCCAATAAGAGAGGGACTCTAGCGGATATCTTATATCCGAACCTCTACTCATCGTAATGCCGACCATGTGCGTGTGACCCTCTAGGCTCAATATCGAGTTGGTCGTGAGTCATACATGTCAGAACTCCTTCTGGCTCAATGAATTATTATCTCCATAATAATTCACTCGACTCATCAACTACTGACTTACTATGCCACTACGCCGTAGTCCCTAGACGGTATAGGGGAATCTAATTCATTAGACATGTCTATCCTTAGTTACCATATACATATAGTCCTCATCCATCTAATATCTCAGAAACTGTATACCGGGTATGGTGCTATCAGATCCATACGGTTTCTACTCGAGTCTCGCTCTAATCAGATTCTCCCGAAGAACTCTCTCTCTCAATCCGAATGATCCTGACCAAATATTTGTTTGAGCAAGAATACATGAGATTTTTCTCTCATGACATCGTGAGTAGATTATTCTCTATCGACACTCAATAGTCCTCATAAAGTTGGCTATCACTCTCATGACTAGTTGTGCTAGATCTGAAATAAGACATCTTTGGTATCTCAAGTCTAAGGACTAGATACACCACTAGGACTACGGAATCAATGTATGATAATAAGGCATCATCAACCATCCAACATTCCATAAGCGGATCAATTAGTGAACTCATTCTCCAATGAGCACTTGTACTGTATCCCTAGTGCCCTCACACGAGCAACTATGAGGCCAGCTACATCCATCATATGGACGGGTATACAGCACACTAGTCTATCCGGTTATCTCAATATCCCTCTCGAGTAACCTATGACCGAGATTATTTAGGATTTGTGTTTAAAGGCGAATCGATCTCATTATCGTGATCTCATCACGATCCGATTCCCAATGCACAGATCCATGGACATCACAATATATTCAAGCAAAAGGCAATATAAAATGATAAAATATTAAATAATAATAATAATAAGTAAAAAAACTGCGTATCAATTCACACGTGCTATCACTCACGTGATTGGTTTACAATGTACCTATGACTAGCACATATAACATATGAGTCATCGATATTTCAGGCCTTCTTGCTTGAAACAGCTTCCTCTAGCTCCGCTTAATGTTGATATGTTGGCTTTCTTGGTTGCCATGATCAGATTTTCGAAAGGCTCCTCGGTGAAGTAATAAGAGAGTGATTAGAGAGCGTATGAGAGTTTAATAGCGTATTATGAATGCTCAATCAAATGTGCGAGGAGGAATAAGGGGCTTGAGAGGTTATTTTATAGGATTTTAAGAGATTCTTCCTTTTCAAAATACCCCTAGAACTGGCTTTTATTAATATGTTGGAAGGGATAAGTTTATATTTGTATATTTTAATTATGAACTCTTAGAAATATTTGTTATATGACTATTGAGAGGGGTAAACTGGTCATTTGTCCCTCGAGTCAATTGTTTTACTATTTGGCAAGCCGATTGAACCCAATCAAGTCTTGTAAGGCTTGAAATATGATATCCCCTAGCTGTTTTTTACCACTAGAACACCCCCTACTTTTGTGTTAATATTAATAACGTGAATATGTAAAAGGCCTCCTTGTCGAACTAAAATTATTTTTTCATTCTTATTGGGCAAAAGATGTCTAAACCACCCACATCGTTTTAATAATGCATGACCCACTCTCGTCGAAACAAAAATGTTCTACCCAACATACTTGTAACAACAATAAAAATGGTTGACCACTCTCATTTGACCAAAAAAAAAGGACTGGCCCATTCTAATTAAGTAAAGCATTTTTACCGAGCATGATGTGTTTTCCATGATACAAATATTAAAGCGTATAATATATACCCTAAGAAAGCATCTCATTGTATAAGATGTGTTCTAATTGATTGAGAAAGCATCTCACTACGCACAATACATCCATCTAGGATATAATCATCAAAGCACTTGATGAACTAAGCAAAATATCTCCTCATGCATGATATATCTCATAAAATATAAGTATTAAAAGACTTGATACACTACAATCATGCAAAACATTTTATATGTGATGCATCATCCGAGGATATAAGTATCAAAACATCTCTCTGGTGCATGACATATCAACATAGGATGTAAGCATCAAAGCATCTGATGCTCTCCAACCAAGTTAATATCTTTTTGCATATGATGCATCCACCCAAGACAAAAGCATCAGGACATGCAATGCACCTTAACTTAGCAAAACATCCCTCCTATGCATTCATCTTGGTTGAAGGTGTCGAGAGCACGCTATATCCATTTTTAATGTAGACAACAATTATTGAGTTCCTAGTATATACGTTGTGCTCCAGTATAGACAAACCCCTACCCCAATTGCAATAGGAAGAAAATGGTATACAATTATCTACAACTAATTGAAACTCAGCACACGTGCATGCTAAATCAGCACGATATTTAAAGGGAATGTTCTCTCGTTAAAGCATGTAATCTTTCATGATTGATGATATTGAAGAATAAATGCTATAAAAGAGGGTTTCTTTAGTTACTTTCTTATCACAAATTCTCATAACTCCCTAAACTCTTGAAATTTTCTCGGGCCTTTTTTGCTGGAATTAATATTATTAAGTGATCATGAAGAAGTTCATTGTATCAAGAGGTAAAATACTAAAGACTTATAGAAGAATAAACCAAAATTGATTATTGGTTCTTCAAAGAATTTCTTAGAAAAGATAGATTCATATTAAATGGAATAAATGTAATGTATCTATGAGGACTATATAGACTCCTATGTTGGGTCATAAAACATAGTGTTTTTGAGTAAAACATAGAATATTTTGTTTGTCCTACTCTTTCTTTATGTGATAGCTTTTTTTTTTCACCCTACATAGTTCAACTTTTAGTATCAAGGCTCAAGTTAGGCTATGGTCTCTTCCTCAAGCACCATCCAATTTCGAATACTTAGATTGATAAAAAAAATTATGATATATTGTGCATCTAAATGAAGGTCCTTCTAGGCTCCCAAGATATATAGGAGTTTATAAAAGATGGATTTGTTGAACCAAGTTCAATAGAAGGAGCAATATATGTAGAAGTATGAAAACAAATCAAAAATAAAAGGAAGAAGGAGAAAAAAGCTTTGCTCGCAATTTATAAATGGCTTGATGATATAATATTCAAAATCATTACTCTAGCAAATACTTCAAAAGAGGCTTGGGAAATACTTAAAAAAATATTTAGTTGTGTGAACAAGGTAAAAAAGCTTCGTCTACAAGGTTTATGAGCTAAGTTTGAAAAATTACAACAAGATACTTTTGAATCTATTTTTAATAATTTTTAAAAAATTACTTTTATTATTCATCAAATGAGATAAAATGATGAATAAATAAGTGAACAAAGAGTAATAAGAAAATATTAAGATATCTAGATCCAAAGTTTAATTTTATTATTATAATAATTGAAGAGTTTAAAGATTTAGAAATATCTTTAGAACAACTAATAGGTACTCTTCAAATTTATAAATAAAGGCATATAAAAAAAGAAGAAAAATCTATAGAGCAAGTAGTCCAAACCAAGCTTAAAAACAAAAATGAATTAAAATATTAAAGAGGAAGCGATCATAGATAAAGAGGAAGAAGTGATAGAAATTAGCCCAATCAAGAATTTCAAAACAATGAAAGTGATAAAGAAATTTTAGCCGGTTATGATTAAAGATATGGTGAAGGCTATGGATATGATAGAAATTTTAAAAGATCTGAAATATAATGTTATGATTTCAAAAGATATAGATACTACTCCTTTGAATGTTATTATAATCATAATAATCAATGTGAAAAGATAAATATTATTTAAAAATATAAGAATAATCTAGGAGCTATATAATATGACTCAAAGGATCGATACTAATAATGATAAGTTTTCTTTATTTTGTCTCTTTGCATGATATAATCCATTAATCTTTGAAGAAGCTCGTAGAGAAGAAAAATGACGATAAACTATAAATAAAAAAATTTATATTATTAATAAAAATAAAAATATGGGAGCTTACTATACGTCTAGAAAACCACCAAGTGATCAGTGTTATGAATCTTCAAAACAAGTCATCTCACGAGTTCATACTTCTTATTCAACGTCAAATGCAACAATATAGTAAAAAAGTCGATCAGATCAACTTATTGAGACCCTTCTTGGACTTACTCACCAAGTGCAAGCTTTGTGTTTGAGATTATGCAAACCATCATCCACCCTCTCCCATAATTAACTAGTAGCAACACAAGACCTAATGGCTCATCAATCATGACGTAAAGTTCATGCTGCACCATAGTCAGAACTATTGTTGAACGCTACAGAGAGCCCTAGGTCAACAATGCCAACGACAATCCAGAGTCGCAACTACTGCCTAAAGATGACAATGATCTAGTTTGGCATTAGCATGAACCCGAGGCACACTCGACCTATGAGATAAGTCTTATCTTATATAAATCTCTATAAGAGATGGATAAGTATCTTGATGATATGAGACACAAGATCTAACTCGAGAAAGAACTCAATAAAATCAATCTCCATAATCAATTTTTTTCACCCAACCGAAACAAAAGAAATATATTTCCACCAACTCTCATCTTCACATTCTAAAATCTTTCGATGGAGAACATGTGGCATTTAGGACTTAAATGATTGTATACACTACTTATGATGCCCACATATGTTGGGCTTTTCCCAACACCTTATAAGAAAATGATAGGGAGTGATATTTCCATATTCCACATGCTTCCATGTCATTCTTTGGGCCCTTGCGAAAGGAGTGAGTTCCACTTTATTAAGAATATATTTCCAAATAGCCCATCTATAAGGCAATAACAAGTCATAAGCTAACTACGTCAAAATGTTCAACATTGAGGCTTGTAAAGTGGCCGACCCTCATCCTTTTATACTCATTCATAACTTCGTCAATGACATAACCTAAACATATTTCACCAATTCTCACTGGGCCAAAAATGTTCAACCCACTCTCATCAAGCAAAAAAATGTTTGTTCGTGTCAGCCTAAAATTGCATGGCTCACTCGTCGGATCAAAGATTCTTAACCCACTCTTATAAGATGAAAAATATTAGACCATTCTTATCGAACAAAAAATGCCTAATCCAAACTATTAAAGAAAAAAAGAATGCCCGACCTACTCGATCAAATCAATCAAACAACTGCTAAGAAATTAATGCACTAAGCACATCTCCCTACTCATGATATGTTCGCTATAACATAAATATCAGAGTGCTTAAAGCACCACAATTAACTAAAACATCCCTCCATGCAGGATCGTGTTCAATAAGCATCAAACTGGTCAATGCACTCAAAGCTTCCCCTATGCCCATCAAAATGCCAAATGTGTCCTAACCACACAAATGAACATCCCATACACAATAATCAAGAAAATATCTCCCACATGCACCATGTATCTGGCCTTGAGATAAGCATTAAAGCATTCAACACATTCTAAATAAATAATAATAATCTTCTCCAAGACGATGCATTTCCCTAAGCTATAAACATCAGAGCACCTGAAGCGTCTTAATTAAGCAAAATATCTTTTGGTGTATAATATATCCACCTATAGCATAAACATTACGATATTTGATGCACCCTAATCAGACAAGGCATTCTCTATGCCAAGAGCATGCATGTTTGACAAAGGTCACTATCGATTTTTTTTTTTATTTAAGCAATAATTTTTTAGTTTCGAAAAGAGATATTATGCTCTAAAATAGATAAATCCTTACTCCGAAGTACAATGGGACACAATTGATATGATAATAATTATCTATAATAATTAGGTTCTTACTTCTTTCTTAATGTCAAGCACGATAATATAAAAAAAAAAAGTAAGTTAGGACACATTAACTATAGTTGATTATCAAAATTAAAATTAAGTTGATCGCCCGTAAAAAGTTGATCGCCCGTTGCGGCATATCATAAGTGCGCCGCGCCCACTACGTGGTTCATCACGCATCTCCTTCTTCATCTTTCCACATAGCAGCAACTCGTGGCCATCTAAGCTCCTAAATGGCTCTCGCTCGCACGGCCTTGCGTGGCATCATCTTCGTATAAGTAGAAGCTAGCAGAGATCCACCAAACTTGCATCGACTGTTTCTTATACCCTCTGTCTTAATCCGTCATCACTGCACGAAGGACAGTCTTTACCAGCTTCACTGGTTCAGACGACCTGCGTCCGGCCGCTGGCGTGACGGTGCACGTCGAACGCGAATATTTAAGATATCCTTTTTGTTTCGTCAATGGTTCGGAGAAGTTTGAGCGATGTGTCTGCCAGAAGTGGATTTGCAGGTTGTGTTGGACAATGGCATCGTCCAACTCACGCTGTCGAAGCCCGAAGGTTCCATTACGGGAGTCAAAGACCATGGACTTGATAATGTAATGGAAGTTATGGAAAAGGAAGACTCTAGAGGGTATTGGGATCTTATTTGCATATCGATCTTATCACCCACTGGTGATGCAGGTATTGGGATCTTATTTGGAATCTATATTGGGATCGAGATTCAGGCATATTTGATATGCGAGTGTAACTGCTCATGTCTCTCTTCCTCCCCTAACCTTTTACATTTTGCTTACCATTTCAACTGGGTTACAGAATACTCGGAACAGAATTTGACGCAGTGCAGCAAGATGCAGACCAGGTTGTGGTCTCTTTCAGAACACAATGGGATCCCTCCCACCGAGGCTAGCTAATACTAGTAGGCTAGCTAATTGAGATTGATCTTATAACTATTTTAAATTAAGAGGATATAATAAAATTAATTTAAATAGTTAAGATTAGATGTAACAAAAGATAAAAATTTAGATTAAGATAAATAGATGACGATGAGAAGATTTGTTGAACTATGATTGATTTCTTTTTTGTTTAAAAAATCTATACTCTATCCTTTTAACTAATATAAATCCAAAATAATACGGATTTAAAGCACTCCTCATTTCTTCTATCATCTTCTTCCCTTTTTTTCCTTGATTTACTATCGAAAGCCAACAATCTAAGCTTCCCAATGGCTCTCGTTCGCACGGCCTTGCATGGCATCATCTTCGTGTAAGTAGAAGCTAACAGAGATACACCACACTTGCGTCGACTGTTTCTTTTACCATCTCTCTTAATCCGTCATCACTGCATGCAGCGCAATCCTTACCAGCTTCGCTTCCTCAGACGACCTGCGCCCCGCCGCCACCGCCGGCGGTGTGACGGTGCACGTCGAACGCGAATATGTAAGCTATCCTTTTTGTTTCGTCAATGGTCGGAGTAGTTTGAGCGATGTGTCTGACAGAAGTAGATTTGCAGGTTGTGTTGGACAATGGCATCGTCCAACTCACGTTGTCGAACCCCGGAGGTTTCGTTACGGGAGTCAAATATCATGGACTTGATAATGTAATGGAAGTCAACAACAGGGACGACAATAGAGGGTATGCAAATATATAGCCGCAATTAATCTTTTTTGATCCCTCAAATACATATCGATCTTATCATCCACTGGTTATGCAGGTATTGGGATCTTGTTTGGAATCCATCAGATCAACATTCTGGCATATTTCAGAAGTGTGTGTCGCTGCTTATCTCTCTCTTCCTCCAGTAACCTTGTAGCTTCTGCTAACCACTTCAACTGGCTTACAGAATACACGGAACAGAATTTGACGTAGTGCAGCAAGATGCAAACCAGGCTGAGGTCTCTTTCAGAACACATTGGGATCCCTCCTCCCGAGACGAGCTTGTGCCTTTAAACATCGACAAAAGGTTGCACCGCAGATTCTGCGCTTGTCAAGAAGCAAATACATGTAGTTTAGCTAATTGAGATTGAGCTTATAATTCTGTAGGTTTGTAATGTTGCGAGGCAGCTCAGGCTTCTACACCTACGCCATATATGAACACCTTCAAGACTTGCCCGACTGCAATCTAGGAGAGACCAGGGTGGCTTTCAAGCTTAGAAAGGACAAGTACATGATCTCCACCTTTCCTCATGCAATTTTTTACGTTGACCAATGTAATGTTCGCTATATAGATCCTAAGCTTGTTCTTCATTAACACTTCTTCTGTGAAACAGGTTTCACTACATGGCCATTGCAGACAACAGACAAAGAATCATGCCCATGCCAGAAGATCGCCAGCCCGGAAGGTCACAGAAGTTGGATTACCCAGAAGCAGTCAGACTGACAAACCCAATTAATGCAGCCTTGAGAGGGGAGGTAAGAAAGGAGTCTCCTTTTGAATTATCTTTTCATGCAGTTAATAGCAGTGATCAGGCGCGCAGCATCTGAATCTACCGAATGATTGCATAGGTGGATGATAAATACCAGTATTCCAGTGAGAACAAGGACAGTATGGTGCATGGATGGATTTCTTCTGATCCTTCCGTAGGGTTTTGGGTGATCACCCCAAGTAATGAGTTTAAGTCAGGAGGACCTGTGAGGCAGGAGCTGACGTCTCATGTTGGTCCTACCTCCCTCGCTGTGAGTACCATGCTTGTGCCTCCGATATCTTTCACCTTGCAGACTTATTTGCATCGAAATGTTAGAGAAAGATGCACTGATATGGGTTCACTTATTTGGTACAAATTCTTTGTCCCCAAATTTCAGATCTTTGTGAGTTCTCATTACGCCGGGGACGACATTTTGCCTAGAGTCAGAAACGGAGAATACTGGAAGAAGGTGTTTGGCCCTGTGTTCATTTACCTTAATTCTGCTTGGACGAAATCGGATCCGAAGCTTCTCTGGGAGGACGCCAAGAAGCAGGTAGGCCGTCTTTCTTCTTTTCCCATCGAAAACTAATATTACTGTATGTGATAGTGATTTCCTTGGAGCATAAAGTGTTCTCTAACATTCTTCTTTTCCCATCTACACTGAGCTTTCTTGTTCTTGATTTAGGCGCGGGTTGAAGAGGGAAGCTGGCCGTACAAATTTCCTGCGTCAACGGACTTCCAAAAGAGCGAGCAAAGAGGCTCTGTTTCCGGTAGACTACTCGTTGTAGACGAGTATGTAACACTTGTCTGATTTCTCAGTCATATTCTTTGTCTCGTGATGTAGAACGATATCTGTTCTGATGAGGATACATTACTCTGTCAGGCCCGGCAATAACGATTCCGTAAATGGGAATGCTGCTTTTGTTGGTTTGGCTTCACCAGGAGAAGCAGGATCTTGGCAGAGAGAAAGCAAGGTTCCTACCTATAGATCATGTTCAAGCAAGTTCTTGTCATAATTCGAGCTAAACATACTCACCATGATGTGTTGCAGGGATACCAATTCTGGGTAAGAGCAGACGTTGAAGGCAACTTCTTCATCAAGAACGTCAGAACTGGAGTGTACAACCTTTATGCTTGGGTTCCTGGTTTTATTGGGGACTACAAATCTAGTGTAAACATAACCGTAACCTCCGGTTAGTATGTGACGTGTTGTGCTATTCTTGTTCTTCTACACTCTCAATTTCTTGAATCTGATGGTGCTAATCTGAGCAGGAAATCACATCGATCTGGGTAACCTTGTATATAGGCCACCAAGAGATGGGCCAACCTTGTGGGAGATCGGCATTCCCGATCGCTCCGCCCGGGAGTTCTTCGTCCCAGATCCTGATCCTAAATATATCAACAGACTCTATGTTAATCATCCTGATAGGTAGAACAGATCTAAGGGTTCTTGATTTCACTGCATTTGAGGTTGCAGCACTTCATTCACGTAAATCCCCTGGTTGTTGTTGTTCTTCATCACAGGTTCAGGCAGTACGGGTTGTGGGAGAGATACGCAGATCTGTATCCTGATCAAGATCTGATGTATACAGTCGGCGTCAGCGACTACAAGAAAGACTGGTTCTACGCACACGTTACCAGGTTCGTTTACTTCCTCTGATCTCTGTTCTCCGAAGACATGTTGAGCTCACTTGCTTGACTTCTTCTGCCTCCACCCTATCTAGGAAGCATGGGCAGGCTTCCTATCAGGCAACTACATGGCAGATAAAGTTTCCACTCATTAATGTACGCTGGATTGGAACTTACAAGCTTCGACTGGCACTTGCATCTGCCTTATTCTCTGAGATACAAGTATGTCTAAATCCTCGCTTCCTCCACCTCTTCCTCCTTGTTCTTGGTGATGACATGTGTGTTCATGTTGGATTTGAAGGTTCGATTCAACAACCCAATAGTGCAGCAGCCTGCTCACTTCACGACAGGGCTAATTGGGAGAGAAAACTCGATCGCCCGACACGGAATCCATGGGTTGTACTGGTTGTTCAGCATCGATGTGGATAGCAGTTGGCTTCTTGAAGGCGACAACATCATCTTCTTAACTCAGACGCGTTCTGAAAGCCCTTTTCAAGGAGTCATGTACGACTACATTCGATTGGAAGCTCCGGCATGACACAGTCTCAAAGACAGTTCATGCTGCTGAATGAAGATTATGTCATGTTCATTGAGATATTATTTCTGTCAAACCAAATAATTAGATCGATATCATATTGAGTTTCATTAATATTTCGAGACGTAAATTAAGAAAGATGTTCTGATCTGTTATTTTGGTGTGTACCAATTTAATTCTGTATCACAATTAAGTATTGGAAGATGTCCAAGCTAATTATTATTGGAGGCCTCTCAAGTGATGGCCGCCACCCTCTACGGTACCGACGCCGACAACAATCATATTAACGACAGTCCTGTGACAAATCAGGCAGTACACTTCCGTCAATGGTTCTTCCCGCGTTATATCGCTCGTAGACAATAGAAGTGCACGGAGGGATAGATTCACATATCGAATATAATATATAATAGATTAATTTAAAAATAATATTAATTTAATATTAAAATAATAATTTAAAAGATAAATAGATCTAATCTCATAAAAAGATCTAAATTTTTTTTTATAATCTAAGTTATTTTGATTTTGATTGTTGGATATCAATTATAAGCAAATAATAATAATAATAATAATAATAATAATAATAATAATAATATTGTTATGCAAAATAAATTTAATACCAAGAACTAAAACTAAATAACTATAAATAAAAAATTAGATAATAATACATTCTGTTGTCCGATCCAAGAAGCAACAGTACATGTTTGTAAAATTAACTATACTCTTATTAGGAGAACACGAAGCTATCTTGTACTAAATTTTACCATAAATTTTTTCTCTAAATTCGATAATATAATTTATCCAGTTAGATAGTGTATATAATCTATCACTTTAAAAATCTCATGCTTACATCAACTATTACCTTATATCCGATGAGATATAAAGAGAAATAAATTTTGTATATGAACAAATACTAACAAGCCGTAATATGTAGCAAAATTAAATGAAAATCATAATCAAATATAATATCAAAATTAAATAGAAAATCCTTCCAACGTGAAGGTTTAAAATTACGGGGTAAACTAGAGATAATCCACTATAAGAATAATAAATATATAAATCTCAATCATTTGTTCAAAACCCAAGCAACGATCTCAAGAGAATAACTATGATACAAGGATTATGTCAACAACCCAACAGTACAACAGCCTGCTCACTTCATAGCAGGGCTAATTGTGAGAGACAAATCGATCGCCCAACACGGAATCCATAGGTTGTACTGGTTGTTCAGCATCAATGTGGATAGCAGTTGGATTCCTAAGGGCAACAACATCATCTTCTTAACTCAGACACGGTCTGAAATTCCTTTTCAAGGAGTCATTGACGACTATTCGATTGGAAGCTCTTGTATGACACAGTCTCAAGCATAGTTCATGTTGCTAAATGAATTTTATGTCATGTTCATTGACACATTATTTCTGTCAAACCAAATAATTTCAATCCACCAAAATGGTTCTTTTTCCAAAAATAAATTATAAAATTTAAGAGGAAAATAATTAAGATAAAAATACCTTGTTCATTAGGTAAGAATATTAATTATTGTCAGTTACCTTCTTCTTGATAAAAAACAATACTTGTACTGTTGAATCACCAAATTGATAATCTGCAAAACTCCACTAATAATTTTTAGGGGAGAATGATTGCATGTTATTTCATCTCTTAACTTTAATATCAAATATATGTTCATTCATTTGAGTTTATTAGGTAGAACTGATCAAGATTATCCTATATAAAATTGAACATATTTCACAATTGAAAGTTTGTAATTTTAAATTATAAATCAAACTCAATATACATAATCTGGTTTAATGTTAGGAGAGCCCAATAAGAATGTCATAAGAAAATCATAATTCACTATTATTACTAATCTAATGTCATAGACCATCATAACCTTCTTATTTGTGAGAGCATTCGATAAATCTCATCACCAACGAGGATTCTTCAACACAATTATGGATTTATTTTCACCATAGAAGAATACTGTTCAAATCTAACAGAAAAAAACTTGTATATGAACAATTATGAGTAGGCTAAAATATAAAGCAAAAAAATTAAATAAAAATTACAGTCACATAGAACACCAAAATTTACGTAGAAAACTCTTTCCACTCGAAGGAG